>NC_057792.1:18294152-18929308 GCF_014905175.1 Aphidius gifuensis
CTACAAAAGAAAAATTAAAAAAAATCAAAAAATAGCAAGAAGAGAATATGTGTGATAAAATGTTTGTGCGATATGTCACGGATTAATGATTATTAATAATGTTGTTAATTTTTGGATACAACAAATGATCAAATTTAATCAAGATGACCAAAACGATTAATTGTTAGTTATTAAATAATTTTATATTAAGTTGACAAAAAAACTGAGGCAATATTTGTACAACATATATTATTTAAAAAATTTTTTTTTTATTAATTTTCAATTAGACCCAAAAAATAATTGAGATATTTTCTTAATAAATTAAATGCATTTTTTAAAAATAGTATTAATGCTATTTAAAAATGTAATTTGTTTATTTACAAATAAAAAAAAAACAAAAAACAAATTTTAATGCCATTGAAGCTAGAGAAATCGAAGATTCGAAATCAATATATTTTAAAACAATATTTAATTATTATCGTTGTCATATAGTAATTAAAAAAATCTCAATTAAAAAATTTTTTGGGTCTGTTGTATTTGTTTTTAACTATTATAATTATTATTTTTTTTCCTTGGTAAATAATTCTTAAATTTTTCTTTATTTTTCTTTTCAAAGATGAGATTAATCGAAGTAAATTGGATAAATTGTTAAAGATTTAATATTATTACTTTTCTTTTCATGATTTTGTTGAAAACTTGGATATACTATTTATTTGATTGCATTTATACTAGTTATGCATTTATTTTAGTTACCCATTTTGCTATAATGCCATAAAAAATTGCCAAATCATAATACTCCAGAATGTAAATTATAATTAAAAAACAAAGACACTTGATTGACATTGACTGTAAATTAAATTTTGTATTATTAATAATATGACATAATTGTAAGCCAATGTTTTCAACAAATACGACGAAATTAAGTAGAAATGATAATTGATTGTAATTAATTTTGAAATGTATTATATACAAGAAAAAAAATATAAAATTATCTTTATTATACTCTTTGACACTTTGAGGTTGTTGAAAAAGTATATAAAGTTTTAAATATCTTAAATGTTTAGTGGATTATTTGTTATGGCGATGAATTGGATATTGATGAAAATGAAAAGCAGTTTTCAGTAAATTGTTTGTCAAATTTTTCAAATGAGACTGTTTATAAAAACAACAAAATAAGAACAAAGATTTGCTGTAAGTCTGTGGTGCTATTTTTCATTTATTTTTGCACACTGGCTAATTTTTTTTATAATATAGGACATAAGATATACTTGACTGTATTACTTTTTTCTTAAACTAGATTAATACTAAATTGAAATTATATATAGAATATACAATATACATAATATTTCTTTACATATAAAATTAATTATAGAAATTATGCTAAGTCATTTTTATGTATTTACGACTAATTGCCACAAAGAAAAAGAATTAAAAAAATTAAATAGATTTTAATGTAATAAAAGTGCTCAGAAAAATTATAAAAACATTTATGTAAATAATTATTTATTATTATTAATTAATGGATTTTAAATTTTAAAAGTTACCCTAAAATTTGCAAAAAAAAAAAATAGTAAATGCACATCTTTTTGAGGATTTCGATTTTATTTTTTTTCTAGCAATCGAATGGAAAGAAGAATTATCTCAAAAATTTACTGAGTAATAGACAAAAAAATTCTAAACAATTTGCACTCGAAAAATTGCTCACTGGATCATTTTATTTCGAAATTTCGACTCGAAAAATTTTCGCTATATTATTTCGAAATTTCGATTTTCTATTTATTTTTTTTTTTCTATTTGATTACGTCATTGGTCAAGTAGTTGTTAGCACTACTTGTAGATAGCACTACTCGAATATTTCATGAGTAAAAATAATAATAATAAAACAGTTTGACAATCACAACAACAATAACAATAACATGAAAAGTCATAACAAAAAATCAAAATAACCTAGGTCAAAAAAACACATTTCCCATGTTTATTTTAATTTTAATTTTTGCAAATAATTATAGTATTAATTGACAATGTTTTGTCAAAGATTAATCACTAAATTAACACTGACATTATTGATAGGTACAACTTTAATAATAGGTGACAAAATTGAAGAAAATTTATTATTTCCTTTTCATCGTGCATTTTGTGATAATTTTATTCATGCAATTGTTGCATTATTTTCCTGGACATTGATAATCGTTTTATCAAATGCTTCAATTATCAATAATATCAATGACATTTTTCTATGTACATTGTTATCATCATTAATTGACCTGGATCATTTTATTGCTGCTAAAAGTTTAACATTAAATGTAATTATAAAAAAAAAATATATTTATAATTTTAAATCACACATATTATTTTTATTTTTTATAGAATGCAATTCGTTTGGATAAACGACCATTTTTACATTCAACAACAATACCAATTTTAATTTGGGCATTATTATTATTTATTTCACATATATTAAAAAGTACACAAATAAATAATTATGCATGGATTATATTGACAAGTTTTTTAACACATCATATACGTGATGGAGCAAGACGTGGTTTATGGTTTGCTCCAATTGGATCAACAAAGCCAATTCCTTATCATGTTTACATCTTGACAAGTATTTTTCTTCCATATATTATTTATTATTTATTATCAGTATCAAAAAATTATATTACTATCAATCAATTACGATTACCCATATGAATTTATCAGCTAAATTAAAGCAGAAAAAAAATACAAAACAAAGTACAAAAAACACCTGGATATAATATAATACTAGTCGTGATGAATATGATGATGATGATGATGATAATAATAATATAAATAACAACAACAATAACAATGATTAAATAAAAATAAAAAAAAAGAATCAAGTTAATATATATAGATGCCAGCAGGTGAAGAAGTCTCTTATCAAAGTTAATAATCAATGTCAACAGCTATATTATTAAGCTTGATGTTGAAATGGTTGAAATACACCTACAACACCTACAACACTAACACAATAATATTTCTTATCTTTTGAGCACATGAATCATCGTAATTATCAATTTATTTGTTTTATAAAATATGTCCAGGTTGTGTTTAATTGAGTATGTAGTTTTTTCTTTTTTTTTTTTTCTTACAATTGACATGTGTTAGCATCAAGTAACTATATTTTATATATATATTTATATTGATAAATGAACAGCTCATTAAACTGATAGAAAAAGTGACCGTGAGAAATTGAATTAAAGATATAAATCATGCGAGACTTTGTGCTTGATAATATATATTTTATCAATTTACAATAAATTGTATCATCATCAAGTTATTTTTATTTTAAACTATTAATTTATCAATTTGGATTTTTTTTATTTTACAATGGTAAGTTTAAATTATTATTACATAATTAGCATTGATAAATAAATTATTATTTCAACAGGATAATTCATTGGAATCAATTCAATTGCAAATATATATTGGTGGTGGAATTGGGCTATTTTGTATTTTACTTTTATTTATACTCGTCATTGTGTTATTTGTAAAAATTAATCATTTAAAAAATGATAGGTGAGTCATTTTGTTTTATTGATTATTATAAATTAAAATGTGAATAATGTAAATTTAAAAATAATTATTATGTAGATCCAATCAATTGGTTAGCCAAAGAAACATGATGGCTGATTTTTGTTATACAAATCCAACAATTGTACCTGGTGAAGAATTATCAAGACGTGGATTTTCAATGTACGATGGAAGAATTGACATAACAAGTGATACAACAACATCACCATCAATGATACAAAAAAATAATCATGAATATGGTGTTTATCGACATGAAGAATCACGATCACAATTTTAAATATATTTTTTTATATATATTTATTCACGTGGTTAAATATGCAAGAAAAAATATTTAAATAATCAAATACATATATATTTATTAATTACATAATCATATTTTTTTAAAGAATATTTTTTAACACCTCATGTTGAGCTTATATATATATATTTAGTGTTATAAAATCAGTGATGAGACAGTGTTATGTAGAAAGAACAAGAGCCTGGAATATTTTGTAATTGGTATAAAATCATGGTGCAAACACATTGGTGAAGATATAGCCAGAGGGTTGGTGGGTGGTGTTACGTGCCGTAACCCTGGTTACCAAAAGTGAACAACGCTATTATAGTGTGTGTTTAAAAAACCTCTTTTTCTCTATCATTTTGTACACGCATATATCTGTAAATAATCATTATGTAATATCTAACATTTGATATAAATATAAAAAATTCACAGCAACTTAAAACAAATCGAAATAACAAAAAAAAAGAAAGGACAAATCAAATTATTGTTATTGTTATTTATGAATTCAATTATTTCGATTGTTGGTAAAGCTTATAATCTCAAGCTATTACTCCGGCTTTTCTGGTAAATCCCCTTATGTTAAACCAACAATAGCTGCCACAATGCAACGATATTTCTTTAGTGCACGCAACTTGTCAAGTGTTTATACTGCTATATCATCCCTTTAATTTTTTTTTATTTGTTCACATTTATGTTTATTAAATTTATAATTTTTATAAATATATATTTATTGTTATTAAAACAATGTGAAACAATTTTTTTTCATTATTAATTTATCTTTAATATATAACAGTTGAAATTTTATTTTAATTGTTAAATTTTAATATTTTAGATTAATTTTTAATTAAAATCTTATAAGAAAATTATTTTGGCATTTAAAAAATATTAAATTTCCCATTTTTTTTGTCTTTTCTTTTTGTCCAACTTTGATGTATGTTATTTTTATTTTATTGTCAATATATAATAATCTTGTATATAAGAAGAAAAAAAAAATAGAGGATAATGAGACGTGTGCCGCGGGGTCACAAATAACTCACAAATAAGAAAAACCCGGGGGCGACGACAATCATATGTTCATGTTTTTTTCTACCAATTATAACAATGCTTTCGAATGATATATATAAATTTTTGAAATGATGATAACCATTCACTTGACTCGTCATTGGTTTCATTGCTTTCGTAGCACATATATATTATTATTTTTTTATTTCTTAAATATAGGTATTGTTAATATTGTGCCTTTGTAAATTGTGAGACTGACGTGAACAATTGGACACGAGGACACGTGACAATCCACGTTAAAAAAATATCCTGCTGAGTTGACACGAGACGTTTGTATTATTTTACTATTCTCATATACAAGAATGATAATTACTAAAAAATCAAAAATTTCTTTTATCATGCTGTCAACAATCAATGTATATTTATGCAATAATTTTACATCATCATTACTGGCTATTAAAAAATTTATAATTATAAAATAATTGTATGATTTTTTTTTTTTTAAATAACAATTAATAATAATAAGCTAAAAAAAAATTTTTTTCGTTATTTTAATTACTTACAATAGACATTTTTTTAAATTGAAAAAACAATCGAAATTGATACAAAAAAAAAAATGAAAATAAAATTAATTTAAATAGGAAAAATGTATTTTCAATTAATCTGATTATTTAAATTTTAAAAATTAATTTTTAATTGTTTAATTAACGAAATTATAATGTAAAAAATAAAATTTAAATTTTCAATAATAATTATTTATTTACTATTAATTAATTTTTTTCTAAATATCAGTAATTATTCGCAATATTAAATAAATTTTTTATTAATAATTGTATCATGGTTTTTGGGTCATTTAGATCAAAGTAATTTTTTCAATTAAAAATAATAAATAAATTTTATTCAAGTATATAATTAATTGTCAATAAATTTATTAATATAATGTTTACAATATATTTACATGAATCTTGTTGATTTATTAATAACTAAGAAAATTATAATTTATTTAATAATACGTAATTTATATCTACATGATAATAATCAATATTTTTTGCATCGAAAAAAATAATATTCTTCATATAATTGAATATAATTTTCATGTCTTTAATTTTTAACATAAAAATTTATAAGGCAAACAGCAAATACAGAATACTATAAATACTATAATCAATAAATTTATATTAAACTTATATTATTAACATATTATCTCATTTATTTTTCATCAAATATCTCTATATTAAGTACGATATTTCTTTTTTCAGCAAGCAATAATTTGTAATTTCTTTTTTCATTATTTATCTTTGGTCAATTGGCATATTAATAAATCATAAATATCTGTCAGTCTTGATAGGAATTAAATAATGCTCTGATCATGCCGAAAAAGATATTCAAATTAAAAAAAAAAAAAATCTATTATTATATCATGTCCAGCATGAGACTTAAGTTTATTTTTTTTTTTTTCAATATCAATAATCTACATTATTTTCTTATTCAATTTTTTTTTAAATATAAATATATAAATTAAAAACCAGCTGTTTGTTGTTTAGCAATATGATTAACACTACTTGTTGTATTACATTTTTGTCCATTATTTGTTATAATTGTTGTTGTAAGTGGTGTTGTTGGTAGCTCTGGTGATACAGCTGGTGAAGATGTGGCACTTGATATTATTGATGTTGATGAAATTGAACTACATGTTACTGGTATTGTAATGTGAGTTTGATTTAATGTTCTTGGTATTGTTGTTGATATATTTGATGAAGTTGATGAATTTGATAATGTTGATGTATCATTAACACGATTACATAAGTCAGTTTTAATAACACCACCACCACTGTGATGATGTACATTAGCAACAACACTACTTGGACTATATTGCTGAGATTCAACAATAACACTTGTATAAATTGGACTTTCAACATGTTGAATATGCTCAACATGATGTTGATTATGATGATGATGATTACTATGATGATGATTATGATGACTATTATTACTACCATTATGTTGTGCATGAGGATGATGTTGCTGTTGTTGCTGATGATGATGTTGATGATGATGATGATGATGCTGCTGCTGTTGAGGATGTTGTTGATGAGGATGATGATGATTATTATTATGATGATGATGATGATGAACATCAGAATTTTGTTCACTATATGAATTAACACCATTTGTATTGTCATTAAAATTACAATTTTGATAATCATAATTTGCTGATGATGATGTATTATCAAGTAATTGTTGTGGATGACAATGATGAATAGAATTTTGAATATTATTATGAGAATGTAATGATGATGATGAATATGGTGATGTTACTGCTGATGGTGTTACTGAATGATTTGTCAATGGACTTGATAACATTGAATTACATGAATCAGGCATATCATAACTTCCACATGAACTTGATGGTGATGAATATGGCTGTTTTTTTAAATGATGTTGATGATGATGTTGTGGACTAGTTTCTTGTTGATGATGCATTGAATGCAATTGTTGTTGTTGCTGTTGTTGTTGTTCTTGTGGCATTCCTTTAAAAAAAAAATAATAAAAATTAATTATTATATTTAAATAAAAAAAATATTCTTATTTATATTAAAAATGATTAAATAATTTACCTGTATATTGATAGAATAAATCAAGTGGATAATAACTTGATGTATCTTCATGAGCATTTGTTCCAGTAGCAGAATTTTGATTTGGCATTGAATGTGATGAGTAAGAATTAACTCCTGCTGAATACTGATTAATATGTGGATTTGTTGTTGTAACATTAGCTGAATTTGTCATATAATCAACTGAATTTGTATAAGCTGATTCAGAAAAATCAACAACTTGTGATTGACATTGTTCATTTGGACGTGGTAAATATGGTGAATTTGTTGGACTACAATGTTGTTGTTGTTGTTGTTGCTGTTGTTGTTCTTCAATATCACGAGTAGAAGTATTAGTTGAAAGTGGTGCTGAAGGCGGATTACCAGGTGTCATTGTTGAAACAGCTTTTTGCTCAGAATTAAGAACCAAGTGGGTAGCCTCTTTTTCAGACAAAACATAATTTACTGAGACAATACATTGAGGTCTTGAACTACGTGAGTTGTTGACTATTGTTACATAAGATTGCATCCATACCCAGCCACCAGATTTTGTTAAAAAACGATAATATTTTGTTGTCACTTGACTCTTCATTAATACTGAAAAAAAAATAATTATAATAAAAAATTATTAAAATGACGTATTTATAAATCATTTATTAAATATTATTATTTCATTTTATATTTAAGATTTTTTTTTGAGGGGTGAGAATACGGCTAAATGACGATTAACGTTTATCAAACAACAAGACTGTCCAAACATTGATAATACGTGAACCAAACAATCTTTGTTTCTCCCTCTTCTGCTCCACTCGCTCTTCTAGCTCTATTGATTTGATTTTTTTTATATATAAATTTACAGGGGTGTATGCGGTAATATGGACCACACGATTTTAAATTTATTAAATTAATTTTAAAATTAAACTATATGATTTGTTTATTAATTTATTTACTTACATATTTGATGGGATTCACGAAGATGCCAAATATCAGCTCCATGAACGTAATGATAAAGAGTCCTTTCAATTAAATCTTGTGGCTCGTAACCAGTAAGATCTTTCACACTGAAATAATCATTTAAAATTTCTATAATTTTTTTATTTTTTATTGTAAATATATAAATATAAATATGGACAATGGATATAATCAATAATTGGATATGTTGACAGAGTGAATTGACACGATTTGAGTATTGAAAAACACATGTTACATTTCCCAATGGATATTATTTTCATGAGTGTATTTATTTGCCAAGGTTTCATCAATGTTTTTTTATATATTTAACATAAAAAAATCATCATAAAAAAATTTATTTATATGTCTCAAGTGAGTTGGGTAATTTGACACGTATTTTAATTCTTTTTTTCCCCATTTAAATTGTAATACATTGATAGAGTGTAATTGGATGCTACAGTTGATAAAAAACGTATAGAAAAAAAAAATTAAAAGACTAAAAAATATATTTTTTAGATTCATTTTAAATAATTTTAAAATTACATAAATAAATTTTAAATGATTTTAAATAAATTAAAAACTGTTTCGATTTATTTTAAATTATTAAAATTAATTTTAAATATTTTGAAATTATATTTTAATAATTATTAGTTTAAAAATTAATTATTTATTTTTTAAAATAACTATTTATACGTATGGATAACTAAAATAATAATAAATAAATTGACATACCTGACATCGAGAAATATTAATTTAAGATCCAACGATGCTCGAAACATAAACATATTATGATGAAGTTTAATTTCAGTAATTGCACTTGGTGGAAGTGAATGTCCAATAGCAACCAAGCCAATAGTCTGATGATCCTCATACAATGGACCTCGTGAATGTACTTTTAAATATCCAGAAAAATGTATTACCTAAAATAATAAATAAATAAATAAAATTAGCACAAAATTAAAAAACAAAGTAGACGAAAAAATACTACAGCTAGTCTTGAATTACATTTTCAAATGAATAATAAAAAAAATCAGCAATTCAATGATAAATTTTTTTTTCATCAAAAGAAAGCTTATTAACATATCTTTATATAAAATACAAAGTGTGTGAGGGTAATTGCATATTGAATAATAGCATTATTAGAAGTTTATTAAAACAAAAACCTTTGCAGTCACACTGAAAGTCATAATTTGCTTATTTGCATGTGCATCTGCATCAACACTCTGTTGTCAAAGGAATTGCAGGGTTCTTGTGAAAATTACAAATTCCCTCGTGAAAAAAATAAAAAAATATAAATAATAATATTATTTAACAGAATAATTAATTTGTTAAGCAAATCAATAAGCCCAACAACATCAACAACAACAACGACAACTAAAAACATGATGAAATGGGGAACAATTTTTTTTTTTCTTTTACTTTTCAAGTCAGACATTTCAAGCACTCATGTAGTACATACAAGCTGCTTTTTTTTATTATTATTTTCTCCCTAAGTTTTTATACATGCATTTTATAGCGAGCGTGTCACACAAGTTTATTTGTTGTCGATGACATGCTTACGCCTTACACTATAGCTAACACTTGTACAACTGAGATGCTGAGTAAGAGTCTGAGGGCTCAAAAAATTCAACTTAAGTATAATAAGGAATAAAAGCGTGTGACATATATATGCTCGTGGTGATTTTATGGTATTTAAAAAATACAAAAAAATATAACAAGATAAAGTAACACAAAAGCGTTAATGCTAGAAAAATTTCAAAAGAAAAAAAAGACGGATTTTTAAATTTTAAATCTATTTATAACTTATAGGGTTTTTTAAAAAAAATAAAAATAAAAAATTGACAGGAATATTGAGATGTCTCAATGATACTTTTCTATTATTAAAAAAAATTTAATCTAAATTAAAATAAGACAGTTTAATTGTTTAATTTAATTGTTGTAAAAAAAGAAAAAAAAATTTAGTTGTTATTTTTTTTTGTTTAAATTAAAAACAGCTATAGCGAATTTTTTTTTTTCTTTAATGTTATATATTATTTCGACATGTCAATATATTTTTTTATATATTTTTTTTCATCTGTATAAATTAGGTAATTCAAGTAATAGTCTTAATCCTGTATGAATGTATGATTGCATATAAATAAAAATATAAAAGAACATATGTGGTGATTGTTACAAATTTTAGAAATCAAACAAGACACTTTGCACCCCAAATATTATATTTGCTAAGCCCTATTTCTAATCAAATCGAAAAACCAATGAAATCATATAATAATAATTTATATGATTTATTTAGCTAATCAAAAAATATATTTTTATTTATATATCCTGTTTTTTGTAAGTTTTTTTTAAAACAATAATTGTTGTTAGAATAAATTTTATATTTACCTTCCAACCAGATGTTACGAGGCCAGCATTTCTTTTGGCAAGTACACATTTCATTCGAAGAAAAAATGCTCTTTCTAAATCAATATTTCCCAGGGCATTTGGGGGTGGAAAAGTTCTACCTGAACTTTGTGATGGTAAACTCAATAAATCAAGAATTTCAGTGTGATCAATTGGATGTACATAATCAAATATACTGTTACCAGTTAATTCAACTTGTGCTAATCCTAATAAAACACTTGCTGTTTCAGAAACATACATTATTTTTCCATCTGGTGATACGACAAATATAAATCCATCCAGGGTCTAAAACAAAATAAATTTATTAAAAATTAATTATTAAATTGTTTTTAAATATTATTAATTTAACAACGATATTTTTTCATATTACTATTAGTATTTTAGTATTGTTTTTTAATGTTAAATTTATTTATTTATTTATTTCAACTGTATAAATTTATACCTGCAAAAGATGAGATCCTAATTCTTTGATAACAGCATCTCGTGAATCATGAGTTGGTGAAGCACCCCATTCACTTCCTAGACCTAAAAAAACCAATAAAAATAATGATTAAAGCTCAATATATAAAAAACACTATTTTCTATTAGAAAAAAAATATATTTACAAATTTTAAATATATTTTTTATATATTTTTTTCAAGACTTGATGAAAATATAAAATAAATATATTTCAAATTTATCTACTTGTCGCATTGATTTAATTTAAATATACATTTAAATTTATTTTTATATACTAAAATATAATAATTTATATATTTTTTTTATTTTTTCCTTTGGGCATAAAAAGATCATTTTATAAGCGTTACATAATAGCCATAAAAATATATAATAAAAGTATATTCAAGTCACGCCTTTTTCAGAGTCTTAAATTGTATAATATGTTTCTTTGGTGGTAAATATATATGTTGTAGTGTAAACGCGTGAATATAAACTATAAAGATGCTTGTGGTGCAGTTTGCTATTGTTAATATATAATAGTCCATGTATTTTGTATACATAAATGTATATAAAAAGTAGAGGGATGCGGCCACTTGAAATTCAATTGAGCATGAACGATGAAACGCGTTCGTCCCGTTCGTCCATCATCATCATCGTCATCATGAAAAGTGCGAAGGGGACAAACACAACAACAACAAGAAAAAAAAAAAATAGAAAAAAATGATGAGATATAGTATAGGACACTGTGAAGCATTGTAACCGCTTTTACAACAGCCCCCATCAAAATCATACTATGCTTACAATGCGGCGGGAAAATAACAATGCATCAAGTGCGCAATCACAACCATCTCATCCGATACTATTTGCCCTTTGCCAAAAAAAGTCTCGTGTATCCCAATTGTCATTTAATATTATAAGGACAAAGCAAGAGACAACAAGTATCATCAAGCATGGTGGTCTCTATGGGATCCATGTAGATGATATGGAAATTTATATTTTTTTTTTTTTTATTTTTATCTTTCCATTATTGAAATATTCAGTAATAAAAAATTCTATTGAATTTTCATCGATTATTAAAATTAAATTTTAAACACGTTTTATATATTTTGTATATACTAAATAAACTAAAAAAAAAAAAAATCAATTGAAATTAAATTTTATAATTATATTTATTTTTTCTATATTAAATAAATTTTTTTTTTTCATTTAAAAACAATAAATATGTATGTCATAAATTAATTTATAATAATTATTTGTCATTTTTTTTATATTATATTTTTTCTTTTTAATTATATTTATTTAATAAATAATTTTTTATATATATTTTTTTTGTTTAAAGTATATTAAATAAATAAAGATAAATAAAACTTACCATTTGGAAAAACTTCTCGCATTTTTAAATAACTTGTTGTTAATCTAATAACACTTGCTTTATCCAATTGTGATGTTATGTTGACTGGTAGTGGTAATAATTTTGCTAATTCTTGAAATTCCGTATTTTCTTTTTCACGACGTGAACGTGCTGCATTTTTACTTTTTTCTTTCATCACACCGCCTGATGGTATACCTCCACTTTTACTACAATTTGTTTGATAAATTCCACTATTTTGTTCTTCTTTATTAATATTATTATTATTATTAATTATATTGTTATTATTGTTGTTATTAATATTATTATTGTTGTTGTTGTTGTTGTATTTTTGGTTGTCCAATTGATGTATATAGCTCAAATCCAATGTACCTGGTGAAGTACGATGATCTAGAAAAAAATTAAAAAAAAAAAAAAATACACAAATTAATTACACTATTTGAATAATATTATTATTAATTTAATTTTTTGTATTTTTTTTTTGTTTTTTTATGACAGTAAAACAGCAAAAGACACGTATGATCTTGAAATTAACGACCCTTATATTTTGACATCACCAGTTTGATAAATATGCATTACAAAAATAAATAATAATCAAAAAAAATTGTATATTTTATGCAAAAAAGTAATATTGGGTTGAATAAGAGAGCATCAGATGAAAATATTAAATATAACGAGGCTCTTGATAATGTAAATTCACTTAAATATAAAAAAAATAAAAATTATATTTATTTATTCATTTAATAATTTATTAATTGATAAAAAAAATAATATTAAATATACTTTTCACGAGTTTTTATACATAAATTATCGTTGTTTTAATAAACACTGTGTTTTTTTTTTTTTTTTCAAATTAATAACCATATAATTTTTCGTCACTGTTTTACTCCGTGACTGATTTTTTACTGTCGCGTAGCCAAACTGTTCTTGGAAATTTTAAATATATGGAGTTAAATATTAACTGAGTGTATATGTGTATAATATATTATTAATAAAAATATAATTTATTTATTTCTTCATCTATTTTGCTTTGTTGTTATTTTATTTTTTTTTTTTTGAGCTACCAAATGTATATTATTATTTTGTTTATTTATATTATTTTTCTTGGATTTATATTTCGGTTTATCAATACTTTGTATTTATATTTATTTAAATATTTATATTGTTGATAATAAAATTTTTCGATAAATATTTTATGTTAGAGCTATAATCTTAAATTTATTTAATTTTTTTGATAACTCAAATTAATGTAATGAGTCAATAATTGAGTCTAGATTGAGACGTGATTTCTACCTGTCGTAATTATCATTTTTAAATATTTAAATTTTTCTATTTTATTATATTTATTAATATTATTTGTAATTTTTTTTTTATTAAATAAACAAGTTTTTTTAATTAATTTTAATTATCATATTATAATTTAATGTTTTTTTATATTTTTAAACTCATTTTTTTTATTTACCTTTGTTAATACAATTTTTTTGGAGATTCTGTTTGCGTCGCCAGCTTGAATGATAAGGATCACTATCAAGCACCACATTTGAACTAAAACGTCCGTGTTCAATCATTGGTGCCATGATTATATTTAATATATATAAAAAAAACTCTTTAATATATTTTTATATTTTTTAGCAATATATTCAATTAAACATACTAAACACACACTATGAAAAAATTCTCTAATCAACAGAGGTATATTTTAAAAATACGCAAAATTTAATTTAAAAAAAATTCACTAAACAATAAAAAAAATAAAAAAACTTTTATAAAATATATTTAACTGATTTGTTACACAATAAAAACACAAAATTAAATTTGATCTAGTTCACTATGATTAAAATTCTTTGATATTTTGTTGATTTTAAAAAAAAATCATCTGATGCTGATCATGGTCTATAGTATTCTGGTTGATTCTGGTTTAAAATTATTGGGAACGGGTGGTAACAACCAGGAACAAGGGGGCGCGTTTAACTCGACGGGGCTTTTGTTGAATTTAGAGGGGGTAGAAAAAGCAGTAGGTTGTACCAACCGCATCTGAAGCTCCACCCCTCTATGAGGTAAATTACTAAGCTTTATATATATGTGAACAACTCGCTGGAGGGATCATGTATATACTATGAATTATTTTTTTTTTTTGCTATATACCATTTAATAATAAAAAAAAAAAATAATAAGTATAAGCAAATATATTTGTATATGAAAAAAAAATCGAAATAAATATTATAATTTTTTTACTATACAATTTTCGATAAAAAAATGAAGATTATAATTGTTTTTTTTTTTATAAGATTATAAATTTATCTTTTAAATTTATATTTTAATTTTATTTATAGACTAATTATTATTAATGTGGTTTATTTTTAAAAAGCTCGTTTTATGTACAGTGCTTTAAAATGCTTATGATGCAAATTTTTTTATTATAAAAATTTACAGTGTTCACATTTATTGCTGTGAAATTAATAAAAGTAAAAAACAGTCAAGATAAGTATTTTAAATACTGATAAAAGATATAAGGTTAAATTTAAATGAAAAAAATTAAAATCAATCCCAAAAAAAAAAAACAAACAAAAATGTGTAAAAAATATATTTAAAAATAAAAATGTAAATTTTTCCAATGGTCTCTTCTGCACTTCTACCCCTATAAAAATTTTTTCTTGTGATTTTAGATTTTTGCCACTAAATTCCATGCCCCTAAATACATTCTTTAACGATTTCCCAATACAAAATAATTTTTCTTTTCTTTATCATGGAAATGTAAAATATATATCGTAAAAAAAAAAATTAATATTTATGAGCTTATATATATGAATTTTCCCTGTACTTGTGAATTCCTTGTAAAAAAATCAGGAAAAAAAAAAAAAACTTGACCACCTTTAGTTTGTCAAATTTTATTTACATACTCAATATATCCAGCTGTTTTTTTTCTGACTATAGTGTGGGATAGATCAGAGAAAGCTGAAACATGTGTTTGCAATTTCAAGGTTTTGATGAAAGATGCAAGTTTAAAATTTAACAGAAGATCCCACGCATAGCATCTAGCTTTTGCACCTATAAAACAAGCTACTTTACGTCCAAGGCCATCAGCATTTTTTTTTATTTTTTTTTATTTTTTCAATGCACCTTCCTTGTATTTATGGCTTGCCCTTTTCAAAGGTGTCGATTTTTCCTTTTTCCTTTTTTTCATTATAAAACATGTGCAATAAGTATTTTTTTTAAATAAATTTTAAATATAATAAGAGCTGTTTAAATCTGCAGCTTAAATCCATCAAATGCGCATGTATAAATAATTATTTTGAATGTTCTTAAAAATAATATTAAAAAAAGTATAACTTTTTTTGTAATGATATTCAAACATGAATGATTTATTGACTATGGAGAATGATGAAAAAATATAAAAATAAAAATAAAAAAATCCCCATGATATTGTACAGTTTTTTTTGTGTCGTTCGTGACGTACTGAATGGATTGAGTTTTGTGCGTGGGGACGTGAAGCGCGAGCTCGCAATCACATCAGAGCTTATAACGTACCCAAATCTGTCCAAATGTCTATGAATATATATGTATATATTATATGATATATACAATATATAGGCATATTTGCTTAAATATTCTTGTCTCACCTCGAAACCCTCTCGGGTGAGTATATGTATTTTTTTTATTTTGTTTCTCCACCCCTCTTGTCCGTACATAAATATATGCTGATACTGTTTTTTTTTTTTTTCATTTTTTATTTCTCTCGTGGTAGCATGGGTATACGACTAAACAAGACAACGTTTTCTTAGTTATATATATTTTATTCTTTCAAAATATATATCCAACTAGACAAGCTGTCTGATGGACGAGAATACCACCCGGACGTGATCATGCTTGTGTCTCGCGTCAAGGACGAAAAACGCATTACTAAACTACTATTTTACTACAAACACACACACAACGATCTTTTAGTCTGTCTCTGGGAAATTATTTTATTAAATAGTATTTTATTTATTTTTTTTGTGTGAATGAAAATAGAGCTTGATATTGAATTGATGTATTTTTTTTTTTTATTTTAATTTTAGATTTTATTAATGGATTTTTTATTTTTATGCAATATTGTATAATAACTGCAGTCATTGACCAGCTATTTATTTAGTGAGTCAACTCCAAAATTAATAAAAATCAAAGCAAGTCAAAAAAATCATTGAAATAATTTGTCAAATTAAATAAATCTTTTGCATGATTTTGTCATCCCTTAAAAAAAGCTCATTTTAAATTTTAACAAATATATTTTTAAATAAATAAATAATAAAAAATAATTATCTACGAGATTATTGTTTTTTCTTTTTTTGAAAAAATTGTATTTAGTTATTTAACATGATTCACATGACTCACACAAAATCACTGTATAAGTCATGAAAAATTATATTTAAAATTTCATGAAATTATGTGCGAGTATAATGTGAGTCGTTAATAGTCATTGGAAATCATTGAAAATCAAAAGTCAGCTTGTCATTAAATTGGTCACTGATTAGCCTCTCGTTTGTCAAACTTTTTTCTTTTTTTTTTTTATATATAAATCATTGCGTGACTTGTTTTATAATATCTAAAATAAATTGTCAAAATTATTTATGCCAGTAGTTGCAGTAAATAAAAAAAAAATAAATAAAAAAAATACAAAATCAAATCAGTAGCAATTTAATTTTTTAAATAATATATATATCTATACAGTCATTCTCGAAAGCCAAACTGTCTGTTCAAAATCAATTTCCCTGTCTCAAAAAAGACATGTGTTTTTTTTTGTCTGTGGACAAAATCAACACAACAGTGAACCATTGTAGTCAGTATAGTGACCGATGAGGCACAGGTCCCTCAAGGGAGGTCTCAATACCTTGCTTGCTGACCGAACTCCTCCAACATGTTTTTTTTTTTTACCAAATAAATTCCGTCAAATGATTTCGGAGTAAACGACACAAGATTAAATTCATCAAATGGTAGTTTTTACATTATTTTTTAATAATTAAATTCATCATCATCTTCGGGAGAGATAAATCTACAAAACTCAAATCAACCCTCAAATTAAAACCTTTAAACACAAAAAATTATAACCGATTTAGTCTGGAAAAAAAAGATAAATAAACCCTCTAGAAATTTAGAGGAACAGAGTTCATGTCCCCTATTTTTTATTATTTTTTTTTTGGTATGTTCGCTATTCTATTTAATAGTTTTATTCTATTTTTTATTTTTCTCTCTTTTTTACTTCCCCCTTTTGACTCTGACTCACCACTTGCTGCTTCATTCATTCAACACTTGCATTTGGTTGGTTGGTTTTTTTTTTTTTTTTTGGTTACATAAAAGCCATCGTGGATTCATAGGGCAATAGTCATCTATATATTCGCAGAATACATGTGAGATTTTTCTTTAGCGTGTCAATACGTGTCTATGAATTGGTGAAACAGTTTAATAATTGTTTTCATTTTTCAAAAAAAATTGAAAGAGCAAGCTCTCGTGTCTCGAGTTACTCTTTTGGTGACACACTGGCTGTAAACTTTACCTGGATTGGATGACTAATCCAATGCCCACGTTTCAAATATATATAAATATATGAATAATTTTTACATACTGCTTCTGTATTCCTTTTGTAAAAAAAAACTTCCATGAATTTTTATCGGATTTTTTCGAAATTCATTTGTTAATTTGAATATTTTTTTTTATAGAAAAAGTCAACGAGTATCCAAATCACAATTAATAATCTTTTTTTTTATTGAACAAAAATTTTATTTTATAAAAAAAAATACTGACAAATTAATGCAGATTTTGTCTGTAATATTTGTGACAATTAAAATTACTGAAAAAACCAGGATAATTACTGATAAAATTAGAAAAATTCAGTCAACTTTTTATAAGATAACGCATAATTAAATACGTAATAATTGTCGCTATTATTATGAGAAGCATGTCGTTAAATCATAACAAATTTGCAAATGACGATTGCAAGTAAATGACAAGATTTAAAACAAATTATATTATTGTTATTATCTACATAATTTAAATATATATATGAATAGTTGGCTAATTATTCTTCGTAAAATGTTTTCAACTTAAACACGTACGAAATAATAATTTTCATACCAAGCATATTCTTGCAACATCAAACAAATTGCAGTTTCAATGATGTCATGTTTTTCTTTTCTCAACAATGTAACAATTTTTTTTTTTATGATTAAATTTATTTAAAGTTTTTTTTTCTTTTTTTTTTTCCATGTTCAAAGTTAATGCATACTATGCAAAAAAAAAATAACATATGTATACAAACGATAACAAACAGTGATTATTTTTTGCTGACAATTCATATATTATTTTTGCTACTTTAAAAATAAATAATTTTGATAAGTTTGTTATTGTTTGTCAATGATTAAAAATATGTTTTTATGAACTGATTAATTTTTATTATATTATGCAGAGTAACTGTAATTATACTTAACAATTAGATGAAAAAAAATTAAAATTTATTAATTTTTAAAACGTTAAAATTCAAAATTAACAAAAAAAAAAAAGTTTAGTAATTTTAAATATTAATTTTCTTTATTAAAATTTAAACATGGTTTTTTGTATTTACTGAATTAAAAAAAAAATTTGAACAATATAAATAAATCTTTCAAAATAAAATTCAATTAATTTTTTTAAAAATAAAATTAATTTAATGATTAATATTGTTTTTTAAATTTAAGAAAAAAATTTTTACATTTATTTTTTTGGCAATGTTGATTAATTGTTGTTTAAACATTTCAAGATGTTAAAAATTAATTATTTTTTTTAATTGCGTATAATAATAATGTAGATATATAAAACTATATTAAAAAATTTGAAATAAAAAATAAAATAGACCACAGTTGTTGCTGCAGGTAACAACAATATATAAAAATATTTAAAAATAAAATCCAATTTTTATTATAATAATACCTACATGTTAATTGATCCTTATTCCAAATATAAATAAATATTTTTGTTATATTTAAATAACAAAATTATCGACTATGTCACTTTAAAAATTTAAAGACCAAACACTGAACTCTCGTATTCCAATGCATTTAACAAAATGCAACCACTTTTTATTTCATATCACATTTATGATAATAAATTGCATATTCAAAATATTTATTTTTGCATTTCATACACGGATATACATATCCCTTTAAATACCCCATATTTATATTTATATATATTTTTTTTTCAGTTCCTCATAACACAAGTTTATACATCGACGACTTTAATTTTTTTAAAATTTAATTCTCAACACATATAGAATTTCTTACTGTTAAATTAATCGCACAAACTGCACAACACAACTAAAACGAATAACAAAAAAAAAAATAAATAATAATTTTTAAAAAATAAAAAACAATAAATAAATAAATAAAAAATAAACAAATTCAAGAAAAGAGTTTACGAGTCGCGTCAATTGTTTTGTGTTTAGACTACGGTGTACCAAAAAAATTAAAAAAAAAAATAATAATTTCTGTATATATATTTTTGTTTATTCTTTCTCTCCACATTTAGCTCTTATACAAAATATACATCATCATTATTGTATATTAAAATTTAACATTGCGACGGCAAGTCAAACCATCAGGGTCAAAATATTATTTTTTTTTTTTCATAAAAAACAATACATAATAAAATTTATATTAAAATAAAACAATAATAAGGAAATATATATAAATATTAAATAATAATTAAACCTTTCAAAATACCGGATATTTTTGAATTTATAAAATTATTTAAATAAACTTTATGCACATGTGCAATATGCATTTAAAAATACTCGATATATTTTTGAAAAGAAATTTCAATTTTATTCTTTTTTTGTTTAAACAAATAATAATTATTATATAATAAATTGAGATACATATATAAATCAATGAGTTTATTTTTAATTATATGAAAAAAATTTTTAAAAATAATTATAGATATACCTGGGGAAAGAGTTATATGAAAAGCCGGCTGAATAAACATGGTGTTTCTACAAATGATGCGACAATAATAAATAAAAGATTGTTTTATTGTTGTTGTTGTTATTATTATTATTATTTAAAAATACTAACAGCTGAAAGAGCGCAATAATATATAGAAAGTGGGCATGTATTTTGTGTTATATAAGATGTATAACTTGAATCGGAAGGAAGGATCACGTTTCGTGTCTAAATGTCTAAAGGTCTGATCACTTTTGCCTAGTACAAATGACTTTAGGAAATGACACGCCTATTTGCGGCTGCTGTATGGAAATTAGATATATATATATGTATTTATATGTAAGTATATAAAATGTATATGAAGAGAGCTGGAAATGCAAGAAATTATTTGAGTGTATATATATAGGTGAGATGTGTAGGGTTTCAATGTTTATCTTTCTTTTTTTCAATGTTTTTATATTGCGTCGCTTGCTTGCATCTAGAAGTTACTTATGTTACTGATATATTTAGGTTTATTTTAATATATACAGAAGATTATAATAAGTCAAGAGGGTAATGTACTCATTGACCGATTGAATAACGAGCTGACTATTCCGACTTTTAGTGTTTGTAATTTGTTAGAACGACTTGTAATGACTCAAAGAGTTTCATGGGGTTTTGAGGGAGACAGGGAAATTGATTTTGAACAGACAGTTTGGCTTTCGAGAATGACTGTATAGATATATATATTATTTAAAAAATTAAATTGCTACTGATTTGATTTTGTATTTTTTTTATTTATTTTTTTTTATTTACTGCAACTACTGGCATAAATAATTTTGACAATTTATTTTAGATATTATAAAACAAGTCATGCAATGATTTATATTTATTTATTTATTTTTTATTTATATATAAAAAAAAAAAAAGAAAAAAGTTTGACAAACGAGAGGCTAATCAGTGACCAATTTAATGACAAGCTGACTTTTGATTTTCAATGATTTCCAATGACTATTATAACGACTCACATTATACTTGCACATATAATATTCATGAAATTTTAAATATTATTTTTCATTTGAATCATGTTAAATAACTAAATACAATTTTTTCAAAAAAAGAAAAAACAATAATCTCGTAGATAATTATTTTTTATTATTTATTTATTTAAAAATATATTTGTTAAAATTTAAAATGAGCTTTTTTAAAAAGCTCATAAATTATTTCAATGATTTTTTTGACTCACTCTGATTTTTCCTGCTTGTTCATAATTTTATTGGAGTTGCGTATCTCTCCAAAAGATATATTATTCACCATTATGAAATAAATATATTTAAAAAGCTCTCACCTTATCAACATCACTCGATAGAAATACTCAAGACAATCATCATAATTAGATATTCATCTTCTTCATTGTCCAATGATTTACGATGATCATACAATTTTTTGATATAATTCCTACAAATCATGGCTGACTGTATACACGCTGATTAACTTTTCATAATATAATTAATCAATTTTACATTAAAACAAAGCAAATTATATTAAACACCATCATACTTTCTTTTGTTAAAAATATATATCAAATTTAAAAGTCCAACAACACTCAAACCATTTCATCGATGAAAAGAATTTAAAAAAAAATGCAGACTTTTCATCCAAGACTATTTACAATTGACGTAAATGTATATTATTTGGTGACACAAAACTTGCAAAGAGTACTCGCTAGACTGCCCACTGTGCACGGACTTATCATCATCGTTGTCGAGTTGTTAAATATATATATAAATTCACATAAAATATGTATATATTGTAACAACCACCGACCCTCTTTATATATATATCATAAGAATATTATATATTCTGAATCAAAACCAACACATGGCAACAAGGTAGCTAGTTAAAATTTGCAAGTAAAAAAGTGAGACAAAGAGATAATTGCATTGACAATAAGTGTTAACGCCTATGATTTTCATTGGTTGAATTACTGCGCAAAACGAATCGGAATAAAGCACATACAAAATATCCACCAGAAATATTATAGACACGCCCATTTACAATATGTATCCATGATGCTGTTGGACGTTCAATTCAACCACTTGAACGCCCATCCTTTTTTATCTCCCTAATATCTCAAGATCATGTCATTTCATCACTCAAAAATATATACAGCATCCACAGCAGCTGAGGTCCATCTATAACTCTTTCCTCGTTATCCTTAAAATAATTTTCAAAATAAATTACATACACCGCAATAGTGTTAATAATCATCTAACATTTTAAAATCATTTTTCATTTTTTTTTTGCAAAGAATGCTGGGAATTTTAGAAAAAAAAAGATCTAAAATTTATACAAGTTTTTCTAAAATGTATTTGACTGATTAGTGATTCCTTTAGCTGGTCCCTTCCTGTCTGGTCTTACTGGGTCTTGTCTCAGGACCTCTGGGAAATTCTTCTAAATATTTCTTGACCAGGTCTCTTGTCGGTCTTACGTTTAAAATAAAAAATTCTCTACTCCATAAAGTGAAAAAAAAAAAAAACTGAAAGTCACAACAAACCTTGCACAGCGGTGCACTGCTGCAAATACAGGTGGAACAAATCTTGCACTACCTGCTGATTTTACGACACTGGAAAATCATTTCCAGATGTGCGGCTTTCCGCGGTCATAGTTTATAGTTTTGCCGAAATTCCAAAACTACCTAAATGCCCAAAAAAAAAAAAAACAAGTTTTGAGTATTTTTTTTTTTTCTATCCATATATGTACTGTTCTCACGTTTTAAATGTCTATTTTTCTTGAAGGATCTAGTAAAAAAAAAGAAAAAAAAAATGTATATATAAAACATTTTGAGTGAGGTATATATATATTTTTTTTCTTTGCAAGATCCTTCACCATTTGTGTATGTACCTGAATATAATGAACCCTAATTTCACACTTTTACAAAGTTCATAATAACATGTTATTTTTGGACTTTTTTTAAAAATCCACAGCAATCGCCACAAATCCGTAGGGTATTGCGTATTATTCTGTAATTATTCCGCATTGTGTCGCCTTTTTCTGGCTCCATTAAAATTTTGAAATTCAAAACAAAAAATAATAGTGTTAACTGATGATTTGATAATTGATTCGAAAATAAACTTATTTATTGATTATTTTGAAGACATGGAAATGTTTTTCTATAGGTTTTTCATAGATAAAAAAATTTTTAATACAATTCCCCAAATTTTGCCCAATCTAAATTTCCGTCATATTTCCAATGTTTTTGACCCAAGTTTGTATATTAAACCAGAAAAAAATTAATTTTTCCTAGATGTCACTGAAATATCTAGTGAACTTTACAAAATAATAAAAAAAATTTTCAAAATTTTATTCTTTTAATTTTTCTCCCGAGAAAATGCATAAGCAATTTTTTTTTTTAAATTGCACTATTTTAATGACAAAATTCGTATAATTAGGGCTAATATTTCTAATAAAATTCGAATAATTAAAACTAATATTTCTAATAAAATTCTTTATATATTTTTACCAATTATTTAGTATTACTAATTACTATTAAAAATTCTGCTACTGTATTTTACATGGATAAAGATTAAATACATTATAAATAATTATAATATAATTAAACGTTAAAAATTACCGTAATCTTTCAATATAATATCGAAAAGCAAAAATACCTGTAGGTATGTTTACACTTTACATTCTACATACGCAAACAAATAACAACACACACAACCTTGAACATAACAGTAGTGTCGTTTTTGTTTTTCACATAAACAACAATGATCAACTGATCAACAATATAAACAAACAAAAAATATAATAATTGTTAATAATGGCTGAAAAACAAAAAATATTAATTAGTGGTGATGCTGAGGGAAGATTTAATCTTCTATTTTCAAAAGTCACCACAATTAATAAAAAAAATGGACCATTTGATTTTTTACTTTGTGTTGGTAATTTTTTTGGAGTAAATAATTCTGAATTATTGCCATATAAAAATGGAACAAAAAAAATACCAGTACCAACATTTATAATTGGACCAAATAGAGATTCTGATATTGAATCTTATCCAGAAGAAGATGGTTGTGAAATTTGTCAAAATTTAACATATCTTGGTAAACGTGGTCTTTATAATGCTGAGTCTGGTTTAAAATTGGCATATTTAAGTGGATTGGAAAAAGATGATAAATCAAATCAATCAAGCACAACAACAATAACAGAAAATGATGTTATATCAGTAAGAAATTCTTGTTTAAAAGGTCAACCATGTTTTAGAGGTATTGATATTCTCATGACATCACAATGGCCACTTGATATAACAAAATTTGATGGCAGCAATAGAGTTCCTGATAATATATCAAATGGTTCAAAATTAATTGCTTGGCTTGCAGCTCAAACAAAGCCTAGATATCATGTTTGTGCATTGGAAGGAATTCATTATGAACGTCCACCATACAGGTAACAACATCAACATCATCATCATCAAAAATTTAGTTATTAATTAAATGTATTTATTATGTTGTAGAAATCAAAGTTCAAATGATGACAATATTGAAATTGCAACGAGATTTGTAGCATTAGCTAGAGTTGGAAATAAAGAAAAACACAAATGGTTGTATGCTTTGAATTTAACACCAGTTGATCGTACACGTCTTACTGAATTGGCAATTAAAACAACTGATGAAACATCAAGTCCATATCCAGCTTCTACTCTAGCTTCTCATCCATCAGCAACAACAACAACAACAAATAAAAAAGATGATGTACAATTTTTTTATGACATGGAAACACAAGATGATAAAAAAAAAAGATACAATAATCAAACTGGTAATGATAATAAAAAAAGAAAAGTTGATTTTGATCAGGGTAAATGTTGGTTTTGTTTATCAAGTCCAAAAGTATCAAAACATCTTGTTATATCTGTTGGTAATGAATCATATTTAGCACTAGCTAAAGGTGGTCTTGTTGATGATCATTTTTTAATATTACCAATAAGTCATCATCAAAGTTTTTCAATTGTACCAGAAAGTATTCTCAATGAAATGGAACTTTATAAAAAATCAATAAAACGTTATTTTTCTGGTACAAATAGAGTGCCAGTATTTTTTGAAAGAAATTTTAAAAGTTCACATTGTCAATTACAAGCTGTTCCAGTACCAAAAAATTCAATTCCAATAATCAAAGAAATGTTTCAAGTAAATATATAAATTTTATTATTTATATTCATTAATATTATTGTTGTTAATAAAAAAGCTAATAATATTTTTTTTATATTTTTAAAACAGGAAATGGCACAAGAAAATAATATTGAACTAAATGATTTACCAAGACATTCACAGTTGCAACAAATAGCACCACCTGGTACAACATATTTTTACGTTGAATTACCAGACGGTGATAAATTATATTGTCGAATTAAAAAAGATTTTCCACTTCAATTTGGCAGAGAGGTATTAGCAAGTGATCCAATATTAAATTTAAATGAAAGAATTGATTGGAAAGATTGTCAAATAAGTGAACAAGAAGAAACTAAATTAGCTCAAAATATTAAAATTAAATTTAAGCCATATGATATTGAAACATAATCATTGTAAATTTTCTTTTTGATGCTTCAACTCATATTCTTCAGGTTTTAAATTTGGTTCAATACCACATTTTTTCATCTGTACAGCAATATCAAAAAGATAATCATAACACTCGGTCCTGTAAAGAATAAAAAAATTAATTAATTTCGTTAAATTGTTTATTGTTATTTGTGTTAGATTATGACATACATTGTTTTAGCCTGTTGCCAATTATCACCCCAGACATAAACACCATGTCTTCTTACTAAAATTGCACAAGTTTGTGGATATTTTTTAATAACATCAGCCATTCTATCTTTTAAATCTTCTTCAAATGGTGTATTTTCAATAATTGGAACAATTAATTCTTCATCAAATCTGTATGATCTATTTAACTGCTGATTTCTTATTCCTTTTATCATTTCTAAATGTGTTACTTTAAATTCATTACCTGGCCATAGTAATGTAACCATAACAGCAAATTTCGAATGAGTATGTATAACAGCACCAGCATTTCTAGCATTATATGCACACATAAATAATGGTGTACATTGTGATTTTTTAAATTTTTTATCTGGTGGTGGTGATGATATATCATTGCCATCAATATCTTGTACAAACATATCTTCTGGTTTAATTCTTTCTTTTTGTACACCTGATGGTGCTATATAAATTTCATCACTGTAATAAATATATTATTATTATTTAACGTTAACAATTATATTATTTTTTTTTAATTTTATCAACCCATGTTTTATTGATATTCCACCACCAGTACCAGTCACCCATCCAAGATGATAAAATTGACGACAAAGCTCGGGAATTAAATTACGTGGATGTTCCTAAAATAAATAAAAATAATTAATTATTATTTAAATAATAATTAATAACAATATAAAATATTTTTACCATTGAATATTTATCATCATAAAAATTCATTTCAAGTATTTTTTAAAATTAATTTTACTTGGTTTTTGATAACAGTGTTCTTCTTGTTTTAACCACAAGATAAATATTAAATTATTAATTATAAACAATTATAAACAATTGTAAATAATGATAAAAAATATGGCAGCAATAAACACACACTACTTGTTGATGTAGATGGCGTTTTTTAATGTTGTTTTTTGTGTTGTTGGTGTAACCTTACATGCTGATTGTCATTAACATTTATCAGTCGTTATTTCAATACACATATACAAATTTTTTTATTATTTTTTTTTTCCTCATAAAAATATATTATTTATCTACTCTGTGTGTTTATAAGGTTTTTTTTTTTTATTTTTGTTTGTCTGTGTGTCTCAGCCCATTTTTTTTTTATCATTTTAATCATTTCATCATCAACAACATCATCACCTAATTTGACAACCATTATTACCCCAATTTTTGCATATATTTATCAACAATAATAAATAAACAAACAAATAATTAAATAACAATATAATCAGTGCAAAAAATTAATACAAACAATAAAAAAATAAACTAAAAAAAAAAATACACTTTGGAGTAATTTGATTAGTTGTTTTTCTTTTTTTTAAATTTATTATTATATTGATAACTGACGTTTATAGCTTAGTATATTTTTTAATATATATTTTCAAGTGTTAAAACAATAAATAATAATCTTAATAATAATAATAAATCATCATCAATGGAAGGAACATTAAGTAAATGGACAAATGTTGTTAAAGGATGGCAATATCGTTGGTTTGTTCTTGATGATAATGCAGGATTACTTTCCTATTACACGGTGATTTATTTTATATATTTATTAATTAATAATAATACTAATTATATATGTTGTTATTAATATTACTAATATATTTTTAGAGTAAAGAAAAAATGATGAGAGGTGCACGTCGAGGTTGTGTTAGATTAAAAGGTGCTGTTATTGGTATTGATGGTGAGGATGATAGTACATTTACAATAACATCATCATCAATTGATGATCCAAAAGTATTTCATTTTCAAACAAGAAATTGTGATGAACGTGAAATATGGGTTCGTGCACTTGAAGATACTATTTCTCGTCATTCTCATGCGGTAATTAATAATATTGTTTATTTGTTTTTAAAAAAAAAAGAATATGAATTATATGTTTATGTAAAATGTTACAGCGTTGGGATCCAAAAAAACGACCACCAAAAAAAGATTTTGATAAAAAAGTTGCTGAAGCTGATGCATATTTACAACTTTTAATTGATCAAATTAAATTAATTGAACAAAAACAAGCTAATTTAAATGATGAGAAAGATGAAAAGAAACAAAAATATATAAATATATTAAATCAAGCAAATGCAGTTTTAAATTCTGTTAAACATACAATTGTTCAATTACAAATAGCTAAAGTATAATATACAATTTAATTTGCATTCAATTTTTTTTTTTATTTATGCCCTTGTCATTCAAATTTATGGGCTATATTTTATATTAATATTTTATATATTTTTATAGAATACTGCTATACCTGTTAATGGAATTTATCGAGGTCCAACTGAAACTTCAATAAATACTAGTAGCAATCAATCACTCTCATCACTTGGTAATTAAATATTAACATATAAATAATAATAATTTAATTATATAATTATATAATTTATTATATTTATTTATTTAATTAGCTACTGTTAAACTTCAAGAATCAACAGTACAAAGTGATATTGAAGTTGGATCTGAATGTCTTGAACCACGAGTACTAACTCTACCCAAAGATTTACCAGTACCTGAATTTTCATATTCATCATCAGATGATGATGATGATTTTTATGATGCTGCTGATGATATATATACATCACCTTTAGTTTCTCAAAATCATACATCAATGCAAGTTTATTCTATTTTCTTATTTTTCCAACAATCTCATCTAAATTTTTACATTTAATATTCAAATTTACATTATTTATTAATAAATACTAGTATTATTTATCAATAAATACTATTATTTGTTATAATAATTTAATATATTGTTGTTATAATCGATACAGTGATCGTGAAATCAAGAAGAATCAAAACAATCATAAAAATGAATCATCTGTTGACATTGATAACAGAGATAATTCTAGAATTCAAACAAAAGCACCAATTAAAATTGATGGATCACTTGATTACGATGGTAAGTCATTAAACAATAATCATATTTAATTATAATTATTAATTATAAAATTTAAAAATTAACAAACAAGTAGATATTGTTGTAAGTTGACTTTACCGATTATTTAACTTTATTGATTAACCGTGAGACACGTGACCGCCATCAATATGTTCCAGCATATATATATCATCATCATCATCACCGTCATATCTACCTAGCTATATATAAATTCACATACATGCTCTATAATAGACACAGTTGTCATACTATTGTGCAAAGAGCAAAAAAAAAAAAAAGTTATAAAAAATAATCGCTAAATATTACAAGTTTTTTTTTTTGTGTTAACTTCTTTTTATTAACAAAAATAATTATTATTGTCGTGCAAAATGATGTCTGATAAAAATAAAATTAATAAAAATTCATTGATTATTTTGGTAGCTAATAGTTTTGATGTGTTTCGAAATAAAATTTTAATTAGATTTTTTTATAAACACACGGAAATGCCAAGATTTAAAAATTTTTGAAATTTTATAAAATTAAACAGCTAGAATTAATAATATAAATTGAAAAAAGAAAAAGACATTTTAATTTATATTAAAATAATAATATAAAATGGATTGTGAGTTTATTTTATTTATAAAATGTTCAATTAAATACATAAATAAATATAAATTTTGTTTATTTACAGCATTATACGAGGAAGAAAGTGAGCCAGAAAGTAAGTTTTTTAATTTGTTAATAAGTATATAAATAAATTTTTTTAACAATTAAATTTTACAGTGGATTCAATGGAAAGTCATGGTTCAGTTGTAACACATTTAATATCACAAGTTAAAATTGGAATGGATTTAACAAAAGTTGCATTACCAACTCATATACTTGAAAGACGTTCATTACTAGAAATGTATGCTGATTATTTTGCACATCCAAAACACTTTGTTAGTATTGCTGATATGAAAACACCAAAAGAACGTATGATACAAGTTATGAAATGGTATTTATGTAGTTTTCATGCTGGTAGAAAATCAAGTGTTGCTAAAAAACCATATAATCCAATACTGGGTGAAATATTTCGTTGTCATTGGGAATTAAATGGTACAACAAATACAGATTCACCAGCAAAAACAACAACAACAATTGGTAAAAATGGACCAGTACCATGGTGTCGTGATAATCAACTTTCATTTATTGCTGAACAAGTATCACATCATCCACCTGTTAGTGCATTTTATGCTGAGCATTGTTCTAAAAAAATAAGTTTTAATGCTCATATTTGGACAAAAAGTAAATTTCTTGGACTAAGTATTGGTGTACATAATATTGGTAAAGGATGGGTTAATGTATTGGAATATGGTGAAGAATATGTATTAACATTTCCAAATGGTTATTGTAGATCAATATTAACTGTTCCATGGATTGAACTTGGTGGTACTGGTACAATAACATGTGCACAAACTGGCTATCAAGCAACTGTTGAATTTTTAACAAAACCATTTTATGGTGGTAAAAAAAATCGTATTAATTGTCAAATTAATCAACCAGGTGATAAAAAACCATTTTTAATAATAACTGGTGAATGGAGTGGTATTATGGAAGCTAAATATAATGATGGTAGAACTGAATTATTTGCTGATGTAACACAAATGCCAGCTGATAGAAAACTTGTTAAACCAGTATGTGAACAAGAAGAATTTGAATCAAGAAAAGTATGGCGTGATGTTACTGTTGGTTTAAAAATTAATGATATGGAAAAAGCAACTGAAGCCAAGTGTCTTATTGAACAAAAACAACGTGATGAAGCTAGACTATTAAAAGAAAATAATCAACAATGGCAAACAAAAGTAAATATTTATATTATTAATTTTTATATTATATAAATTATTATTATTAATTTAATATATTTATTTTTTTTATTATTAATTATAGTTCTTTAAAGAAACCAAAGATGCAAGTTGGGTGTACACATCACCACTGGCTGAAAGATTACGATCAACTTCTAATTTAGAAAATTGATTTTAAATTTTATAAAATAATTGTATTAAAGAAAATAAAGTAAAATAATAATCAGGGCCTATTATCAAGGTGCTGTTAAATTTTTACAAAATATTTTAAAGAAAAATTATATATATAAAATGTGAACAAATGTGTGAGCAAGAGAAATAAAAAAAAAAAAAACTAGCAAATAATAATTAATCATAGAAAATTATAATTTTAATAATCATTGGAGATGGGTCTGCAACAAATTGTTATATTATAAATTAGTTTAGTAATAATAATTCAGGAAAAAAAGAGTAATAATTATAATAATTAAATAAAAAAACAAGATATATTAACAAAAAAAAATATATTTATATTGTCTCTGTGTTGTTTTTTTTATATTTTATAATTTAAATTTGTTCGCTGTTAAATGACATAGCCAATATGATAATCATCAAGTAATCTATAAATTGGTGGTATTCTACAAGATGTTGAAATAAGATGTTCAATTGCAGCATTAAAAGATTTTAAACTAATTTTACATGTTATTATATCATTAGAATTTTTATTATCAATATTTTTCATTTCAATATTATCATGTTTATACATAATTTTAATAGCTTGTATATTTTTGAGTATATTTCTTGTTGATTCTTCAATTAAAATTGTAAGATTTTTTTCTAATAATTTAACAAATAATATTGATTTATTATTATGTTCATTTGCAATAAATATTATTTGTTTATATTCATTATTAATACATGATATTAGTGCTGATTTAAAATCATCAATTGGAGTTGTTTTTATATTATAATCATTGTCTGTTGATGATAAATATTCTAATGAATGATTCCAGAATTTAATTGAATTTGGAATATCTGGACTTTGAACACCAAGTACAGATAAACATCTATTACAAACAACATCTTGTTCATTGTATTTCATTTTATCTAGAAATATTTTATTTGATAATAAACAATAATGTGAACCATAAAGATAATCATGTTCACGTGGTGCTAGTAACATTTTAACATTACTTAAATCAATTTTGTCATCATTATTATGACTGTGATTACAGCCACAAAACCATTCACATGGATCACAGTCATCACTTGGCAATGGAAGAATTCTTTTAAATTCAATATCAGATTTTGTTAATACATTTTTACAACATTGACAAGCTATGATAATTTTTGTACATTTCAATGGTTTATTATATTTTAATATTGTTTTATTATCATTACTATCAATTGTTAAAAATTCAGTTTTTAATGTACCAAATGTTGAATCTGATGGTTTTGTTTGTACTCTAAATGTAATCCATGTACCAGCAACATTTAATGATGATAATGTTTCTGGAATAATTGTTATATTTGGTAAATCAATATTAAATTTTAAATTTGATATATTTACTAAAATTGATGTGTTTCTAAGACGTAATTGAATGTGTTGATTATCAGATGATTTATCAAGTAATATAAAGACATTGCACGATTGTATACGTTGTCTTAATTCAATTGTCATGTGCTCCATTCCTTAGCTTGATCACTTTATTACACTTTGTTTATTTTTTCTATTATCACAGCTTGTTATCATGATTAATTTATCTAGCTTATGGTTTATTTTTTGTTTATGATGGTCCTTTATATTCTTTTCTACACTTTTGTGTTTGTAATTTTTTTATTTAAAGCTTATTCACAAACACATAACCTAAAAATACAATGTTTATTAATTTTTTTTTTATTTTATAAATTATATTTATGATTATTATTGTTTAAATACCTTTGTTGTTATTTAATATTTGATAGCTTATAGTATTAGAATTATTACGGAAGAAAATAATTGAAATAGAATTAAAAAATTATTAAAAAAGATGAAAGTTTAAAGGTGAATTTGTTGGGTGGATTTTCATTGAAAATTGAAATAATTGTCGCTGACGCTGACAGTCGCTGATCCACCACAACAAGGACAACGATATTCTGAAAAAAAGAGTGAGAGAATTTCTGACATCTTTTTTCAGAGTGGCAATTAGTTTTCTGTGAGAAAAATTATTTTTTTTGTATTAAAAAATAATGGCAGCCCGAAAAACAATTAATGCCATTAATTGGGGAGCAATTGCTGAACGTTTAGCAGAAGCTGATAAACCAATTTTTGCAAGTTTCAGATCAAAATCAGACTTGTATCTCAGACGGTAATTATTTAATTTTTGTTATGTAATATTTTTTCAATAATGATTTTTTGCATATTTAATTAATTTATAAAAACAAATGAATGTTGTAATAATAATTAAAAAGATTAATAATATTGTTGGACAACAAGACACAACAACAATGACAATAATATATTTTTAAACTCCAAAAAAATATTGTTTAACCTCAAAAGTAAATTGAATTATCATTATTTATTTTTAGTATGCAACAATATCCAGAAAATGTACCAAAAATTGATTGGGCACTTTACAAAAAGCAAGTTCCAGTTGCTGGAATGGTAGATAATTTTCAAAAAGAATATGAATCTTTGAAGGTTAATTATCCAGCTGATAAATACACTTCAATTGTTGAAGAGCAAGAAAAAGATGCTGTAAGTTTTATCATCATCATCAACATCTAGCTTAATTGTTAATCATATTTTAATAAATTTTATTTATTTCATTCAGGCATCACACGTTGCAAAATTCATGAAAGAATCACAAGAACGTATTGCTAACTTCCAATCTGAAATAACAAGAATTTCAAGTTTGATGCCATTTGATCAAATGACAATGGAAGATTTTGCTGAAGCATATCCAGATGAAGCATGGAATCCAGATAAACCAACAATCTGGCCACATATTCCAGAATATCAACCTGGTGATGAACCAGAACCAATTCCAGCACCAGATCATTAATTCATTATTATTTGTTTAAAAATTATCTTTGTAGTTCAATGTAAAACAAGGAACATAAAAAAAAAAAAAAGTCTCAATCAACAAATAATGTTGAATCTTTGGAAAATATTTCTTAAATAAATATCCAATTCATTCGAAATTTACTTGCTGATTTTTTTAACTTAAAATTAATTATCATCATAAAAACACAAAGATAAATAAACAAGACAATAATAAATAATACAAATATTATTTCAACAGACAACATTTATTATAGTTTCAATTTTAAAGATATAATTTTAAACTTTTTTTTTTAATTAAAAGGAATGTCATAGATACAGGCAGTTTTACGCAAAATCACATAAATAATTTTTCATTTTTCATAGTATATATATATCGAAAATTTAATATTAATTCATAAATATTATTATTATTTTTAAAAACATGAATCAATGATTTAATAATAGTTATTAATTAACTCTTTGGAATTATCTAAAAATGATTATTAATTTCTAATTGATAATTATGAATGTTTTTTTTTTTGTTTAATTATCTTTCCATTGATGGAACAATAAGTCCTTTGATAATATCGAAACTATTACCATCAGGATGAACAGTCATTATTGTTCCATTATTTTTTTCAACTTGTAAAAATCCAAAATCATCGATTCCACGAATTTTTACATTTTCTATATCACCATTTTTTGATACCACACTAATATCAGCATCTCTAAAAATACAAAATTAATTAATAACTTATAAAATGAAAATAATAATGATTAATTTACTTACGTATGAATCCAGTACTCATAATAAAGATCATTAAAATAATCAATATTATTATTTTGTACTTTATCAATGATATTTTCAAGTTCAGTAAATATTAGTGCAAAAAATTTTTCATAACTTATATGTGATAAATTTTTATTATATTTTTTATTATGTTTATCAATGATATTATTTAAACTGCTTGTTGGATAGTCGTTTGATAAATTAACACCAACACCTATAACACCATCAACATCATCATCATTAAACAAACAATAATAAAATAATAATATTGTTGAAAAATAATTACCAATATTGCAAATTGCTTTTTTAGATTCAATCAATGTTGTAACAACAAGTCCACCAAGTTTAATTTGATTACCAGCATAAATATCATTTGGCCATTTTATTCGTAAATCAATATTCTAAAAAATAATAATTTCCATATTAAAAACTAATGTTTAAATAGAAAAATAAATTATGTTTACCTCATAACCAGGTAGCGTTTTAACTGCTGATATAATTGCAACAGAAACTAAATTTTGTAATATTGGTAAATGACAGCCAATGTAAGAATTAATTGGTATATGAATTTGAATTGTAAACATTGCACAACCAATTGGACTTAACCATATATTTTTTCCTCTACCTTGTCCTTGAGTTTGTCGTCGTGGAATAACAACAAGACCATGTTCAAGTTGACAACCATTAACAACATCCATTGATGATGTCATGATATTTGCATAAATAACAAGTCTACCAAGTTCTTTTGTTTTTAAATTTTCAAAATAATCAATTGTTGAAAAATTATCAGGACATTGATGTATCATTATTGGTAATATATTTGATGAAGCCTTGATTATTTTATCATTACCAGAACAAAATTGTAATTGTAATTTTTTCATTTGAAGTATATTATTATCTTTAATTTTATTTTTTAAATTATCAAGCATTCTTAATTTAAATTCATGTCTACCAAGAAAAAACCCCGATTCAAATATTGGCTCTTCATGTAAATTTTTATTAACATCCATTGATAAATGAACAGATAATAAATCACTTAAAATTTCAAGTCTTGCTGTATTACTTTGTTTAAGTGTTTGATATTTTATTTCTTCACATTCATATTGTGATGGATCAGCTTCAAGATGAATTTGTGAAAATACAATTTTACCACCACTATTTGATAAATCAGCTAATACAATACTTGGTGTATGCCATGTTTCTTCTGTTCCCAATACTTCAATATGAAAATTATGTATTTTACCATTTTTATCACGTAAATTTTCTGATACTGGTATATTTGTTTTTTCTTTTGGTAATTTTTGTATCTTATAATCTTCTTGATCTTGTGAAAATGATCGCAATTTTGTTGGTGATGCTTGATAACAAAATATATGATGCATTAATTGTACATTTTTCCATTTACCATATGAAAATCTAACAAGTTCATGTTCACGTACTTCAGCTGTTTTAAATGATGGTAAAATATATTTTAATGCATCTGAACATAATGTCAATATTTTACCACCTTTTATTATATATTCAATTATTTGATTTGCAATTTCACCATCAACATTACCACATATTATTAATAAATTTGTTTGATCAATCCATATATCTTTTTTAGCATCATTTGATGATAATTCATAAATTGTATATTTATCCATATTTAATGATAATTCAAGTACTTTTTTTATATTTTCTTTGGCAATTGTATTATCAGCGTAAATTAAAACATTTGGTGGTTTTATTGTTTTATCAAATGAATCAAATTTTTTATCTTTCAATATTGATAATTGTTTTCTTGGAGGTTTTTGTGGTGTAGCTGTGTTTGATGAATTTTTATTTTTTTGTGATGATGATGGTGTTGTTGGTGGTGGTATTGATGGTTCATCAATTTTACAACATTGTTTCTTCATCAAAACTAATTAATGTAATACTATCATGATTGATTACATGATTGATCAAGTTCATCATCAATATAATCATGGATGTATCTATTTTTAAAACAACAGGCTGTTGAAGACTAACAAGTTGACAACCTGGATGAATAATAATACCTGGTAGTGTATCAATCTCAAAAGACGTTCCATTTTGAGCAACATGTCTAGCAGTACTGCTAAATATTTTAAGTTTATTAATATGCTCTTGCCATTGTGCTTTACCAACTAATCTTTTATCACAAAGAACAATTGATTTTCCAATATTATAACTACATGGTTTACCTGTTATAGTTACTGATTCAATTCTTTTAAGTATCATTCCATTATTAATATAACATTGATTTTGCATAAGTGCTATTGAAAGCTTTATCAAATGATCAATATCAGTTTCAATTATTATAGCAAACACCTTGTCAACTGTCCATGCTACTGCATGACCATAATTTTCTAACTTTGTTAATTCAAAAAATGCATTTGGACAATAATTTTCAATATCTGCCTCAATTAGTACATGCATTTTTGTATCATCTAATATTTTTGGCTGTTCAATTGTTTTACTGATGTTCATGTAAAGAGGAAAATTCCATTGACCTGGTACATATAACAGCCATTCATTAACATCAATTTTTTGCTATTAAATTAATACAAAAAAAAAATTATAATTATTATGAGATTAAAGTTGTATTATATTTGATTTTTTTAATAATCACATACCAATGGATATATTGTGCATAGCCTTTTGTCTCCTTGACACCAAAGAAGGTCACCAAGTTTTGCAATACTCTTATTACTGCATAAATGAGAGCTGAGTAAATCATCATGATTATCTGATTTTTTATCATCTTTTTCTAAGAAAAATAAATCAATTTAATTAAATTATATAGTATACTTGTTATATAATAAAATAAATTACCATCTTTTATAAAATCTGGTGGTTTTATGTGAAACATTATTGATGGTTTTGTTGTATCTAATCCAATATTTAGAACAGCTGTAAAACGAGCTTTCAATGATGACAGCTTCCATGCTTGTACCCAAGTTGATACCATGTAGAATACTGTTAACAACATATTGTTAATAATAATTTAGCTATTTTTATATTTATTTTGATTTTACAAGTTTGACAGACAATTTATTAATAATTGTCTTTAAATGATATTTTTTAGTATAACCAAAATTATTGATTAGCATTTTCCATAGTTAATAAATTAGTTTTTATGTGTTAAAGCAGTGAGATGATCATATTATTATGCCAATATATTTTTGCACTTTGATTGTTGTACTTTGCATATATTTTTACAGCTATATTCATGAAACGTTACACCTAAAAATATAAAAAATTTATTTTTGTTTTTATATATTACATTTGAATTAAAGGAAATAGTATTTTTTTAGTTAATTATTATGTGTACTATAGGTGTGTTTTTATAGATTGTGTGTTGGAAAAAAATATAGATATTATTTACTCAATTATTACATACATGTGGAGCAAACAGTGCATATTATGAATTATTATGATGAATCTGTTAAAGTTGATGATTAAATATGTGATAATTATACAAGTGCATTCACTTTTTTATGCATTTTTTTTATGTAAACATAATGCAATTTTATAGATAAGGTCTAGGATGATACAGATAAGTCTGATGTTTTTTTTACTGATTATTTACGGAATTTTTACCGGGAGTAATTTTTAGCTAAAAAAAAAAAACAGATCTGCGCACTTTTACCAACAAAAAAAAATTCCCTAAAATTCTTGGAAAGAGAAAAGTGAAAATTAGCTAAGAAAATATGCAAAAATTTTAATGAATAAAAATCTGGAATTTAATTTCTTTTGAAATGGAAATTAATCATATTCACTCAGTTTTTTTTTTTTTGGTAATTCACCAATAAATTCATAATTTTATTAATTTAATTTTTCAAGATGAAATATATATATATAATTATTAATTAATACGTATTTTTTACAAGATAAATAAAAATTGCATAAATTTATCATCAGAATAATTTTGTTTTTTCTTTTTTTTATAACATCAGCATTAAAATAATAATATGTTACTTTCGATATAACTACAATTGAACATACTTATTAAAAAAAAAAAAAAATAATAATTATGAGTTTAATTTATTCAGTCTAGATTTATTACCTACTTGTAAATGCATTTTAATTTAATAATAATTTATAACTTATGACTGACACTGATCGAAATATAACAATATAATAATAATAATAATAATATTAACTATAATTTAAAATTTTTCTTTTCATAAGATTAAATTGTTTTTTTTTTCTTTTCTAAACATATATTGTATGCACTTACTTATTCTATAATAATTAATGTATATAACACAATTCTTACATATTATTATAATAATAATCCATCCAACAAACAATCATTTTACATTCATCTAATGCCAATTGAAATTAAATTACAATTGCGCCATTCATTATTATTTTTATTAAAAATTAATTTGGTCAAACGTTCACTGGTATTTTAAAATCATTAATTCTTTTTTTTTTTTTTTTAATCATTCATCGCATCATAATTAATCAACATAAATTATTTTTAATTTAAACACCTTTTTAACAATAGTAAAGGTGAAAATGAAAATATTTTTTATTTTCTACTCGCTGAACGTAATACCAGTCCTTGTGGAATTTTTATAGAATTTTTTTTTTTTTCTCACAAGTGCAAATACGTCGTACTCACGGAAATTTATATATGCAAAACAGATAAATAGAAATTGAACAAATAATTATTTTCTTAAACTATTATTATCATTATTATTTTCAATGCCTCAGTTGGCTTTTATATTTACAAAATATTTCAATGCAATGAATTGTATTTTTTTTTTTTCGTTTTTCATTTTTCTCGTTTAAATAATTTCGCTGAATATATCACTGAATGGCAGTGAAATTTTTAAATAAATAAATATAACCGGTTTTTTTTTTAACTTTTCTAAATTTTTTTTTTGCAAGCTCAGCATACTTGTAGCAATATTTAGAACGACAGAGATTACAATTAAGTAGAAGAGCTATTTATTTTTTTCTATCTCGAAAAACTAATTTTGATTAAAAGAAAAGTAAAAAAAAAATTTAACAACAACATCCTGATAGCAAAATAAACCATAAAAACAAAATATAGATAAAATATATATTATGGAAGAAAAAAAATGCATATTATTGCAACATTAATTATTATAATTTTTTTTGTTTTAAAACTTTTTCTATTATATGTATCACTACGCTTAGGCAATAATATTTAGATTGGTCCAATATTAATGGTGCCAGTATATATATTTATACCATTTCATATTTTTGTCATTAATAATTTCATCGCATTTGGCCAATATATTATTATTTATTCAAATGAATATTCTAGATTTACACTGATATATATTTAGTCAAGCATTTACGCTTAATATATAGTCTCGTAGTATAATTTTCGTTTTTCCTTAGCTTATACTAACTACTATCATTACTTGTCAAAATATGTATTACAGCCATTCGTACTCGTCGTTATAAAAACGCGTAGTATTTCAAGATTCAATTTATTTATTTAAAAAATAACTTATTAGTGTCATGCATTGAATAACAAAAAGAAATAATCTCTTCGTTATTTTATTCTTTCTCTTTATCAAATGGAAAAACACGCATATACATAAAGTATATTATGTACATATATATTTCACGTATCTAAAAAAAAAAAAAAATACAAAATAAACTACTACTTGTAATGATTGGACGTGTAAGTATCTCAAATGAATCTTGGTAGACCATTGCTAGATCTGTGATAAACATATGATGGTGGTGGACGTCCAGAAAAATGTCTTGAACGTTGATGAGGTTGTAATAGTGGATGATGAGGTCCAATACTACCAACATTACCACTACCATTATTACCATTAACATGCTGAAGAAGATGTGATGTACCATCACCAAGATCTAATTCAAGTTCTTGTTGTTCAACAAGTTGAAGTGCACCAAATGATGCTGTTGCCATTGCAACATCTGGCATTATTCCAGACAAATGACTTTCACCACAAGAATTATTATCTTGTTCCTGATTAATTCATTAAATATTTATTAACAAAAATATTTTATATATAAAATAAATAACAATAGTATTACCTCATCTGGAAGCCTGTAATTATCACTGCCTTCAGTAACCACAGCTGGTAGCTCATGTCGAAGACCATAGGACGAATTTGTTCTTGAAAATGTCATATTTCTACTGTAACAAACTGGAACTGTTGCATTTGTGTTGACATTAATATTTGCTGTGTTTATTGCTTCCATATTTTCAATACTATTTATGTTTTCTTCATGATCAGCATTTCCATAACACGCAGCATTCTATATTTTTTTTTTTAAAATATAATTATATTTATAAAAACATTGTATTGGTTTTATTATATAATAAATAGATTGTATTATAAAAAGATAATAATTGTAATGAATTATCATGATAACTTGAGACAAGGCCTGTGGCTTTTATTGATGGCCTCAATTTTAAATCAACATACAGACCATGTAAATGGATATATAGAGTCATCAAAAATCATCAATTTATCTTTAAACATTGTATACACAAATGCACATAATCAATGAGATTATGTTATCATTGAAGTAATGAACAGAAAAAAAATTCAAAATCATATCAATTTAAACAAAGATAGTCTAATGCTTGTTGACAAAAATAAAAAGAAAAAGAAATCAATTAATAATTAAAAATAATGATACAATAATAATAAGATTTATGATAGGGATTTTATTTGCAAATTAAACAAGTAGGTCGATGAAATAAAAATTCCATTGAATTTAATTTATATTGAATGGGGGAAAAAAATAAAGGGTTCAAAGTCAAGCGACAACTAAACAGAGTCTCAGTTGTCATTTTAACACTGGCAAACTCGTAACACACTTCTCTCACTCACTGCAAAATTAAATAATAAAAAAAATATATTTTCAACACTTTGAGTATATTCTATTTTAAGCAGGCAATATTATTCAACAGGCTTTTAAGTTAAAGCCAATTATATAAAAGACTTTAAATATTTTTTTTTTTTTTCATTCATTATTTTGGTAAGTCAAGTAGAATAATTTATTTCTGTTTTTTATTTTTTAATTTAAAAACAAATATAGTATATTTAAATTAAATAATTTCGAAATGTAATATATTTAAATTAAATAATTTCGAAATATAATATATTTAAATTAAATAATTTCGAAATATAATTAATTATATTTGAATTATTTATTTTTTTATATCAATTTATTTATATTAATAAAAATTAATGGGGGAAAAAAATATATATATATATTGATAGCATGATTAATTCATCAAATAGTTTATTAACTTCAACTCAAGGTCACTGGAATGCAGTATACATTGCGTTAAAGATAAATTACCGTTCAACTGAATGCTGCTATTTTTTTTTTGTAAAATAAAAAATTAAACCAGTTTAATAGTAATTTAATGTTCAAAGACCTATCGTAAAGTTATATATTTACAAATAATAAAAGCTTCCTGTTTTTTATTTTAAAATATGTATATATTTTTTTGAACTTTAATTTTAAATAAATTAAAAAATACTTGAACAACGACTTGTTATGTAATGATGTTAATATATTATTATTTTTTTTGAATGATGAAATTGCAGAAATGTCAAAAAAGGAAGAAGATCTACCGGTGAAAGAAATAAAATCATTGATAAAAAATGTAGTTGGTGATGATTTTGAAATAATAAAAAAAGATTGGAAATATTTGACTGATCCTGGTGAAAATTTTGGAAGTCTTATATTTGCAATTAAACTTGAAATAATGAAAAATAATAAAAATGAAATATTACATATTGTTGCTAAACTTCCACCACCATCATTGTATTTAATAAAATTATTCAACAGTCCATTTTCATTTAAAAAAGAACTTGTATTTTATCGTGATTTAACACCGGCATTTATACAATTACAAATTGATAATGGTATTAAAAATCCAGAAGATAGTTGGATTGGACCAAAATATTATGGTGGACGTTGTGGTTTGGTTGATGATGTATTTGATACACAAGCAAGTATTGTACTTGAAAATTTAAATTATTCAGGATTTAAAATGATTGATAGATTAACTGGTTTAACAAAATTACAAACTGAATATGCTGTTAAAAAATTAGCAAAACTTCATGCACTTGCTATTGCAATGAGAGAACAAAAACCAAAAATATTTAATAATTTAGTATTACCAGCACTTGAAAATGTTGCTAATGAACATGCTAAAGAATGTTTAATGGATATGATTAAAAAATCAGTTATGGATTTGGGTAATATAAATGAAGCTAAACCATATATGGATAAGGTACAATGGACAATTGATAATGCACCAAAAATTGAAGAAAAAATGGTACACGATAAAAAATGGTATACATTTGTACACAATGATTTTTGGGTTAATAATATGATGTTTAAATTTGGCAATAATGATGAAATTTTAGATATGAAAATCATTGATTTTCAGCTGGGTTTTTATGACTATGGTGTTAAAGATTTAATATTTTTTTTAATGTCAAGTCCAAATTGGGAAATAACTGGTGATATATTTGATGAAATGATTAATATTTATTATAATGAATTTATAATGTTATTAAAAACTTTCAATGTTTATACTCAAGATTATACGCATGAAAAATTTTTACAATTAGTTGATCAATGTGGACCATCAAAACTTGCACAATGTTTAATGATGACACAAGTTATTAAATCAATACCAGGATCAGCTCCAAAAATAGAAACAATTGAAAATAAAGAATCATTTTTAAAAATTGGTGGAGGTCAAATTTATCATGATAAACTTATTCAATTATTATATATATTTAAAAAACGTAATTGGTTATTATCAAAATAATTTAATAATTGTTTTTTTCTTATATAAATAATAAAAATTATATATATATTTACCTCAAGTAAATCAGCAACAGCATCTGGAAGATTAAATTCTCGTACAACACGTAATCTTATTTGACAATTAATTTCATGTCTACATGATAATGATAAACTTGTAGCTCTTTGACAACTTGGTGATTGTCTAAGTTTTTGTTCACGTTTTAACATTGCCGCCATTGTCATTGAATCTGGAACTGTTGTATATATTTTTTTTTTATTATAAATAAATTAAGCTCAATAAAAAGACAATAATAAAACTCAATTACCAGGAAGTGCAGCAGCAAGTACATCAACACCAACAGCTCCTCTTGATCTTGGTTTTTCATCAACCATATATAATGTATCTGGTATATCAGGAATATATCTAGCTCTTCGTAATCTTACTGATTCAACTTCTTGAATAGTATGCTCCTCAACAAGTCCCTTTAAAATTGTTGTTATTTTAATAAATATAAAATTAATAAATAATGTAATTTTAATGTAATATATAAATATATAAATTTTAATAAAATATTACCTTAATTTCTTCATAATAGGGCATGAATAATCTTGGTCTAACAAATAGTCCATTTCTTTTACCTCCTCTAATCCATGCATTTGGTCGTAAATTTTCTCTTTCATCACCAATCATATGACTTGGTGGTGTTGATACTAATCCACGTCTAATAGCTTGTGTTAATATTTCACTATTTGATGGTAATACATGATCAACTCTAACAAGTTGTAATAATTCACTTAATATTTCACGTAATTCAATATCACATAAATCTCTTTTTTTAATACCTTTTCTAGCAACTGAATGTACAGTATGACTTAATATATTTGGTTCACGATCTTCCATTCTTCTAACAAGTTCATGTTCACCCCATTTTAATACAGCTTGTAATACTTCAAGTTCACTTGCTTGTAAAAAATTACTTTTTAATACATTAACAAGATGTACATGATCAATTTGATAAAATACAATACTTGTTGTTATTGTTTGAAATTCTTCTCTAAGATAATGTAAAGCTTGACGATGTACCCATGCTGAACCATGTGGTTGATTACCCCAACGTAATACAATTGATAATGATTCATGACTAAGCCATTCAAGTATTAAATCTTCACAACCTTGTGATAATATATCAAGTTCAAGAAATCTACCAATTTGATATAACTCCATGGCTTCTTCAAGTGGACTTGGACGCATTCTACCAGTATGTGTTAATGCTTGTACTTCACTTAAACTACCAGCACTATTACCACAACCAGAACCACGTAATATTAATGATAAATCAACAGTATCAAGATATAAAGCATGTAGTAAGACACGTGCATATCTTTTTGGAATAACTGATTCATCTAATACAATTCGTGTTGGTATATGTAATGCTCTTTCTGTATGATCTTCACCTGATCTTGTTCTACGTTGTATTAAATTACGAAAAAATGTTGAACGTGCTGATAATATTGCTTTATGACATGGTAATTCAAGTTTTGGTCTAAAACCATATTCTGAACTACCACTATCTGGTCTTTGATAATCACCATCAGATGTAAATACAAGTGCTGCATCAGCATAATCACCAGTATCAAGTAAATATCTAAGATCATTTTCTAAATTATTTGGTGTACCAAATTCTTCACCAAGACGTCGTAATATATTAATATCAATTGATGAATCATGAGTACAAATATCACCAGTATATAAATATCTAAGTAAAGCTGAAAATATATGTACTTCTAAATTTGGTGTTCTAAGATCAAGACATATACGTGCACCATAACCAGGACAACCAGCAAGTAATTCACGAAAATATGGACAACGTGCTGATAATAATGCTCTATGTACTGGAAAACATGTACCACGATATACTAAATCAACATCAGTACAATGTTTATAATCATATAATGTTGATAAATCTTGTTTAAATGTTGTTGCTGGTGGACGTGCTAATTCAGCTTGTACATGAAGATCTTTTAATGCTGCTAATGCTTCATATTCTTCTAATAAACCATTTATTTCTAATGGATTCCATGATGATACTAATTCACGTATAACACGTCCATGATCACAAGCTTTTGATGTTCTACGACGACGAATAAATTTTTTTCTTAATGTAGCAAAACCAGTTGCTTTTTTTTTTCTTTCTCTAAATTAAATAAAACAATTAATTATTAATAAATTTATTTAATTAATATAATATATTTATTCAACTAACCGTACACCAATACAAAATTGATCTGTATTATTTCCTGAAGAAGATAATCTTGCTGCTTGAATCGGATCACCTCCGACAGCAGCAACATTTGACGAAGCAGATGCTCCCATTCTATGGGTCATACGGATATTACCATCATCATCATCAACATCATCTTCATCATCACCAGTAACATTTTCAATAACTCTATTAACATTGTCATTATTATCATCACTATTACAATAATTATTATTTTGTCTCAATGCTCCAGACCAACAATTTCTTTCTACTCTATCTACACCTTCTTCGTCGCCACGTAATGCACACGGTATCAAGAATCGAAATACGTTCATCGCTTACCCAAACGCAAGCCTGAAAAATTAAATTATTTTTATTTTAGACAAATAGACAAATAATAAGGACAAGCATTCAAGTAGGTCATGCTTTAATACTCAATATTATTATTTCGATTTCAATGTCACATTAAAATTCATGAATTTAATAAATCATTATCATCATTTTTTTTTTTTTTATCAAATCATTCACTATCATCTTGTGATCTAACGAAAATTTAATTTAATTTCTTTTTTTTTCATCAATACTTTTACAAGTGTTTATTTGTTTTTGTTTATTTTTTTGACAACTGTCAAACTTGCACAACTGTCAAATAGATTTCTAACAAATAAAAACAAACAAGTTTAAATAATTTTTTTTACAATAAAAAAAACTCGTCAAATATGTCAAAATATAAAATTTTTAATCAACAAATTTATTATTATTATTTAAACAAATAAAAACAGAGCATATTGACAAGATTTTTTTTTTGTATTTATTGTTTAAAAATATAATAAATAATTGATAATAAAAAAAAAAAAGTCAGCCATGTTTATAGTAAAATGGAAAATAAAAAAATTATTTAAAAAAAAAGAAAAAAAAATTGAAGCATTTCATAAGAGATGATTACTCAATTTTTTATTATTTTTTTTTAATTATAATTTTCTCACATATTATTTACATTGTGTTGGTCCGCCATGTCGAATATAACAATCGACGATGAAAAATATTCATCATCACAATCATTATTATCAATTGTTGTTTGGTACACTAATGATGTATTTACTCAATAAATATATTCGTCTTGCACTGATTTTTTTTTCTCTTTTTTTTATATTACTTTTTTATAATTGACAAATATATATATAGCAAAGTGTTCCACTACCACCACCATCAATTGAAAATATATTGAATTTTTTATTAAAACGTAAATTGATATTAATTAAACATTCACAATAACAAGTTCACATTACATTATTATCAATTCATTTGACATATTTTCACTGATGACTTTTGTGTTATTATTTATGATGATGATAAAATTTTTGTGTAATCTTTTCACTTTGTTGCATTTTAATTAGAAAAAAAAAAACAGAGAGTCATGGATATAGCGACCTCACTTGTTCACTAGTAGTAACTAAGCAAATATCACTATGCATTTTTCTCAACATAAAAAACATATAAGTAACTATTAATTTTTTTCGAAAATTTAAAAGAGAAAAAAAAATATATTTAATTATTCAAAAATAATTACAAGTTTAATTTTAATATTAATAATAATATTATATTTAAAATGAAAAAGAAATGAAGAAAAAAAAAAAGCTTTTAACATTTGCAAGCTTTTGTACCCACCCCCTCCCCTGCTCCCCAAGAGCTTTTTTTTTTTGTTTTTGTTTTGAATCTATTTTAACATCTGTTATATATCCGCACTCGATTTTTATTGCAGTATAATTGTTCTGGTTGAATAAGCTTGATCATTTTCTTGATTGTCCAAAGAAAAATAAAATAATCATGCAGATTATACAAGGTTCAGTAAAATGTGGATCAATGATTTGTCGGCTTGGAGGACAATTTAGAACTAATAAAATGGCAACAATTCCACAAAATAGAATTCCTTTTGCAGTAAGTTATAGTTTTATTATATATAAAATTAATTAATGATAATTTTTAATTTATCATTTTAAAAATAAGACTTATATAATTTCTTTTTGGCTGTGTAAATGAGACTTTAGTTTTCTAAGAGACTATTGTTTTTTTTAAACTATAAATTTACTTTATGTTAAAATTAAATATAAATATTTTTTATTTTCAGGAAAAAGCATGTCATGGAGTTGTTATGTTCGTATGTCTTTTAGCTGTTCCAGGATATATTGTATCAAATCTTAAAAACTATAATAAAAAATAGATTATATCAATTTTTCGATTCGAAATATTAATGTAAATTAAAGACAAAAAAAAAAGGTCAATGTGTCAAATAGTTTTCAATATAAAAAACATTAATAATTATTAAATTTTGTTGTGTTTTATAAAATTATTATATTATAAACTAGAAAATAAATAAAATCAATTGGCAAGATATGAAACAGAGCTTTGTCGGACAAATATTTCTACCAGGATATTTTCTTCTACAAAATATAATTCATCAGCATTCTATAATACATTTTATCTTTTTGTTTTTACTTAAATATTTTTTTAATTAAAAATTACAGTTATTAATCGAATTGTTTTGTTAATAAATTCAAATCGAAAAACTGGATTTTTGTGAGTTGTGCGCAATGTCATAAATTGACCAATCAAATTCAAGGTCAGCTAGAAACTTGATGACCAAAATAATTTTTAATAATTTTTTCTTAATATTAATATTAAATTTTAATATATTAATTAAATATTAAATAGCTCAATTTATTCATTTTATTTTACTGATTTATTGTCTAATAAATTTATTTGTAGAGAAAAAAAAAAAAAATAACTAGATTTCATAGAAAAAATGACCAGGTAAAGTTCTCAACTGGAAAAAAAAAAAATCTCCGGAATTTACCGTGATTATAACTGACTGAGAAAATCAATATTTCTCATTACGTAAATTATTATTACGTTCTTGAATTACAACAATATAAAATATTTAAAAAATATTAAAAATGTTTGTTGCTGGAAGTAAAATTGTCAGCCGAGTTGTGGCAAATACACAAGTTCAAAGTGTCAGAAATGCAAATTTGATGGCAACAATTCCACAAAACCGAATGCCATTTGCAGTAAGTCACATTTTATATTTTTCATTCAAATATAGGTTATCTAGTCTGATACCTAATAATTATTTTTACATTATTACATAATGACTTGTCATCAAGCTACCCAACAAATTGTTAAACTAAAAAATAATTATCCAATTAATGTTATAAAATTACAGGAAAAAGCAGCTCATGGAGTTGTCATGTTCCTTGGACTTCTTGCTGTTCCATGCTACATTATGTGCAACTTGAAAAATTATCGTGGTGATTCAAAATAATTTTAACAACATTTAGCAACATGGAATTCCATAAACAATTTGTTGGATATTAAAATCATCATATGTTTCAACTAAATGTCAAGTATCAAAGTTTAGTTATTAAATAATAATTACTCAATAATTAAACAAGACTTGTTTCAGTTTATTTTATTTATTATTTTATATTTAATTTATTATTTTTAGAGTCATCAGAAGGTATTTTGTTGTAGCACACTAAAAAACTGGAACTTGACACAGAGCTGTCAGTGTAATTATTATTATTTTCTTTATATTTTTTCATGAAAAAATTAGTTTAATTAATTGCTGCAAATGTTAGCTAACAAACAGGTATTTTTTTTGTTACTTCAAGATACTTTCTGGAAGACTGATGCATTTTAATACCCATTGAAACAAAATGACGTTTTAATTGAGACAATTTACCTATACGAGATTTGTTGAATATTTTCTTTATGGAATTTAAATTTTTACTGCTTTGAATTGTCATGATTCGAATCATAAATAATTAATTATTAACAATTAAATTCTTGAAATTATTATTCGTTATTCACATGATTAATTGAACATTTTATTTGTCCAACTTGACGTTTAAAAAGTTTTCTTTTATTTGGTACTTTGACTAGAAAATTTTTACTCTAATTAATGTGAATAATTTTCAACGTAAATATTATTTTATTGAACGACTCGTGATAAGCTGGAATTGATCGATAGAGGTAATTAGTTGGAGCATATTAATAATATGTGCAGCATGTTTAACGTCAATTAAATTTTGAAGATGAGGCAGTTTGAATTTAAAAGAAAATGAGGATGACAACTTGTTCTGTATGTAAACACTTGAATTATTTCGGTAGTGTAATTCGTATTTACACACAAGAATTCTTTATTTCTTCATTTTTAAAAGATAAAAATTTTTTTTTTTTTAATTTTAATGATGAAGGCTAGTGCATGCTTTTTTTAACATTAAAAAAAGATCTTTTTTTTGAGATGATTCTCAAGTCGTTACATAAGTTTACATTATTTACAGGATTTTTTTTTTTTTCTTATTAGTTATTACGTGATTTTGATAAAAATAGGACCAAAATTTTAGGCGTTTTTTTGTGCAAATTAAATGCATTTGTTAATTACATTTGTGTTTTTTTAAAGTTTTTTTCTTATTTTTTTTTTTTCTTTTTATTTTTTTGAAAAATTCATCAGGAGATGTGTTAAAAAAATCACTAAAATCATGACAAAAAGACTTAATTTTTTCAAGTTGATTTCAAATAATTTTTCAGACTATTTTATTTTTTTTTTTTTTCGAAATAAATTTGTATAATAAATTATCATGTGATACACAGCACTCATTTCCATATTTTCGTTTTATTTTTTTGTTGATAGTAGTGGTATTCAAGATATTCAAGTGATCCATAAAACATTTATATTACCAACAGATTTTTGATCAGATTAAAGCCACATGTGAGCAGAATATATATTTATAAAAAAAAAAATCTATTTTTAGAAAGACCACTGCAAATATAAATTGTATGTTTATGGTATTGACTGAGCATTAAATTGAATGCACATCTGCCAGTTAAATAATCTTACCTTTTTTATTTTAAATAGAAATTTTGTTCATTTTTAATTTGACCATGTCTATTTTTAGTATTACAAAATCTATAAAAAATTATATTAATTAATTAGAACTATTTTATTGATTGACGTCTATATTTCATGATAAAAAAAATATTAATAATTGAAATTAAAAAAATATACATGATAAAAAATGTATACAGGAAACGAAAAAAAAGATGAGAGAGTAAAGATGATAGAAAATTATTTCGAACTCGCAACTACGAGCTGTCACGATCACTCATCTGCACACTCGTGTTTCTTCATTCTTCTATGCCGAATGCATTATAAAAGCAGTATTATCATATTGTTCTTTAACAGACAATACTTGGCATTTTTTTTTTCAATGCTTATTTTATGTTAGAGATAATAAGTTTTTTCTTTTGTCTGCAGTTATTTGGTTTGTTTTCTTTTTTTTAAATCGACACGCTGGTTTTAAATTTATCTCTTCTGTAGATTTATAAACGAAATTTGTAAGATTTTTATAATGACGCTTAATTGGATCAATGATTTACCAACAATATAAATTGACAAAAAAATTGAATGTAAATCATCCAGGAAAAAAAGTATAAAGAATTTTTTCGTATTTTTCACTGAATTTTTCAATTACAGAGACATTTTTTTCTTTTGCGGAAAAAATGTGGAGATATTTTATTTTACGAAGAAAATATAAACAAATTACGGAGAAAAATCTAGAGATTACTTAGAACGTTTTCTGTAAATAAAAAAAAATTTTTTATATTGAGAAAAATTCATGGAAATAAATCTTGAAATTACTGTGAAAATTTTTCGTTAAATAGTAAAATATTTAACAAAGCAAACGTCATTTGATAAAAATAAATTTTTAATTATTTAAAATGAATCGATTTTTTTTATACATATATTAACAAATTTTTATTTTTAGCAGCTGATTATATTATATATTTTTTTAAAACATACATTTACTATTGAGTTTCGAAAACACTTAAATTTTTCTATTCAATTTAATGTTATGTGCTAGAAATTAATGGCAACATCGTTTTTTAATTTAAAAAAAATCTAATAATAAAACCTAAATTATTGATTTTTTAGGTACTTGAAAAATCATCTAACTCAATTTTTTTTATTATTGTTTAAATAGAAAAAAAACATAGAAAAAATATCAAAAAAAAAATATCATCACAGCATAATAAATTTAAAGGTACACTTAAATAAATTTTTTTATATGACTCTTATGCTTTTCTACACCCAATGCAATGCCATAACGATAAAATTATTTTTTCATTTCCACTAATTGATACTTATTCGATAGAAATATTCCAATTAAAATAATCCTATATACATAATTTTTTTTTTCACTCATTCAAAACAGGTAAATAATTAAAAAAAAAAATTACAACCATTACGGTTTTTTCAACTTTATATGTACTCTTAAATCAATCTCCAAAAAAAATTAATTTTAATATACGTTTTGATACTGACTTGCACAAAAAAAGTACCTTTTTTTTTCTCTATTTTTCAAGTCCAAAAAAGAGTAGTTTTAAAATTTTTAAAAATCAAAAATATTGATGAATAAATATATATCAAAATATTTATATAAATGGTCATTAAAAAGTTAATATTAAAAAGTATTATAAATAAGAAAAAAAAAAGTCCTATATATTTTTTTTTTTTAAATAAACAAAAGTATTATTTTTATTCGAAATTCGATCATGTGATTTATACGAGTTTTTCTTGTTTGTTCATTAAAAGCTGCTCTTATTTTAATATATACAGATATATAAATATACATAATATAATAATGATGATTTTTATTATTTTATTATAGATATATAAATTTATTTATTGTGCGCGCATGCGTTTGTATTTTATAGTTTGATGATGGACCAGTTGGCTTGTGAACCTTTTAGTTATCTCGTGGGTATTGCGGCTATTAGTTACTCACCACGAGACTCGGTCATTAAAATTAATAATCAAATAAAATATTTAATCATTTAATTTATAAATTATATTAACTAATTTATTATTTAACAATACTATTATTATTTTATTGTTTCAATTTTTTGTCTTATTCAAATTTGAAAAACAACATATATTTGTTTTTCATTTTTAACAGTGAGTGTTGAAGAAAAGTTGTAATAAATTTTTAATTATAAATATTTTAATGATAAATTTTCCATGAATATAAAGGTAAAAATAAACTACATATTTTTTAAAATTTAAAATAAAAAATTACATGTTTATTACTAATTAAAAAAAATAAACAAAACGAAAATGAAATTTTATTTTTATCGAGCAAATAGATGTATTTTTTGTTTTCGAATAATATTTTCAAATTGAGTCTCTAAAAAAGTATCGTAAATTATAAAAGTTTTCGATTTTTTATTTGAAAAGTAACATACATATTATTTGAAATAAAAAATAAAGTCATTATAACTTATTTGCATGTTGTAAAAAAAATGAAAAAAAAAATAATAAAATAATGAATAAAGTTTGTACAAGGTATTTGGGTGAAAATAAAACAAATGGAATTATAATAAATTAATTGATAATGTGATCCAAGTGATCAACAATCCATGATGATGAACGAAAAACAAATGGAAAAAAATATAAACGCAAATTCAGCAAAACCAAAGGTCACTGATACGCAAACAAAACTGTTGATTTATCTTGTGTTTACACAATTTATATTGCAATTCATTACCTTTGCCTATTTGTATGGCTATGTTGGTCAACTTGAAAATAAAATAAATAAACTTGATGACAGAATAATTGTTGATAATCATCATATATCATCAATTAAAGTGAGACAAAAAAGAAGTAATGGATTATCATTACCAGGCAATAATGCAGTTGCTGAAGTTTTTAGAGTAAGCATTCATAAATTAATTTTCAAATCTTTATTTAATTAAATAAAATAAAATTAATTTATTGATATCTATTAAATAATAATTTCATTTAAATTTAATTAACTATTTTACAAACATCCATAATTAAAATACAAAAATATATTTTTAAATTTAATAATTCGATAATTAAAAATTGAAGAAAATTTTTAATTAATATTTGTTTTCTTTCATTTTTTTCGATGATAAATTCTTGTAATATTTTTAAGTTATTAAAATTTAACATTTATATTTTTTTAAACATTTAAAAAATATCAAGTTTTTCATTTATTTATTTATTTTTTTGAAATTTGTAGTATAAATTGGCTTTTACTTTGAGTTCCATAATAAAATATACTTTTTTCTATTACATATGTATTTAAAAAAAATAAAGTAATAATTTATTTTTAGTCAAGGGAAGAAAAACAACAGTCAAAGGAATCTAAAAGAGCAACTAGTCCACCAAATGACAGTGATATGACATCTGCAGGAGCTGCACCAATAAGTGGTGGTAGCACTGGAGACAGCTGGGTCTGGCTAACTGCTGATACTCGTGTACCAGTATGTCAACTTTATCAATCAATTTTATCCTAATTTTTCATAAAAAAAAAAAAACTTATCTTCACACTATCAATTTAATCACAAACTTAATTCTTTCAAACTCATTAAACATTTCCTTTTTTCAACTTTTAATCTCTTGAATAATCATAACTGTTCATTGAAGCAGATATAACCGCGAGTTACTATCGTGTGGGATTTAACAAAGGGTATTAATATATAGCTTTAATAAAAGAATGAAATAAAAAAACCTATAACGGGAGATTAAACACAAATGATTAATCGTTTTCATTCAGTGATTATTATATCTATGATTTAATTGTCTTGAGAAATGTTATTGCATTTTAAATCCGTTGATTTTGTATATATTTTTCTAAAAGCTTTTGTGTATATTTCTATAGATACATCTAGATAAAATGAAGATTGATGTATTCGGTTCGCCAGCTCATGTTTATTCGATTTCCGATATGTCAAACACATGGCTTACAATTTACTTTTACAATTTGATATGTGACTATTTGAATTTGCATATGATAATCCACATAATAACAAACAATAAAAATATATGTTACAGTTTGATGCAATGGACTCATTGTGTAGAAAATCAGCAGAATATTGTCCGCCAGGATTGCCAGGTATAGCTGGAGCTCCAGGTGTACCAGGTGATCGAGGTTTACCAGGTTTAACTGGACCAATTGGTCCACCTGGACCACCTGGAGTTACAGGTAGTGCTGGTAAACAAGGTGTACGTGGTGAAACAGGATCACCTGGTCTTGATGGACGTGATGGAATACCTGGTGAGCCTGGACTTGATGGTATGCCTGGTAGAAGTGGTCTTGATGGACTTGCTGGTGTTGATGGTAAACCTGGACGTGATGGTACACCTGGTACACCTGGAAGAAATGGCTCAGATGGTAATGTATTTTTTTATTTTTATTGCCGGAATTGTTTTAGTGACTACATCAATACCCCTCTTTTTTGTCTCGTATAAAATGTTTAAAAAAAAAATAGAGATACATTTCTTGTTATTTGAATAGACATTTTTTTTTTTTATTTATTTTCTTTTGGCATTTACGCTTCTTTGCTTTTAGTATGACGAATATTAAAAATACTTGAAGCATCAAAAAGGCTTGTATGTCTTTTATCCATAAAACACTGAACAGTGGTTTTTTATTTTTTTTATTGTGCCGTTTGCTGAAAAGAAATGTGGTCCACTTTAATCTAGCAAAAAGGAAAATGGAAATACAATCAAAGTGGCACAGAGACAAAATAATAAATATACATCTGTTGTGTATTTATAGTGGTGTGTTATATTATCACAATGATATATAGAAATTTAAAAAAAAAAAAGCTGAAAGCTTCATTCTTTTATTATCGAACAAAATCATATATATTTTTTATTCATTTTTTGATTTAATGTCGAGAGAAGGATTATAGATTGAAGGGATGATTAATTTTGATAAAAAAAAAAATATATATATATATCTTTTATATATTTATGTAATATATAAGTTGGATCCTAATGGGATGAGCAAGAAAAAAAGTAAATATGCTGTCAATGCTTTTACTTATTCATCGTATAAAATATTAACTTTTTTATTTTTAAATTTAACGCCTGATTTTTACTCGAAGACTGTGATACGAGTTGGAAAATTATTGAACGTTAAACTTTATTGAAAATATGGAAAAGTGACTTTGCCGATGATGGCTGAATATTGAATGAGTGTCAAGTCAATGTAATCCCCTCGGGTTTATATATATACCATTATGAAAAACTTTTTAAAAACTCTCATGAATACAGTATCATATTGTATATAATATATTTACAATATTTCATCAACAGAAAATTGCATAATAAAAATATAAAAATAATAAATCAATAATAAAATAAAAAGATGTTTTATATATATTTTTTTTTGATGATGATTTTTTAGGTAAACGTGGCCAAAAAGGTGCTGCAGGATCTATTGGACCCATGGGACCTCCAGGTAAAAATAAAATTATATTTATAAATATTAATTTATTTTATAAACATCATCTAGATGATTTTTATAATAGAAAATTTAACATTAAAAATATTTATAATTGCAAATTAGGACCTGCTGGACAACGTGGTAGTCCTGGAACACCTGGACAAGATGGAAAACATGGTATACCTGGTATCAGTGCTTGGAATGCTAGTGGTTCCAATGAACTTTTGATTCCACCATCTATTTTAGGTATGTGAACATACATATATAATATATTGATTACAAGTTACAGGGTAGTTCTTAAAATTGACTTGGCAGAGTTTTATCATCATTCTTATAAATTATAATCTCCCTTCCATTTCATTGCAAATACATTTTTTTTTACCATCAAATTTTCAGGTCAAAAAATAAACCATTGGGTATTTTTTAATATTTATTAAATGACCTGAAAATTGATGGAAATAAAATCGAAATTCTGTTAAATTTATTTTCGAAATTCTGTTAAATTTATTTTCGAAATTTTTAACTGTTAACTATTTCAACTACCAACAATTCCAATTAAATAAATATCATTCAAATATAATAATTGTATTAAAAATAAACAATAAAATAAAATATACAATGACTTTCAAGGTGAAGGTCTTCCAACTCCACTAATAACTGTTCGTGAAGGATCAAATGTAAAATTACGATGTGGAGCAAGTGGTACACCACCACCAGTTGTTCAATGGTCAAAAACAAGTGGAACAGCAATTCCCATGGGATCCTGGCATGGTATAAATACAAAATATAATAATAATTATTTTAAATTTTCATTGTTAATTTATATTTGATGCGAGAGAAAATAATTTAAATTAAAATAATTGGATCATGTAACAAGGACAATTGAGGCATGATGCTCATACACACTCTCATTACAGGTGATATACAAAAAGTTTATCATTCCAACTTATAATGAATCATATTTTATATACAAAAAAGTAAACATAAAAATATATGAAACATTTATTACCATGTTATGAGAGTTGTATAAACACATGAAATTATTTTTGATATATAAAAACAAACACTATAAGCAAGAATGTTTATTTTTGTCTTTTTTATTTTTTTAGTTATGCTATTTATTTGTTTTTTTTTTTTATTTTTAAATATACAGTTTCTTCTGTAATTGGCCAGACTATGAATATAACTGTGGTAAATAGAGAACACATGGGTGACTATATATGTATCGCTGATAATGGTGTACCACCTCAGGCAAGCTACAGATTTCATTTTCAAGTACAGTGTGAGTTGTATATAAACATATAATTTTTATAAATAATACTATTTTAAAAATAATATTATTATTTAAATGTTTAAGAATTTTTAAAAGAAATAATCAATTAGAAATCTAAAATTTAACAGACAAAAGTCGAGATTTTTCTGCAGATCATATTTGTTGAAAAAAAAATATTTTTAAACAAAAATTTCATGAAATTATATTTCTAGTATTTAAACAACACTAAAATTTAATTATCCTAAAAGTTTCAAAATTTAATTTCAATTATTTTTATATTTTTTTTTGAATTTTATATTGTATATTTAATTATTTTTTTGTAATATATTAATAAATAATTTTTTTCAAGTTTATCAAGTTCATTAACTAATGATTAATTAACTAATTGAATTTATTATTATTTAGTAAACATGAAGTGTTAATAATATATGTATATATTTGTCAACTACTTGACCTTTTAGTTGCTCCATTTATTCGTGTTTGTCATCAAATAATCAAAGTGCAAATAGGAGGAACAGCAATACTAGAATGTGATATTGAAGCATTTCCTGAGCCTTTGACATGGTGGGAAAGAGATGATGGAAGAATGCTTGAAACTACATCAAAGTATCGTATGGAAATATACGATAAACGTGACATGTATAAGGTACTATATTTTATTCATCATTATATTACATTTAAGAATTTAATTAACAAAAAAAAAATACATATATTTCAGTTTAAAATGCGTCTAAATATAACAAGAATAAATCCACAAGATTATGGTTCATATCATTGTGGTGCAAAAAATATTATTGATTTAACAAGAGGAACTTTGATAGTCAATGGTAATATATATATTTATTATTTTAAAATTCATATTGATGTAAATAATTTATAATTTTAGATGGAGTTAAAAAAATAAGTATGGGTAGTGAAGGAATTGGTGCAAATCATGAAATAGTATATGGTATATCTCCACCAAAAAAAGTTGATGTTGATGATATTTGTCCACCTCCACAAAATTGTGATTCTTGTCCTAGTATTAAATGTGGTTACTCTGGCTATGACAGTTGCTTTGATATCACACCACTCGTTAGCAATTTTAATTACACTGGTTTACCACCTCGACAACTTGGTAAAAATAATAAAAATTAAGCTTAAAATGTTTATTTAAATTTGTCATTTGTAATAGACTTAATTTAAATTATAGAAGGAATTTTGGATGCTGTTGGAAAGCCAGTTTTTAAAGGTGACATGGATGACACACATGGCTGTTGGATGTATGACACATTACGTAGTGATGGTATCACTGATAAACTTTGGATCACACGTAGTAACAACACATCATTTATTTATGAATATAATAGAAAAGATGATATTAAAGCTGGCAAAGGACGTGCAATAAAACTTCCATATCCTTTCAAGGTAATATCAATTAATTACTATTCAATCAAAAAAAAACAAACAATTAAATCACCATGATTTAATATTATTTTTCAGGGTAACAGTCATGTTGTTTACAATGGATCATTTTTTTATAATCCTGAAGATCGTCCAACAATTTATAAATTAGATCTTGGATTATCTCAATCAAATCATAATCCATTGAATAATGGAACAGAGCTTGAATTGCCAAATTTTATACATCATAAAAATAATTATTTGTATTCATTTGATCATGAAAATACATATGTTGATTTTGATGTTGATGAAAATGGTATGTTGATAATAATTTTAGAATTTAATAATAGCTTTGACTGATATAATTAATATTGTTTAATTTTATTAACACAGGTATGTGGATAATATATGGCCTTCCATTAAATTATACAGCTGTAATGAAAGTTGATACTTGGCAAATGAAACCACAAGCAGCATGGAATGTCAGTCTCAATCATCATTCATTTGGTGAAATGTTTATTGCTTGTGGAATTCTTTATGCTGTACATAATGTCACCTCAAATCCAATGGAAATTAAGTATGTTTAAATTTATAAATATTTATAAACTATTTATTAATGTTTATTAAATTTTTATTTATTTATTTTTAGAATGGCACTTGATTTATATAAAAATTCAGTGCTCAATGTTCATCTTGTATTTTCAAATCCATATAGAAAAACAACTATGATTCGTTACAATCCTAAAATGAAGGTTTGTTTTTTTAAATTATGCTTAATTAATTATTAATAATATTTTAAATTGTTAAATTGTTTTTAGGAGTTGTATACATGGGACAGAGGAAATTTACTCGCATATCCAGTTAAATATCATGAAGGAAATAATACATCAACAAATTAATTATTTTTAGTTATATAACTTGTTTGTGATTGACTTGAATTATTAAATTTTCACAAGTCATATCTTTTTATACCAAAATATTAAATTAATTAATCAAATTAAAGGTATATTGTTTAAATTTTCTTGCTCTTTAGATTTTAAATTGACTTGTCATTTAAATAAAGCAGTTTTTTAAATTATCAAGTTAATTAAATTTAGCATAATTATGTATTTTATTTAAATCAAATAAGCAGTATAATTGAATTGTTATATTATTTTATATATCTAAATATAAAATTTAATAATTTTACTTTTTTAAATCAATTTAAATTGTCAATTGGTTGACTTTTTATCTTATCCATTTTGGCAATATTCATGTAGGTAATTAAAAAATTATCTAACAGCTTTTTAGTTTGATAAAAAATTTGTATAATAATTATTCTTTTAGACTCATCATGATAGGTACAATTTAAATATTTAAAATTTTATATTTATCATAATTAAAACTTCAAAATAATAATACAAAATAAAACCAACACATGTCCCCTTTTTTTTCTTGTAAAATTTAAAGACATTTGATAAAATTTTGGTGTCACAAGTTCTTTTATTATATATGTATTTTGTTATCAAAAGGAAATCATTGATTGACCGCTTCAGGCTAAAAACGATAAAAATAAAAATTGGAAAAACACAAAAAAATATTTACTGCCAAGTTTAATATGAACATGATGATCACATGTTATCGCTCGTCTCATATGTTATCGTTTCTATTTTTTGAAAAAAGCTATCAATAGAATCAGTATTATAAAAAAAAATAAAAAAACAGGCGATTGATGAACATTGATCTCGTAGCCTAGATATTAATTTCTTTCGCTGGTGAAATTATTAGTCAGTAGACATTTTATTCGACGTGAGTAGGTGATTTTTTTTCTCAAATACAAGCCCCATCTAAAATCGAGTAATATATATAAGCCATGCGTGTTTTTATATTGATGATTATGGTCTGCTATTGTGAGGTAAATTAATTTTTAAATTTTGTAATTTTATAATACATTAATGAGAATTTAATTGATGATTTTTTAATTCAGGCCTCGGTAAATGTAACATCAGAAAAACCACTTGAAGTTGGTAATTTTGTTCTTGAAAGATCGGAAAATTTTGAACAATTTGTACATAAGGTTTTTGAACCAACTTCAACAAAAAGTGTTAAATTTTTAACGACAAATAGGTCAACTGTAAATGTTAAATTATCAGGCAATACTTATACTGAAATTTACACTGTGGGCAATCAAGTAATCTCCAACAGTTTTCAACTTGGTATTGAATTTGAAGAAGACACATTCTTTGGACCCATCACAGTAATTACATCAAAATTTAATAATGAAATTATACATCGAATTATTTAATTTGTTTATTATTTTATTTTGTAGACTGTTGCTCATAAAGATTATACTCCTCCTTTCACTGAATTTACATGGTCATCTAAATTGCCAAATAACAAGAGATTCACTCGCAAATTTTATATGTTAGCCAACGGATTTACTGTTGTAAGTGTTTTTTTATAATTAATTTTCATTTTTTCGTATTTCTCCAGAGTTGGTGCAGTTTCGAAATATATTTTTTTATTTTTTTCAGGTAATGACTTCACCGAATATCAACGTAACTGCTATTCTTCATTACAAACGTATCTAAATTTTAATAATAAATCTTCATTGACTTTTTTATAAAACTTTAAATAAATAATGAAAATTCGAAAAAATATAAATTATATTCTAGAAAATTAATAGTTTAAAATTTTTGTATTTTTTTTTTTTCATGTAAAAAAATTGATAAATAATTTATTTAATATTTAATTCAATGAAAAAATAAAAGTTATGATTTCGAAAAAAATTAAAAAATTACTAACAGACATATTCTTAATAATTTTAATGAAAAAAAAAATTGCATTTATATTTAAAAATTAAAAAATTAAATAAATTAAATTATTTAAAATATGGTTGAAAATAAGGATGACCAGTGTAGACATAAATTGGTCTATTAAATGCAAATGAATTTGCAATTGCTAAAGCTGGATATGCTTGAGTATCAAAATCATTTTCATCGTCTTTATTATTTTTTTTATCATTTTGAAGTATTTCATTTGGAATTGTTGTTGCTGTCACACTCTTTTGTGTAGTTGTTGTGGTAGAAGCAAGTGGCTTGGTGTAATTATAATTATTTGTGCCAATAAAAGCTGGAATTTTAGGGGTTCGTATTGTTGGACGCCAGCCACTTGGAAGATATGGTTGCAATGAATTTTCATCAACACCATCAACCATCATCACCATCATTATTATAACAAAACATGATAAAAATTGTGATATCTAGAAAAATAATATTTCATTAATATTTTAGTTATTTTACTTGGCATTTTTTAGTGTAAATATTCAACGATATTTTTCGAAATATTTTCAAGACTAATAAATTCAAAATAAATTATTTTTACTATAAAATATATACAGAGAAATACAGAAAAATATTTTTACACAGTTAATGTTTGTTATACAATATTTAAATTTTATAACATAAATATTTTAATTATTTTTTTTTTTTTATTACCTGAATTATCACAAAAGCCATTTTTCGAAAAAAAACAATAAAATTATTATTACAAATTCAGTATATTGTAAAGGAGTTTGTATGACAACTGTGCTTAATAATTATCGTGCATTCTTTTTTATAAGAAAATCAAGTAAAAGTATACATCATAAATAATGAAGAAAAAAAAATTTCCATATACGTTTAACATCAAGCATACAAATTGAAAATTGCCAAATTATTGTTTCTCATGTGTTGACATGTATAATATATTTTGATTGAGTAATTGCTGTTATAAATTAATTTTTGTATTTTATTATGCATGATAAATGATTGTACCTTATTTCAAAATTTACGTGATGCACATTTAAAGAAATTTAATTTCATTTTATTCAGTCTCTTTTAGAATTTAAACTAATTTCATATTATTTTTCATTCCAACAATTAATAGAATATATATCTGTATTAGTTAATTATAATTTTTCAATTAATCAATTGTCTTCGAACAAGATTTAAATATCTATTTTTATTTAAAAATCTGTGAGTGTTTATATGTACTGTACATAGTAGTGTATGTACGTGTGATTCCGCCGATTGCTGCTAGATGAAAATACAGTCGTTGTAATGATTAATTTACAATAGAAATGAGATTCAATTTTGGAAGATCTAGAATTACAAAAACCCAAATTGCCATAACATTAATTCTTGGTGTCTCAAGTGGTTATTATATTTGGAAACCACTAATTGAAGAACATATTGAAAAACTAAAAAGTTTAGAAGCTGAACAATCAAAATGAGGCAAGTTATAACCTAAAAAATTAATTTACTATTTATGTATTGTTGATTAATAAATGATATATTTTTATTTTTTTATTTAGTGCCCAAGAAATTATTACAAATATTCGAAAAATAATTAATTCAAAAGTAGGAGTTTTAGTTGGTGTCCTTGCAGTAGCTGCTGGACTTAGGTAAATTGTTAAAACTTTTTTAATTTATACACTTAATTTATGTGAAAATAAACAATTAATCTTTAAACAATTATATTAATATTTACAGTTCAATTGCTGCACCAAGATATAAAGAATATAAACGACAAAATTCAAAAGAAGCTGCAGATTTTCTTTACGATTATGAAGAAAAACAAAAATTGTCAAATGAAACTGAAAAAATGTAAATAATTTTATAATTAAATGAATAGAGAAAAATAATAATTATAATCTACCCATGATTTATTTTAAATGAACAATTTACTTATATTTTTATTGTTTACATTTATTAACTTAATAACCTATTTTTTTTCCTCAAATTTAGTATTGTAAATTGGTAAATATTGAAGAACTAATTTCCAGTCAGTAAAGTATAATCCAGTAACAGCAGCAAATGCTCCATATGTTGCCATTGTTGGTATCCTAATTTATTGTTAATAAAAAAAACAATTATTAGATAAAATATATGACTGGAATAATTGATTGCATAACAAAAAAAAAGTTGTCAAAAACAAATCAACTTTTAAATTGTAAAATTATTGAAAAAAATATAACAAATTATTTACCAACGAGTTGCAATTTCAAGTTGTCTTTTTCCCACACGAACCATTGTTTATAATTTTATTTAAACTTGATGAATTTATTTAGCTTTCAACAATTATATTTCAATGTTGCTTGACAAAATTGACAATTTCTGACGGATTTTTTAAGGTTTGTACACAATGTTGGATCAACAGCCTCAATTGTGATCAAGGCTTAATATATTTTTCTAATTTTTTTTACGCATGACACTGCGCAGTATTTGGATGAATTAATACGCAATTAAAAAATGCAATTAAATATAATAATTAATGTTTATTATGAAAGACAAAATTTAATTAAATTTATACAAGTAATTTAGCTAAAAAAAATATCGAAATAATGTCGTTGTAGCACGAACCCAAGCTGGAACAATCCTGTCAGGTTGATGGAGTGTCTGTTTGTCAACAGGTTTTGATCTTTTGTACAATCTCATGTATTCATTTTCTAAATTATCTTGAAGTGTTTTATTTTTTGTAACAACTACAATTTGAGTCTCCAAATCTCTCTCAACAGATCGATATCCTAAATACGAAAAAAAAAGTATTAAAAAAATACTAATTTATGATTTAAAAATATCTTAAAGACATACCAAAATTAGAAGATCCAATTAGAGTTAATGAGGGTTTTTTTTCATGTGGTAAAGTATACCAGAGTCCTTTAGCATGATATGTCCAATCAGATCTTATAAATTCTCTAAGTTGTATTCTATTTTCCAAGCCAAGTTTTTCAATTTTTTTAAAAAATGATTTTTCTAATTTAGTATATGCTGCTGGAATACCACCAGCAACACCTTTTGCTTTGAAAAATCCATTAGCTGTTGGATGAGCAGTTAAAAGTTCACAAGAAGCTTGACAATTTTTTAACAGAGCATTTGAATAATCAGATGTTAAATTAAAATAACTAGTTGCAAGTCTTAGTAATGAACCAGGTTGTGCATTTTTTAAAAGATTTAAAGTTATATCACTGTCATAACGTATACCCAATTGACCCATTTGAATTAGTGGAAAAACCCATGTATCATTTCTAGAATTTTCATGTAATTGTTTCTTCGATTTATTTAATTCTTCAAGGTACAATGATTGAATTTTTTCCTGTGCTGAACAACGAAATTGTTCAAGTGAACTTGTCAATGGATGTTGTGATATTTTATTTTCAAATACTGTTGTATCATCAGGCAAAAGTCGAAAGCTAAATTCAGCTACTCGTTTAATTAATTTGCTGTAAAAATCACAAAGATCTTTACAATCTTCAATGAGTAAATAACGATCTTGACGATTTGTAAAATAATCATTGCTTAAATTGGCTCTATAAAAATCAAATAAAATATCAATAATTAATTTGGATAGATTTAAATGTATAGCATTGATTTAAAAAGTTGATAAACATACCCACTGATAATAAGAGAATCATCAAAAATATATATCTTCATATGTTGTAAGCCAATAAGTTCATTGAATCGATTAGGCATTACAGATTTTAAAACACCACGTAACTTTGGTGTATGATAAAGATAAATTTTACAATTATCTGGTCCATCATTGTCATCTTCAAGAAGAGGCTTTAACATCATTCGTGAATTAATTTTTCCTCGTGATCCTCTCATGTAATCCAAGAGAATGTTTATTTCAATATTTCCATTTGTAGAAATAACAGCTTTTTTCATAGACTCAACCTGAATAAAAATTATTTCATGAATTAATTAACAATTTTAAAATATAAAATTTTGATGTTAACAATGTACTTTGTACATACGAACCTACCAAATCCTTTTCAAGTGGTCCTGTACCTAAATACAAAGATGCCAATGTTATTCTTTTTTTCGAATTTTCACATTTTTTTAATAATGTCGAATAAAAATCTTTTGGCTCTTTTATTAGTGTTATTTTTGATGCATCAATTGGAAATCCAGGTGCTGTTTCTTGTAGATATTTTACATGATTATATTGCTTGTCAATATTCAATTGACAATTTGGAGTTTCATCAGCATTCATTGTAAAATTTAATCTGTTAGAAACAGATGATTTTTTCCAATGTATTCTTAATAATTTTGGTAATTTTTTGCTATCAAAAAAATGATAACAACTGGAATATAATAATAGTATAATATTAATTGTTTATTTTTTTTTTTATTTTTTTTAACTTACTGTTTAGAAATGCCAGATATGGAACTGGTCATTAGTAAATCCCTGATTTTTCGTTAAATTAAATATAAAATTTATTTGTCTTAATAAAGTTTTGAGATTTAATGATTTATATTATTCAAAAGAATTTTTAATTTATAACAAATCATTACACTAATGTTATTGTTGTTGCTCACTAATTTTTTTTTATTTTAATGAGAAAAAAATCATCATTTCATCTGATTTCATCACAAAATATCTCTTTCTCTCTCTCTTTTTCTCTCTCGTGTTTTACGACTTAGATAAAAAATACTAGAGGTCTCTTCTTCAAGTGTTTTTTTTTTTTTTTTAAATGTAATTAATTGTTTAATTAAATTAAAACACAGAAAAAAAAAATTAAATATTAATCTTCAAATTAACAACAAATAATTAATAAAAATAATTTAAAATTAATATCTATTTTATGTTGTAAAAACATCTTAATTTGTAATATCCAATCAGCGTTGTCCAATCCCTTTTATTTATGATTTTTTTAATAAACAATAATCATGTGTCTGTCAACTGTCAAGTGTCATTTAGCAAAAAAAATTAAATTATTCCCTTTAATTTGTTAATTAAATATCCAAAAAGTTTTTTATATTTTACAACAAATTTTTAACTTTATAAAAGTATTATCTTTTTAAATACATAAAAATTAAATAGCTGTCAATATAGTGTGTATTATTTATTTGCTATTGTAATCAATTGTAATTAGTTAAAAGACAATAACAATATAATTTTGACATTAAAAAATGAATGTCGTTAAAATAAATCTGAGAAATGTGATATTTGTGATGATGGCAATGCTTGTTAATAATATAAAAGAGGTTGACATGGGATATGGTAAATAAATAATTTGTTTAAATATTAAATTGCTATTTAATTTAATATAACAATATAATTAATAATATTTTTAATAACAGAAAGTATGGTGAGCTATGCATCTGCTAATGTGACACCTGCCACTAGCAATAGAAAGGTAAAAAAAATATATTTATCATCATCTAGACTTTCATTAGAATTAAAAAAACAACAAGTACCTATAGTTATAAATTTTTATTTGATCTATTTGTGATAGCACAACATGTATGACATGTGTCCTGTTGGTAAAGAATGTTCAAAGCTAAGTGTTGAATGTCTCAACTGTGATTTAACAACAAATTGTGTTTATGGAGCAACATATACTACCAATTGTACTGTTCCAGATCAAGTTGATTGTTTGGTATGTTATAAAATATAAAAATATTATTATTAAATTATTAATTTATTAAACTTATCAAATTTTAGGGGGAAAAAGTTATAACTAAACAGTACATTTGTAGATATTGTTATCAAACTGATCACTGGGAGCATAAATGTCATTTAAAAAATTCATGTAGTTCAGTTGCATCACCACCCCAATATTACAGAACAAATTGTACAGTTAACAGTGACATAATATGTCTAGGAAAAAGAAAATTTATGAAAAATTTACGTTGTAATTGGACAGCTGGTTACAGATGGTCAACAGCTCTTATACTTAGCATAACTCTTGGGGGTTTTGGAGCAGACAGGTTTGTTAAATAACTCAAAAATAAAATATCATTTACATTATTACATTAAATTATTTTTAGATTTTATCTTGGACATTGGCAAGAAGGGATTGGTAAATTATTTAGCTTTGGAGGTCTAGGTGTTTGGACTCTTATTGATGTTATGCTCATTTCAATGAGATATTTAGGTCCAGCTGATGGATCTTTGTACATCTAGATTTGCCAAAATAAACCCTAATTTTAACTTTGCATTTGTATAAAATATTAGTTGATTAATTTTAAAATAATTCAATATTATTATTATAGCTTTATTTATTTATTAATAATGTTATTAATTGCTATATTGTTATGCCAAAATTTTATATAAAAAATACATCAATAAGTTTATGTATAAACTCTTCTTTTTTTCTAATACAATAATAAAAATATTTATTTATCAATTACAATGATAAATCATCAACAAAATTTTGTATTTATATTTGTTTTTTTTTAATAATTGTATACTCAATCATGCGTTCAACGCATTTTTTTTTTCAAACAAAATTTATTCACACAGCCTATTAAAATTTTCTTCAAGATAAAGACTAAATATTTTTTCATCTTTAATTTTAATTGATGGTATCAATATTGATTTATATCCAAGTTTTGAAAGTAATCTTAGTTTTAAATTTAACAGTCCATGTGGTTCTTCAACACCTTTTAAACAAGTGTTCTCATCCAGTAAGTCAATATGAATTTTACTAAAAAAAAAAAGAACAAACTGGATAAATATTTAGCATAATAATTATCAATATCAAATGTAAATTTTATATGTTTTTATTTACATGACAAATTGATGATAATAATTATAAAATTTAAAATAGAAAATTAATTGAATTTGTCAATTAAAAAATAATATTTTAAACTCACCCAATCTTTTGATGATTTAAACTAATTCCCAAGATAAGTATTTCTTTAATTGGACAATCAATAACAAGTTGATCAATTGGTAAATAATAATCCAATGATTTAATATATTTAAATATAATTTTAAGATTATTATGAACCTTTTGTCCAACACAATGTGGTACTTGTAATTTATTTGGAATAATAATATCTGGACATTCAATTTGTATACAAGCTAGTAGTAATTGTAATCTAGCTTTAATTTTCCAATTATCATTATCATCATGTATTATTGAATCAAATATATTATTTTCAAAACATTCATTGATAATATTTATTGGCTTATCACCATACATCCATATTGATAGCAATATATTCATAAACAACGAATGATGATTTTTAATATGATGATATCTTTTTTTAATAAACTTATTAATAATATAAAATTTATCATTATCCATTTGATAATTTAATATTCTTCCAGACCATAAAATTCTATCAATATCTTTGATTCTTATGTTCATATTATTTTCATCATTTTCAATTTGTTGCCATGAATCATCAAATAATTTATCAAGTACTTGTTGATCTTTTTGATGTGCCTCAGCATATAAACTAATAATATGAGCTATAAAAATTAAATTAAATCTTTCTTTACTATTTATCAATGATTTACTTAAATTTATCATTGTAAAATTATCTGATGGACCAACATATCTTACAGCTTTACAAAGTGATACCAATAATTGTTTATTATTTATCAAATAATCTGTATTATTTTCAATGATATTTTCAATTATTTTACCATCAATTTTCTTCAATTTAATACTACATTTAAATAATGTATCAGCAACAATACATTGTTCAATAATTGGCAATTTTTCTAATGACGGTAAACATTGTAATATTTTTTTAACATTATGAGAATTAGTTTTTTTTTCAAGACCACAAAAATATAAATATTTTAAATTTTCATTATGATTTAACTGATTTCTTTTTAATGCTATTTTTAATAATTCCATTGATTTTTTATAAAATAATAAATTTGTTATTTTATTTGTATTTATTTTTATTAATAATATTAAAAATTCTAATAATTCTGATGGTGATAATTTATCAATAAAATTACAACATATTACATCAATATCTAAAAGTAATTTTTTTAATTTTATTTTATCTTCATTTTCTAATAGCAATTTTACTTGTTTTTCATCCATTTTTTCGTTAATTATTATTTTGCTATTATTGTATTTTATATTTATTATATTTTCATTATTATTTAATGGTTTTTTTAGCATTAATTTTTCGCTATTATTATTGTTTGTTAGATAATCAAGAAAATACATTTTTTGATTATTTACTATTGGAGTAACATTGGCGTAGCTTTTTGGTTTTTCAACTTTTTTGCTGTATTTTTTAATAATAATTGAATAATATAATTTAAATGTTTTTTGTTGTTTTGATATATTCATTGATATATTGATCATTTTAATGATATATTTATTATTTTTTTAAGTGTCATAACAGTCAATGGTGTTGTATAATTAAAAAAATTTCTGTAATTACACTGAACAAATGTTTCTTGTTTATTTATAAATAAAAATATATATTTAATAATTTTAAACAACTCTATAATTATTTAAAATAATTATAAATTAATAACAATTTATTATAAACTATAAAATTAATAAAAATTTTTTTGCAAACTACAAAAAATTGTCAACACACAATTCATAACATAACCTAACTTTAATGCAAGATTTGTTGTTGTTGTTTTGTGTTGTTTTTTAAAGACTTGGTGACATTAAGTCCAAATAATTATAATTAAAAATGCCAACTGTAATAGCATTAGATATTTCTCTGTCAATGAGACGTCCAGTATTAAATACAGGTTTAACTAATGGAGCACAAAATAATGAGCAATTAAATAGACATCAATTGGCAATTCAAGGTATCAATTCACTTCTACATTATTTACAAGCAAATTCAAAACTTGAATTTGTCTCATTGGTAAGTAACATAATAAATAATATTAATAAAAAAAAATAGCTAGAGCAATTTATAAACAATAATAATTTTTAGATTGGATTTTCATCTTCATACAAAGTATTGGTACCATTTACCCGGGACTATGATGTCATTAGACAATGTCTTCCAACAATTGAAGAACGTGATAAAACATGTATTGAAGCAGCTCTTGTTGGTGTTAATCATGCAATTATGGCTGAATGGGGTAATACAACAGCTTGTCAAGTAATTTTAATAACTGATGGTGATACTGGTGTTGGTCCAATGTCACTTGGACATTCATTAAATACAATGCACATGGAACGTGATGGTAATCCATTTCCTTTACCATTTCCATATCCTGGTAAATTAAATATTGTCTGCATTGCATCACATCAAGGTATATTATTAAATTTTAATTTATTATTTCATAAACAAAGCTATTTATTTATATGTTTTAATTGATTTTAAGATTCTGGATTAGCCTTGAGTGTTCCACTATTTAAAAAATTGGTAGATTTAGCTGGTGGTGATTCAACAGTTATTATACCTGAGGGTACATTGTCAAAAGTATCAGTTGATAGTTGTTTTCAAAAATTAGCTGAAACAAATTATGTATCATTTCAAGGATATCTTAAATGTGGAAATTTAGGATCAAGAATACTTTTATCACCTCCACCAATGGTAATTATACAATTACTCATAAATTAATTAAATTTTAAATATTATATTTACTTTTTTTGTTTTAGTTATTTACAAAAAAAAGTGATTTTGAAATACCATCTGGTTTAATTGTATCAAAAACAATTGAAATATGTGGTTTTATATCTGTTGCTGATGTTGGAAGTCCAAGTTCAGTATCACGACATTTAATATTACCACTTTCAACTGAAAAAAATGAAAGTATGCAAGGTGTTACACTTGATGAAGATTCTGATAATGAGGATAATAGTGATGATGGTAAATCACCATCATTTTGTGTGCTATTACATGGTGCATTGAAAGTTGAAAATATGGCTGCATTGTGTCTTTTAAATACTGATTGGTATGGTTTCATATATTCATGGGCGGATACTAAAAAAAAATCAAATCTTATGTTGACACTTTTAGAGCCAGGTGTTGATATTGTACCTTGGCTTGGTAATTTTCGTAATTTAGGACCAATTGATTTTACAATTAATAAAAATTATGAGGCATTAACATTTCCAATAAAACCAATTGAAAAAAGAAGCTACTCACAAAATGCACCATCTTGGATTCGACAAGTTGGACTTCAATCAGATATTCAAAAAATTTTAAGACACGCAAGAAAATTACCAGAAAAAACTCAAAACTTTTATAAAGTAAGTTTATCTTTTATATTATTATTCTTTGTTATAAAAACTAATTAATCCAATTTAATAAATTTTATAATTATGTAGGAACTTAATAGACTAAGACGAGCTGCATTATCATTGGGTTTTGTTGAACTTCTTGATGGATTGGCACTAATATTTGAACGTGAATGTGCAACGTTACCTCCAAATTTACATCCTGATTGTGCAATTCAAATGCAACACGTTGCAGATATGTTAAAAAAACGTGATGTTAAAAATAATATTACAGCATTAAAAACGAAATTTCATCAAAATGATTAGCAGACTTTAATTATAAAATTATATAAGTAAGTTGTAAATTTTTTTAACAATAAAATAAGTTTAAATTTGCATTATGATTGTTGATGATTATCTAGAAGCCAACAAATAATATTAAATAATTCTTTGGCTGTTTTTTCACTTGGGTAAATATCAAAGTCTGGTACATGAATAAATAGTGTTTTATGTTGATTGATACTGAGTGACTGATGAAATATAAATTCACAGAGATATCTTCCAGCATCATTTGATACACAAGCAGTACAATCATGTTTATCTTTTAAATCTTGACATAATTTTGCAACATTTAAACTTGTGGATAAAAAACAACACTGGTCACTAGCTTCAGGACAATTATTTTCAACGTCTTTTCTAAGGTAGCCAGAACTACAAGCCTGACTTTCAATTTGAATACATTTTGCTAAATGAGATACACCAACATGAATCACAAACTAAAAATAAAAAAGACCATATTTTTAACATAGATTGATAATTAACAATTGTCAATTATTTAAAGGTACTTACAAGTGGATTATATTGTTTCCATATTTCAGGAATATTCTTAGCAACATGATCATAAACTACTGGAATTTCTTGGATGATTAAATTGACATTGTACTGTTCTTTTAGTGTTTTGGAATTTAATTTTGATAAATGTTTGACAGCCTCCCAGCTGGCATTTATTGTATGTTTACCAAATGGACCAAATCCAGTGACAATAATATTTATTGTTTCTTGGATTGATTTATTCTTATCAACGTCATCATTGTCATCATTAATTTGTAGATTTTGGCGTAGGATATTTTCTTTACTATTCATATTATCAACTTTAAATTTATTAACTTGAATATCTGATTCATCGATTATCTCATGGTCTTCAATAGTCTTGACAATGAAACCACATAATTGACATAAAATTTTAAAAAAAAATCAACAATTACTTATAATAAACAATAATAATAGTAGTAGTGAGTAGTGAGTCTGTGTGTATCGTGTGTATATTTACAAATGTGTACAAAATTTACAACATTCACACACTACTTTAAGATTGCGCAATTTTTATTTTCAAGTGGTGGCAGATCTGAGCTCATTTTGCTATTTTTTAAATTTCGATTATATTTAAATTTTTTGAATAGATATTTAAATTATTTTTATAAATTTATTTTTATTGTTAAATAATTTAATGGAAATTATTATCTTTACAAAGAAAATAATGTTAAAATATAATTTAATAATAATCACAATATTGGTTAATTTGAAGTTTTTTTTTTCTTTTTTTTTATGATAACTATATTTGTATATAGGGTAATTACAATGATAAACAATCAGTGACATGTTTTTTTTTCGTTTATTAAAATAGTTATGACATAATTAAATATAAAAGCATTATACAATAAAAATCATAGATTCATGAGTCACAACTGGATTAATTATAATCTCAATTAGTTTTATTTTTAAAAGACATGCGACATATTTTAAATTTATATTTAATCAAAATGATAAAAAAAATAAATACTGTATTTAACAATTAAATTGTTAATTGTCATAAGACCATATGAATAATCACAAAATTAAATAAACAATGGACAAAATAAGTTGGTTAAAACTTCATAGGACAAAAAACTTTGTAGCTCTTTGACACACAAAGAATAAAAAATGCTAGCAAGTGATGATGGACCTTGTTGTAGTTGTAGTTGTTGTAGTTGTTGTTGTTGTTGTTGTTGTTGTTGTTGTTGTTGTTGTTGTTGTTGTTGTTGTTGTTGTTCTGGTTGTTGTTGCTGCTGCTGTTGTACCTGCTGCTGTTGTTGTTGTTTTTGTTGTCGGACTTGTCCAGCTAATTTAATAACATTCCAATCATTTTTATTTTTAATCGACATACTGTTGTTGTATGCATTATTATTATTATTATCATTGTCTGGATCACCTGAACTATGATAAGAACCTGGTGACATTATACTTGATGGTAATTCGATACCAAAATTAACTATTAATTCAACTTTTATACCATCTTGTGAATCAATTAAATTAATTGTATCATTTAATTTTTTTAATACATCAAGTACTGATTGACAATTAAATTTTTCTGGATGTAGCATATATCCATAAGTATATAAATACATTTGTGGCATATTAGATACATAAATACTTCCATTTGAATTTGATATTAGTTTAACAATTTGATCTTTTAATACATTCCAACTTTCTTTTTCAGTAAGACTAATACGTTTTTCACCAAAATTTGTATCTTCAATATTAACAACATCTGGCATTGCCTCAAGTAACTCAATTAAGTTTGCAAATCCATAATCAGATACACGACATTTATGACCAAAATAATAATAATATGATCGAATAAATTTATGGATTAACATACTGTACTGTGGTGCATGACGAAGTAACTCAATAACTCGAATTGAAAATTGTTTTATTTTTTTAATTTCTTTTGGTGTTAGTTGTCTCATTGGTATTGATAATAATTTATCACCATCATTGATATTTGCAACAACAACAGCTGTTTCTGATACTTCAATTAGTATGTCATGCATTTGACATACACCATAATCAACAATATTCCATGTTTTACCAATTACTTTTTCATATGCACTTGGAAATTCACTAAGTGTTATTTGTTGACTTGCTTGTGATTTTAATATACGAAGAACATCAGATGTAAAACGACGAGCTTGTGCACTATGTGTTAACGTAACTGTGCTTCTGTTACCATCACCCATAACTTGTACTGTTTGTTTTATTGCATCAAGTAAATCAATTAATTTTGTAAAACCATAATCAGATACTCTACATTGACGACCAAAATAATGATGATAAGCTGGTATTAAACAATTAAATAATAATTGACAATATGGTGTTGTTTTTATAAGATCAACAAGTTCACGACTGAGAAATGATAATTGATTATTTAACTGTGGACTCATTATTGGCTTATTATTATTATCATCATTCGTCATTTCACTATTTGCCCATTCAATAAATTTAACACTACTTATTCCTTGACGTAGCTTAACACTTGATAAACATGATATTAAATGCTCCAATGGTACACCATTTTCATCAATATTCATTGGCTGATGAAATACTGCCTCATAACAAGTTATTACACTTGGCAATGGTAAACTACCATTGTGGCTTTTCAACAATTGATGAATACGCATTTCCAAAAATTGCAATGACATTGTTACATTTGGTAATGATATTATTTCTTGTTCAGGCCAACCTTTATTTATCCATGGTTGCTGACTATGAACTGTACAATATGGAAATTCAACTGGTTCATCCTGAAACAAAACAAAAACAATATTATATTATAAATTAAGTTAATTATTTTGTGTTGATTTAAAGATTTTATATAATTTAATAATTTGCTTCCAGCAATAAACAAAGTTGTTATTTATTTATTTAGCTATTTATTAAAAATAAAATAAACAAATAAACAATTTAATATTAATCAATATAAAAAATAATAATAATAGCAATAATAATTACCTCCAAAATATTTTCAAGAAATGGTGATGATGTATTTCTAAGATCTGGATTTAATGATATAATCCTACCAGTAGGATCCTCAGATATAAAACAAACATCTTTCATTTTATATAAATCAGATGTACTAAGGGTCATTAAAAAACGACTTTCATACATTTCACGAAATTTAAATAATGGTAACTTATGTCCAGGTACTTCTTGCAATAATAATATGATTTGTGATATTATTTGTTGATAATTTGGTCCACTGGTATGTGCATAAGCTATTGATATTCTTTTACAACCAATACGACGACGATGAAGTTGTGATATTGCATATTGTGCATCTCGAGGTGATGGAACTTCAACACTTGCCACATAATTACCATCAGATTGTACAAATGTTGATATATTTAAAACTTTAATATATTCAATGAATATTGATCCTAAAATAAGTTTCATTATTTCTGGATCAATACTTTGATCCAAACTAGTAACAAGTAATTCTATTGGAATAATTGGAGCATTTGAATGTGCAGTACTATTGTGCTGTATTGGATTAATGTTTCATTGGTGATCCATTGTTGATCGGTTGATGACCATTATGGTGTATTTGATGCGGTGGTCATGACTAAAAAAAAAAATTAACAATAAATTGATATATTGATAAAATATATAATTATTTAATTTTTCAAGTTAACAAAAATTTATATTAATTCATCAGATAAGATCAAAATGTCTCATTATTCGAATTAATCGATTAGTCATGTGAATTATTGTTATTTATTTTTATCAAAATATATTTACATGAAAAATTTATCAGCTTCATGTTGTGACTCAATGTTTTCATTTGAAGGAATGACCTTGAAGAAAAATTTTAATATAATATTTTCGCTTTGATGTTTTATCTTTATTTTTTTTTTTTTTTCTTTTGAATTATTTAAATAAACAATTTTTAATGCTATTTATATTTACTATCAAAAATGTATACAAAAGAAAATTATGTTAATTAGATGAATAAAAAAAGACTTACTCAGCTGGTGAAGGAATGCTGTGCCAATAATTGCGAAGAACTTCACCAACAAGCAGCGATGATGAGTGATAATGTGGTGGACCAGGAAGACTACTTGAACCACCAGGTGATGACGAATTCACACCGCAAATTTTTACTGGTGAAGCAGTGGCCGTTTCAGATTCACTTGCTAAATCCAAACTCAAGTTTTCTGCGAATTAAAATTAAACAAAAAACGAATTTATTAATATTTTTACGCGTACAAAAAATTTTAAAAAATAGTCAAACAAAATATAATGATGAATTTTTAATTTAAATTACCTTGAGCTCGACGATTTTTTTTATCTTTTAAAAGCTTCACAGTCATTTTAGGCTCATTCATACTTTTTTGAGCTCTAAAAAAAATTAAATTAAATAAACGAAAATTTATTATTTAAATTCACTAACAATTTCCCACAATTAATAATACTAAAAAAGATAAAAAAAAAAATGATGTAATAATTAATACCTTTTGAAATAAAAAAAAAAAGTTTTAAATATAATTTAATAATGAGCAAGTTGTTGCTTGATTGAAAGTTGTCGTTGCATTGCAGCTTGGAAGAAACTTAAAATGTTCCTTGGCTTGTAAGCTAGATGTAAATTTTTCCCCCTCTATTTTCTAAATAAATGCCAGTGTTGGTGATGACCAGTTAATATTACTTATTAGTGAACTATGATTAGTCATAAATCAACGAACCCATAATAACAAAAAAACATGTTGTTGAATCGACAAATAAATAGACAAGAAGTTAAAATTAATCCATTTAATTTCTCGATATAATAATTTTAAAAAAACAATTGTTATCAAAGACAAAAAAATGTATTATTTAATGGTAGAGAATTTATGGCATACTGGCAATGGTTTTTAATGGTTGTTCAAGATACTTTGAAAGTGCTTGAGCTTTTTCTCTGAGCAAACCAAAACCAACATTCTCCTTGGCATACAGACACAGCAATAAATTAGCAACTTCAGTAATGACGACTTTTCCATTCTGTAAAATAAATTAAGTCATTATTTCTAAATGATCATAATCAATGTTTAATTAATTTAATAATTCTCCTACTTGACAATTCATCAGGATAAATTCCAGTTTATCTTCTTTGAATGCACTTCTACCATTTTTTTCATATGCTGACCAAATATTGCTTGTTATTGCTGCAGTTACTCGAGCATCATTATCACCATATCCACTGTATGCCAACAGACCTCCATCTCTACTGAGTAATCTTTAAATTATCAAAAAACAAAAAGAAAAAAATTTTAAATTACTTATCAATAATGTACAAAATAATTTTTTCAATATATTATTTTTTATCTTACAGTGTATTTTCAACACCTCCAGTATTTGCTTGACTAAGAACTTGTGTTAGTGCTTTTGGCTTCAACATTTTTTATAAATTATAATTTAATAATTATATTTTTTATTTGACATTACTCATTTAACAAATAAATAACAACAACAATTTTATTATTTGTTTTGAAGTGTCAAAGATTAATGGCTTGTTTACACTGTAAAAAATCACCTGATCAATGTAAAGTGTAAACCAGCCATTGAGTTTGAGAGAGAGAAAGAGAGAGCGAGCCAGAGAGGAAAAAAATAAAAAAAGATGAAAAAAAAACACGTGCTCTTGTGCCTTGTAGCCAATTGTAATTTGTATGTAGTAGAGAGAGCACATGGCACGTGGAGCACGTGGAGTGTATTTAAATACTATAGTATTGTATACATGATAATAATCAATTACTTGTACAGCTATTGTTTCTTTAAATTAATTAATTTTTTAATATATATTTTTAAATCTCGTGAACAACTGTTTAATCATCATCACCTGCTTCATCAGTCGTTATTTTATTTTTTAATTCCTGGACAACCATAACTCGTAGGTCAAATAATTATAAAATATTATTTATTTTAAAAGCACACAAGTTTCTACAAAAATAATAAATTCTTGGTATTCAATTTTTGTTAATAAATTTAATTTAGTAAAAATATGATAGAGTTTCAAAAGATGCTGCTAATTATAGCGAATAAATAAATGTAATTATAACCGGCTGTTTATAATTATTTATAGCACAATTATATTACAATTTAAATAATAATATTATAATATATAAATAAAAATATATGTATTGTTTCAGATAGGTATATATAACAAGTTGTTGATTGATATTCATGATGTATGAACAAATAGAAACCATGTCATTTTCAAATAAACATATTGACTGTAACATACTCAAACATGAAGATGTTACAGATGAATTAAATGCAAAATTACGTCGACTATTGAATGATCCAACGAAAAAACAAATCGACTTCCAGAGATCTTTGTCTGGTACAAATTCATCAGATACTGATGTTGAAAATCAATTGGATATAAATAATCAAGAACGATCAACAAAACCACAATTATCATCATCATTAAGGCCAATTGGAATTTTTTGGGATATCCAAAATTGTCGTGTGCCAAGAGGTAGATCAGCAGCAGCTGTTGTACAAGTCATAAGAAATAAATTTGTTAATGGATACAAAGAAGCTGAATTTATTATTGTGTGTGATATTTATAAAGAAAACAAACGAATCATTAAAGAGTTGAATGATGCACAGGTAATAAAAAATTAATTTGACTTAAATAAATTTTTAAAAAGCTTTGTTTTTTAATATATATATAATTACTTCTCAAATAGGTAAAGTTGATACATGTTCCAGCAACATATAAGAATGCTGCTGATGAAAAATTAAAACAATCAATTCGTTCATTTGCTGATGTTCATGGTAGTTCAGCAGCAATAATTTTAATATCAAGTGACATTGATTTTGCTGTTGATCTGAGTGATGTTAGACATAAAAAAAAATTACATGTTATATTGTTGCATAATAATTATTCATCAAAAGAACTTATATTATGTGCAAATGAACATTATAATTTTATGAAGCTTATGGAATCACTTCCAGCAAGAACACCAGCCAAGGTATATTATTAATTATTTTGATCATTATTAAAATTTTTCAATTTAATTTATTTATTATTAATTTTAGGTTTTTGAACGTCATGATCTTTTAATTAGCAATCTTCCAACTCACAAAGGATTGCGTTCAATAGAAGGACGTTTAAAATTTTTATCTGATAATTGTGGTGGACGTATTATTGCTGTCAATGGAAGTACAGCAATTATTAGATTCACCTCACAATACTCTGCAAACAGGTAAAATAATTATTTCATTTTAAATACCAAGAAACATTTTAAGTTTTTTCTAAGCTTTGCAATGCAACTACAACTTTAAATCAATTAACATCTTGCTCATTATTAAATAATATTTAAAAATTTTTTTTTTTTCTTTTTTAAATGATCATTGTGCATTGAATATTAAATGATTAATTGTTTCATATTTTTTTTTTTTAATTTTATTGGGGTTGGGGATTGAACAAAAAATAAATTTCATTTCAACGGGTATTGATTATTTCATCATTTTGTTTTTTTTATTAATTATGGAAAATCGTTAGTGAATTTTAATAATAATTTTTTGTTTATTATTATTTTAATTTTTTTAGAGCTCAAAAACGTATGAATGGTGAAAACGTGTTCAATTCTATAATAATTGTGACGTTTTTAAACGATGGAAAAAATCGTCGAGCTCTAGGTAATGTAAATTTTCCTAGCATACCATACTATAATGAGATGGTGTGCTACCACAATACCATGTATTGTCACCCACCATCATTAGTTATTGGTGGATTTTTTGGCAGTTGGCACAGCATTCCTCCACCAGCTATGTAAGTTTTTTTTCCTTTATTTAACTATTATAATTTTATTTTTTATACGTATTTTAATAAAAATAAATAACAATAATTCACATGACGCTAATCCGAGAAAGAATTCTAGAGTCGCAAGTTGATTGAATAAATCCTTGCAGATTCGAATAATGAGACATTTTGATCTTATCTGATGAATTAATATAAATTTTTTAATTGTAAAAAATTAAATAATTATTTATTTTATTAATATAAAAATTTATTGTTCATTTTTTTTTTTTAAGTATGATGCTACCAGTACCAATGTTTGAAAACAGAAATCGTCATTCAATTAATGCTGGTTTTGGTTACAACCACCAGTATCCAAGTGCATCACGTGGACATTTTCCAAATGCATCATTTGGACATTTTCCAAATGCATCATTTGGACATTTTCCAAATTATTGTCATGGTTGTAGTGGACCAACATGTGGACCACCTCATCATTGGGATGATTTCCACAGAGTTAATAGAACACATCATGCTTCAACAAAGTGGATAAATGTACCACAAAATCGAGGTAACTCATTGTCATTCGGTGAAGGAATGAAACGTATATATGGTAGTAGATTTAATCATTCAAAAAATTTTAATACACCTCGTTTTCCTTTCTACGGAATGCCACCAGCTGGTAAAAATTCATACAATGGTGTTAATAATTCACAGTATGATTGGCCTCAACGTAGAAGTCCACATACTGGTGGACCAAATCATCAACAAATACGATCACAAATTATATTATTATTGCGTGAACTACCTGTACATAAGTTGCCATTATTTATATTTCGTGAAATTTTTAAAAATCGTTTTTTAACAAATTTCAATATATCTGATTTATATAAAATGAAAGATGTTTGTATTATATCTGAAGATCCTACTACTGGTAGGTTTATATCATTGCATCCAGATCATAGAAATACACCATCACCATTTCTTAAAAATATTTCAGAGGTAATTATTATCATTATGATTATTTTATATGGATTAATGTTTGATAATTATGATGAATCATATTAGGCCGAGTCTGAGATTGTTTATTTTATGTTTATTTATTTATTTTATTTGTTTATACTTCGTCCTGTCGAGAGTTGAGCTTAATTGTTCCTTAGATCGTGGATAAGAATAAATAAATAAATAAATAGCTAAATAGGTGAATGACAACGATGATTATTGCTAGAAGCGAATTATTATACTGAATTATTTAATTATTAACACAAATTAATTAACACAATTTATAATGTAATATTGTTTTTTTTTTTTTGTTTCAGAAAAAACAAGTTAAACTTCCATATTGTACAGTTGCAACTCATGAGAATAAGCAACCAAGGATAAATAAAGATTGGGCTGAACCAAGTATTAATGATAATGATAAATTATTGACAATACCAAAGAGAGATCAAACACAAGAAAAAATTGAAATAATAAAACAATTTTCAAATCGAGTTATTAAGTTGCTTCGTCATGCACCACAGTGTAGTATATTAGTATGTATACTTCTATTTATTGTACAAAAAAAAATTTAATAAAAATATTTAATATAAAAAAAATAATATATTTCTATTATTTATTATCTAATTAATTATAATAAATAATTTTCATGGTGTATTTATATCAGCTGGTCAACCCTGACGAAAGAAAAATTTCAAAATCTAGGTAATATAATAATGATAGATTGCAATGGATTGCAACTAACATTACCGACTTGACACAGTGATTTAGCTAATTAATTAATTTAATAATTTATAATATTAGTTATTAAATAATCAAAAATTACTCAAGTGTGCTAAAGGTATTTCAAAAGTAAATTTTTCTTTTTAAAAAAAAAAAAGTCAATTGATGCGCACGTCGTTTTTCTAATAATCGCACATAACCTCAATTAAAAGCCAAACAACTGAAAGAATAATTCAAGTGATTGTATTCATAAAATTGACATATCATCAACATAAACAAAAACAATAATAACAATTGATTTTTCATTGATTTATTTATCATAACAATGACAAATATGATAATGACAATTGTCTTGTTTTTTCAATATTGGTACTCGAGATATTTACTTGTAACTGAACTTTACATGGTTGAAAAATGGGAAAGAATTTTAGTCAGTATCCTTTTTTTATTATTTTAAAAATTTTAAACAATATATTTATAATTAAAACTTGAAATTTTTTATATATACTATTTATAATTCTATATATAATCCTTGACAAAATTTTTTTTATATTAGATATTTTTTTTGTAGTATCACTTACATTGATACTATTTTTTAGCTACAACGTATTATTTTCTACCACAAATTTATCTATTATTTAATAATAATTACATTATACAAACATGAAATTATTAATCATTAATTATCTACCGCTCATTATTGAGCAGAATTATCAAGATAATATTTTATAATAATTATTATTTACAATTTTTCATTGATTAAACTAAAAGCTTCAATAAACAATTTTCATATATTTTTTTTTGCCTATTTTCATTAAAAAATCCAAAATACAATTATTGAATTACGTTTATCAATTTTTTAAATCTTTTTCAGTCTTTTATTTTGTTAGTTCACACACCAATTAATTTAATAAAAATAAAAAGATTCAAACATGAAATTACTAACCTCTTGGCAACAGGATCTACATAATTTTCCAAATGAAAATTTATTTTCCTTAATTTTTTATCAATATAATTACAGAATAATAAATTTGATCTAATTAATTTTAATTATTTAAATTTAAATGAATAATTTCAATAAATTTTTTTCCTTCATTTTTGTGGCATTTTTTTAATTAAAAAAATATTAATAAAAATTAATAAATTTAATCATATTTATTTTCAAATTATGAACAATAAATGTGTATTAATTATTATTTTTAAATGTTTGATTTAATAATAAACTAATATATATATAATATTTCTTTTTATTATTATTGAGTTAACTCGAAGTAAATTTCGATTAATAAATTAGATGATAGTGTGATGTGATAAATCCATGTCAAATTGACAATTGTTTTACTTTTTTTTTTTCTTTATAACATTACCCAATTATCATATATATTTATATAATTATTATGATGAATTTAATACAATTAATTAACCACAAAACAATAATAATTTTGAAGTTTCAACATTAGATTATATATCCTGATTATATTTTTTTAATTTTTTTAATTTTTATTATCTTTAAAATATATCCAAAAATTTATTAAATATATGCCAATATAATTACGTATTTACGTATCAAAATTTTCCAACTTTATTTAATAAAATTTATTTCTTTTTACTTTACTTTTTGTTAAAAATAAAATTTTCATCAAATTATTTTCTATGATTAATTTTTATCTGCTTTTTCGATTCGTGCTATTATTAATATTATCTATTATTAATTAACATTTTTTTATCATTATTATTATTAATATTATATATATTTAATAGTATTTTAAATAATTCATTTTATATTTTTTCATTTCTAAAATTTTATCATGCATGTCCAAATATTTGGACATCATACATTCTGTTTACAATCACTGGTAATAATAATAGTTATTATTATTAATAGAAGTAGGCACGATAGGAGTAATAATATAATTATAATCACGTATAACACGTTTGGGAAGAATTATCATTTTTAAAGCCAATATAACAAATTAAATTATCGAAGAAAATATCATTATTTAAATCAATTGATTCAATTTTTTTTTTTTCCTTTTTTGATTTGATATATATATATTAATTTAGATAAATAATATCTATGCTGTGTTAAACTTTCACGTAATTATTTGGAAGATAATTTGAAAATATTTGCCAATACACAGCTTCGTTGATTTATCAATATTTTAGGCCAACTTATAATTTATTTTTTTAAATTAATATATTGCTCAATTGAGCTCAGTTAAAATATGCGGAAATAAAAATATATATTTATATAAATTAAAGCATAAAGTATCAATAAAAATAAATGATAATAAAAATTAACATAAATATATAATATAGATAATAATAATTAAATTAAATTTAGCAAAATTTAATATGTAATTTAGTCAATAATAAATCACTGTTAGTCCATCATATAACATCATTTTCACCATCTAATCTTCTGACACGCACTCTTTGTTTATAATGATACTCTTTCAAGTAACTTTTAAGTGTCTTTGGCAGTTGTAGCTTGTTAATACCATCGTATGTTGTACGTGTTGTTATAACTGCACGACAAAGATGCTGCAATGGAAATGCAAAATTTCTATGCAACGGTTTTGTTAACATTGGCTCGAAAAACATACAACAAGATGGATCCTTGTAGTGTTCAATCAAACCACATACCTATAATTTATAATCCAACAAATAATAATTATTGATCAATGATAAAATATAATTTAATTAATTAATTAATTAAATAATAATTACCGTATCAGATGCATAAACACCAGGATCATGTGAATCAAAACTAAATTTATGATTCCATTGTTCAATTCTAGCATGTAATGATCTATTATATTTACGAAAACTAACTGAAAATAAAAATTCTTCTTGTGCTGAATCACGAAGTAAAAATGTACCTTCTTCTTTACCATCAAGTAAACGTTCAGCCTCATAACGATCCATTTTACCCCAATAAAATGAACATGCTGTTATTGAACGTAAATCTGGTACTAGACAGTGTACATAATCAACCTAAATAAATAAATAAAAATTAAATGATTAACATAATTGAATTTATAATAGAATATATATAATTTATAATATAATTACTTGTGTATGAGCTGGTCTTTCAATATTTGGAACAAGATTAAAATCAATTTGTGATAAGGCAGTTAATGCAGCAGCTTGTATACCAGCATGTGCTTGAAATAATGCAGCAAGACTATCAACAGTAATACCATTTGTATTAACAGATAATGTTGGTCTATAACCAGGTGGTGGTTCAACACCTTCTTCCATTTCTTTAGCTCTTTGTTGACGTGCTCTTTCATCACAATCTTCCATTGGAAATTCAGCTGGATTAAAACGTGATAAATCAATAACTGGACTTGGTGGTAATGGTCCTAATATTGGACTTGCTGGTTCTGATTTATTATTATTTTTAAATACAACACCAGCACCCATTGGATGTTCTTCTGTTCTTTTATAACCAGTACAAACACACTCTGTATTATTATTTGTATGATCTGGTATATCAGTATTTTTTGAACTTTTATTTTTGGCACAATTAAATTTTAATACCCAATTTGTACGTTTTTTCTTTGATGATACAATATGATTACAAACTGGATTTTGTTCTTTATTACGTTGTTTTGCTGTAAAAATTAAAACAATCAATTATTATTAAATTGTAAAACATTTATTTATATAATCATAATAACAATATAATATTTACTTTTTCGTTTAACAAATGAAAGAGTTTTGGAAGTTCTTTTAAATGTTGGATTAACAGTATTATCCTCGGAGCTGCTGTTGCTACTGCTACTACCACCATCAACACCACCACGACCACCAGTGCTACCACTGCTACCACTGCTACCACCGTCACCACAACCAGCAACACTACTACTGCTACTACTACCACCACTACCACCACTACTACCACTACTATTAGTACTAGTACTACTACTATTACCATCACCAGAACTTGCTGAACAACATGGTTCTTGTTGCTGTTGTTGTTGTTTTATCATTTCAGTATCTGTAGTATTTGTAACAAAATTACTATTATTATTACAAACTTGTTTAACATCTTGAGCATCAATTTGTTGACTATAAATTGATTCAAATCTTGAATTATGATTATTATCCAATGGATTATTTATTTCTTCATTATCATCATCAACAATTTGAATATCTTTATTTTCATTATTATCAAATGTTATATTTGTATCTTGTTGATTTTCATTATTTTCAACATTTGATATATTATTGTTATTATATTTATTTTGACTGAGCATGTCATAGGTCATGTTTTGTTCAACTGTTGATGTACTATTATGATGTTTAAAACACATATGATTATTATCACCACCAATATTTTGTAGATGTGAATTTTGTTGTTGTTGTTGTTGTTGATGTTTATGTGCATTCATTCTGAAGAATTCACGAAAACTAGCTAAATGCTGTCCCATAATTAACTGGCCCCACATTCATTTTATAATTAAACTTATCATTGAGTACTAAACTTGTCTTTTAAAATAAATAATAGTATTTTTTTAATCTTCAAATTGAAAAATAAAATATTGAACAATGAAACATACCAACATTAATCATCTGGGTAAAGAATGACTCATCCACCATTTACACATGACACACCAATAAAATTAGCACTGCCAAAATATATATAAATAGTTATTATAAAAATATAACAAAATAATCAAATTATCATAAAAAATATAAACAATTATTAACAATTTAATAAAATAATAATAATATATAAATTATTACACCTGACAATGCAATATGCAAGAAGGAAGTGAAAGTTTTTTCAACAAAATACACAATATTGCGTGGTTCCACAATACCAATATGCTTTTTAATAAGAAATCAACTATTTTTTATATGTACACATGCATAAACCTATCACAAGAATATAGCAAGTGATAAAGATGATGATTATTATTATTATTTATAATAATAAAAAAAAGAGAAGGAAATATTGTCAAGACTCAAGGCGTGACGATGTTTTCCTTCTATTGCTCCAATAAAAACATCATATTGCCAAATACATAATTGTCCCCCTACACTTTAGTCTGTACATATGCTATATTAAAAAAAAAAAAAAGATAAAAAAATTGTTCTTTAAATAAAGATGATGAGCGAATATTTATCACATTAAATTGAATGAACTTGTTGAAGTTTGTTTGTGCGTGTGTAACAGGCGGAAGCTTATGTTATTATTCACTTTTTTATATGTTTACACAATTATAATTATTTAATTTTTATACTTGAAATTTTTTTAACCATTGTTGACAATTTGTTTGTTTATTTTGGTATTTTTAAAGGGCGAAATTATGGTGTTATTGTTTTTCTTTATTTACACGTCAAAATTTATATTGTCAAAACACGGACTAACGAGTTGGTAGCCATTTTCATTACATAGATGATTTTTTTTATTATTATTATTTTTTTTTTTTAACTGATCTTGATGTTGCTGTCTCACTTTCTATTTTTTTTTTCTCTTTTTTTAATCTTGGCAGGGATGTGAGTGTATGATACTGAGGTTTAATACCTCGATTGAAATAATTTTTTAAATTTATTTTGCTTGTTATTTAAATTGATTAATTAAAATTAATTAATTGTGAATAATTATTAATATAAGTTAAAAATTTAGAGGCTTTATTTATGTATATTTTTTTATAAATTATTAAATTATTTTTATATTTTATAGCGCATGTCACTGCGCAATGAGTAGTAACATCATAATTTTTTTTTTTTTTATTTTTCTTCGTGCAAAACCGGCTTAATTTGTGAGTAAAAATTTAACAATAATAACACCGCACTGTATAAAATTTATCAGAGTTTTTTCTCTATTTTGATAGTTAAATTAATTTAATTTAAATAAAAGGAAATTTGATAAAACTTCAAGTACAATTATGTAAGTATAATTACGAATTTTTTAATGTTAATATAATTGTTAATTTGTGTATATTATTTGCAATAATAAATTGTGTTATAAAAACATAACCTTACTAATGTATTTGTAAACGTTTTTGATAATGCCAGGGCATCATTAGCAAAACCAAAGTCTGAAATGACTCCAGAGGAGTTAGCCAAAAGAGAAGAAGAAGAATTTAATACTGGACCATTATCAGTACTCACACAATCTGTCAAAAATAATACTCAAGTATTGGTTAATTGTAGAAACAATAAAAAATTATTGGGAAGAGTCAAAGCTTTTGATAGACATTGTAATATGGTTTTGGAAAATGTCCAGGAAATGTGGACAGAATTACCTCGAACTGGAAAAGGAAAGAAAAAAGTAAATAAATATTTCTATCATTTAATATTATTTGACAAGTTTTTTCTCCACAGTGTCAATATTTATTTATATTTTTTTCTTGTTTTAGGCAACACCTGTCAACAAAGAACGCTTTATTTCAAAAATGTTTTTACGTGGTGATTCTGTTATTCTTGTACTCCGAAATCCATTAGCAACAGCATCAGGAAAATAAACTTTTTTTCTAAGAAAAAAAAAAACAACTTTTTACTACATTTAAAAATAAAATGAATAAAAATTTATAATATAAGTGAGAAATGTTTATTTTTTATTTTAAATACAACCCTTAATTATCCATATATAAGAATTATTTTGAAACAAATAGAAAAAGAAGGAAAAAAGTATAATTTTCATTTCAAAATTTGGTTGTATAAATTAATTTTAAGTTTAATCTTTTTCAGCAATTGCAGTTAAATGCTTATCAATTTCTTGTTCTCCCATAATACTGAAAATTAAACAAAACAAAAAAACAAATTAATATTAAAAATTTAAAGGAGCAAAATAATTATGATTTTTTTTTTGTAAAATATATAAAATACTGACCGAAATTTAGGATTATCCTTGGAAACAATTCCGACCTCAATTTCAGATGGTTTAAAATCAACCGAGAGAATTGTTGACAAACAAGTTATAGCCAATTGAACAGTTTCATCATGATTGAAATTTTGTTTTTTCTTGAGTTTTTTTTCAAGATAAGAATTACCCTCAGTTTGTCTTGCACCAACTGAAATAGCACGATAACCACAAAAATAACCAGCTGGATCTGCTTTATAAATTGATGGTCCTTTTTCTTTATCATAAGCAATGAGAATCATTGAACAACCAAGTGGTCTCATTTCAGCATTTTGTGTATAAACTTGACTTATATCAGCAACTCTACGACAAAGTGTATCAACTGGTATTTCATAGCCAAATTTATACTTGAAATTTGCAGCTTCATAACGAGCTCTTTGAACTTGACTCTTACTATCAGCTATTAATTAAAAAATTACATATTTAATTATTAATATTTTTATTTATCCCAATTGTAATTATCAAAATTTATTATCAATTTTTTTTACCAATCATTCCAGTCATAACACAGCCAATATCTTCAGTAAGTTGAAAAACATGTGTTACACTTTGTGGATCAAGAAGCTTGTCCTATTTAAATAACAAAATAATTATTAGATAAATAAATATATGCTTTTGATTAATTAATTATTTATATTTTTGAGGTTATACTTACAGGAACTTTTTTTTGTGTTGCAAAAACTGCTGTGTCGACTCCTTTAACAGCAACTGATGTAAGACCACCTTGGTTAATTGCCTTGAATGCATATTCTGTTAAATTAAATACAAATAATTAATTAAATTTAATTAAAAATAATAAAAGCAATTCAATCTATCAAACATTCAAATGTGCATATCACGATGTCATTTGACAACAATGAAAAACTTGAAAAATACATTTCAAGTAAATTAATAAATTATACATTAATTAATGATTTATTTGATGTTATTAATTACTTACCAACTTGATATAATCTTCCTTCAGGAGAAAAAATTGTAATATGCCTGTCAAAACCTGCACTACTTCCTCGAGCCATGGTTGCAAGTCATCAACGAATACAAATCGAAATTTTTATACAAGCATCAACACCGGAATAATGGCGCTCACACACACACATACACTTTTTTTATATAAAAAAAATTTACAACAAAACGACATTAATAAATATCTAACAGAAATAGCCAATAGAAAGCTTGTAAATATCAGCCATTGCCAGAATTTTTTTAAATCAATTTTTAAATTAATTTCTATTTTGAAAAATCATGTCAAATATTATTTGATATTTTAAAACAATTGATAATTGAATAATCTAGGTTTATTTTAAAATTTTTTTGTTTTATTTTTTATATAATAATAATATTAATAATAAATGAAAAAAATATTTTATTTATTTAAGTCAATTTATACAATTTATACAATTTATAGAGTGTACATAGGTATGCCAATCGGTGCATTGTAATTTATTTGGCAACGACAACAGCAATCCGTCCTGACGTTAAAAAAAAAAATGTAGACATAGTCATATCAATATTTTAATATTTAAAAATGTTCCATTAGGTATGTATGTATATACTAGTAAAAATATAAACAAAAAAAAAAAAAAAATTACAACTACTAATAATATAATGATTTATATAACATGATTTGAATAATTTATTATTTATTATTCATGCATTTAACAATATATATAATCACGAGTGTGTATTAAAAAATTAATCACACTTTACGTTTTCAAAATAAGACTAGAGATTTATAAATTTTTAAAAAGACATTATAACAATTTTAATTATAATCAAAATAAGGCATTCTAATTAATTTTGAGTATTTGTAAATAATAGCTTTTTCAAAATTACAAAAAAATATACAATATAAATATCATCAAATAGTCTTTTGATTTTTAAATTAAAAAAAACATTAAAAACCAACAATACTTTAATATACCCTTAGTGGTTCTTTACGATGTTTTGTGCGTTTACGTATTTTTTCGACAGCTCCTTGAGTTACCTTTGTATTTGTAATATATAAATATATTAAATTTGGTAAATTTTCAACAAGTTTAAGGACCCCTTCATCAGTGATATTAATGCAATTTGATATGTTCAGGGTAGTCAATTTTTGATTAAATAAACATTGAATTGATTCATCAGTGATAAATTTGTTTTTCTTTGATCGTGGACCATCATAACTCAAACCAATATTAAAATCTTCTAATTGTTCTAAATTATCAATTGCACTCATACCAATATCAGTTATACTTTTTCCAGGTATACATAAATTCGTTAATTTTATAGCATTATTACAAAGATTAATCAAAAAATCATCTCTAACACCATAATCACAATCAATATATAACTTCTCGAGATTTTTTAAATTCGCAATTGGATACATACTGATTCTTTCATCGAACATTGGATGATTTTTTGGCCAACTAGACATTAGGAATAGATGATCCAAATTTTTCATTTCACCTATCGATTGGATTAATAGTTGACTCAGTCCAAAACCACATATATCTAAACAATTCAAAGCAACTAGTCGAGGAAATACCTGAAAAATAAATGAATAATTTATTAAAAATTAAATATCATTTTTTTTTATTGTAATATAATATGTAAATAATATTTATTGAAAATTTAAACTTACTGAAGCCAATGAATCTGGTGAGAAAATATCATTTCCTTCTAATAAACATGAAAGATATAAAATTTTCAATGTTCCACCAACTTGTTCTATTGACTTGGCTAAAGTCATTGGTAGAGTTGAGTTTTCACAGTGCCATTTAATCGTTAGATCTTTAAGTTGAGACATATTAGAAAAACAATTTTCAAAATCTTGACTCATTATTTCTTTGAATCCTAAATAAAGTTCCTCAAGATTTGGACAATTAGCATTGATTATTGGCATTATTTGAGAAGTAGGATAATCTCTTAAATTTAGACACGTTAAATTAATTCCACAGAGATCAATTAGGTATTCTAGATCATTTGCTTTTTCATGTAATTCATTAATTGAATCATTTTTATTCCTTCTAAATTTATATGCTGTATAGCATGAAGGAAGAAAATTGTTATCCCAATTTTTACAAACTGAAAAATTAATTAAATATTTTTATTAGTATATTTAGAGTAATACAAATTTTTTTTTTTATCATTAAAAATTATTGTGTTGTAATATTCTTACTTTTTTTAAGTCGTGGTTGACTAGCAAATAGAGGTCCCATGTTAATCATACGCAAATCATACTGTGCTTCTAGTATTTTGTTGTTTTCATCATCAGAATCATAATAATTACTACCGTCATCTTCGTCATTATAATCATCATTATCACTACCATCATGATCATTTAAGAATTTTTTTGATAACTCAAGCTATATATGAGAAAAAAAATAATTTATTATTTAATTTAATTAACAATAAACAATAAAAGTAGCTACAAAAATATACGTAATATATAATTTAAAACTTACTTCTTCTTTTGAAATTATAATGAATTTTTCAAGCCATTCGGCAGGACTTAAATCAATTTCCATATTCATCTTGTCTGGGTTAGTCTTTATATTTTATTTTCGGTCAACTTATCGTGGATTTTCAGCAATGATGAACAATTTAAAAGACGAAAAAAATTTAAGAGTTGTCAACTTGCAAATTTTCTCGTGTCCACGTGCTTTGAATAAACGTGTGTGTGTGTGTGTGTGTGTGTGAAGCCTGTACTTTGTTCACGAAGTAGTATTAGCAACAAGAATTTGAAGAAATTAATAAAAACAACTTGATAATTTGATTGCACTTTGGATTACCTTAATTTCGATGCACGCGAATAAAATAGTATTCAACTTTACAACTCGTTTATACATTCGAATGTCTATCATATGATAAAGTTATTGTGTAAATAATGGTTTAAAATTTAAATGCCAGCTGTTCGGGGATGAAGTCGATCGTATTTTGCTATCCAACTGAAGCCTGAACTGGTCTGAAGTCTGAACACAACTGAACTGAATTGAACTAAACTGTAACGACAGCTGTATGAATAGAACGTAGACAAATGCTAGAACCCGCTTCAACTTATTTGATTGGTTTTTGCATTGTTGATAGAATATTAATAATAATAATGATAATAATAATAACTACATATAATTATAATTGAGATGTGATCTTGTAAAAGAGCACAGTTTAGAAAAACAATAAAAAAAAAAAAAAAATGGTAAAGAAAATATTAAGATAAACAATAAAATTAGAATGAATAAAAAAAGAGAGCGATATTAAAAAATTAAAGAAACAAAGCAAGAGGCTGAAAAGTAATCGTCAATTTGTAAAAATGTGAATTGTAAAATTGTGTATTTTGTTAAAAAAAAAAAAAAAAAAATGATATCATTTAAAATAAAAAGTGTATAATATTAATAAAGATTGAAGAATGATTAAATGATTTGGCCTTAGGACAAACTCTGGACTTGTTTCTATGACGATTTTAGTCATATACAAATTTAATAACGATAATAATTGTCATAATGAAAATAATAATAATAACAATATTAAAAATATTAATAATCAATTTATTTGAAAATATTTCAAAGGGGTTTCAATTGTAATTAATAATTACTAATTATATGAAAAAAATAAAGAAATGAAACAAATCTAATGTGCGAATATTAACATGCATCCAGTCAATTTTTATTCTCCTCTTTTTTGCTGTCTGTTTATTGAATAAGTAAACAATTAATGACTTAAATAACTTTAAAAAATGAAATGAACATCAACATATATATTGATAATAAATTTAGACTAAAAAAAAAAAAAAATTATTTGATTTCACTATGATGATTTGAAAATTCGCCAATGCTATCTATTCACCTACCAATGGAAAGAAAGAAATTTATTTGATTGGTATTTGCAATTTGCATGGTTGATAGAATACAATAGAATATTAATAATAATCATAATAATTGTAATTGAGCTGTGACCTTGTACGTAATCAAAAGTCAACAAAATAAACTCATAATAATCATTTTCTAAAGATATCTATTTCGTTTTAGAAATTGACATTCGTTTGTCCTCTGTAACTTGATTTCTTCAATAATTGTTACAATGACAACTAGCCAAGAAGCTGTATTTAATCCAGTTGGTAAGTTGATTTGATGATAAAATAAATACAACAATTTACTAATGTTTATTTATGAAATATAAATTAAATTAAAAGATCACCAACATATAAGATACAATCCTTTGAAGGGAGAATGGGTATTGGTATGTCCACACAGAATGAAAAGACCATGGGGTGGTCAAATTGAGCCATCAAATGATGAAGAATCACCAGAATATGATCCAAATAATCCACTGTGTCCTGGAAATATTAGAGCCAATGGAAAAGTAAAATAAAAATTATATTAATTTAATATTAATTAATATTATAAATTAATTAATTTAATAATACAGATTACTGAAAAATATGACAAGACCTATTCATTTGTCAATGACTTTCCTGCATTATTGGAAGAGTCTCCAAGTCCACCAAAATCAGATGATGAATTATTTCAAATTGATTCAGCAAGAGGTACATGCAAGGTCATGTGTTTTCATCCAAAATCAAATGTTACAATTGCATTGATGAAAGTTGATGAAATTCATGAAGTTATTAAACAGTATGATTTTATTTTTTTTAAAATTATTTAATCTCGTCTTCATCTTCCCCTGGTGGAAATATTTGAGATGAGATCAATGCTGGATTTTTGTCTCTTTCATTGATCTCATGCCGGAGAAAGTCAGAGTAATGCCGGAGAAATATTTCCACCAGGGTTATCTTCATTATTGATATTTTTATAATTTAAAATTTTAGATGGATCAATGAAATGAATGAGCTTGGAAAAAAATGGAATTGGATCCAAATATTTGAAAATAGAGGTGCATTAATGGGTTGTAGTAATGCTCATCCACATTGTCAAATTTGGTCAAGCTCATTTTTACCATTTGAAGCACAAAGAAAAGATCAACATCTACGTGATTATTATTTACGTAATAAACGTCCACTTTTGATGGATTATGTTGATAAAGAATTACAAAAAAAAGCAAGTATTTCGAGTTATACAATGCAATAATTATGTGGTTGATATAAATAACATTTAATTATTTATTTTTAGGAACGTATTGTTATTGAAAATTCCGATTGGCTTGTTGTTGTTCCATATTGGGCAGTTTGGCCATATGAAACTCTTGTATTACCAAAAAAACAAGTAACAAGAATGCAAGATTTAAGTGTTGATCAACAAGTTACATTGGCATCAATAATTAAAAGATTATGTACAAGATATGATAATTTATTTCTTTGTTCATTTCCATATTCAATGGGTTGGCATGGTGCACCAACTGGTGAATTTAATAATAAAGATAATAAACACTGGACATTTCATGGAATGTATTTACCACCATTATTACGTTCATCAACAATTAAAAAACACATGGTTGGCTATGAACTATTGGCACAAGCACAACGTGATTTAACACCAGAACAAGCTGCTGATAAATTACGTAGTTTATCTGATGTTCATTATCGACATCCTGAAACTAGTCAATATGATTTGAACAATTGAAAAAAAATATAATTAAGCATTATAAAAGAATTTAACAAAAAAGAAATTTTTAATGTTTTTTTTATTTATGTACTGGAAATCTATTTAATAAATTGGAAATGATGGATCAATGACACGACTCCAAGCATTAATACCACCAGCTATATCTTTGATTCTTTTCAAATCAATATTTGTTGTATTTTTTAATGAATCTCGTAAAAGTTTTGTTGCTCTTTGTGAATCATTTCCTCGTCGACATATTAAATATACTGAAATTAAAATATACAAAGTTGATAAATCATTGCTTTATTACTTGAATAAAAAATTATTTCTTACCATTTTGTTTTTCATCAAGCTCCAATATTTTTTGTATCAAATCATGTGCTGTTTTTTCAGTTGATTTTTGTTTCATATTTGTGTAGGGAATATTAATAGCATCATTAAGATGACAAATATCAAATTCTTCAATTGATCTAACATCAATAAGTACATGTTTAATTGATGAATTAATTATTTTATTATAATCTTCAACTGTTATTCTATCATTATCATCAACAAGTTTTAAATTTGGATCTTTATCATTTGCTTTACTGCCACAAAATTCTTCATAATCTTGTAATTCTGTTATGCTGGGACTTGAACTACACACTTGGCAATTATTATTTTTAGAACGTAAACGTATATTTCTGAATATTGATTCAGAACCATCAAAAACTAAGAGTCTTTGTGATAAAACACCTGGCATATTTAAAATTATTTTTAAAGCTTCAAGAGCTTGTAGTACACCAATTGTTCCAACAACTATAATTGTAAAATAAAAATGATAATTAATAATTTGTTAATTTAAATTATTATTGATTTTTTTTTACCTGCACCAAGTACTCCACCATCACCACAATTTGTCACAGTTTCTGGTGGTGGTGGTTTTGGATAAATACATCTGTAACATGGTCCATCATCATAATTATAAACAGTCAATTGTCCTTCCATTTTTAGTGCTGATGCTGATACCAAAGGCTTGCCAGAAAAAACACAAGCATCATTTAACAAATATCTTGTTGGAACATTGTCTGTTGCATCCAAAACAACATCATAATTTTTAATAATATCCAGTACATTGCTACTGTCTAATTGAATTTTATATGGTGTTACTTGGACATTTGCATTACGTCTGAAATAATAATTTAAATTATTATTATTTATTTATTATAAAATTTCGATTTGCATATACAATTTACCTTGTTAAATGATGAGCGGCAGCATCAACTTTTGAAGTTTTAATATCACTTATTGTAAACAACAATTGCCTATGGAGATTTGTTATTTCAATTTCATCATAATCAACAATTCCAATATGTCCAACTCCAGCTCCAGCAAGATATAAACTTGATGGACATCCTAAACCACCAGCTCCAACAATTAATACAGATGATTTTTTAAGTTTCACTTGACCTTTTACTCCAATTTCTGGCATTAATATTTGTCTACTGTATCTTGCAATTTCTTCATTATTTAATTCATTTTTTTGCATTGGCTGTTTATCATATTGAATTTTAGCAAGTTGATCCTCTTTTTCTTTTAGCAATTTTTTTAATTGACAAATTTCATTTATTAATTGTTTTTCATCCATATTTTATATTTTTTATTTATAAATTCTAGTTTAGTTGTTTACTTAACTATCAACTAGGACAAATTTACAATAACAATAAGTTTTTTGTAAAAGAAATAAAAAAATAAACAAAAACAAAAATCATATGGTCCAGAAAATAAAGCTGGTTTTCATTAAAGTTGTCGCAATTTTAAGTTTACATGTTGTCAAGTCAACCATCTTTGATTTTATTATTATTATTATTTTTTATCAATTATTATTAATAATTATTAATTACTCAATAATTATTAAATATTTTTCAAATTAAAGAAAAAATAATAAAAAAAAAACAAACAAATCTTGTTGCAAAATAAAATAATAAAAACCGGATTTGATTATTTTATATTTAATTAAAAATAAAATGATTGTAATTCATTTTTTAAATATATTTTTTTGTCATATTGTTATAATTATTATTCAGGTATTTTTTCAATTATTTAATTAATTTAAATATTGTTTTACCCATGTAAATTTTATGTAACATTTTTGAAGTTTATTCAAATAATCGCGCTTAAAAGTCAGCCATTTGTAATTTCATTACACAACAACACGTGTTTATTTACGTATGTTTGGTTACTAAAAATTGTTAAATAAACTCATAAAAAACAACAATAAATAATAATATAAATATTATAAATTTGAATTAAACATGAAGATTAAAAATAAAGTAAAGAAATCAGATGAAAAATTTGAAGCTGGTGAGTTTGTGAGAATTAAAAAAACAAATTCAGCAATAACTCCAAAAAAAAAGTTAAATAAAAAAAGAAAATTAAATAAACAATTAAATGTAAGTCATAATGAACCTGATGAATCTGTGATTCTTGACAGTACATTTAATGAAGATGACAATGACAATGTTGTTGATACAACAACAAATGAATTCGAAACAACTGTAGAAAATATCCAAGATGATGACAATGTTGATGAGGTTAATTTTCCTCATTTCTATACATTAGACAATAAAGTTATTTGTATTATTGAACCAAATACAAAATTTTCATTTCATGGTAAATTAAAAATTAAAGTACTTTATGGAGCAGTTAAAATATACGGTTCAAAACTTGATAAAACAAACACAATTAAACCAGTTAAAGTTTATTCAACACGTGGATCAAGTTTAGTTACAATTGAAACAACAACATCATCATCATCAAAAAATTCAATATCAGAAGTATGGAATGCACTAGCTGAGGACAACATTGATCAACATGTTGCAAATACATTACAAAAACATGTCAATAATTTAACAGATGATTGGTCAGTTTTATCAATTCAAACATTTGAAAATATATTAACAAAATTTTTGAGTAAACATTGTACACATAGACTATTTCCAAAAATAGAAGATCCAACAAATTACACATGGTTTGATAAAAAAAGAGCTGAAATTTTTTTACAAACAAATTTTTATGCTGAAAATTGTCGTAAGCTATCAATAAACATTGATAAAACAAATGAATTTATTGATAGAATATATAATCGTTGTAAAAATAATGAATTAATTAAAATAATAATAACTGGTGGTAAAAATGTTGGTAAATCAACAACAGCAAGATGTCTTGTTAATAAATTACTTGAAACAACAGAAGCAGTTGTTTACATGGATTTAGATTGTGGTCAATCTGAATTTACTCCAGCAGGTTGTATATCATTAAGCATCATTAAAAAACCTCTATTTGGATCAAATTTTACACATTTACAAACACCATATCATCAAATTTATGTTGGTAGTGCTGATGTAACACGTTGTATAACAAATTATATTAATGGAATTGAAAAACTTGTTAAGTATCTTGATGATTCATCAGTGTTAAATAAATATCCAGTTGTTGTTAATACAATGGGTTTTTGTAAAGGCATTGGTAGTGATATTATATCATATACAATACGTTCAATAAAACCATCAGATGTATTACAAATAATATCTAAAAAATCAAAAAATAATTTTGATTATAATTTAACAGCATCAACTGTTAATTGTCAAACATTTTCATGGTGTGATGTTAAAAATTTTGATCTTAAATATAGTGAACATCAATTTCATGTATTAGATACTGAAGCTGAAAATCATCGTGGTCTTAGTGAAGGTTGGAATATTGAACCACATCAACAACGTGAAATAAGTATGTTGTCATATTTAAGTGGAATTATTTTATCAAATAATAATAAAAATATTGATAAAAATATCAATGAAATTGTACCATATGAAATACCATTTTCATCAGTACATGTATCATTAGATAGACCATTGATACCACAAATACTTTCTGTTATGAATGGTAATATTGTTGGTCTTTGTGGTTGTGATTTTGATCAAGATAATGTCTCAATTGAAGCTCAAGATAATTGTGATGATTATCCAAAGGTGTTGCTAAGAGCTGTTGCACCAACTTGCTATGGTTTTGGTATGTATCATTTATGATTATGATAGAAAAAAATATCATCATATTTTGTGGATTACACATGTAATAATTCAGTTGATAATAATATTGTTTTGTTATTTTATTTTCAGGTATCGTAAGAGGTGTAGATATGGAAAATAAAAAAATATATATTAATACTCCACTTGCAATGTCAAGATTGACTCATGTCAATTGTTTAATTGGATCTATGCCAGTACCTTCTGGTTTATTGCAATTTAATAAACCTGGCTTACCATATGCTGGTGGTGAATGTGATTTACCAACTAGTCGAGATCCAAGAAGAGGATACTTTCGCATGAGACAAAATCGAAATGATGCTTAAATTAAATTTATTTTTTTATAAATAATAACAATGTCAAGTGTAATTAACACTTGGAACAATAGTTGACTTGAAAATAAAAATATTGTTTTATTTTAAATACTGCAAGTGGTATTTATTTATTTAATAGTTTTATTTTTGTTTATTTTTTTTTAATACTTGGTTTTCATAGACAAGTTTTTGATGATGTAATTTGGAATTAGTAGCTTCTGTTAATGTGTGATAATTAAATTTGATTATTATGCAAATGAAAGGGTGAAGTGTGGTTGACAATCTTCTCTGATTCCAGATGGACATTTGATTTTAGATTTAAATTAATTTAACAAATCATTACAAGGCAAAGACATTAAATCTAAAAGTTAACATTAAAAATTTATTTTTTTTATTTAAAAAATAATTCAAAGAGACAAAAAATATTTATTCTGTTAATTTCATTATTTTATTTTCAAAATTTGACTCTAGAAAAAATCAATAATCCCTTAATAAAATTATAGAAATTTATAAAAATAATTTCTCCACAATTAATTATTCAAAAGACCTGTCACACAAAAATCTAATAAATATTCTATCAAACAAATTTAATCCCATTTAAAAAATCATTGAAATAAAATAATTTTTTTCCACGGACAATTAACAGTAGCAAATAATAATTTGAAAATTAAAAAAAACCATTGATAAAAGGTAAACAATATTGTTGTGTGAATGGCAACAAGAAAATAATGGTGTAAAAATAAAAAAAAATAAATAAAAACATTGAATCGATGAATGAGTACGTGTTGAGGGTGAAAAAAAAAATAATAAAAAAAAAGTGTTAATCGAGTTAACGGCATGATGAAAAAGGGGACAACATTTATAAAAAGAGAAAGATAATATATAAAATATACCCCACGCTGACACTTGACTCAAAAAAAAAAAAAAAAAAATTCATTCATAAAGTTCTCGCAATCTAAACCGGTCTATACATCGATGCGAATATCAAAAAGGGGGAAGGTAATATTGCGTGTGTGTATATGTTATTTTAATGTGAATATATATTTTTTTTTTACATTTTTCAAGGGGGTCCAAATATATATAGAAAAGTTGTCGAGCTTGAATTAAGTGAAATGAAAAAAAAGAAAAAAAAAGGTCACACTTTTGAATTACTACATATAAAATATGAGGCTAATTGTCGAACGACAGGTGTTTACCCCAGTCTTGTCGATGACAAATATATATATTTATATAAAAAGAATTTGAAAAAAATTAAAATAAATATAAATAATTAATACTGAGGTCGTTAAACTTTTGCAAAAAATTGATATTAAATTAAATGATTTAAAAAGAAAAACAGTATCATTTGTTGGTTTTTTTTTTTGATAATTATTTAACAATAATTAATTATTTTTTTTTGTAATAATTAGAGGGAAATAAAAACTAGTAATTGGAGTCGATAGTTGGATTGATTACAAATTTTTCAACAACGAGAAATGTAAAATCGAAGTTTGTCACGAAAAAAAATTTTTCGTTGCAGCAAGAATCAAGATCTATCAATTATCAATTATCATTTATCATCACTAGATAATTATTAGAATTTTGGTGGAAATGAGCCTTAAAAAGCCTTGCAAGGCTGTGCAAGACTGGCACCAGAGAGAAGTATTCTCTCTGCTATCACCAACTATCACAGCCAATGGAACAATAAGATCTTGCTGCAATAACTTGCATGAGATTTCTATAGACACTGCTAAAGATAAAAAAATATTAAACTAAAACTTGGTTATATAGTGGATACCAAATTTTAATTTTATCAACTATGAATAAGCTCAAACGATTACGAAAATCAGGGTCGAAAAAAAGCTTGATTAAAAAATATAACGTTCCAAGTCAAATTATAACAAGTTCCTTAAGCAAAAAAAATAATAAGGTTAGTTCAAAAACTACAGTAGTTAATAAATTAAATATTAATATTTAATTATTTTTTTTATAGATATACTCTCACCATGACGATGATGATATTGATGATTTACACGCCAAAGTTATGATGATAATTGAACGTGTTAATGATGATTGCCTTGGTGAAATATTCATGTATGTGCCAGCATGTGAAAGACCAAAAATTGCATTGGGTATGATAAATTATTTTATTTAAAAATCTATTATTTAGTAATGACGATTAATTTTTTTTTTTTTAGTATGCAAAAAATGGAAGAGAGTTCTTGAATATTCTTGGTTCAATGTCAAAAAACTTGAACTAACTCATTGGCAATATGACGAGTATCCACATTTTTTAAAGAGAAAATATCCAACGATTGATGGACAATTCACTTTTTTGAAATCACTGCTTTATAAATGTGGTCGTTATTTAACAGAATTAGACTTGTCAGTCTATGCTCATTGTAACATACTGCCAGTTATTAGTGAATATTGTCAAAATCTCGTAAAACTTCGAATAAGAATCGGAAATATTGATGATGCAATATTAGATAATGCATTTTCACATCTTTCTAAGCTAAAAGTATTGAAAATTATACTTCATCGTTGTTTTCGTAAAGCAAATCCAGCAGTACCTACAACTTTAATTAATTCATTATTAAACGTTGCTGATACATTGACTGATCTCAATATTTCAAATTGGCCTGCACTCCTTCTACAAATGGCTCATTTTCCAGAAGAAATGACTAGTGTATGTAACTTAAACTTTATATATATTATCTATTGCAAAAAGATATAATTTTTTTTTTATTTTTTACATAAGTTTTTTACCTGAATTATTTTTTTTGTAGGTGATTTCTCAACTGAAGGCCTTAAGAAAATTGGGAATGGCTGGTATACAATGTCCCAAAAGTATGTGCGACTGTTTGGAAAATTCTAAAACAATAAAAACCAATAGTGATCACGCTTGTTACGTTAAAAGTAATATTGATGTTCGAGCGCTTCTTAACAGAATCGAGGAATTAGATATTCGTGGTTGGAACATTTCCGATGATTGTATATTTACTATTGCTAATACTATGAAACGATTACATACACTAGTTGTATCATGTGATTCGTTAACCGACACTAGTATCGTTACATGTACAAAGATAAATAATTTAAAATATCTTGAATTTGACGGCTTTAATGATGCCATTGACTCCTCAATTAAATTGCTCAAAAATTTAACACATTTAAAGTTACCATTCAACAATAAAATTACTGATGAATTAGCCATTAAAGTTCTTGAAAATTCACCAGGCATGATTTGTTATTGCGTTCGAAACACAGGTATAACTCATAAATTTATTGAAAAAGCAGCAGAAATATCAAGAAATCGTAAAATAGAATTAAATATAATAGTTACACTTGACCATGATCAAACTGAATATGAATATTTGGATATTGAGTATATGAAAAAACAGGAACATCCAAGAACGAACATTAGATAATATTCGCTATTGATGATAACTGACCAATAATCTTGTACATAATATACGAGATTGATTGGAAATTTTACCAATATATATAACAATCAGAGAAAAAGGTTTATATATAATAATATAAATTAAATATAATAATAATAAAACTTGATATTAAATTAAATGATTTATAAAAAGAAAAACAGTATTATTGATTGTTTTTTTTTTTTTTTGATAGATTATTTAACAATAATTAATTATTTTTTTTTTTGCAATAATTAGAGGAAAATAAAAACTAGTGATTGGAGTCGATAGTTGGATCGATTACAAAATTTTTAACAACAAGAAATGTAACGCAGACAAAATTTTACATAACAAGGATTGCAATTTAGATGTGTTTTAATTTGTACTTTTTATAGTGATTTGTCGATCAAAGAATAAGGGTGAAAAAGGGTTGAAAGATTGACTTGGAATGTTGCATGTTTATCATAAATAGCTTCTCTGGAATTTGTAGTAATTTTTTATATTCGAAAACTTGATGATAAAATTTTGGATAAATTTATTTAAAATAAATTTTTAAGTGTCACTTTTGGGAAAAAAAAAAATTTAGATATTTTTAAAATATCAGTCAATGTGATGTTTAAAAAAAAAAAAATATATATATATATTTTTGAAGAACATAAAAACACCTACTAATTGACGTATTTTAATTTTTTTTTCCACTGAAAAAAATTATAAATAATTATTATCTATTTTTAAATTATTTTAAAAACTATTGTCAATTAAAAATTCAATAATAATTATTCTTTTATATTTTTTAACGATAATATAATAATGTTTAATTGACAATATATTTTTCCGTTAAATTAAACTATAGTATATATCCCCGTTGAAAATATTTATCCGGATAACTTTGTAATTACTCCAAAATTGGCTCGAGTTTCAGATCGAAATACAACAGTCGGTCAGATGTCTTCAAGTCCCAAAATAAATTCTATATATTTTTTAATCTTTTTTCTATTGAAATACTATATAAAATTTTAAACAACCAACACTAAAAACAATATTAAAGTCCAAAAAAAACAACACTTATCCCGATAGTAATAAATTAAAAGCTTCACCGCATTTAAGCCTTGATTTTCGAAATTTCTAAATGCTAGACAAATACCATAAAAACTTATAGAAAAATTAAAAATAATTACGTATAAAAAAGGATTATTTTTCAATGTATATTTTGCAGTTATGATGTCATATATATAATTTAGTATAATGATTAACCCCTCGGGTCAAACAGCCACGAGTCATCCCTTACTCATTTAAATATTCATTTCAAATACAACAAAAGTTACACCCTTCAATTTCTTTTTTTTTTCTTTGTAATAAATAATTATTCTCTTTGCCATAAATAGGCTACATGTTCAACACAAATTTTCACGCAATATGTAAAAAAAAAAATCAGTATGTGACCTCATTTTGCTTCGTTAAAAATTCATAAATTTATTCTTTTTTTTTTTTTTTTTTTCTACCATGCTTCGATCCAGCAACAGTCGCTCAGATAATAATAAAACCCATGTTATAATTTTATTATATATATTATTCATATATTTTTTTTTTTTTGGCTTCGTTGAGATTTGATGATTAAGTGTATTTTATATCTGGGCCATTGGGCTGAGACAAAAAGAAAAAAAAGAATAACAAGGGTGAAAGTTAAAAAAAGAAAAAAAATGATAATAAAATTTGCAAGGTATTTAAAACCACATGATCAGGATACTCAAAAATTACATCTGAATTTTCCGATATATTTAAAATACAATATAACCCATTTTATCATACATCCAGACTTTCATGATTGGTGGTGTTGGTGGTTTAGTGGTGACTCTGTAACATGTTGAAAAAAAAAAATATACCTTCAAGAACAAATAAAATTGTACAAAGCTCTAATCTATGTTCACTGATGAATATCCTTCATGTTTCTTTGTAAAATTTACCCAATATAATCCTTCTGATCCTTTTTCGAATTCTATTTTTCCCCTTTCATCAATTTAACCCATTTATTTGTTAAAAAATAAATAACAACTTGTATTTATTTTTAAACAATTATTATTTTTAGAAATTTTACTTGCTATAGTTTTTCTTTTAGAGTATGTGGGTGTTTTTAAGGATACATAATTTGAGGCATATGGAATTGAAGCTTATCTAAGTTGTACAACATGTGAGTCTCAACGGGGAGTTAAAGTTTTTGAGAGCATACTATGAGACAACTGAGTTAAAGCACAGACACTCTGCTCTATTCGTTGGCGCTCTAGCGCGCAACAAAGGTTTTTCTCGTATTCTATTGATTTTTCAAAAAACATTTTATATATACCTATATGATATTTATTTGTGTGTTAGTCAAAATGTGTGTATGCGCGCGCGCGTTGAAATACCGAGGCACGGCCTTGGTGTTGGTAAAGATCGCGGTATATATTGTCTTTTTCTGTTTCTCCATTTTCACTCTTTTTTTTTTTTTATTTTTTTTTTACCATGTTGTCTTTGTCAAACTCATTGGTTCTTGGCTTGTTCATCTTGGTTATACTCATGCAATCATATAACATCCAGCTCTATCCTTTTTTTAAATTTTTTTTCCCTCTCATTTCTACCAATCTTTACTCTCTTTACCCGTCTACCATACCACCTATAGGCTATAACCGACAAACCGCCGCCAGCCAGAACCATCTCCTCTTCTTCTTATTCTTCTTCTTTTTTTTTTTTTTCTACTTCTTGGTTCTTTTGTGTGTACTCGCATATGGAACACGCGCGTATCTACATAACTCACGGTTGTACTTGGAAACTTAAAGAACCCCTATCTAATATATTTATCAATTTTTTTCCTAATTTTTCATCATGCTCATGTTAAAAAATATATCCTACAATGATCAACAATTACATTGTTATTAATTTTTTTCCAAAAAAACAAATATAAATACAAAATATTTCATGATTTCTAAAATACTCCAAAAATAATTTTTTTTATTTTTATCATAAGACATGTATTTGTCATTGTCGTTGACAATAATTACGAAAAAGAAGAATATTAGAATACAATAAATATAAAGCTAATATAAATAACAAAAAAAAAAAATGTATATGTACATCCCTGGGAGTGTTATTCCCACCCACCTAGTCGCGTTGTTGTGCGGCAGAAACAGCAGGGTCATCCTCACGTGTGCACATTCAAGTATGCGCTTGCGTATTGTATGAATTTTTTTTTCTCTTTATTTAATACATATATATGCAATAGCACGACGAAGGAAGAAAAGAGTGAGATGAAAAAAAAAAAAATATATATACACAATACAACAATGATTTTAAAGCGTTAGACAAAACGAGATAGTGCTTACGCATCAAAAGAGAGAACGAGTAAAATACACTCATACACACATGCAAAATATATATAATGGATATCATGGAATGGTATGTGATGTATGTGTGGTACTAGTGAAAGCATCAAGAGGAAGATAAGGGCAAGGGGGAAGTTGCAAAGAGAGGAGAGAAAAAAAGAAGGGTATTATCGTGTTAGTGTGTGATTGAGCACACACACACATATCCTCAACACACACTGACACAAGCGTCATGTGAGCTGAATAAAATGAGAAAAAAAAAAAAAAAAAAAAAGGGAAAAAATAAATAAATAAATGTATATGAGAAAGAGAGATAAAATATAACGATATTAACCGAGTATTGCCGAACAACGGGGCGGGCAATTGTTGGCACACACTCAACAAGGCTATACGAATAACCGAGCGCTTACGATGATACACGAAGTATTGAAAAATAACCGAGTTTAACCGAAGCTAAGTGAGGCACGGTCGAAAAACCAAGACCAGTGCGGCTGAATCTGGTGTCGCGGCTGGATTATTTTAACATTTGCTGCTGTTAGTTTATTATTTTTTTTTTCTCCCTATTTATTTAGTGTATTTTGTGCATTAACAACAATAATATATCCAGCCAAATAAATATATATTGTTATGAAAATTTAATAATAATAATAATAAATAAATAAACAAAAAAAAAGTTATAAATGAAAAATTGAATATTAGCTTTATTCAACAATACAACAGAGCTCAAAGTTTTTTATATTGTGATTTTTTGTAGTTTAATAGTAAAAAAATATTAAAACTACAAATATCATCATCAGTACTGGAGACTGAATAACCCGGCAATTCGAAGGACAACAAAATTGTGCGACGGCCATGGTTTGCCGTCGCGAGGGCACCGACGACGACGGTGCCTGAAAGACGGGTGCGGTAGACTGTTTTTAACTTTTTTTTTTTTTTTTTTCCATTATCTTCTTTTTTTTTTTTTCTTGACGAATGATGATAACTTTTCTATGTGTGAATAAGTGTTTACAGTAGTAATTTACTGTTGAAAAAAAATTAAAATTATTTGTTGTAGTTGTTTGTAGTAGAAGTAGTAAATGTAGCAAAAAAATTATTTGAAATAAATGAAAAAGACGTGTGACGTGTAAACAGGTGACTAGTTATTGTGAATACAATTTGAGTTGATCATAAAATATAAGTAACAAGTTACCTATTTATCAAGTGATATTGTAGTTGAATATTATAATAATAATATTGTGGATGTGTTTTCGGTTAACGGCGCGACGAGCAAGCTAGACAGGTTTGGATTTCTTGTAAGTGATAGTAGAACCAACCGGACGTGGAACTGTCGGAATATATGTATATAATATATGTACAGCACACATAAAGTGTTTTAGAGTGTGTGCTCAAAGTGGACCGTTCATTTCACGCAACGAGAGAACGAAAAAAATTAAAAAATTTTAAAAAATAAATCAAGATTCACCAAGAAGGAAGTGTTAAGTCCAGATCAAAAAAAAAAAAAACAAAAAGAAAAAAAAATTATACATAAAAGGGGAGAAGAAGAACAAGAAGAATGAGCATCTCAAAGAATTTACATCAAGAGTCCTAGTCTTTTTTTTTTTTTTCTTTTTCTTTTTCCTTGGTTATTTTTTTACTCCAAAAAGAAAAAGAATCATACTGTCGGTTGTCTTTGGCATTTTTTGTCTCTAGAAAGTGCAAAGATTATCAGATACTGGCACGCCTGTTGCTATATAGCCCAAGCCGGCCCAGTCTCGACTTTCGACATACTAAAAAATAACTAAGAAGATAATAAAAGGCCCAAGAATGCAGGTGGCAACGTTGTTCAGAGAGAGTACAACTCTGTTGGGTGCCCCAAGTCTTGATCCCCCACAGACACATCATCAAAATATTCAACAGCATCAACAACAACAACAACAACAGCAACAGCAACAACAGCAACAGCAACAACATATTCAACATCATCAACAAATGCAACAAAGTAATGACATGCATCATCATATGCAACAACAACAACAACAACAGCAACAACAACAGCAACAACAACAACATCATTTTAAAATGTAAGTTTAAATTCTTTTTACATCAATCAACCAAAAATAATTTGCACACACACCTTTGTTCTTTAAAAAAAAAAAAAAGTCTTTTTTTTTTTTATTTTTTATTTCTCTGTTTGTAAATAATCTGTTTGTCAGAATTTCAAGTTGTTATCCAAGACAGGTTACTGGTTAATAATAATAAATAAAACTAGGTAAACTGGGAATACAAGAAGAAAAAATAAAAAAAAAAAAAATATTTAAGTTGCATGCCTATTTCTCACGACTAGACCGCGTGACTCACCCACTATAGACCACAAGTCTTCATGATGTAACTCGCTTCAGTTGAGATATGGAATGGTCGTGCAAATCGAACATATTATAAATATACATAAAAGTACTAAGTGACGGGGTATGTTTAGTTGGCAACGTTGTTTGACAGGTTATTTTATTTATATGCCTATATGTACATTGCCAATAGTCTCATCATCATTGCACATACACACGCACACACATTAAGGCAAAAAGAAAAAAAAAAAAAAAAAAAGTGAAAGTGTCAATGCATTGCGTTGCATTATACCATGAGAATAATATTTTTTTTTTATTTTTTTTTTATGCTGACTGATAATTTTTATCACTCAGCATTTAAAGGAAAAAAAATATATTCAACTTGAGCTTTCTAACCCTTATAAAAATTTAATTTAATTTTGATATTATTATTGTTATTTTGATATATATATGCTGAGTTTGTGTATTATATTTTTGTGTATATTATAAATTGTGTGCAGGAGAATAAACGAGCCACGTGTTGATTATCTGACGGCCTAACTTCCACATTCTTGTTGATGTATATGCAACTATTGCATCTAAGTATTTATGCATTTATTTATTTTTTTTTTTTTAGACAAATTTGTCATAATATATTGAATAATTTAACTTTTATTACGATCGTTATGAATTTTAATAAAATTTATTAATTTCTTTTGAATGAAAAAAAAAAAAAAAAAAAAAGTAGCTAATATTTACAAATTTTTTTTATTACTGGCCGCAGGTGTATAACGGTTTTCAATGAATCAAAAAAATAAATAAATAAAATTTATCATTGATATTAAATCTTTTGAGTCTTTTGGAGTAAAATAAATTTTTTTTTTTTTTTTAATTTAAATACAAATAAAACACGGAGGGGTTTTTTAAAATTCTACAATTTTAAATGGCTAATTTTTTTTTTTTGAATAGATACTTTATTATTGACAAACATATGATCCATACAACTGGTTGGAAATAAAAATAAAAAAAACGAAATGATTTGTATCGGTTTTAGTAAGAAATGAGGGTAGTAAATAAGACCAAGCTATAAACTACTGAGGCAAGATGTAATACCTCATCCTCCCTTGAAAAAAAAAAAAAAAAACAGATTGAGTACCAAAACGTGCGCGCATCCATTCTCGATAAAGTTCCTTCACCCAACTTTTTACTCTTTTTTTTTTTTTTTAATATTATTATTATTTCACCCTCAATTTTTTTTATATTATTTACTTTTTCACAACTTTAATCGAGAAGGTCAAAGCCATTTGTGTGCTTTTGTATTACAAGTTGATTATTTCATTTTTTTGTTTTAAATATTCATAAATACCTACGCTACTTACAAAGTTGTATTGCATTGTCATTTTTTTTTTATTTTTTGACATTAGTCAGTAGGTATAGTCCTAGAAACATGAAAGAAAAAAACAAAAATCTAAATAATAAAATAGAGAGTATACAAACACGTGAGCAAAAATTTGTTTATCAATAAATTTTTTTTTTTCATATTTATATTTTACACACAAAACATACCTGTGTATAAATTAACAATTAAAAAAAAAATGAATAAAAAAGTGCATTAAATTTACAGCATTGTCTAAAGAATTTGTCTTTTAAAAAAAATTTTTTAACGGCTTGAGTTTAACGTGCGTGAACTGTGGTCTGGAGTCTCACAGTAACAAGACTCACGGCCTCGTCGTCGTTTGAGACTCGACTTTTTTTTTTTTTTACTCTTTTATACAAGTATTTTTTTTTATTTTTTATTTTGTACATGTAGAAGTTGGTTGGCATGTGAATGTGTGTAAATGTGGGGCTTAGGGTTCACAGTGGGTGCTGTGCAAGACGTGGAAAAGAATGATGAAGGTAGATAGAAACTGGGATTGAGAAAGAGGGTCTCACGAGAGATAGAGAGAGATGAAAAAAAAAAAAAAAGAGAAAAGCAAAACGACTGATAGGAAGAGTAGAGAAGACGTGGGACGAGTTCTTGGACCGTATAGTTTCGTAACACACACTCCTCTTCTCCTCTTCCCTTAGCCATGTTGCCCTTTGGCCTTCTCGGAATCTCTTCTTGCACAAATAATAATCATAATCATTGTGAAAGTTGCTCTTGATACATATTCTTTTCTTTAGCTCTTGAAGAATATATAATGATAATATCACATTACAAACTAACTTTGAATTGCCCAATGGATTTATGTATACATATATTTTTTAATTTATTATTATTATTTTTAATATGGCCTCTTGTTTAATGGAAAATTGTGTCAAATTTTATTTTTCTTATCTTGTCTTAATTTGTCCTTAATTTTATCAACTTGGTTTTTAACATTATTGTGTGAATATGATTTTTTAAATGTGTTTGAGACATCTAGTGAGATTTTTTTAAAAATTTTATCTCATTAATATATGCGAGTTGTTTTGAGTAATAAGACAAATTTAAACATCAGTTTAGTTTTATGTACTTGGAGCATTGGGATTTTAACAGAAATTTAAACGACTTTTTATATTGTAAATTTTTAAAATGATGATTAAATAACGTGGTCAAAAGTTGTGTGTGTTTTTCGTCGAATTAAAATGATAATCTCTAGATTCTTTTTTTTTTTTGACAAGTTAAGTGAGTAGATTTAAAATAGAAAATTTAAATACTTAGTGGTCTATTTTCTTTTTGAATTATTGAAGGATTAGAAATTATATTGAGCTTTGTTTGAAGCATCAGTTATTATGGAGTATTTTTAAAGGAGTTTAAGGTAGTTTAATGTGTTGGAATTTTCATTTGGAAATATTGTTGATATGAAAAAAAATCTGTAGATTAGACGTATTGAAAAAATAATTTGATTATCTGAAAATTGAAATATTTAACGTGAGACTAACACGAATAATATTGTAGAAAATTTTAAAATTTAATTTATTAAACAAACACACAAATAAGTTGGCATTTACTGAAAAAAACTGAAAAAAAAAAAACAATCGAAAAAGTCTATTTGTTGATGTAACATTTAATTATATCAATTTGAAATTTTTGATGAAGAAAATCAGTACAAAATGACACGAATATCGCAGACCATGAAGGCAGGGAAATAATAAATTTAAAATTCCAAATTCCAAAATTCATTTCTGCGTTGACAAATAAACTTTTTCGTTTGTTTTTAAATTGCAAAAAAAAAAACAAAAAGAAATGTAAAATATTAAAAAATATTTTCTCAAAGTTAATTTTTCAAAAAAATTATAATTTCAATGACTCCAGGTGATTTAAAAAATCACTTGAAAAAAATTTTTACAATTTCAAATGATTTCCTTTTGTTACCAAGTAATTACCAACAAAAAAATAATTTTACTAACCAAAAAAAAGACCCCTCAATTGATTTTAATTAAAAAAAAAATTTATTATTATTATAATCTTGATTATTTCTATCAAATGATTTGTGAATTGATATTAATTGTCTAATCCAACAATCAAAAAACATTATTAATAAATTTTTTCATTAATAAATGTTTTTCATAAATGTATTTGATTAGTTCAGCCATCAGCCTCTTAAACTATATTGAAAAGTTGTGATAATCAGTCATCAGAGCATTAGACTTTGGCCCTTATCCTTATCATCCAACAAATGCCTGTCATAGAAAGCTTATAATAGAAATTTTTACCCAATCATTCTCAATGATGAGTCATTCATATAAAACATTGCTAAACAATTATTTTTTAATCTTTCAAATTTTATTATTATTTTAAATCATTAAATTATTCAAAAAAGTTGATAACTTATCATAATTATTTCCAAAAAATTATTAATAAAATCAACAACCAAATAATTTAAATAATTTTTCTAAGCATTCTTAAAGAAATGCATAGAAATTTTCCATTTTAAATTGCTCAATTTATTTTTTGTTTTTCCAAATATCAAAATAAAAAAATTTATACAGTTTTGTGTGTTAATAAACTATATTTTCCACACACACAAAAACTGTCTCCGTTAAATTAATATCATATAAAACGTGCTTGTAAATTAAAAAAAAAAAAAAAAGCTTTTTGTCGAATTGTTTTATGACTGTCGGAAACTCGGAAAGTGCAATTTATTTATCACAATCATATTCTCTCTATATAATATGAAAAGTGTGAATGGAGTATGAGAAATTTTTTATTTTATTAATGATTAATAGCTTTGTGGTGGTATTGGTGGTGAAAGAACAAGTTTATTTTTTATTTTTTTGTGTGTACTTGATGTTTGAAACAGTTGATTGGTCTTTAAAAAAAAAAAATAATAAAAAAGTGATATAAATTTTTTTATATAAAAAAAAAAAAAACCAATAATAATAAATGAAGTTGTCTCGGGTGTTTGGAATAACGGATGACGGTTATGGGACACGCTCCCGGGATTCCTCGCGATCCTCATATTTTTATCTCTCTCTTTCTTAGTTGGCCACGTGGCTCAGCTCCAATTAGTAGCACGCGCGGAAATGCGCGCGGGGTATTTTATTCTCCTCCTCTTATGTTCCTCATTGGTGGTGGTGATGATGTTGTTGATGTTACTTCCTCTTGTATGCCTCCAGCAGACTTGTATATTAATATACCAATAAGACACAAAATTGTGTGTATGAACAAGCCTGCTGTGAGCAAAAAAAAAAGACCAGACAAACCTGCACGTGATACAAAAAAAAAAATATAAACATTTATTATCGATAAAAAATTATGATAATAATTATAATGACTGTGTTGCGGCCAGTATGTTTATAACGCACAATGTCCAAAAATAAAACTTGAAATAACACAATAATCGCATTTTTATCTTTTTTTTTTTATTTGAAATTTAGATAAGCTATTGGTTTTTTTTTTTATTCAAAAAACCAGGCGATAATATAAAATTGACGTCACTGTTTTAAATAGTCATATGAAAATCGCTCCAATGTTTTTTGTATTTCAAAATTTTGTCGATTTTTGAAGCCTATGTTTTTTAAGCTTGAAACTTTTTAGGGTCGATGGCTTCTTCTTTTTTTTCCCTCAACTAATCACAGCTTATTTACAAGGACGAGTGTCTATATACATACTTGACAATCAATTATTCAAACAGTATATATTTTTTTACCTTCAAAAAATATCAAAGTGAAATTTTTGAGTCGTCTAAATGTGGAAAAAATAAAACTAATGGAAAGTATAATTGATTGATGATATGCATCATGATAACAGCTTTTATTTAAATAAAAAAAAATATATAAAATTTATCATCCGAAAAATTAAATCTATTAATATTGAATGAAACTATTTATATAAATTTTATTTAATATTATTTTCTTTATTCATAATATTGAATTTTGATGAATGAAAAATAATAAATTGTTTGTAAATTAGATGAATTATGATAAGCTCAGAGAAAAAGATGAGATAATTTTAGTTTTAATGTAAAATGACATGAATTATATTGACTGATTTGATAAGTAGCATATTTTCTTTGATAATTATTATTATTTTTTGGATGTTATATTATTTTTTGAAATAGTCTTGGCCATCTTGCTGTGTGTTGAATATATAAGACACACATGTTTTTATTGTGGCCAGCATCTTCTTTCTCAGCGAGAGTCTCGTGGCCGTCTGGTTAAAATGAGGCCATGTTATGGGAACAGAAATAAAAACTTGAAATACTGCAAATCCTCCAGTGGTATAAAATATATATATTTTTAAAAATAAAACAGAGAAAATAAAGGTCGAAAAAAAGAAAAAATACATATATATCTGGAACACGACAAAATCGCTATATACTTAGTGGATGTGTGTATAGTATAGTGATAGGTATAGACTATAGTAAATATAGTTTAGAAAATATAGTAGAAGAAGGGAGCGACATGTTCTTTTGTTCTTTTACTCGGAGAATTCCGACAACGTGACTTTAACTAATGGCCTGAGGATATCGTGTACATACTATCGCTAGACCCGTTGTGCACACCACCTTATTATATGTCTCATGTTAAAAAAATATTAACTATATGTACTATATTGTATATATATTTAATATTTATATAGTTCACACTTTGATAGTGATTTTTATATATTTTTTCATATATTTATTATCGTAGAAAATTTATTATTGTTTATAGAGGAATTTGGCAATGCAGGAGCGTATTAAACGTATCAGAATCTTGTTGAAATTTCGCTTGATTTGTTTAAAATTTTTTTGATAGAAAATTGAGCCTAACATATTACTGTTGAAGGGGTTTTTGTTTTGTAAATCATTTAAAAGTCTCAATTTATTATGCAGGCATTTTTTTTTTGACAAAAGAAAATTAGGCAAAATTACATTGAAAATTTGGAGTATTATTATGAAAATCTCAATTACCAGGAAATATATAAAAATTGTGCAATAAATATTTGCACCATGAAACAAATGAAAAATAAAAATTTTCCTTTATTTCATAAGAGTGCACTATAATTTAAATACAGCCCTGAATAAATTGTATTGGTAAATGCACAAATAATTGTGATTTTTATTTTTATTTATTTTTAAACAATAAATTTTCATAAGCTAAAAGATTAACTTATCATTTTATTTTCCATCAAACTATTAAAACTCAAATATATTTATAAAAAAAAAAAAATTAAAATATACAACTAATTTTTATCCTCATCAATTTATCAATGTGCTAAAAATTTATAATAACTTTACCAAAATAATTTCAAAAATTTAATCTATAAAATTTCAGCAACTTTTTCAAACAATCAACTTCCTTAAAATAAAAAAAAAAATAAAAAAATACCCCATTACTAATCAGTCATATCGAAATTATACCCCATTGTTTTATTTTATTATAAACAATATATTTTTTTTTTTGTTTTTCATCATTTGAAGAATGGATGTTCCGCGCTGCGTTTTTCCGTTATCGACAGTTTCGCGGCTAGAGTTGGTATTTTGCATGTGTGTATGTGAGTATGTGATAATTTATATATACATACATATGTATATACTTGATACATATGTACAGTAAAGCAACGAACCAAACCATCCTACTTAATTTGGTCTCTGTGCGTGTAGTGGTATGGTGGTTATATACCTCACACCCTTTTTTATATTTTTTCTTTTTCTATTTCTCTATAAGCCTCTCTTGCTCTCTTTGTTATCTCTCTCTCTCTTTTATTCTCTCCTCTTCCAGCAAGCGTTATTTCAGTCGCTTGTATTTCGCGGCTGTTTCCGTTTGTCCGTGTGGGCCCCCGTGGCAGACATTCAATGTATATGTTTTATATATATTGTATTTATATATGTATATGTGCAGACGAGTTTTCTGCAGGTTTCCCAGCAACGACGATGAGTAGAGTGCCAGCTACAGAACCATATATTCAACACACAAAACAGACTGGGCTATGACTGGGTTCAACATTATATACATATATATTATTTATTTATAATACATATATATATATGCACACACATTATGTACTACTGTGTCCTTGTCATCAACATCGCAGTTGTTGTATATTCGCAACAAACCACACAGAATATTACTATTACTATTTTTCTACTTTTTATTTTTTACAACAATATATTTATAATAATTACAAATAATTTTCATATTTATATTATTGAACATTTTCTATGTTTTTTTTTTAAATAACAATAATAAATACAACTGAAGCCACATTTATTTATTTTTATTTTTTTACTTTTTTATTTTGCGAATAGCTCGTATCCATCACTAGGTTTCTCTCCTACTTTTTTTTTTTTTTTTTTTCTTTCCCCTTATTTACCTCCTCCTCCTCCTCCTCTTCTTCTTTCTTTCTTTCCCCCCTGACCCACCCACTCGCCCACCTCACCTTAAAGCCACCCTATATAACATCAGTAACCCACGTCGACGTCTCTTATATATATTATATGCCCCTTTGCTCTTCTTCCACCAGCATGAACAGCAGCAACACGATATATACCAACCAACTGATGCCCTATAGTCGTTTCCACCAAGTACTTGTCTATATATATATACATATTATATATGTATATTATATGTACATTGTGCATTCGTATATATATACACGCCTCACCAACTTACCATATCATTTACTTATGTATATATGTATGTACTTAACTCGAAGCATATATTTACGAGTTGAGCTCATGTATAAAAGTATATATGTATATAATAGATGTCTAGCGTCATTCCCCAACCATTTGCTTCCCACATATATATATGTGTTAATGTGTGTGTATGTGTGTGTAAATATATATATTGTATTGCAGATTCATGTATGCGTATTGACCATGTGATGCTATGTACATGTGGGGTACACAATACCCATATTAATGTGATGACTAGCAAACCCTATTTTTTTTTTTTTTTTCTATTATTATTATCATTATTTTATGTTATTATTATTTTTTATATTATGTGAAATATGTAGGTTCAAAGATACAAAAAAAATTAGCGCTTTTAAAATACGGGTCCTAGGGAGAACAAGGCCCAGTTGTTGAGAAGTTGAAGTGGTTGTCTGGTTTGTCGTGTTACGAGTTCGAAACTCGCCAGGGTCTCTTTTTTATTTCTTGCTGAAATGGCAATTTTTGTGTATTTCATGTATTATGTACAAAATTCCTATTGCTATATATAGTTTTAACAAAAATTTTTAGGAAAATTTGAAAATTTTAGTTGAAAAATATTGGTAATTTAGTGTTTAACACTGTTTATGATTTTTTATATGCCTAAGTTCTAGTATATATTTTTTTTACCGTAAAAAAAAATAATATTTATTGTATTAACAAAAAAAAATGGTAATTTAGCAATAAATTTGTTTTAAATTTAAATAATACTGCATTTTTTATTCATAAAAATTAATTTTAATTGTTAATTGAACATTAAACATTTCATTATTTAATTTATACATCTTATTTTGTAAAAAGAAAAAAAAAAAAGGAATTATTATTTTGTAAAATAAATTGTCTTGTTAGTTAATTAGTTATCAAAAAGTTTATTATAGTAAAAAAAAATCGTAAAATAAAAAAATCCACTTGTGAGATAAATTTTCTCAAGATTTTAATGATTTTTTTATTCTGTGATTTAAAGAAAAAATATATATAAATTTTGTTCATCTTTTGTCTGACAGTTATATAAATGAGAAATATTTTATATATGATAACATGGGTCTGAAGTAATATGAGAGAAAATTTTGTTGGATTGGCGTAGAGTGAATATTGCAATTTCTCAAATATTCACTTCATTGAATTATCCATCAGATTTACTAACGATTTTGTGGGTATCTCTAAATTCAAGTATAATATATTTATCATTCTCATGTCAATCATAATTTCAAAAAAGAAAAATTATAACAATGAAAAAGTATTTAAAATATCTCATTTTGATTTTTATTATTAAATTAGTGTCATTGAATTAGGCATTATAAATTTTTCATTCTTTAAATAGTTTTTTTTTTTCTTTTAAAATGAAAAAATTCTTAAACACTTGTCGTTTTTTTTTTTTATTTATTTTTTTTCTCATTTTGTACTTTCGAAAAAAAGTTTTGTTGGATGTGCTGGTACTGTTACTGTCAGGTAACATCATTGCTTGCGTGTATTTTTTTTTTTTTTTCTTTAGGTCTGGTTTGCCTTCATGGCAAGCGAATACTTTCTATCAGCAACAACAACTTACTTGCGTAATTGTTTAGCTGAACGCGACGGCTCTCTCGCCATGACAGTCTTTTTCTCTCCCACTTATCAAGAGAGATCCAACTGATGTACCTGCTGTCACTATTTTTTTAAAAATATATTTTTCTCCTTTTCAATCTGCATTCATGACATTCTTTTAAATTTAGTTTTCTTATACCTATTTTATGCTTAAACAAAAAGCTAAAATAGTATTCAATATAAAACTACTTGTTTTAGAAACAAAAATTATTTTTTTAAATATTCTCATAATTTTATTATTGCGTCTATTTGATTTTTACCTGAAGATTGAGACCTCATGGTACATTGACATTGTCCTTTGTTGACGATATTGTGCATGTGGCGTTTACAATTTTTTGGAATTTATTTTTTCGATGGGAACGAATTGAATATGTTTCTTTTTTTGTTGTTTAGTCTCACAGCTGCACTGCAAATGCTCTAAAAAAAGAGAAAAAAAAAAAGAAAAAGAGTACAAAGAATAAGGTTTCTAATCTCTTGTCCTATCGTAAACCCTTTTTTTTTTTTTTTCTTTTATTTGAATTCGAAATTTTCCTCGTCATTTTTTTTTACAACAGCTTTAAAAACCGTTTTTCATTATCACTGCAACTTTTAAAATTCTTAAATTGGAGAATACATAAACCGCATCGTAAAACAACGTGAAAAAAAAAAAAAAAGTAAAATAAATAAAACACCAAAGTCTTTGACCTTAATAATTTTTTTAGTCTATTTTTATGATCGACCTTGATATTATAATAAATTTACATAATTAATTTTTAATATTTTTATCATTGTTCCAGGTCTTATCCATCGCCAGTACAAAATGGAAATTCCATGAGCTGTACAGGTTCACAAGGTAAATAAATAAATGCTTAAATAATTAAATATTTATGTCAATAATAATATTAAAAAATAAATAAATAATAAAAATTTTATTTAACAGGAGTAATGGTAAAACAAGAAGCAAGAGATGATGGTTATGAAACGAGTCCTGATTTAGAAATGAGAAGTAACGGTGGTGATAATAGTCAACAATATCATACACCCCTGACGCCTCATACTCCCCACACACCTCATACACCACATACACCCCTAACGCCAATATCGGCGACCTCGCATCAGCCCCAACAGCCGGGATCGACCGGGGCCACCCTGGGACAGGTGAGAGATGTCAGTTGTTGTTTCTTTTATCTCGTTTCCCTCTTCTACGTATTGCTTTTATATATAATACATATATGTCTCTTCTATGTCTGCATGTATGCATTATTGGATGATGCTTTATTTCAATCTCCATACAATTTTTCATACATGCGTGTAGAGGATAATATCTTTTGTATTTTCTCACAGATGTATATATATATTTTGTATTCTCCTAAGTATTCCCTTTTTTTTGTCAACATTTGAAGCAATTTGAATTATGTTAGTTTATTAAATAATTATGTGCTGAAATTTATAATATTATTTAAAAGATGACTCAAATTTTTTAGATTGAAATTTTGAAATTTAATAGAATTAATATACTTCAAGGAAGTTTGAGTTGATTGTTTGAAAAAGTTGATGAAAATTTTATAGATTAAATTTTTGAAATTGTCATACATGTTGTGTTTTTTTTTATGTGAAAAATTTTTCAACAATTTTAAAAGATACCTATATTATTTTGTTAAAGTTATTATAAATTTTTAGCACATTGATAAATTGATGAGGATAAAAATTAGTTGTTTATTTTAATTTTTTTTTTTTATAAATATATTTGAGTTTTAATAGTTTGATGGAAAATAAAATGATAAGTTAATCTTTTAGCTTATGAAAATTTATTGTTTAAAAATAAATAAAAATAAAAATCACAATTATTTGTGCATTTACCAATACAATTTATTCAGGGCTGTATTTAAATTATAGTGCACTCTTATGAAATAAAGGAAAATTTTTATTTTTCATTTGTTTCATGGTGCAAATATTTATTGCACAATTTTTATATATTTCCTGGTAATTGAAATTTTCATAATAATAGTCCAAATTTTCAATGTAATTTTGCCTAATTTTCTTTTGTCAAAAAAAAATGCCTGCATAATAAATTGAGACTATTAAATGATTTACAAAAAAAAACTAATATATTTATTGATAGTGATGACGATGTATTGAAATATTAATGAAATATTAAATCTTTAATTAGGTTGGAATGAAATGTGAAACTCCAGTTGATCCATACTCATTTGTCGATGAAGATATGTCAATGAGTGGTGGTGTAAGAACAGCCAGTAGTCCTAGTGAAAGCCAAGAAATAATGTCGTGCCCAGGTGGCACACCATCTGGTCTTGGTACACCAACATGTGAATCACCAGGTCCAATGATGGCACAACAACTTCAACATCAACAACTTCATCAAATGAACATGACAATAAACGGCATGTTAAATCCCCTTGCATTACCTCATCAACCAAAAAAACGTGGACGTAAAAAAAAATCAGAAATGATTCTTACCCCTGAAGAGTTAGTATTATTTTTATCTATATAGCTAAGCATCAACAATACTAACGGGCTCTTGTTTATAATGTAATTATTATTTTTAGAGCGGAACTTGCAGAGGCTAAAAAACGTGCCAAGACATATAAAGAAAGAAAAAAGCATGATAGATTTGATGGTATGCCGGAAGAAGAGGTCAGCAAGCGAGTACTACCTGATCATTTAACAGACAATCTTGACATAATAATTGTGAGTAAATTATCAACATTATTTTTTATTTATTATTAACATTACTCACTGTATTCTATTATCATCATCATCATCATCATGAAAAAACAAAATTATTCTACAACAATAATCATGACCATGAGATTTAAATAATGAGAGAGCTATAATAGAAGATAAAAGCATATAACTGGATAAAGTACTGTTCGATGAAGCGCAAAATTCCGATAATTGTTTACGCACTGAATTCTCTCATCCTAATTTTCATTCGTCATTTGGTGTACATTCGTCTGGCGCATGTAGAAAGCGTCGATCTGTGGAAATTTCGTTATTACATCTCAATTCATTTGCATACATTTAAAGCACTTTAATATTTTTTAAATCATACAGACATTAGTTTCGATACAAAACAAAAAATAAAAACAAAAAACAATGACAAATAACATTTAAACATTCAAGAGTAATCTGGTCTTGTAATTACATGAAAATTTGAGGCAAACTTTTGATTTACATACATCAGACAATGATCTAGAGCTATGCGAAAATATTATTTTACTGAATAATTGAAACACGTGCTGTTGATAAAATTCTCTTTGACATTAATGAAAGTACACAATGATCGATATCCAAGCTTTGTCTATATCATAATTATCATAAAATATATATGATCAATTGTGTGTTATAAAAAAAGTATAAACAGTAGCCACAAGAGACTGGCCGTAAACATAGTAACACATCGTACTCTTCCATCTAGAATTTACAAATAATATATATATACATATAGACGCAACAATGCGGGTTTTAATAAACTTACGCAAGCGCAAATGTAACGACGCCCTCGAGACTCTCAACTTGTGTATCCTTGGACTATGGCTCGTTATTAGTTACCTAACCTCAAATGTTAAGAGGCAAATATAACGTCTTCGTTGTTTGTTGCGCAACAGGTAAACCCAGCGTGTGTCCATGTCGGACCATTGCATAATCATTTGCCGTTACCGAATGCAGATGAACCACTAGTACTTTTATATATTTACAATATACACATACTTCTGCATACGCGCACTAGAAAATATAAAAAAAAAACCACGCCTTTTTCTACTTGCCTCATGCAATAATCCAGTATCGAAAACAAATATATTGTAACATTTTTTATTTCGCTATGAAAATAAATATTGCAATCATAAAAATATCAACCCTGCCCCTGAAAATTTTCCAACAACCTACATATTTACTATTTTTTTTTATTTTCTATATTCTTCGACCCAATTGTTGCTCCTTATTTTTCTCCTCCAATTGACTCGCAAATTTTTTTATGTATTTTTTTATTTCAAACTCGAGTTATATGGGCAAACTTTTTCAATACTTTTTCACACAAATGTACATAGTACATTTTTTTATTTACCTATAAAATAGCCAGATTTTATTGTATCTACAAATTTCATTCATACTTTTTTGTTCATAAATATTTATCATCTGCAATGTTTATAATTTTATAAATTTTTTATTAAACAATTGTTTTTTAATTTTTGTTTTTTTTTTAGATTGGTATTAATCCAGGACTATTTGCTGCATACAAAGGTCATCATTATGCCGGTCCAGGAAATCATTTTTGTAAGTTTTAAAAATTTCATTATCATGCAAAAAAAAAAAAGATAATATTTATACTCGATTGCAACAATTTAATATGCATGAGTGCATTTGACATGTTGAGAAAAAAATATAAAAAATAAATAAATAAATAAAAAGGTATGTGTGTGCAGTGGTTGGGTCAAGCCCCAACTCGTCGGGGCTCGATTTTCCAGGGATTTCCCGGGGGTCGCGATAGTTACGTGGTGTGCAGAGGATTGAAGGGCTGTTGGGCTAGAAGACACGAGGGAATGGCAAGGGGAAAAAAGAGGGATGTAAAATGAAAAAAAAAAAAAAATAGAAAAAAAAAAATGGTGGTAGTGTGGTGGTGGTGGTTTGGTGGTGCGAAGCTTGGAAAAGGGAGAACCAATGAAAACTATAATGAGTTGAAAAAGGGATGATGCGGGGGTGGTGTAGAAAAAAGGGCTGGTTGGTAAACATATATGACTACAGAAATAAAAATGTGGGGAAGCTGTGGCTGATTTGAATGTGGTAGAAAGTACATATATATTTTTAAATACATACCTGCTTTATGTATGTGTTTATATCTACCTTTTTAATCTATGCATAATTCTACTCTTTCACTCGATGCATTTATACGCGTATATTTATTTATTTATATTAAACATGTTAAAGGGATCATGAGAGAGATTTTTTTAAAGAAAAAAAATATATGTATTTTTCTACTTAACCACGCATTTTTGTGTTTGACCTAATTTAAAATTCATTTTTTTTTTATTATCAAATGTATTGGTGTAAAAGTTTTCCACGTGGAAAAAGTTTACTCAGAATGTCTGCCAAGTAGTGAAAATCAAAAACTTTTTTACACCAGAAACCCATAGAGAAATGTTTGAAACTCTTTTTTTTTTTTTTTTTAAAAAAGTTTTGTTGAATGTCACACCACAGTGACTCCTTGAACTTTGCTTCATTTAAAAAAAAAAAAAAATACAACAACTTAATGATATTTGAATACAAGAAAAAAATATATAATTATGATTTAAAAATTTTCATAAAAAAAAATCAAGATGTAAATAAATTAATGTATCATCAAAAAAATATATTTTACTATGTATTTTCTATTGTGTGTGTGAGAGAGTATATAATACATACAAGTATATATGTATATAAAAAAAAAAAAAGCAAGCTAAGAAAAGAAGGAAAACAATGGTGTGGTTGAAGAATTCCTTCAAATGGGTTGGTGGGTAACTATAATGAGTGTTGGCTGCAGAAGACGAGAAAATCTAAAAGGGGAGTAATACATATATATCGTCTCTTTTCGCGAGAGTAAAATGAAAAGAGAAGATAGTAAAAAAAAAGAAAAAGTAAAGTGTAGGAAAACGTGTACCAGAGTACTTTATCCACCCAACTACCACCCACCACCTACCATACACTAGTCATCCTTCTAGCAGTTATTCTCAAACCCTCCAGTACACTACACTTTACCCTCGTCTTTATATTTTACCTTTTTCCTTTCCCCTCGGGATTCAAAGCGTATCCAACATCAGCCCGTTTCGCACAATCTACCCTCATATATAGGCTAGCTGATATATATATATATATTTAGTTTGTCTGCCCTGGCATACCAGAGGGAGAAAATTCTGAAAAGACAAAGACCAATGTAAATGTGTTGGGTAAAGGGGAAAAGGGATATACTAAAAGGGAACAAACCGGGTGAGGACGAGGGTTGAAGGGTGACTAAGGGCATGAAGAGAGAAGAGAAGCATCAGACCTATTCGCTCGATAGCAGCTTACATACCCTGCCCACATTCACTACTACTTTCAAGTCCTGCGCTCTGCAATAAAATTCAAAAAAATAAAAAATCTGAAAAATATAAAAAATATAGTTTTTGAAAAAATAAATTATCCATAAAGACATGTAATATTGTGGTCAATCAATTCATCAATTGATATAACTAAAAAAAAAATATTAAAAATTTTTATTTCTTATAGTTATTTAAAAAAAAAAATTTTTTTTAAATCTGTGAATGAGTAAATTAATGAATTAAGAATAGAATATGGAAAAAAAAAAAAAAACAATTTAACAAGTTAAAAAAACAAAAAAAAATATTGTATAAAACTTTGGATAAAAGAAGAAAGTAAAAAAATATGAAAAAAAAAATACAAAAAAATGAATGAAAAGTAGTTTGAAACTTTTTGAATATCTCTAGGGAAAAAAACGTGAGGTTATTTATGGAGGGTTGGAGTCAACTGTTTATTCAAGGTCGCTGAGGCAAGTGGGATAAATGATAGAACCAGCAAGTGAGGTACAGGGTTGCAGAGAAAAGATAAAAAGTGAATTGATTTGACCTCTTATGACCCCGCGATGAAAAAGAATTGAATAAAAAAAATAAAAAAATGTATATTTCTATATAACAAGTTCAAAACAAAATATAAAAAATTCAAGAGTCGATGCCAAGTAAAAACAGATGTAGTAAAAAATATTACGTCACAAATGTCAACAAATAAAAAATCATCTAAAATAAGTTGATGTGATTATTGTTGATTTTTTCGTTGGAGAAAAAAATGAAATGGTCAGATGTTTTTCTTCTTTTTCTTTATCTAAAAATTGATTTTTTAGACGCGCCCAACACACAACGTCTTCTGTGTACCATGTATTTAAATATATATATATATAAAATAAAAATACATATATATATATAGTCGTCTCACCATCTCCCGGACGCCGAGTGCACAGGTTGCCATCGACCTGCGTCCTGGATTCAAACCTGACCGGCGCATTGCGAGCTCATCTCGAGGGATGTGAAAATAAAATCAAAATAAAACGTGGCATTGGCTTGTATATAACACACAAAAAAAAATATATTAATATTTACAAATACAATAAAAAGCCAACAAAATTTTAGTGACATATTTTAAAATTAAAAAAGAAAAACAAAAAATTGTTAAGTCAGGTTAGTTATGTCTTGATACCTCAGGACATAAAAAAAAAATAAAAAACGATAAAATATTTTTATAGAGTTTTGGTGAAGCATTGAGCTTTCATTTTTATCTTTTCCCTTCTGCTTTAAAAATATAATAAAAAAAGCAAAACTCCTTAAAATGGAAAATAAAAATATCAAGCAAGTATTGTGAGTTTGAGTACTCTATACTTTCGACCGCTTAACTTTGTTTTAAAGTTCAGCCAAGGTCGCGTAAACTCAGGCCATTTGCTCACTTTGGGTCGCGATCTTCAAGATTTTCAAACTATTTTTTACAAAGTCATAAATTTAAGTGCAACGCAGAGAGAACACGAGAGGGAGAAACTTTGTTCTATACAACTTTTTTTTGTTCTATAGACGATTAACTTAAATTTAATTTATAGATAACAATAATTCATATAATAGTTCATTATATACATTTAATTATGAAAATGAATTGTATCACTTGTTCCAATCATATGTGTGAAAATTATTATACAACAATTATATTCAATTAAATCAATAATGCTAGAGTAATTTAACTAATGAAAATTTCGATTATTATTCAATTATTTCGAATCTATATTTAAATGCAATATTTCAAATTAATTTACTGATAATAATTTATTAATAATAATGTTTTTGTTTAACAGGGAAGTGTCTACATTTGAGTGGATTAACACCAGAACCACTAACAGCTGAAGATGATTTTAAACTTCTTCGTTTGGGAATTGGTTTTACAAATATGGTTGCACGTGCAACAAAGGGTAGTGCTGATTTAACAAGAAAAGAAATAAAAGAAGGTTTGTTTTATTATTTAAATAATAGCTTGTTCTAATTCAAGTGGTGATGGTAATTTTTTAGGTCAAACTATAAAGATATCATTGACTCATTTATATATATATTTTGGTGTTGAAGATTATATTGACTATATTTATCAATGAAAATTAAGTTGCTCGCAAAGTTTGTCGTTTAAAATACTTGTCAAAGTAATATATTGTTGGACAAAATAGTTTTAAACATAGATATATATATATAAAGGGTAGAGTAAACTTGAAATGACCTCGAAACTATCAAATGCAACAGACACCATTTATCCGGCAAACTGACCACTATAAACATGATCTTCTTCTCCTTTTTTTTTATGTTTTTCTTTCTTTTTTTTTTTTTTTGCTCTATGCAAAGAAGATTCAGATAACAAATGATAAATGATGACTGATAAAAAAATATCATCCATAGATGATAAGCTTTTAAGATAAAAATAAAAAAAAAAAAAATTGATAACTTTATGTATTTACTTTTTTTATATTCCAGGTAGTCATATATTACTTGAAAAAATAAGAAAATACAAGCCAAAAGTAGCAGTATTTAATGGTAAACTTATCTATGAAGTTTTTTCTGGTAAAAAAGAATTTGGTTTTGGAAGACAACCTTGTTTAGTTGACGGAACAAATACAGTAAGTATTTTTATTTATTTAAATTAAATATTTTGGTAATTAATTTATTGTTTTATTTATAATTTTTATTTTTATTATTTTATAGTACATGTGGGTTATGCCATCAAGTAGTGCAAGATGTGCTCAACTACCACGAGCAGCTGACAAAGTTCCTTATTATGCAGCTCTTAAAAAATTTCGTGATTATCTTAATGGAACAATACCACATTTGGATGAATCAGATATTGTATTTGCTGATTCAAAAATTAAAAAAATTGTTGATGATAGTTTAGATGGTAAAGATCCAATATTTGCTGATGATATTGATGATGATGGTCGTATATCAGAATTAAATGATACATTGAAATTAGAAAATGGTCTTATACCAGGCAAGAAAAAACGTGGAAGACCAAAGAAAATTAAAAATCCAGATGAAATATTACAACCAGAACCTGAACGTCTTGATTCAAATGGTGATGTGATAAAAAAACGTCGTGGTAGACCTAAAAAAATACACCAACAACAAAAACAACAAGAACGTGAAAAAGATACAAGAGAAAGAGATCAATTGAATCAACAACTTCCCCTACAATTACAACAACAACAACATCATCAACAGCATCCACATCAACAACATTTACATCAACAACATCAACAACAACAACAGCAACATCAACAACAGCATCAACAACAACAACAATCACATCAGTTGTTGCCTCATTTAGATTATGGACAGGTTCCAAATTGTTTTTCACCTCCAATAATGTCACCACCAAAACCTTTTGGCCATATGGCACCATATCCATCACAATCATTGAATGATGGTTTTTATTCACCAACTATGAATGATAGCCCTTATAATATGAGCTCAAAACAAAGTCCAGTACATTTACAACAACACTACAGTCAATCACCAAAATCAATGTCATTATCATTTACAAATTCTGATCTTTCATCTGAAATAAATACAGTAATATCATCAGAAAATAATCTTGAAGCATCACCATTAACATCACCAAGTGTTGAACATCCTGATTTCGAACAACAACAATCACAAAATATTAATAATACCAATAATAATACCAATCAAGAACATCGTCAATATAATTCTGTTAGTGGTGGTAGTAGTGGTGGTGGTGTTACAACAAATGGTGATACATTATCACAACATCATGGTAGTTCACCTGATACACCAACACATTCAAGTGGTTATGGTAGCTATTTAACATTTCATGAACAACAAACATCTGATTCACATCAAAATCCTCAAAGTAATGATGAACATTCACATCATTCACATCAAACACCACCTCTTAGTCATCCTCATACACCAACAAATTCATCAATGTCACCACCTCATCATTTACCACATGAACAATATGTTATGAAGAAAAATTCAAATCAAGATGTTGCATCAAAAAGTCTGAGTGATTTAGAATCATTAGTTGATCAAATACCAAATATAACTGATGTTGGTGGTGTTGGTGGTGGTAGTATTGTTGTTAATGGTGGTAATAGTAGTAATAGTGGTGTTGGTGGTGTTAGTAATCAAAGATTACATCCACATTCATCAATGTCAGATGATTCAATGGGAGAAAAAATTGATCATCATCAATCGTATCTTGGATTTAGTGGTTTAACAAATAACTACAGTCCACCACTTGGTTCATATTCATATCCTGGTGATAATTATGGACTATATGGAAATAATCGTCAAGATTCACAACAACAACAACAGCATCAGCAGCAACAACAACAACAGCAGCAACAACAACAACAACAACAGCAACAACAACAGCAACAGCAACAGTTACTTCAACAGCAGCAGCAACAACAGCAACAACAACAACAACAACAACAACATAGTAAATCTTATACAGTAGAAAATCTTGCATCAAGTAATTATACACCAAGTATGAGTCAAGCTGGTAATAATTATTCAAATATAATGGCAGGACCACATTATCCAGTACCAACAATGGGTTCAGCAAATAGTTATTTATTTGGTGGTATTGAATCAAGTATTATGCAAAGAACTTATGGTATTGGAGGAATGGGAACAATGCATCCATCATTAGGACATATGACAAATCCTTATCCTTATAATACAACATATTCTGGTTCATATGATTCTTATCCACCTCCACCACCATCTGGTATTCATGCACCAAGTCCAAATTATCCTGGTAATTATTCAACAACAAGTACACTTGGTAATTCAACACCACCATCTTACCTTCAATCACATCACAGGCCGTCTGTTGATCTTCCCTATGATGGTATATGATAATTAACATAAACTATAATACTTTTTTTTTTTTTTTTTTCTTTTTCTCTTTTATTATTATTGTTTTTTCTTCTTCCTTTTTTTTTTTTCTATTAAATTTTTAAATGAATTTAACATTATTATATCGTCATAAGAACAAATATACAATTAGAAACAGATTAATTATTTGTGTGAGTGTTATAACAGCAACAAGTATTATCTGTCGATAGAAAAAAATAAAAATTTTCTACATATTTTTACACTTATTAGATTTTTCTGTTTCTATTATATAAATATTATTACTAGTTTATTATAAATAATTAAATCTTGATTTATATATTGTCATGTTTTTTTTTTTTCTTTTTTTTTTTTTTGATTATTCGTAATTAATAATTATGCATTGCATCTCCCAGGTAAAAAAAGAGTGTAAAAAATATAAATATTTTAAATTTATTGATTGTTTTTAATCAAAAAACAAATGAAGAAAAAAAAAAAAAATTCATTTTACTTGGGTATGAACGATTTAGAATTAATTCTAGTCCACCTATATGTCAACGAATTTTTCGATTTCTATTGGTGTTCAAAAGTCTCGATATTATTTTCCATTTATATACATATATAATATATTTTTTTTGTTTATTTTTTTTTCTTTTGTGAAGACTTTTGATCGTTCATTGGAGACTGATAAGGCAACAACGATGTAAAAAAATAAAATTTAAAAAATAAATATTATATTATTTAGAACTGTCTATTGAGCTCATGTCAATTTCATCATTAAACTGTGTCCAGTATGTCCTACGTTAAAGCCAAAAAAAAAAGTAAATATATATTTTTCATTTTGTTTTTTTTTCACTATCAAAAAGTTATATAATAACGGTACAGAATCCTATTTTTTAATGCCAGTGAGGTGCTAAATAAGCGTGCAATTAAAATACTACCGTACATTTTGTTTTTTATTATTTTTTTCTTTTCTTTTTTCATCGATTCTATGTTGATGTTGTTGTTGTTGTTGTTCCTCTTCTTCTTGTTGATGTTGTTGTTGTTGTTGTTGTTGTTAATGTTATATTGTTATATTGTTATTCATTATCGAAAAAATAAAATAAAATTGTCATTTATCAACGTCATTAGTTAACCATCAATGCTCGATGGATTAAAAATAAAATAACAACTCGAAATTTCTTTATAACAAATCAAAAAAAAAATCAATTTATTATTAAATCAACTATGTATATATGAGCATTGTTTACAGAATAATTTTTTTTCTTTTTTAAATATCTTTTTTCGTCTATTGAATAAGTTTTTTTTTTTTTTTTTTTTTTGTTTAAATTTTTTGACTATTAAAAAAATAGATAAATTAAATTTGGAATACTGGACACATTGAGGAGTTAATAATTAAAATAATAAATGTTATAAAATTAATGACAGTGTTTTGTATATTTTTTACTATAATAAAATAACAACACATTTATTATGTCAGTCTCCAATAAAATATAACTTTGCGGTCGTTGTACATACAGTAGTGATATTGAAAAAAATATAAAAAAATTATATTAAAAACAAAAAAATAAAGTAATTAATAAATTTAAAATAAAAAGAAACGAATTTAATAAAGTTTCAATGGCCGAAACTTGATGTTATTGAATAAACGTCTCAATTAGTTAATGCAAATATAAAAATATATTAAAAATAATATATTTATATTTGTGTACTATAAAAATAAAATAAAAAAACTAAAAAAAAAAATAAACAAAAAAACATAAAAATAACAAAATAACAAAAAAAAAAAATAAATAAAATTAATTTAATTAAAATTATAAACTAGTGCGATTATTGCAAACTTAATAAATTGAAAAAAAAAAAAAAAACAAAATAAAATAATTTAAATGTACAATTCACCTTTTTAAATCTTTAATATAAAATATCATTATTTTTCATAATTTCCATCCATTTTATTATTTATCATTTGAATTTTCATCGAATTATTATCGAATAATTAATCAGCATTTTATTTATCATCATCATCATGTTAATTTAAATCACAAAAATAGATTTATCAATTTTTTCTGTCAATGAAAAAATTCATCATTAACGTATTTATTAAAATCATGTTACGTTTTTCATGCCATAATATTCTATTATGTTTTTACAGGTTTGTTATAAAATAATTGATGGCACATGCATAGAAAATACTAATTATTAATTATTAAAATTCTCATCATATGTATGAAGAGTTTTAACAAAAAAAAAATATATATATATATTAACAAAAAAATTAATTTTAAAACAATGTAAAATTTTCAAATATTGCTGTAAAAAAATTATAAATTAATTTAATCGAACACAAGTATTGTCAAGTAAAAAAATGAAAAAAAAAAAAAAAAAAGCAAAAAACAAAAAGATCTATAAAGAAAATAGATGAAGTTTTTGTTTTTCGATTGACTATTGTGATAAATCAAGATCATCATCATCATCACGAGAGATAAAAAAATAAATTAATAAAAAAAAAATATTAAGTAAGTTTTAAAATATAAATACAAGTGGACGTTTTAAAGTGATGAACAGGGTATAGATGAAATTGATAATTATTATAATGATGTCTATAAATATTAACATAAGTATTATAGATGTTTCTTTTAAATACCATCGGCCTCAAGATTGTAAATCAATGAAAATTCTATCCATTGATGTTTCTCAATTATTTTCAATTAATTAATTTTTCAACCGATGAAATGTAGCAAGTGGAAAATAAAAAATATATATATAAATAATTGCAGGATACTCATCAACGCAAAATAAAAAAAATTGTTATTAAGTGTGTTTTGAATATTAATTGATTGATTAATTTTTCATAAATAAATACACTTATATATATTATTGTATTTGAATGTGAGAATGTAGAAAGAGAGTTAACAATTGTTTATTGATTTATCGGCTGATAGTAAGTAAGTACATTAATTGATTAAAAAAACAGGTCGATAATCACTAACAATCAACCATCCCCCTTTGTAAATTATATATATTATTAATAATAATATTATTATTATATATTTAAAAAATAAAAAACAAACAAATATTAATAATTAATACTTAGCTATACAGTAATAATAATAATTATATAGAAAAATATAAATAAATAAATAAAAACACACAAATGTGGAGTGAAATAATAATTGGCTTTTTTTATTTTTTATTTTTTGTTATAATGCATTTTTTTTAACAAGATTGTAGAAAATTTATTGAGCCTAATTTAATTGATTATTTTGAGGCTAATATTTTTAAATTTTTCAATAGAATAATAATTAATTAATATAAGAAAAATGAATATATTGGAAAAATAAAAAAATTAATAATAATTTTTTGAAGTTTTAAATAAAAATTTTTATGTAATTTTCAGTACTTAAAAATTAATTGATATATGTTTTTTTTTTTCTTGTAGAATCATTCGAAGAATATTGTTTGTAAATTGTTTTTTTTTTTTAAATAAATTATCTCATTCCAATTTCTCGTAGAAATATAAAATAAAAAATTACTAATATTTGCTCGAATGTCTGTTATTCTGCAACGTATTTTTTTATATAAATAAAAAATTAATATAATGATTAAAATAAAATAAGACAATTATCATTGAACCTCATGTCCATTGAGGTAAATTTTTAACGTCAAATTTTAAACGTGTACAATTAATATTTGGTATATTAAAAAAAAATATAAAAATAAATGATAAACGTGTAAATGATTAAAATATGATTTAGTGAACGTATGACTTATGAGCTATGAGAGATACCGGTGGATAATAATAACTAAAAAGTGTGAAAATTATTGTCTGTTTAAATGAAATATATTTAAAGTAGTAAATGATTTTTATGCTAAACGTACAACTGTATGTTTATTGGTACAAAGATATTAAAAAAAAAAAACATTAAAATACGTAAATTCCCAATTTTGTTTATACAAAAAAAAAATCCTATATATATTTGTTTCCTCATTTCTTTTTTTTGATATGATGTTTTTTATTTTCTTTCACAGTGGAAATAAAACTCCGGCGTTTTTATGTTTTTGAGTTATCGTTGATAAATTTTATATATGTATCATGGAGGTATACAGTAGACCTTCATAGTTTTCTCTCAGAAAAACTAAGATGCCTGACCATTTTCACAACTGCACTGGTCAAAAACATATGTTTTTTTGTTCATTAAATAATTGAAAAAATCTAACAATTAAACTCCAAAACAAAATTTATTACAATATATAAAATAAATTACAATAATAATTATAAATAATTACAATATAAAACATTTTATATTTTTTATAATTTCTAATATATAAATATTTTTATTTTATTTCTTTGCATTTAAATGTTTTTGTTATGAATGATGATTGCTTTATCATCAAGTACTACGATTGCAGAGATCATACTGATAGCTAACAGAAAAAAACAACATATTTGAACTAAACGGCTGAGTTTTAATAGTAAAAACAAAAAAAAAAAAAAAAAAAAAAACTCAAAGCCTAGCTGATAATTATACAACCGGAATTAGGTATCTACAGCAAATTTTACATATTGTTTACATACACTCAGCTGACTGTCAGATTGACATACTGACATGTGAGACATACGAACCAAATTATTTTCCCTGTTGCTTGAAAAATTGTTAATTACAATAATAATTATATTAATATTGTCATTATAAAATACCATATATACTTTTGATAATTTTTAATATAAATATATTTTTATTTTTGTTGCGTTTAAATGTTTTTTTGTTGTAAACGATGATCGCTAAATAAGCATGATCCTTGGTAACTCCAGACACTTATTGAAGCTTGTTTTTGTATGATTCTTGTACCATTGCAAGTAATACAACCATAGAGAAGAATTCGATGACTATAAAAAAAAAAAAATATTATTGAACTTAACCGCTGAAAATTACTAGTATAAAAGATAAAATTTAACAGGATTAGTTCACCATACAGAGAGAAAAGACGCAACACCATCTCAACCAAAATTGTGACATCACATGAGACTTGATACTGTCTTCAGCAACACTAACCGCCCAAAAAAAAATGAAGACCATCTCGGCCATACGGGCAAAAAAATAAATTAGTATGTCATCACCCGATTTCTATAATTGAAGAAAACAAAATTATTAGTTAAAAAACATAAATAATGAAAATCAAGTTATCATAATTTTGTTTTTTTATCGACTAACCTTAAGCACACTAATAAAACCTAATAAATGCATAAGGACGAGCAGGCTTATCGGAATAGCTTCAACTGCGGTAGGCACATCTGTGAAAGTCATCATTTCTGCGTAATTAGGGAATTTTGCGGAGTGAAATCTTTCGTTCGGGTATATCAACACACCATATTGACGACCAATTACTTGTACCGTTAATGGTAACAATAAAGTTGAAATCTAAATATCAAAAAGATTCATTTTTTAGTATGATATTGTTGCTATTGACTGTCAAAGTGTCAATTCACGTTTAAATTTGGTCAAAAGAATATTATACATGCATAGAGTGAAACTGGTTTCAATCTATTTTATATATACTCACAATACCATGCAGTGAGACACATTTAGCAAGTCTATAAAGATTGAAGCAGCACAAAGTATTCGGACGTGTTATTGGTTCCATCTACAAAAACATTTATAAAATCATGAACAGCTGATTGATGAATGCAAGATTTCATATATTTTTTTGATTTTACGTGTAAATAATCAAAGCTTTTTAATGAAGGTATAATGAAGATAATTCAAGTTTAAATTGTTTTTTTTAACTAACCTCTTTATATGTCATTGGTATCATCGTGCTAATATCAAATTTTTTCCACGCCCTGATGTCACGGGAAAATATAGCTTTTTTGTAATTATAAAATTCAAAGATTGTCAATTATACAAGTGGAATAATTTAAATTTTATAATTTATTAAAAATGATGAAACTATGGTTAATTTTAAATGCATCCAACTGACAGCTGACTTTGACTTTTCGATTGACGAATGCAGACGAATGACGTTTGATCAAGGCGAGACGCATCACGACCATAGATAATAGATATCTATCTATATGTGTATGAAACTCAGGAACGCTCTCTATGGCATTGAAACTGTCTACCATACCAGCACTCCAACTCTGAGGGCAACACAGAGGGCAACTTTAAAGTTTACATTTTGCGGCCGATGAGGGCGTTCAAAAATGTCATTATGGCAATTCTATGTTAAATTTATTTCATGACAAGAGAGTCAACATCGTTTTAAATACATGGTATAAATATGTAATAACGATGGCCATAAGTAATGATACGCGATCTCGTTGAGTTATTGGAGTAAAACGATTGAAAAATGTTCTATCATTCAATATGACAAATGGAATTGACATTTCACGAATTAAATTATTTTTCCCTATATTATTGATTCTACGCATTGTCTTATCATCTTTTTTGTCATATATTAAATTAGCTGCCCTAATAATAGCAATAATAGCTCCAATATTCATTATGTGTGTTCGATGAATAATCAATTATTTAATTTAATAAATTGTTTTGATATTTACAATGGGATTATACAAAAAACTACTACTAATAGAAGAAATTAATGAATTAAAAATGCGTATTGTGTCGTAGAAAAAGATTTGAATTTCGTATAATCATATAAATTATAATTACTATTTTTATTAATAATCATTATTAATCTAATTCTGGCATGCATCTTTTTTTAATTGATCTAAAAAAATGTTTTAAAATAATTTCAAAGAAACTTCCTTTTAATAAATAATAGCTATTAATATACGGGAATAAAAAATAGCGTTATTAATATACGGGCCCTTCGTGGCATAAATATTGGTTCGGTAATGTGACTGGGAATCAACCTTAAACAATAACTGATAAAAATTTTGTTTATTAGAAACGTAAAAGTTAAATTGATTTTATTATTTATTTAATTATATTTGATTTTATAAAATTGATTCAAATTTAATTTAGATATTGTCCAAACAAAAGTTGTCGCAAGAGTGAACTAGCTCCTTAAAATTATTAAAATAATAATTCCCAAAAATTATAAAATAAAGAAGGGATGATTAAAAGTGGGAACATCTTGGACCAATTATATTTTACCTGTCCCACGACAGTCAGCATTTAATATTTTACTTAGAGAATTATTTGTAACAATTGTGACTTTGAACTACGGCTTGAGAAAATAAAAATTGAAATAAAAAATAATATAAAAAAAAAGGTATAAAAAATATTTAAAAATGTAAATGTTGTTAAAAATGAAAGTTAATTATTAAAAATAAAAAGAAAAAAATTCATGAGTTGCTCGATATTATACATGTCCCTTGAATTTACCAAAAATTATTTATTAATTAATTATTTTTAATATAAAAATACCAGTACGTAACAATATATATATATATGTACAAATGAATATTTTTTATTATATAAATAAATATATAAATAAATTCTAGACATATCTGCACTTTATGACGATAAATTAATGATCCATTTGGACAAGTTATATTTCAATAAAGTAGCTTTCATTTTTTTTTGATTGGGATATTTTTAAAAGAGCGAAATAAAATAGAAAGCTGAATCAGGAAGTGTACAGTGAGAAAAAAATATTAAAGAAAATAAAAAGGAAATAGCGTAATGAAATATTAATAATTAAATTGAGTTGCGTTTTGTATCGACCTATGGATTTTTGTATGGACAATGAGAATATAGGTGGGTTCAAGTGGTCTGCATAGATGTATAAATATATGAAGTATAAAATGCTGATGAGGATTGTTTTTTTTGCCCCGCCCACTGCCTATTTTTCATAAGTCTGCTCGCGACCCTCAGTGCTGCTCAGTGCTGCTATCCTCACTATTAGATGTTGCGGAGGCTTATCTAACAGTGCTCCCAGAGCACAAATAGAGGTCGACTTACTAGCCCCTGTAATGCCTCTCAGCGCTAAACCTGTTCCAGAAGACCCCTGGCTCCTACCTGCCCGGTTCTCTTTCACCAAACAATAGCCCCATGCACCACCGCAGGTATGACTACCGCTTGGTACATCCAGGCCATGATGCTTGGGATGATACCCCAGTTTCTACCGCAGATTCTTCTGAGTTTGAGGGTACAATCTCCTTGCCATAGAATTTTGGATTTTTTCACCCAGCTTTCTTTTACCCGTGAAGACTACCAGTTCCGTCTTGTCCGGATTGACAAGTAGTCCTGTGCCTTCACCCCACCTTTTCTTTATACCTAGTGCAGTTCGAGATCTGCTACAGGCGGTATTCGCATCTTCTGCCTGTATTACGATAGCTATATCGTCTGCATATCCCTGAGCGTAGAATCCCTGGTGATTCAGAGCTACTAAGAGGTCATCCACCACCAGACACCATATCAGCGGGGATAGCACTCCTCCCTGCGGGCATCCTCGGTTGACGATGGCCCCCAACGTCTCCCTACCTCTTTCCACACAAATCCGTCGGTCAGAAAGCATGTTTCTGATCCACCTTTTCAAAGTTGAGTCAATCCCAAGTCTTTCTGCCCCCCTATCTATGGCCTCTAGTGAGGTCTTGTTAAAAGCCCCCTCTATGTCCATGAAAATACCCACCCCCAATTCTCGTCTGTCTTTTGCACCCTCCAACTTGCTAACAAGCTTATGGAGTGCCGTATCTACAGACTTCCCTGGCTGGTAGGCGGATTGTAGCCCATGCAGCGAGCCACTAACTCGAATCGCGTCCCTTACATAACCTGTCCACAAGTCGCTCCAGCGCCTTGAGCATGTAAGAGGCAAGACTGATCGGTTGGTCTTTGAGACTTGAAATTGAATTTTAATAGTGTTAGAGAAATCATTTTTTTGAAGTTAGATAAAAGGCCGATTATATAAAAATAATCACGGGAAAAGGTTAAGAAATAAATAAAAATTATGTAGGATTTTTTTTTTAAAAGTTTCTACGCGATCGGTAAGGGGTAAATTGGGGTAGGTCAGGACTTAAACTTGGTTAAAATTCAATTTCAATCGAATTCAGTATAATCGGCTCTATCTAATTTGAAAAAAATAATTTAATATTTCCTTTAAATTCTCCGGGAAAACGAGTTTAAGTCCAAACCTACCCCAATCTACCCTTTACCGATCGTTGTTCCAAAAACCGGTCTAAATCTGTAAGAATCTGATATTTTTCTCCACTCATTTCTCCACATGAGTCAATTTGGAAGAAATTCGGATTAATCGCGGAGAAATTCGGAGTATATGCGGAGAAATTCGGAGTAATCGCGGAGAAATTCAGGAGAAATATTTTCACCAGGGTTGATCTGGATAAAAATTTATTAATTTAATAAAAATAATTTCAAATTATTTTCATTTTTTACATAATGAGTTTTATCGATTGCCATTAATTAGTTAAGAAAAAAAAATCGATATATCGAAATTTTAAAAAATATTATAACTCGAAAAATATTTGAAATATCGAAATTTTGTTAAAGTCATTTTTTTCTCCTTGACAACCTCTTTCGATTGCCATTATTTATTTTCAGAATTAATCGTTATTATAATAACTTAATAATACATTACTCATAAATAGCCGTTTTTTCGATATTTCGACTCCATTTTTAACCACTTTTGCGCACTCGTAGGAATTTTTTCCGTATTTTTCCCGTAATCCTGAGAAAATTTCCTTCAAGAAGCCGACAAAAAAACATGTTGTCTCGGATATCGGAATCTTGCCTTGCTGCTAACTTCAGCTCCATAAATTTCGTGTCGGTTGACTAAGGAGTATGAAGACAGCTCCATTACAAAACCTACACATACTCGTCCTTGTGCCAGCGATCAGTCGATTACTCGTGACAATTTTGTCCATCTGATAATAATTATCTTAACTTTATAACCTATTAAAGGATTATTTATTATATATATTGCTTTATGCCTTTTATATATAAATATATATTAAGATCATAGAACTGGAGCAAACAGTTAATTTTAAAAAAAGTGTAGTATCAGCTGATAACTAGTTATAAGACTTATAAAGTCAAAAAAAACAAAAAAATCACGGCCTTGAAGCACGTGGCAAAATGATCCCAAAAAAATTAACTGCATTATTAATATGCATACTTGTATTGTAAGTTAATTAAATATTTAAGTGATTATATGGATGGTGTTAATCTAAGACAATAATTGTAAATTATAATAAAATTTATTTCAAATTACAGGATCGTGTTAAATTTATATTTTGGTTACGCTTCATCTGGAAATGGCATTGAGCCTTTGATATCAAGTACCGAGGATTATCATATATCATTGATAAAAAAAGCATTGATCAGCGTGGTTTTAACTTACTCTTGTGTTGCCACATCGTATGTTATTCTTAACAAGACTTTTGACTATGCAAAAATTGAAGGTATATCAATTTATTTTCAATTAATGATAGTATGTTGGTTATCATGGCCCTTCGAAGGATTAGATGTTTTTCTTGACATGAAATGTAAGTACATGTAAAATAGTGCAATGTTTTGTTTTTTAAAGTTTTAATAAATGTGTACAAATAATTTTAATAATGTTTTTGTTCGTATTTTACAGTAAATAAGATCTGTAAATGGCTACGCAGGTGTGAATTCGTCTGCTGGTCAACACATGTTATTATCACTGAGTTTAAGCGTCACTCCCCCATGATAAATCCAGCTGACAATGGAATTGTTTACAGTTGTTATGAAAAATTTGAGAATATGATGTTTTGGAAATGGATATTATTATTGGGCCAAGTTATCATTGGTTTATTTCCATATCCAATTATTATGCTGGCAGTATTAAACTTTGGTTTGGAAGTGAAAAATATCAATTGGTCAACTGGGTTTACGTCACTATTACGAGTTGGTAGCACACTTCTCAGATTTGCTCTTAGCAACAGATTAAATATGGTCGTACTCATGGATGCTTATTGCACCATTTTTCCAACTTGGCCTATGGCTGGTGGGTTTGCAGTTACAGTCCTTATAATGCGTGTCACCCGAGGACTGATGGCATTATTAACTTATATAATTCTCAAATACATCTAATTTTTTATTAATGCTCATTTAACATAAAAATTATTAATATATTTAAACAATATCATTTAATATCAAACTACACTTGAAATAATGATTGTAAAATAAACATATTCAATATCTTATTTATAGATCAATAAAATTTATCTTTTCTTTCTCAATAAAATACTTCAATTTGTGTTTTAAAAACCAAACCTATAAAAAAATAATTAAAAATAATAATAGAAATTTAAAAAAATTATTAAAAAATAGAAAATTACATTTATAATTAATTTTATGATTATAAATCTATTGTAGGTGTTGAATTATCTAATTAAAATAACCAGAGGCTAACACATTTTAATTAGTATGTATTTTTATTGAGTAATCAATTGAGACTGAGAGACAAAAATTAAGTATATATTAGTTGAAAAAATAATTAACAAGAACAAATGAGTATATGGTTACTAAGTGAAGGTCTAGGATGGGTAACAAGTGAGGGTTGTTTAGTGTGAATGCTGTAAATATAAATAATTAATTCATTTGTTAATTAAAAACATAATTTACTCAAATTTCAACAGTAAGTATAAAAACAAAATTACTATAAGTTCAGAGATCAATTCGACACCTAAAAAATATAGAAAAATAAATAGTCATCAAGATCATCGACAGCTGATTGATAAATGCAAAATTTCATATTTTATTTTAATTTTACATGTAAATAATATCCTGAAAGATGATTCACATTTGCAGGTATGGTCTTGAGTTTGAATTTAATTTAAAATAAATAAAAAATTAATAATTGGTAAAAAAATATACAATAAAATATCAAAAATTAATTAACATACATGTTAGCCTGTCTTGGATGAATTCACAAATTCCAAAACGTAAAGATACAAATGATCTACCTTATGTATTTTAAAAAATTAAAAAAAATTAGAAGAAAGGAAAGGTTCAAGAACTAATAATTTTGATGATAATAATAATAATGATAAATATGATTATGATAGAAGATCAAGAAAAGATAGATCAAGATCATCATCAAAACAGAATAAAAAAATCTAAAAATCAAGAAGCCATGAGCGTAAAAATCACAGAACAAAAAAAATGAAAGAAAAAGAAATAGAAGTTGTGAAAAAAGACCAACAAGAAGTCGTGATAAAAGTAGATATTCTACTACATATTAAAGAAATAATAAAAAAGATGAAAAAAATTATTAGAAGATTGCAAGAAAAAATGCAATAACAACGATAAAAAGAGGCATTTTACCATTGGCACAGTAGGGTAAAGCAATAGCAGCTTTAAACTTGAACCATTCGTAAAAATTGTTGAACATTTTTATTTGTTTTTTTCAATTCAATCGCATCAGATGCACCAACTATTATTGCATTATTATTTTTTATTTCTGGTATAAATTTAATAATTTCACGTGGTTCTTCAAGATCATTGATCATCTTTAGATAATCTTTGATGATGTTGTATTTTGGATTATGTTTTTTCAAGTCAGGAAGCCATTGCATTGCACTAGCCATTGAGATACCTGATTCAAGTCTTGAGCTTCGTTTCAATGCTTTGAAACACAATGATTGACGTAAAAATAAATTTTGTTTTTAATTTATCTGGATAGCCTGCTTTTAATGAACGTTCAATGTCAAGAAGACAATCTTCATAGAGTCTTGCCCTGAACAATACAGCTGAACGATTTGCATAAGCCAATGACAATTCTTTGGATCCAACTGGTGCAAAAGCACTCTTTGTGTATGCTTCAATTGATTGGCATAAATAATCTTTATTTTTTGCAGTAGTATATTCTTTGTTACCAACTTCCCTCCAGATTATTGATTGACCAACTGTTTTATTAATGTTATCATGATTTATTGTAAAATACGGAGTTATAAAATTCCATGCCATTTCAAATTTATCTTCAAATGTTGTTTTGTGTGAAAATTGTTGTTTAGCAGCATTTGTTGAATCAACAGGAGGCTTGATAAAATTCATTACTGCAACAAACAATATTTTTCAATTATAAATAAATAACCATCATTATTAATCAAAACAAAATAAGCTTATTCCTGATTGTATAAATAAAGTATAATTCAGGCACACTATTCATCTTGAATGGGTAATAATACTATAATACTATTTAAAGACATCAATAAGTACCGGTTCTCCTTGCTTGATTGGTTTCACAGCAAAATACCCAACATTTGAACCCACATGAGTCCAATCGAATGATGATATCTTCAAAAATGGTAGCATGGTATTTGATAACACAACACTACTACCACATTCTTTTTTCATCATCTGATAAATTTTATTTAAAAAATATAATTATTATTATGAACACGAAAATAATTAACAATTATTGATGAATTAATTATATACATACCAATTGGCTATTGCGATCAACAATCATCATATAACGCAATAATAATTCTCCCATAATTAATAGTTTTTCATTTTTATAATTAATTACATGTTTCATTGTCATTTTTTTAACTAATATATCTGTTTTGTGACCAAAGATTGCAACAATCAATACCGCAAATGATGCGAATTCAACAGTACACTCAGTTGATGTTGCTTTAAAATAATGAAGATTAAGAAAATTATCAATAGTATTAACATTAAGAATTCCATTGGTAAATATTAATTTTTTATTCTTCATTGAGTCAATATTGTCAATATTTTTCTTTAACTCAATTAGCCCACCAACTGAGTTCAGTGTTTTTGAAAAAAGTTTAACTGCTAATAAAAAACCTTATGTGTAATTTCTTCAAATTTTAAAAGTTGTCCTAATACTAAACATTCAGTATTATGATAACTATCCCATGCTTTATTTTTACATAAATCAGAATAATAAATGACGTTTGAACAACTGTCACATGGTACACCAGCCCGAGTTGAACGACAACAATGCCAACAATTTGCAAAACGTAGTTCATCAGTGATAGTTGCTGCAAATGGCTCAGAAATGTAAATAAATTCACCAGATTTGATGTCTCTTGTTGCAACAATATGTTGATTATTTTCATTATTTCTTTTCAATTCAATTGCATCAGATGCACCAACTATTATTGCATTATTATTTTTTATTTCTGGTATAAATTTAATAATTTCACGTGATCTTTCAAGTTCACTCTTTGGTAATATCGTATGCTGGATTATATTTTTTCAAGTCAGGAAGCCATTGCATTGCACTGCACAGCCATGGCCATTGAAATACCTGATTCAATATATGTGAGGTTGATTTCAATGCAATGAAACACAATGATTGACGTAAAAATAATTTTGTTTTTAATTTATCTGGATAGCCTGCTTTTAATGAACGTTCAATGTCAAGAAGACAATCTTCATAGAGTCTTGCTTTGAATAATACAGCTGAACGATTTGCATAAGCCAATGACAATTCTTTGGATCCAAGTGCACCATGGTGCAAAAGCAATACTCTTGGTGTATGCTTCAATTGATTTAATGCGTAAATAATCTTTGTTTTTTGCAGTAGTGTATTCTTTGTTACCAGTTTTCCTCCAGATCATTGATTAACTAACTGTTTTGTTAATGTTTATCACGATTTATTTTAATATATGGAATTGCGAAATCCCATGCCACTTTAAATTTATCTTTGAATGTTGTTTCTTGTGAATACTGTCGTTTAGCAGCATTTTTTGAATCAACAGGAGGCTTGATAAAATCCATAACTGCAACAAACAAATTATACAATTTTCATTTCTCAATTACATTATAAAATTTATAAATAAATAATCATTATAATTAATCAAAATAAAATATGGTTATTTATGATTGTAAAAACAAATTACAATTTTGGTATACTAGTACTTATCTTGGATAAATAATAATAATATTGTACAAAATAGAGTTATGTTTAATTGTTAACATGTCAATAATACTCAAACAATGCTAATAATTGATTTACGAAAAAAAATGAAAACTTGATCTGACTTGATCTTTGATTGTTTTTACATGAAGAGAAAATTTTTATATTCTAACCGAATATAAAATTATGATAAAATTTGATTATTATTGTTCATTATTTTTTGTTTGTGTTAAATATATAATAATAATTAACTTGTTAGGACTTGTTAGTGAAAACAAAATGACAATCAGCTAGACATGAAATCCCTGTCTGTTTTTATTGATTTTAATGGTGATTCCAAAATGTTTTTGACAGTTCTTGATGTTTACATATGATATATAAATCATCCTTTCGAGCGATGCTAGCGCCTTTTTGAGTCAATCTCTCTCTCTCTCTCTCTCTCCCCCTTATTTTTGCTCACTCTATTTTTAAAGTATGTTATCAAATCAAAATATAAAGTTCAATGCAAATCTATGAATAAACAATTCACCCTAAAATGACAAATTAAGAAATATGAATTATATTTTTATTCAATTGTTGAACTAGTTTTTTAGTTCTTTTATAATGAATAAATTTATAAATTAGTTATTTGCGATTTTTATTATTTACAAAGCATTAAGATTACATTTATTATCAATTTGTGATTTAAACAAAAAATTATAATTTATATTTTTTATTTATAAATAAATTCCAGACTTCAAAAATAATTGTTTTACCGTGTATTTTTAGATTAACTGAAATTAAAATGTATTTTCAATTTGTGCTTTAGAATTTAATTATAATTCTATTCTATAATTTTATAATTTATTTATTAATTTTATGAGACTAAATTTAAAATCGAATGGATGAAAAATTGAAAATTCACCCTAAAATTACCAATTTCATATTTTTAATTTTAAAAAAAATTCAATCGTATTTTTATTAAATTGTTGAATCAATTTTTCATTTGTTTAACAATAAATAAATTCATAAATCGCAGTTATTTGAAATATTCATCATTCAAATTAAAAAATTAAAAAAGATATTATTCATGACAAGCATATAGGGTTACATTTATTATCAACTTGTGGTTTAAACAAACAATTATAATTTATATTTTTTATTTATAAATTAATTATAAATTTTAAAAATAATTAATTTACTGTATTTTTAGATAAATTGAAATGTACCTTAGGCCTAAAAAAACACAAATTCTGATATTCTGTTAATTAACAAATTTTTAGCAACAATAAAAAAAAAAAAAAATCGTAATTTTGTAGAGTTTTAAAAAAAAACCATCCTGGCAAAAAATTGCATCCATGATTTGTTCTTAGTTTTCTTAATATTTCGAGTTTAAAATTTTTTCATTATCTATTTTCAGCAACAATTAATTAACTAATAATCAAAATTTTTTCTTTCATATCCTTGGTTGTAAATCTTTTCAATTAAAATCCTTCAAATAAAATTCAATTAAATACCTTTATTTTAAGCCTATTTCAAGCTCTCTACCTTAAATAGTTTAGAAGATATGAACATTATTTATTTTTTCCGAGTGATTTCAATACGTAAGGCTTCGCCTCCGTAATAAATGTTTTTCAATTGCACCTCGTTTATCACAAAAATACTAAATAGACATAAAAATATATTCAACAACCTCGTGAATTGTACTTAAATATCTTGTTTTTTTTTTTTTTATTTTTTAAAATAAAATTCTAATAGTTTACATTGGAAAATAATGGATAATAAAAATAAAAATTAAAAATTAAATTTTCTTTTATGAAATATATTATTGCTAGATAAAGAAAAAAGTTTAATAAAAGGTTTGTCTTAACAATCATATTAATAATTGTCTTTCTCATAAAAAGAAAGAACAAAAAATTAAAAATCAAAAGGGGAATAAATATGAAGAGAACTTAAATTTTTTATAAACACAAAGAACACATGTTTAACTAGTTCCAACTGTATATGATATTCAAAAATAAATTTGTAGTGAAAAATTAAGCAATAGCTTATTAATTTTTAATTAAACATAATAAAGATTTATCTAACTTGATATAATTACCTATAAGTACTAGATGTACTTGGTCCATGACTATGCTTTGTATTGTTGATTCAAGAGCATATATCCCTGTCAAAACCATGGGTGGCAGGATTACCCTGAGCACCGCCAGAGACATCAGCATGTTCTTGTCTTATTGTTGCAAAATATCATAAATTCCCAGAGGCCGACACCATCTGTGTTGGTCTTTTCAGCTTCAACTGACAATGACAACTGTTAACAAAAGATACAAGATTACATTAAAATATAAAATATTAACTTATTTTATATAAATATGTATATTTTATGTATGCTGATAAATCCAGCAAGTGTGACAGAAATACCTAAAGCATAACTAAAACAGAAGTAAATTTAAAAAATGGTCTTCTAGGTATGGATCAACAAGTTGGGTGTTCCAGGAATATCAAAATTGAACTGCATCGAACAATATCCATTGTCATCATCATAAACTGCAGGCTATTAAAATATATGAAAAATATTACAATTGTTAAAAATATATCATAATTTGTACTTTTACATATTTATATTTGTTTTTTTTTTTTAAATCATTGTCACAGAGTGCAATGAACCAACATAAATATTAAAAAATATTAGAGAAAACAAATATATACATGATAATAATGCCTAAAAATATTTGGCTTCAGTCAGAAAATTTTTGGCTCTTTATAAATCAGGTCGTTTTTAATGCTCACTTTCAAGTAATTTATATCAACTTGGGGCATTGTACCTATTTCTTAATGTCACCACTTAAAACATACATTGACTAAAAAAAAAATATGAAAATTATAAAATAATAATAACAATAATTACATATGCTCATATCAAGAAAAAAATAACAAGTCTAAAGTGTTGAGGATCGATTGTGCAATAAACATTTACGTCAAGCAATTCATAGTGACAAAGCACCTCTTGTCAGCTGTGAAGTTGGAAATTATCAGTAAAAATAAATATAACTTTCATACTTTATAAAAAAAAGGTGTGTTCATTTATCTTTTATCTATAGATGTTTATATAATAAATAATTATATGTTAAAATACAGTTAAAATACCTTCTTGTTGGGTTGTTGAACAATTTAACTGTGTACGTGGATGCTGATAAAGGTGGCAAATTTATGAGCAAAATGCTCGATGGTTTTTCATGTTTATGAATTGATTCATCATATTGTTATGATTGTTTGTATTGTCGACTGAAGAGTATATCTCTGTTAAAGCGATGGGTGGTACTTATGGTACTTATTTGAGATTTATCCTGACCGCACGCTGACCACCACCATGAGCAATAGCATGATCTCTTTGTTCATTCTTTTGTGCAATATCATAAACCCCTGGAGGCTCATTTACATCGTCTCAGTTGGTTTTTTCAGCTTCAAAACACAGCGACAACTGTTAACGAAGGATAAAAGATTACATTAAAATATAAAATATTAACTCAATTTTGTAATAAAAAAAAAACAAATTATCTCACTATCAAAAACTTAACTAAATAGCTTTTTTTAAAAAAAAAAAAAAATTCACAGTTAAAAAAAAAACTTGAAATAATACTTTGACTAATATTTAATTTATCAATTTATTTTAATCAATTATAATTGAATGAACCAACCACTATTTAGAATATTTTTATCATGACAATAATATACCAACAATTTAATATTATAAGTTACACCAAAAAAAATAAATTTACTTGTAACGCTTTTAGTCAATTAAATTGAAAAAATTATTTATTCAATAAATATTCTAAATTAATTTTAAAATTATTATTTATTCCGATGAGTTTTAGCAACAACTAGAACCAAAACAACTTTTGTGTTTATATTTTATACACTCGGTGACACGAGCTTAAAAAAAAGGGGAAGAAAAATATTTTCGCGTTTACTGTCACACACACATAACAGGGAGAAAAAAAAAAAAAAAAAAAATATTAAATATTAAATGAAAACAATGGACTTTCCAGGAAAATATGAGATTATTTTACAGAAAAAAAAAAAAGAATAAAGATATGACTTTCTAAATACTATGTTAACAAATTATATGAAAAAATTAAAAACAAAATGGTTCATTGGAATTAATATTATTATTTAATCAACCATAAATAAAAATTAATTATTAATTAATTATTTTGTGATGGCAGCTTGGCATTGTTGCCCTGAGAGTTTTGTTTTAATCAAATAAATTTTCAATTATTTATGACGATTTGTTAAAAACATTTAATTGTTCAATCAACAATAATTAATTATTAATATAACACCAATGGATTTTTTAAACAAAAACAAATCTTGTAAATTATCGTTCGTACTATTGAGGGGGTTAAATTAATGATGTTTTTTTTTTTTTTTCTTTAGGTATTGCACAACAGATAAATAATAAATAATTGAAAAATTGTTTAAAGTTATTTATTTTGCTTATATAAATTAAACTTTTTTTTTGTCACGTTGTTCAACGGTTTATCTGACTTTATCTGATTTTATTGTCTTTTACATTGAGTGTAGTTGGCAATCACGGTCGCTAGGATAGCACATGCTCGTTATAAAAAGCGCGACTCTTCAACGCTTGCGCGTTATCACAAACAATAATTTAAAAAAAATTCAAAATTTAATTACATAAAAAAAAAAAAACAAAAAAAACAACATTATTATAAATATACTTACTGATAAATAATATCCTATATTTTAAAATGATGATTATACAACTTTATGTACAACTCGGTAGATAAAAAAAAATTACCTTATCGATATAATGGGTATAAAGAAAAAAAAAGATTACTTTTTCCATTTATCATCATTTGAACACACACAACCGCGACGTTGCAAAGTCGGCACAAGTCGGCAGTCTCACAAGCGCCCTCATGATTCAGCGACACATACCGTCCCATCTGAAATACCCAAGTTCGGTCTCCTGTTCTCTAGTTTTCACCGTTCTATATATATTTTCCAATTTCCAATTTCCATAAGCTGATGTAAGCTTCATTGTGCCAAATTATATTTATTTTTTATTATCTTTATTTTGTTATTTTTGAATGATTAATAATTAATTAAATCAAGCTAATTACATATCAAATACAAGGTAAGAATTAATTAACAACAATTAAACAAATCAAAATATCGTTTGTGTTTTATTTTAAAATGGCGGCCTGTTTTGATTGTTGATTGTTTATTTATAAAAAAAATATACCCTACACATAGCAACAATGAGCTAAATAAAATATTTATTGTTATTTCAGGTTAAAAAATGGGAAGAAAAAAGAGTAAAAGACAAGCACCAGTTAAAAGAAAGGCTATTGAACCTTTGGATACTCAATTTAATTGTCCTTTTTGTAATCATGAAAAATCATGTGAGGTTAAAATGTAATAATTTTATTTGTTTATTATTTTTTGCTAATAATTAATTAAACGATTATTTAATACATGTAGATAATTTTATTTTATTTGTTTTATTATTGACAGGGATAAACAAAGAAAAACAGCAAGAATAAGTTGTCGAGTATGTATGGAGGATTATCAAACATCTGTCAATGTTTTATCTGATCCTTTGGATGTTTATAATGATTGGATTGATGCGTGTGATGCTGCTAATTAATATTCATCTTGTTTTATATCGGCCAAAACAGCTTCAAGTATTTAATAAATTAATTAACAAGTTAAAAATAAACGACAACAACAACAACACAAATGAGACTGTTACAAAATTTATCATCAATGTACAATTTTTTGTAATTAAAAAAATCATCAACAAAGTTGATGATTTTATTATTTTTTTTTCTTTTCATCATGTGATAACATTTAAACAAAGTTGTTATCTAAAATTAATAATATCAACAAGTGTGAACTCAATTTTCTTATGTTTAAATTTAAAAAAAAAATTATGTTTAATAAATTTTTGCAATAAAAAATAAATAAAGTAATTTTCTATAATATAATTAATCTTTTTCTTTGAAAAATATTTCACTTGATTAATTAATCATACAAATTGTTTATTTTTTTTTTTTCCAAGAGTTGATAAAGCAGATGATCATGATGACACTTGAATTAAACCGCCAATCCGCCATTTTTAATTATCATCTCTTCTTTTTTTTTTTTCCACATCATCGAATAGCTTTATGTAGCTTCATGTGTGTATGCCTATTTTTTTTTTTTTTCTATTTGCATTGGTGACAAATGTACAAGTGACGTTAACCAAAAAAAAAGAAAGAAATTTACTGAAATTTACTCCAAAAAAAAAAAAAAAAACTACAACGCAAAAAAAAAAACAATAAAATTTATTTATTGTATAAATATTAATTCAAAAAAATTAAACAAACAATTTGTATGAATTAAAAATAAAACAAAGTGAGAGAGATATTTAATATACGTTGGCGGTGTTGCTGCTGATATATTTGGGTTAGAAACATTTCTATCGCAGTCGTCATCACATTGTAGAAAAAAAAAAAAAAATTCACCTGACGTGGATTATTTTAACATAAATAAATAAGAAAGAGAGAAAGAAAGATATATACAAATAATTAAATAAATATATCTAAAGTAAAAAAATAAATAATGGGATTGACTGTGAGTAGTTTATTTACAAAATTATTTGGTAAAAAGCAAATGAGAATATTGATGGTTGGACTTGATGCTGCCGGTAAAACAACAATATTATATAAATTAAAACTTGGTGAAATAGTAACAACAATACCAACAATTGGATTTAATGTTGAAACTGTTGAATATAAAAACATATGTTTTACTGTTTGGGATGTTGGTGGTCAAGATAAAATAAGACCATTATGGAGACATTATTTTCAAAATACCCAAGGTCTTATTTATGTTGTTGATAGTAATGACAGAGATCGTATATCTGAAGCACGTCGTGAACTTGATAATATGCTTAAAGAAGATGAATTAAGAGATGCTGTATTACTTGTATTTGCTAATAAACAAGATCTTCCAAATGCAATGACAGCTGCTGAATTAACTGATAAACTTGGTCTCAATGAATTACGAGGACGTTATTGGTACATCCAGAGTACCTGTGCAACACAAGGTCAAGGACTTTATGAGGGACTTGATTGGTTAAGCAATGAACTTGCCAAAAAGTGATTTAATTATCATCAACATCATCATCATTATTTATATTATTATTATCAATGTACCAAGAATATATGTTTAATTATTATTATCACTTTTATTTTCATCTTCAAAAGTTTTTGCCCCTTTTTTTTTATCTCATATTCATTTGGTACATTTAATATGATATTAATGATAATATTGTAAGACTTATTTTATGGTCAATAAGGGAATTAATTATTAATAATATTTTTTTTTTGCTTTGTTTATGAAATAGTTAATAATATGTAATAATATAAATTATATTTACAAAAATATTAACTTTGTTTTTTAATTATATACTACTAATAATTAATGGCAACCTTGATACAATCTTTCATCATATTCCAAATGTAAATAATATTAAAAAATGAAAATAAATTTGAAAAAATTAAACAACTCATTGTTCGTTAGTATTTTTATATTTATTATTATTTTTATTGTACAAAAAAATTGGTACAACAGATATTACATATTGTAATATTAAGTGACTTAAATTTTTTTTTAATTATTAATGTTTATCGCAAAATTCAATGAACCCATAAACTGATTTCGTTATAATTTAAACATAATAACAATATTTACAGTTTAACAAATGGAAAAAAGAAAAAAAAAAAAATATATATTTCTTAATTTTATAATTTCGTTTTTATTAAACATAATAAACTCGTTATTTTTTTTTTTTAATGAAAAAATGATATTTAAATAATATATGATATATTTTATTTTGACATCATGTATTTTTACGAGGCCAATTATTGTTGGATGTTTGTGTACCAGTTGCTAAACCCAAAGCTGGAAAATCATGTTCCAATGTGTGACCTGATAAATGTGATACAATATCACTTTCACTTTTACATACTTGACCACAAATTGTACATAGTTCTAGTCCTTTAATTTGACCATTTGTTTCATGTTTATGTAAATTATATAGCTCACGTTGTTTATTTATATCTGGAAGTAATACCAATATTTCAGGAAATATTATTAAAAATTCACTTAAACCCATTTCCATACGACAACGTTTATAATAATCTTCAGCTGTACACATATCTTGACGAAATAAACCACTTAAATATCTAAATTCTTCAATGGCATCTTTTAGTTCTAATATACTACTTATTTTAGCAACTAAATTTTTATTACGTTGTTGAAAATCTGGTGGTGGTGAATATGTATATTTTTTATTATTTTTATCTGGTAATATTGGAAAATTTTGACCAGAACTATTTGTAAATGTTAAATTATTTTCATATTTTTGTGGACGTACAATACTATTTATTTTAACAGCAAAACCAGGTGGTGGTGGTGGTCTTGTTGTACTAAAACCAGGTGGTGGTTTTAATGGTGTTGATGTTTTTGGACTTCCTAAGGCTGGAAAATCATCAACAACATCATTATTTTTTTTCGATATATTATTTTTTAAATTATCTATTTTTAATTCTGAACGTTTTCTTGTTATATTTTTTGTACTATTATTATTATCTTGTAAATCAGTATTATCTGTTGGCTTTTTTTTATCATCATTTTTTTTTTCTATTATTTTTGATACAACAGATTCATTACTACTTGAATTATTGCTTGTTAGTGTTGTTGTTTTAGTTTTTTTCTTTTTTTTCTTTTTAGAATTATCATTTGTAACATTATTTTTTGTATTTTTAACAACTGCTGCTGCTGCTGCTGCTGCTGTTACTGATGATGATGACGATGATGATGATGGAGAAGGTGGTGCATCATTTTTTTGTATTTTAGTTATTGTATTATTATTAGTTGTTGTTACTGATAATGTTGATGATTTTTTTTTATCTTTAGCTGTTTTTGGTAAACTTGGAAATGCTTCAGATATTGAATTATTAAATTTTGGTGGTGTTTGAATGATTTTTTTACTTTGTTGTACAACAGATGGTTTAACACATGTTACTTTTGTCCATTGTCCTGTATTTTGTGTTGTTGAATGTGTTGAATTTTTAGCTGATGTACAATTACCACCAAGTGCTGGAAAATCATCAGTTTTTTTTGATAATTGAGCAACTGGTTTGAGCGTTGGTCTTGATAATCTTGTTGTTATATTATTACCATTTGTTTTATGATTAACTTGAATTGATACATTTGGTGATGATGAAGTTTGTATAACACTTGAACTTGTTTTATTATTATTGTTGTTGTTGTTATTATTTTTGGTGATATTGTTATTGTTGTTATTATTACTACTACTACCACCACCACTACTGCTACTACTACTATAAACATTTAAATTAACAATATTTGATAGACCAGAATTAGATCCATTATCAGATGATCCAAGTGCTGGAAAATTTTCATTATTTATTGAAAGTTTTTGTGATCCAAATGATCCTCTTATTGTTAAATTACCACCACGTCCTCCTTTACTTTTTGTATGACTAAAATTAACTGGTCCTGTTGTTGTTGATGAGGATGATGCTGCTGCTGCTGCATTACCAAGTGATGGAAATTCTTGGGTACTTTGTACATCTGGTTGTTTCATTGATGAAGCTGATGGCATTTCAGATTCATGTAAATATGATGAATCACCATCTGTAGTATCATAATAATCTCTTGTATTATTATTACGTGAATTATATGATGATGATGATGGTGATGATAATGTTTGATTATTATTGTTTGATTGTTGATGACCACGACGATTATTACGATTATTATCACCACGTGGTGCAAGTGTAAATTCAAGTTCTAATGTTCTTGCTTGTTTTGCAGCAGCTTTACCCATAAATTTACTATGTACTGATGATTTATGAGCTTTTAAATCAATATCACTACGGAAGACACTTGTAAATTTTTCATCAGCACATGGTCCCTCTTCACATAAATAATGTTCTTTACTAAAATGATCTCTTAAATAATCATATGAATTGTAATATTGATGAAGACCATCAGCATCACAAAAATGACAAAATAAATGATCACGTCGTAAATGACGAAATAATTCATCATTATCCATATATCTACATTCACAAAATTCACATAATGGATGACCTCTGTGACTTTTATCATCTTTATCACCTTTTCTACGATGTAATCCTAAATCAAATCTTGTATAACAACGTCTTTCATTTGTAAATATTTTAAGATTATCAACACAAAGATCACAATAATGTAAATCATGTTCACGTCTCATGTGATCTTTTAAACCAGTAAATGCACCAAATAACTTTTTATTGCCTTTACAAATTGGACATATGTGTGATAATAAACGTGTAAATTTTTCTTGTATATAAGTATTATCAAAAAATATATTATAACGTGTATCTAGTAGATTACCTTTTATAATATCACGAAATGGTTTTATTTTTTTAATAAATACAACTTTTGGTAAATCTTGACGACATATGGGACATTCATTTTGGCGGCAAAGTACACGCATTCTTGTACTGCATTCATAGCATACAGGATGTTCGCACATTCCAATACTATAAATTTCAACATTTTTATAACAAACAACACATGTGCCATTGTTGTTGTTGTTGTTGTTATTATTATTATCATCATTATTATTGATGCTGCTGGTGTTGCTGCTTGTTTCACGTTCTTCAGACATTGTTATATATTTTTTATTTAAAAAAATTGATGATAATTTTGTAGGTCAATTGTTGTTTCAAAAACAATAATCTATTTATTCATCAACAATTAATTTCAATTGTCATATAAATAATGATCTTATTTATTATTTTTCCACGTTTGTTTGAGTATTTTATTTTGTTGTTTTTTATTTTTTTAATTGAGGTTATTTTTACAAGTAAACCTGAAATAATAAATTAATTTTTTTTTGTGTTATTTATATTAGTGTAATGTAAAATAAAAATATTTTATCAATAGATAATTTTGTTATTGGATAGTGTAAATTAATTTACATTGAGGAAATAATTTATGATGAAATAATTCACGTATTATTAATAATTGACTCACCTATTAATTAATTTTACTTCGACAAATCAGCTGATAATTAATGGCTAGACAAAAATTATGATTTATTAGGACATTTTTTTTTTTTTTTATGGCCAAACGAAAATAGCACTTGGTAATAATTAAGATGAAATTACCCAACAGATGTTTTATAACAGTATCCTTTTTAGTTATTCAAACAAGGTTAACAAGATAAGACTATTATAAATTCTTTTTATTCTTTTTTTTCCTCCTGCTAAAGGGAAAGTCAGTGGTCGGTCGTGTGGTGATTGGAGTGCTGTAACTTTTGGTGCATGGTTCTGAAAAAAAAAAAGAAAAAAAAAAAAGTGAGTGTCAATCTAAGATTAGGTTGTAAAAATTTTTTAAAATGGCTGAAGAGAGAGAGCGAAATATAGGGAGAGAAAAAATAATCGAAAAATTTCCCTATAACTATTTTTCGAATTTAAATAATGTAAAATTAATAAAACAAATTTATTTGTTAAAATAATTGTTAATTATATTTATTTATTATAAATTATAATAATAAATAAAATTTAGTTTTTTTTAATTAATAAAATAAGCACAATTGTGTTATTAATTTTTTGTTTAGTTATATTTAATGTAGTTAAGTTGGTTTTCATGGTTTTTTTTTTTATTTCAATTGTTGATTAGATAATTGTTGTTATTAAGTTAATTATTAAAATTTAATATACAATGAGATTGGCATTTAAACTAATCTAATTTAAAAAATAGATGAATAAATTTGTAATTGACAAATGTTTTGTTTACCTATTGATTGTATTGTTTATTTGTTCTGGGTCGACCATCTTTGATGAATTTTAATTGCAAACACGTGTGACGTGGCCTGTTGTTATTTAATATTTCTATTTAAACGCACTGTCATCAATGATTCCCAAATGATGAGAGACTGACAGGTGTGTGAAAGTCTGTACAAGTCTCAGCCAGTCTATGCAGGTCTATGCATCATTATCTTAATCCTTAAAAGACATAAACAAAACACTTCCAACATTGTTAAAATTAAATTTCGTGTTTATTTTTTCTTTTGCCGTAGCTTTATCTATTTTTTTCCAATTTATTATCAACAATTTCCAAGCTAGGTGATCTCCCAGAATTTCTATAGAAATTCATTATTTCTTGAGAGAAAAAATAATTAAAAAATGACATTGAGAAGAGCTTGCACAAGATTAATTAATTTAACATTAAAAAATAATGATAAATTTAAAAGAAAAATATTTTTACAATCAAACAAGTGTTTAATTTACAACAATGATAGTAAAAATTACACAATGTCTTCATCAACAAAACATGATTTCGATGAAATATTTAAATTTAAAGATACAAATATGAGCAATTGGATTGTTGAGGTTTATTAATTAATTAAATTATATAATTTAATTTATCATAAATTTATTAAATATTAATTTTAACTATTTCAGAGTAAAGTTTATAATTTATGTTGTACATACAAAACAATGTCACTAGATGATAGACAAAAATTTCTATGGTCATTAGCATTAAACTACTCAATGGATCATCAAAAAATTTGTATTCTTGCTGATAAATTATCAACCATTCCGGTATATTATTTATTCAAAAAAATAAATCATTATTAACAATTGATTTAATTGATAATTTATAAATTTTTTTTAGACTGATAATCAACGACAATTATTGTTGAAAGAAAGGTCATTAAAAAATGCATTAACACCTCAATATCATTGGCTATTTGTACTGATGGGAAGACTTGAAAATGGAGTTAAATTTTTAGTTGATTTACGAACAGATGTATTGGTAAATAATTAAATAATTTATCTTAAAAAATTTATAATTAATCATTATAATTTTTAATTTATTTAGAACTTATTATCTGGACAATTGGAAAATGATGAAGCTGTAATTATGCAACAGTTGAATTTAACTCTTCAAGATTTATTATTACTCTGGTTTAGTGTTGGATTTTTACATCTTGAACGTATAACTTGGCAAAGTTCATGTGACATGTTGCAAAAAGTAATGAGTATATGTTATTTATGTTATAAATAAATTTGATGATATCAATTAGATTTCAGATTATGAAGCTATACATCCAATTAGAAATTGGCTTGATTTAAAAAAAAGAGTTGGTCCATACAGAAGATGTTTTGTATTTACACATCCATCAATGCCTAGAGAACCTCTTGTTGTTCTTCATACAGCACTTTGTGATATAATACCAGGTTAATATTTTATTTATTAATTTAAAATTAAGTTATGTTTGTTGTACTTTTTGTTTTAGAAACTGTAAAAGGTATAGAAGAAGCAGAAAAACGAATAAAATCAAAAGATAAAATTCCATCTGATCAAATAAACACAAATGAAATTAAAGCAGCAATATTTTATTCAATTGTAGCAACGCAAAAAGGTCTTCAAGTATGTAATTCCATTGTAAATTAAATTAAAATTTTATTATTTATTCATTGATGATTCAGGGTATTGAACTTGGAAATTATTTAATCAAAGAAGTTGCTAAAAATGTTACCAGAGAATTTCCAATGATTGATAAATTATCAACTCTTTCACCGATTCCAAAATTTCGACAGTGGTTTCTTGATCAAGTTCGTCAAGGTAATATAATTTAGTAATTTAATTGACAATTATCAATTAATTGTTAATATTTTTTAGATCCAAAAAAAATATTTACAAAAGATGAATTGGATAATATTAGTAAACAATTTAGTAACAATGATTTATATAAAGAATTAAAAAAATTATTTAACAATTCACTGTGGCTTAATGACAATGACATAACGGGTATCATGAAAGAACCACTATTACGATCATGTGCTTGGTATTTATATCGCGAAAAAAGAAGAGGCTATGCATTAAATAATGTTGGTAAGTTTAAATTGTTGAAATTAGTTAATAATAAATTAATAAAAATTTATTTTTAGCTAATTTTCATCTAAGAAATGGAGCAGTTATGTGGCGTATTAATTGGATGGCTGATCCAACACCGCGAGGTGCTGAACATAGTTTTGGAATAATGGTTAATTATAGATATTATTTAGATGAAACTGAAAATAATAGTCGTAATTATATTGAAAATTCAATGATAAAAGCATCAGAAAATATTATTATGTTATCAAAAAATGCTGAAATATTAAAAAATTAATTTTTCTACATAAAATTATTCCAAGTTAATTAATAAAAATACCATTTACTTTTTTTTTTTTTTTTTTACTCTTTGAATGTAATGTTTTATTAAAGATTATTAAATTTGTTCATTTATACAATAGCTGGATACATCCAGCTTCACATACAGCACACTTATCTGCAGGCAAATCTGAAACAAGTTTAATTCTTGTTTTGATGTTTTTCAAATATATTGAAAAAAAAAAAAAAAAATTAATAGTAATATCATGTGTAAATATATTTTAATAACAAAGTAAAAAAATAATAATTATTAACATTTATCAAAAGCAGTCATACTGATTGTAATTTAGTTTGTTTTTGTTTTTTTTTTTTTTTAAATATTTGTACAGATTTACTTGCTTGTATTTAATTTTATTTAATTTCTTTTTGTTTATTAATTTTAAATTTAAATTTATAATTCTTAATTAACCTGTAGTCAAGGCTGAGGTTGTTGATACAAGGTTTGAGGAAGATGAGGTCTACTTTCCAATTTAGTATAATCCAAATGGAATTCCTTTGGTACTTTTCTCCAATTTTGTGCATCAAAATAAAAATAAGTACCACGCTCATACGTTGATGTTTTTTCAACCATTCCAAGTCCAGGTGCTTGCGTTATCCATACTTTTTCTTCCATATGATATCGCCATTCTCTGCTGTATCTATTATTTTAAATTAATTTATTAAATAGTATAACAAACAAGAGGCCTCTAATTATTTTAAAATAAATATTAATAATAATAATTACAGTTCAGCAGCAGCAGCTAATTGTAAGACATCTCCAACATTTGTATAAAACATATAAAATAAGAGATCATCTTTGTAACGATTGAGTTTTACAGGTGCCAACTTATCCCTGTAAATATAAATTAATTAATTACCATGTTAAACATCAGTACAAATAATTAATTGATTAATGACAGCTTACCTTATGGATGCGTTAATGAGATATTCTGGTGGTACATGAAAATCAATATCTTGCGGCCGACATGGTGTATCCGCCCAGGGGCCACCAAAATTTTGATAAAGATTTTCAGGTGAATTTAGATTGAGTCCTAATGCAGTCAAGTCTTGACCAAGTGCTAATGATACAAGATTTGGATCTGTTTCAGCTGCTCGAATAAATGTTAATAATCCTACCATACCAAATTGATCTTTGACCATGCTTGCAGGTATATTCGTTACTTTACCTTTAATATAAATATAAATATCAATTATTTTAAAGTTAATTAATATAAATTTTGTTTTATTTTATTATTTACCATCAGGTGATGTTTGTATTCCTCTTTTAGATGCTTGAGATTTATCTGTACCAGTTACTCTATTACTTTGTAATGCATCTTGTCCAATTTCTGGTCCAAGACCAACTGAAAGATTTTTTTCACCTGTTATATTATCACCAGGTGATGGACCATCTCTACTTTGTGTACCAGGTAATGCTGGAAAATCTTCTGAGCTCATTGTAAATTCACTTGTTTCCACCGTTGGTTGTTTAACCATACCAACTGCATCCAAATAACAAATTAACAAAGATCCATCATAATCAAATGTTATTCCAATAGTAATACCGAGAAAAATAATAAAAAAGAGAAAAAAAAAAAATACATATTAGTTTAATTTTGTAGTAAATAATGCCGAATAATAAAACAAACCGTAAGCTTGTTTTCCCGGCATGGGGCTAGGTTGAGGCATAGAATCACCCTGCTGTCCTCTGTTTGTTAACGAAGGAAATTCCGAAAGATCCAAGAGTGGAGGTGTACTCGTATCTCCGCCACCACTATTACCAAATACAGAATGATAACTATTTATCGCACCTTGAGATCCATAACTTCGACTTGGTGGTATTCCAAAGCTTCCCATACTCCCCATTGGATTTGAATTGCTGTAAATAAATGAATAAATAAATCAACTAATTTACATCAACAAAATACAACAACAACAACAAATGTTATTATTTTAGTTGCAATTGAAATAATAAGCAAGCAAATCAAGACAAAAATAAAGCCAAAAAAAAAAAAAAAACCAACCCAAGAGCAGGCATAGTACGTCTATCAGCAAAAGTTCTTTGAGTAAAGAGACCACCACCACCACCTCCTCTGCTTCCCATAGGCGAAAGCTGTTGTTGTTGTTGTTGCTGCTGTTGCTGTTGTTGTTGTTGCTGCTGTTGTTGTTGTTGTTGTTGTATTGGATGACCAACAGTTTGTGAGCCACCTCCAGATCCACCTGGATAAATGCTTGCTCCGACAATTGTCGAATTTGCTGTACTTGATGTACTTGATGATGAGCCTGAAAACATGCCTGATGTTGGTGTGACATGACCCATCAATGTTGATGAACTTAATCCTCCACTACTAGTACCACGTGAAGTTATTATACTAGTACTTCCTATACTCCTTGGTGGCTGTTCAAAATTCAGGTTGGCCATAGCCTCCTGACACTCTTATTTTAAATACCTGCTAAAGCTTTATTTAATTAATACATTTAAAAAATTAATATATCATTATGTTATTTATCATTTATAAAATAACATAAACATACTTTTATTTTTTTATTATTATTTCATAAGAAAATGCGTTGTTAATTATTTATCATTTTAAAAAATATTAACTTTATCAAACACACAAAAAATAATTTTAATTCCAAAAACAAAAAATTATTATTTATTTATTTATTGTAAATTTGTTTGTTTGTTTGTTGTTTATTTTTTTTTTCATTCAGTGCATTGCAAAACACGTACACACACACATAAAAAATAATAATAATTTAAAGAAAATAAAAAAAAAAAAAATTTATTACGCGGGATATGTTGGTTTGACAAGCACAGAGAGCAGTGATGAAAGATGATTGGAAACAAAGGTATATTTATAACCTATAAATTATGGTTGTACCTTGACAATGAAATATGCTATACTTTGTTTGTTGTATATCTTGATTTTAATATTTTTTAAATAATAACAGTATCATGATGATGAATTGATACATGCTTTACTCAAAAGCCAAAATATTAGTAAATGATATTCAAATTCATTTTTGACAAAAGAAAAAAAAAAAAACAAGATTAATAGTATTGTGTTGATTTAATCTTGAAATAAAATTTGCATTTAAATTTTAATTTTATGACAGATATTTAAATAATATTAATCAAAATTTAATTTTCATGACTGAGAATATTACAGAATAATATTTCTAATTAAAAAATTCATAATTTTAATTTTTTTTCTAATTTTATCACAAACAATAAAACAAATTTTTTTTTTTTTTTTTCTTTCAAACAATTGTTTACACACACATATGTTTATAAGGTTATAAATTGTAAATATTAAAAAATAAAATTCATCAATTAAAATATGATTAATTAATTAAAATATAAAATTACTATTTATTTATTTAATTAATTAATTCATTTTAAGGTACTATCATACGTCACAAAGTATAGCACATTTTATCATTCGAAATATATAGGTTATGCCCTAGAAAATATATATTTTTTTACGTCAAATATAAATAAACAAATTTATAAATAACAATAATTACCTAATTTATTTATTCCAGCTGTAAATGACACCACTTTTTTATTCTTTAATTTAAATACATTTTATAAATAATATACACAAGAAAAAAAAAGGCAAAAAAAAAAAATGAAAACCAATCACTTGTAGAAAAAATTGAGAAAAAAATAATGTTATAAATAATTTTATTGACTCAAAAAAAAATAAGCAATGTTTATGTGTATTTATTATTAATTTTTTAACTGGCACTATTTAGGCGGGTAATGCTTTTCACAATAACAGTTTATAATTGTCACAAAAATATACACAGTCACACTGATATCAAGGTTGACTGTAACATCATTGACACAATTAAGACTTAATACTGATACAATTTATGAAAAAAAAAAAAAATAATATAATATATTTTTTATATAAACATACACTTTTTATTTTTTATTTTCAATGTATTGTATATTAATGTAGGTATATATCACAAAATTGTAACAACACTAGAATCACAAAATTCTGCCATATTAGCAAACCTTTTTTTTTTCAACACAAAAAATATATATATATATTTTTTCTCTCAACAAAATCACTCAAATCAGCAACCCAAACGCCCGGTGCATACAAATATATACAATAGTACGAGAGAGAATGTGTTTTGTGTGTATTTTATCTTTCTTTTTTTTATTTATTTTTTTTGACCTTTATTTATAAATTATTTATTTATTAAAATTAAACAATTTATATATTATTTTTAAATACTAAATTTTATATATTATTTATTTAATAATAATCTAATTGTTAATTTTTTTTTATTATTGTTAAATAATGCCGTGAAAAAAATACTTTTTTAGCGTTTTTTTTTTTCATTAATTACGACTTTTTTTTTTTTTTTTTTGACAATTGGACCAATGAAACAGCGCTTGTGTGTCATTTTTTTTTTTTTCTTTTTTTTCTTTGTTTAATACATTGTTAATTTATATATTTTATCTCACTTTTTTCTCCTTTTGTTTAATCTACTTTTATTATTGATTGATAAAGCAGTAATCTACTATTACTATTGGCCGGTAAAATTTTTAAATTTGACAACAGAATTGACAATGAAAATAATAAATTAAAATTAGTTTATTTATAAATTTACCTAATTATTTTTAATTTTAATTTAATACGTAATTTATTTTGTTAATTATATTGAATTTTATATTATTTTTTTTTGACGAGTTTGGTTTTATTGGGCATGCGCGTGTAATGATCATGTATGTATTTTTTTTTTGTATGTGTGGTGGTGATAAGTCATATGATCAAAGTTGGGCTGTTCTTCTAAAATTACGTACATTTTATTACGGGCGTTAGCTTTTACTAAAATATTATAAATCTTCATTGTTAATATATTGTCGTTGGCAATAAGTTTATTTATTTATTTAAAACAATTTTTTTAAATAATAATCAATTTTAATCATGGCTCTCAGCGATGCCGATGTCCAAAAACAGGTGAGTTAAAAATATATTTAATTCAATTTCTTTTTTCTTTTTTTTTTGGAGTATTTTACATATTTATATATTATCTTTTTATCTAGTTTTTTTTTTGGTTTAATAATCATCAATTGTCATTGATTTTATAGATTTATTGTTGTTTATTTATATGACTTTGTTAATATGAATTTTATAATTTTTATGATGATGTTTAATGTCATTTTTTTTTGGGTTTTAATAGATCAAGCATATGATGGCCTTCATTGAGCAAGAAGCCAATGAAAAAGCCGAAGAAATTGATGCAAAAGCTGAGGAGGAATTCAACATTGAAAAAGGACGTTTGGTTCAACAGCAACGTCTTAAAATAATGGAATATTTTGAAAAGAAAGAAAAACAAGTTGAGCTACAAAAAAAAATGTATGTTAATATTTTTTTTTTAAATTATTAAAACTGTCATTATGTCATAATAAACAATTAATTATTTATTTTTTAGTCAATCATCAAATATGCTTAATCAAGCAAGATTGAAAGTTTTAAAAGTACGTGAAGATCACGTGAGAAGTGCACTTGATGAAGCAAGAAAAAAGCTTGGTGAAATTGGTCGTGATCGTGCACGTTACACTGAGATATTAAAGATGTTAATCATCCAGGGTCTTTACCAGGTAAATAACATCAAATTAAAATTATTAACTGCAATTTTTATTTATAATTTTGTGTTTGTTGATCAGGTGATGGAACCATCTGTACTACTTCGTGTTCGTCAAGCAGATGTAACTCTTGTTGAATCAATTCTTCCTGAGATCCAGGACAAGTACAAAGAAGTTTCGAAAAAAGAAACTCTTGTTAAAGTTGATCAAGAAAATTTCATTCAAGCTGATGGTTGTGGTGGTGTTGAACTTTATGCTGCAAAAGGTAATAATCATTGTTAAATAAATTAATAATGTCATTTTTATATTGTTTATTTAATTTTATATATTTTTTTTTTTTGCAATAATAGGAAAAATAAAAATTAGCAATACACTGGAATCAAGATTAGAATTGATTGCTCAGCAGTTGGTGCCTGAAATACGTTCAGCTCTATTCGGTCGCAATCCAAATCGTAAATTTACTGATTAAAAAATTTACTCAATTTTTGTTCAATATTAATAATAAACAGATAAACGACATTCCCTTCAAAGAAAAATTAAAAAAAAAATAAAGAAAGTTTAAATAAATAATTCATAAAATGCATAATTTTATCGAAATAAAAAAAAATATATATAAATAAATAATAAAACCTAAATGATTGTTTGAAAATATAAAATGTTCAGTATAAAATTTTAGAAGATATCAATGTACGTTCACAGTATCATGGCCTACATTTTAAATAATTTTGGTAATTTTATTTGATATAATTTTACCATGTAAAAAAATGGAATTATTAATTTGGTCATTTGGCAGTATTAATTTGTGTTATTATCTAATTGAAATATAAAAAATATCTGTCTTAAGCACACACTTTTTCATGAATAAAATAATATCAAGACGTAATCACATGATTACAAAATATATTTATTTAAATGAACGTACTTTGTATCGAGCATCAAGCCCAATAATTAATTAACACACATTTTTTTTTCTTGTTGTTTTGGATTGTTGATGAAAAATAAAAATATATATATAATGAGTTTAAATTGAGAACTTGATTTTCTTCTTTTTTCTTTTTGAATCTCTTAAAATTAATTGAATGAATTTTTAATTGAGCCACTTGGTTCGTTTCTAATAAATCGTTTTATCTTTAATTATTAGAATAAATCGTACAGATGTATATAAATAAATCTGTAAATAAATAAATAAATGAAATTAAATAAAAATTTGTTTTTGATATTTTTACTATTTATTGATGAAAAACTAGATACGTATTTTTATTTTACTGTATTATTTTTTTGTCTTAATTAATTCGTTTGTTTGACAAAAAATTATTCAACTATTTATTTTATTTTAAACGATTAAAAAAAACGAAAGTCAAATTTACAAATAATTATTATTAACCTACTAAAAAATAACAAATATAATAGAAAAATGGAAATTCAAAAATTTCGAAATCAACTTCAAAATCATAATTACGTAAAAACAAAAAAAACAAAATTAATGAAACACAGTGAAAAAGAAATTAATATACTAAAATGCAACTTGGCAGTGTTGAATTATTGTTCTAGTCTTTTGTATCTTCATTGTTTGCTTATGATTATGAGAGTAACACAGCCCCTGTTGTTTTTTTTTTTTTTCATGTTAAATTGATCCAGCTAACAAAAAAAAAATCATTGTTTCATGGTTGTTTGTTTTTTGAATCCAAACATATTTAATAGACTCTGTTGTGAATTAACAGGAGTTATTTTACTAGCAACTGGTGTACGCCTAGTTGTTCTAGACCTGCTTTGTGAACTAATTGATTTTTTTGATGATAACTGTTGTTTGTTTTTATTAAAAATATTTGAGCTATTTGTATTTTTAGTATTTGACCATTTAAAAAATGAACTTCGTAGTGAATTTGTCTGTTGAGAAGTACTCTCAAATTCAAAATTATCATCTGGACTAGGTGCTCTAACTTTATCATCAATAATCTCATTATCATCACATTTGGCATTATCAAAACAATTTAAATCTTTATCATCATCTTCATGATCTTCATCATGTTTTTCAACATCTAGATAATTTATTTTATCATTAGAATCATCTTTTAAATCAACACCTGAATCTGTTCTTAATAAATTAGTTGTTACTTGATGGCTTTTTAAATTATCTGTATTTTCTTTGTACTCATCTGGCTGACTTATTGGTAGTCCTTCATCTGGTGTTTCTGGTATAATTACATTAACTGATAATAGCTTTGTATTTTTATTTGAATCATCAGTACTATCATGACTTGTAATTTCATCATCATTTTGATTATTTGAAAAATATTTACTTGGTGTATGAACTGATTCATCAATAATCGTTGGCTCAATTGCAATTTTTGTTAATAATTTTCTTTTTGGACGAACAAGACATGGTGATGTTTCAATATTTTTAGAAAATACATTTTTCTTGTGTTTTGGAGTTGTTGATAAATTCGTTGTTTCTTCATTAACATTAATATCAATTGTTTTAACTTTTTTAGTTATTTTATCTTCATCATTTTGTTGATTTTCAATTGATTTACTACCATAAAATTTCAACATATCTTCATCATTTAATTCATCATTCATTTTTTCAAATGATCTTTTCATTGTGTTAATATTATTTTCAATACTTTTAGTTTTTAACAGCATTATTTTACCAGTTGTATTTGGCCATTTTGTTGTACCATCATCAACTTTTTTAGTTGATTCATTATTTAATTTTAATTTAAAATCAGATGACCATATTGATTGATGATTTGTTGATGATGTTTCATGCCATCCATTTGTTTTTTTTTTAATTTGAATTTTTGAATCTGGATCAAATTCATGAAGTTTTTTTAATGTTAAAGGATGATAATTACCAAGTGCAAGTTGATATGCAAGTTTTTCATCAACTTCATTACCAGCATGATATAATTGTTGTTCAGTAACATCATCTGGTACATCATGTAATCTAACTTGTTTACGTTTTATTGGACAATATACTAATTGATGTTTAAATGTTATTAATGCACATATAAAACCTTCACAATATTCTTTACTAACTTTTAATGATTTCATATTTAAATATGATCCAATACGTGGTAAAGATTTTAATATATCTGATTCTGAATTTTTAACAAATTTAAGAGCTTTTGATAGACCAATACCAGGTAATGATGATAAATAATCACAACCAGATAATATACACATATGACGAAATTTATCAATATCAAAATAGTCTTTTTTAATGCCCATTGCTAGATGAAGATTTTCTTGTTCAACAAGTAATCCATTACCATTAATATCCATTTTAAAAAATATTTTTTTACAACCAAATAGTGTTAAATCACTGTCTTCAGTTATGACAACATCAGCAAAACCATTTATATTTAAATATGCCAATTGTGCATCAGCTTCATATGGTGCAACAATACAATCAACATTTATATTTTGACATTCTTTTATTAATTCCAATGCCATTTCATGTGATATATCAACAGATCTACGTAATAAATTTTTTCCTTCATGTGATTTTCCCATTTTCATTAATTCAGCAGCTCTACGTCGATTGCTTTCTCTTGATCTGTTTTAATTAATATAATTTATATTAATAAAGTTATCAAGTTTATCTTGCTACAAGTTTATACTTACTCACGACGTTTAACTTCTGTCTCAGCTTTTGCAGGTAAATGACGACCATCAAATACTAATATTGGTTTTATTCTATTTGCCAGCAACATATGGACAAGCTTCATACAGTATCTGACATATCTAAAGAATAAAAACAAACGTGTCATTTAAAAATCTGTATCAAGTGACAAAATTTTTAGATCTTGAATTGTATCTTACGCATCAGTTGGTTGTCCCAAAGCAATTTTATCAGCACAAGAAAATGCACCACGATGAAGCCAACAGTATGTATCAATAGCAACACTTCCACCAGAAAATTGACTGATGTTGCCTCTCTTAGAGGCCTTGTCCAGGAAGGGAATCAAACCAGTAATACCCATAATTATTTATTTTTGTTCTATGTCTAAAATATGTTCTATGTCTTGAATTAAAAAAACAACATTAAACTACTCTGCTTTTTCCAAATTTAACACATGATGATCATCATGATTGATGTCGTTTTTTTTTTTGTTGTTGTGTCTTTTGTTGGACACACGAATGTGTTCCTCTTTTTTTTTCTGTTATTATTATTCAATAAACATGGGCGCCAAAATACAAATATGATATTCAAGATGGCGTGTAAACAAAAACAAAAAGTATTTAGGCGAGTGTACAAAAAGCGATGCTTAATTTTAATTGCTAACGACTTGATGATTCATGAATATTAATCATTAAATAATAATAAAATTAATGAATATTCTTTTTTTGTTTTTCTCTCTTTCATTTCCATCTGTTTTTACACACAATAGTCTAATAATTTTTTATCTTTTCTTATCAATCAATTAAACCTGTCATAAAGTTTTCAAACTGTTTAATTAATTTTTAAACATAATTATTGTATTGATTTTTTTTTTTTGATAAAAAAAAAAAATAAAGAAAAAAGGCCATGTCTAGTTTCAAGGTAAGAAAAAAATCTTTTTAACATAAAAAATGAATTTTAATAAAATTAATTAACATTTGTTCAATATTTATCAGCCAAATGAACCAAAAAGAGAAGAATTTAGAAGATATTTGGAGCGAGCTGGTGTTCTTGATGCCCTGACAAAAGTTTTGGTTATGCTTTATGAAGAAACTGAAAAACCAGATGATGCACTTGAGTATGTTTGTCACAAAAAAAATGTCTAAAATCAATTTAATTTAATTTAATTTACTATATGTTTATCAGGTATATTCGTAAAAGAATTGGTGGTATAACTGAAGAGACTGTTGAAGTTGATGAACTCAAAAAGAAACTTGATGAAAGTGAAGCCATGAATCGTGAACTACGAAAAAAATTGGCAAAACTTGAAATCAATGATGATAATGAAGCTGAAGAATAATCAACTAGACTTTTAATACAAAAAAAAAAAAACATTCCAAACTAGTCTGAAGTTTTGGTATAAGCTAACTTGGTGCCTTATTATTCTATTGTTAATATTTAATATTTAAATTCATAAATTATCAAGTATTCTAAAGTTAAAAAACTAATATTTTTCTAAATTAAAAATAAAACAATTTAGGCTTGCTCAGTCTATTAAAGAGACATGAAATATTATTGTAATATTATTGGAGCAAATTAACTGATAATTATCTCATCTTGATACTAAAAGGGTCTGATGAAAGTACAAAAGTATTGTTATAAAATATATATCAATAATATTTATATATTATAATTAAAAAAGAGAGCTAGACAAATGTTTGTAAAACAAATAAAAATTATTATAAAGTTCTTTTTCTTTTTGAGTTTATATTATTACAAAAAAAAAAAATAAAACGTGGGTTTAAATTGAGTATTACATGATAATGATTTGCATTGAATGAAATTATTATATTCAAGATGAACAGTAACAAATTGAAAAAAAAAAAAATTGTATTATTTATTGATGATGTTGTTGTTTATGTTGATTTTGTTGCTTGTCGTCTTTTGACGTCCCAATTGTAGACTCTAGCCATGTTGACTTCTGTTGTTGTAAATTGATCTCTGACAAAATCAAGATCATGCTCAACATGTTTTAGTTTTGTTTTAGCAACATCAATATTTTTAACCATCAAGCTTTGTGCATCATCAAGTGTATACTCCAACATGACATTAGCACCTAACCACAGACAAACTTTATCAGTTGGTGGAACAACAGCTTTTGCATAAACTTGTTCAGACAATAAAAATTGTATATCAAGATCTTGACTACTATCTTTTTCTGATTGTAGTTTTTTTATCATTTCCAATGAACGTTCCCATTCTGGAATTTGTGATTTCCATCTACGTTTTTGACTTGCCAAATTGTATTCCATAAATTTATATTTACTATGATTTTCATCAAGTTTTTTAAGCACTTTATCTACTTTTCCTTCATTTTCAGCTAGTGCCATAAATGCATCAACATCTTCCTGTTAATAAAATCAATAAAAACAAAATATATTTATTAATTTACAAAAAAAATCAAGATGAGAATAAAGAGGGAGGATTATTATTATCATGTCCATAAATGGTTATTTGGTTTTTCATGCTTGTCAATAATTAAACAATTTATCATTTTAATTTAAAATATTTATCAAATAAATTACCACAAATGCTGCTTCTGGAATTCCACTGTATGATTTTTTAGTTTCACTCAATTCATTATCAGTTTTATTATTAATTTCTTCCATCTTTATAAATAATTTTGTCTCTTTTTTGCTTCAGCAACCATTTATTTTGGATGAATCTAACCTCAATTTTTTATGGCTGTATCATAAAGCTCTGGCTAGATGCTTCAAGATGGCATCATCATTGTTTTCTTGATGATAAAAACAGTTGGTAAAACTGGCTGGTAGTTAATTGTAAATGAGCCAACTTCCGGGACGCGTTGGTCTGTACTTTGGTGGACGCTACGTAATTCACCAACCGGTCTTTTCTCGTCAACCATCATCAGCAATCCACCACGAGTCATAACGCTCATTGAGCAATTTTGTAAAAAATATTGCAGTCAATGCAAGACTTGTGCAGTTATGATAGGTAAATTAAATATATAAAATTAATTATCATAATTAAATTAATTATAAATTTTTTATTATGATGACTTTTATCTGTCCGTGTTTCACCTGAATTACATTGATTATAAATATTTCAGATACTGAATAAAAAATTTATAATTGATGCATCATATGAATCAACTCAAAACCTTGTAATTATTAATTTTACAAAGCGGATCGTTGTGTTATTTTAAATAGGAGCTGCTGTTGAACATCAAAAGCCGAGGCCGTGGTATATTAATACATGAACACGCGGAAGGTTAAATAATTGATAATCATCATGTATCTTTACAATTTAACACTTCAACGTGCCACAGGCATAACCCACGCTGTTCATGGAAATTTTTCTGGCAGTAAAATGCAAGAAATTCTTGTATCACGTGGTAAATCATTGGAGTTATTGAGGCCTGATCCAACAACTGGAAAAGTTCATACATTGCTGACTGTTGAAACATTTGGCGTTATTAGATCGTTGATGGCATTTAGGTTAACTGGAGGCACCAAAGATTACATCGTCATTGGTTCTGATTCTGGAAGAATTGTTATTCTTGAATATATACCAGCTAAAAATGTATTTGACAAAGTTCACCAGGAGACTTTTGGTAAAAGTGGCTGTCGAAGAATTGTACCTGGTCAATATCTTGCCATTGATCCAAAAGGACGTGCAGTTATGATAGGTAAATTATCATTTTTATTATCATGAAACATTTGTTTTATATTATTTTTATTATGATGAATTTTATCTGTCCGTGTTTCACCTGAATTACATTGATTATAAACCTCAGATACTGATGTATAAAAAAGCTAATCTCAAATTAATATTCCCTCAAGATAAAAATTGTAAATTAAATTAATAAAAAATTGATTTTTTTGATTTAACAGGAGCTATTGAAAAACAAAAGCTAGTCTACATTCTCAATAGAGATCCAGAAGCACGTCTTACAATATCATCACCACTTGAGGCACACAAAAGTAATACACTTGTTTATCATACTGTTGGTGTTGATGTTGGATTTGAAAATCCAATGTTTGCATGTCTTGAAATTGATTATGAAGATGCTGATAGTGATCCAACTGGTGATGCTGCAATTAAAACACAACAAACATTAACATTGTATGAGCTTGATCTTGGTCTTAATCATGTTGTTAGAAAATACAGTGAACCACTTGAAGAACATGCAAATTTTTTGGTATCAGTACCTGGTGGTAATGATGGACCAAGTGGTGTATTAATTTGTTCAGAAAATTATTTAACATATAAAAATTTGGGTGATCAACATGATATACGTTGTCCAATTCCAAGAAGAAGAAATGATCTTGATGATCCAGAACGAGGAATGATATTTGTTTGTTCAGCAACTCATAAAACAAAAAGTATGTTTTTTTTTCTTGCACAAACTGAACAAGGTGATATATTTAAAATAACACTTGAAACAGATGAAGATATGGTTACTGAAATTAAATTAAAATATTTTGATACTGTACCTGTTGCAACAAGTATGTGTGTATTAAAAACTGGATTTTTATTTATTGCATCTGAATTTGGTAATCATTATTTATATCAAATTGCTCATCTTGGTGATGATGATGACGAGCCAGAATTTAGTTCAGCAATGCCATTAGAAGATGGTGATACATTCTTCTTCGCACCAAGACCTCTGAGAAATCTTGTTCTTGTTGATGAGATGGATAGTTTATCACCAATTTTAGCTTGTCAGGTAATTATCCCAAAGCTTTACATAATAATTGAAAATTGCATCAACAAGTAGAGGTACGAAAAAATTAATATTCGTATCTCTGTGATTGATGCAAAATTAAATAATTCTCGTCGCCTTCGATTTGTTTATTCTATTGCGAATCGAAGTGAACACGATAAATTACAAAATTTCAATAATTAAAAGTTGATTCATTGCTTTTTTTTTAAATTTAATTTATCATAAATTAATTGTTGTTAATTTATTATTAAAGGTTGCTGATTTAGCAAATGAAGATACACCACAATTATACATGGCATGTGGAAGAGGACCAAGATCATCACTTCGTGTATTACGTCATGGTCTTGAAGTATCAGAAATGGCTGTTAGTGAACTTCCTGGTAATCCAAATGCCGTATGGACTGTTAAAAGAAGAATTGATGGAAGAACAACAACAAATGCATCATCAGCTGCTGAAGAATTTGATGCTTATATTATTGTATCATTTGTTAATGCAACACTTGTATTGAGTATTGGTGAAACTGTTGAAGAAGTTACTGATTCTGGTTTTCTTGGTACAACACCAACTCTCAGTTGTTCTGCTCTTGGTGAAGATGCTCTTGTACAGGTAATTAATCATTAATCATATTTATTCAATCAATTTGCACTGCGGTATCTCCGACACCTGGATTCTCCCCACGTGTCGGTCGCGATATGTGCCAAATCAATTTCGGAATTCACGCATCGTTGGGAGATTACTTGATACTCGTAATTTCCCTGGAATTATGACCCGTACATTTTTTTTCTCCATCAATTTTAATTAAATAAATGCATCGAAATTGTTTTTAACATGAATTTTTCATTAATATTTTCCAGGTTTATCCAGATGGCATCAGACATATTAGAGCTGATAAACGTGTCAATGAATGGAAAGCACCAGGAAAAAAAACAATTGTCAAATGTGCTGTTAATGAACGACAAGTTGTTATTGCTTTAACTGGTGGTGAATTGGTCTACTTTGAAATGGATGGGGTAAATAATTTTTTTATTTTTTTTTTAATATTAAAATCGCATAATTGTTCTCTCTGGTACGTTTTTAAATGGTTCCTTGAGATGTAAAGATTGCGAAGAGTAATTTTTATTTGATAATTATGCAATTGAAATGAAAAATTTGTTACTTCAGTTATCAATTATTGGATAAAACAAGCCATCTTCAATTAAAATTAATACTATTTATTAAAAGATCTTTACTAAACATGTTTCTTGTTTCTTTTATAGACTGGACAATTGAATGAATACACTGAACGTAAAAAAATGCCATCAGAAGTAATGTGTATGGCTTTGGGAAAAGTACCACCTGGTGAACAAAGATCATGGTTTTTGGCTGTTGGTCTTCAAGATAACACAGTTAGAATAATATCATTAGATCCAAATGATTGTTTAGCACCAAGAAGTATGCAAGCATTACCAGCAGCTGCTGAAAGTCTTTGTATTGTTGAAATGGGTGCATCAAAAGAAGTTGGTGGTTCTGATGATAATCCAATAAAACAACATTCAAGTCTTTATTTAAATATTGGTTTAACAAATGGTGTATTATTGAGAACAGTTCTTGATCCAATATCTGGTGATTTAGCTGATACAAGAACAAGATATCTTGGTTCACGACCAGTTAAATTATTTAGAATTAAAATGCAAGGTAATCAAGCTGTTCTTGCAATGAGTAGTAGATCATGGTTAAGTTATTATTATCAAAATCGTTTTCATTTAACACCATTATCATATGAAAGTCTTGAATATGCATCTGGTTTTAGTTCAGAACAATGTCCAGAAGGTATTGTTGCAATATCAACAAATACATTGAGAATTTTAGCACTTGAAAAATTAGGTGCTGTATTTAATCAAGTTAGTTTTCCACTTGAATATACACCACGTAAATTTTCAATTCATCCAGAATCATCAAATTTAATTGTCATTGAAACTGAACATAATGCATATACTGAAGAAACAAAACAACAAAGACGTTTACAAATGGCTGAAGAAATGCAAGAAGCTGCTGGAGCTGAAGAAGCTGCTGTTGCACGAGAATTAGCTGAAGCATTTTTATCTGAAGAACCAAATGAAGCTGTATTTGGTGCACCAAGAGCTGGACCTGGTTTATGGGCATCATTAATTAGAATTATTGTTCCAACAACTGGTGATACTCTAAATACATATAGACTTGAACAAAATTATGCTGCATTAAGTTTAGCACTTGTTAAATTTGCCAATCAAGGTGATCAACTTTATTTAATTGTTGGTGTTGCAAAAGAATATCAATTGAATCCTCGTATTAGCAATGGAGGATTTTTATATACATACAAGTACGTATACAATATTATTAGTTTATTAATTTTATTTATTTATTTAAACAATGATGACATGTTCACACGGCTGTTTACTAATGATGACAACCCTGCAGTACTGAGTTTAAATAAATATTTATATCAGCTTTAAAAGCATTTGCCAAATAAATTAAAACATTTAAATTAATTTTTTTTTTTTATTATTTTATTTGTTACAGAGTTAATGCTGAAGGTAATCAATTAGAATTATTACATAAAACATCAGTTGACGAGGTTCCACTTGCTATATGTTCATATCAAGGCAGAGTATTAGTTGGTGTTGGTCGTATGTTGAGATTATATGATATGGGAAAGAAAAAGTTGTTACGTAAATGTGAAAATAAACATATACCAAATACAGTTGTATCAATAAATGCTGTTGGTCATAGAATATATGTTAGTGATGTACAAGAATCAGTATATGCTGTACGTTATAAAAGACAAGAAAATCAATTAATTGTATTTGCTGATGATACACATCCAAGATGGATAACAACAACTTGTGTATTGGATTATGATACAGTTGCAACTGCAGATAAATATGGTAATATTGCTGTTGTTAGACTTGCACATGCAATTAATGATGATGTTGATGAAGATCCAACTGGTAATAAAGCATTATGGGATCGTGGTTTATTAAATGGTGCAAGTCAAAAAGCTGATACTGTTGCATCATTTCATGTTGGTGAAACAGTTATGTCATTACAAAAAGCAACACTTATACCTGGTGGTTCAGAAAGTTTAGTTTATACAACATTAAGTGGTACAGTTGGTGTACTTGTACCATTTACAAGTCATGAAGATCATGATTTTTTTCAACATCTTGAAATGCATATGAGATCTGAACATCCACCACTTTGTGGTAGAGATCATTTGTCATTTAGATCGTACTATTATCCAGTTAAAAATGTCATTGATGGTGATTTATGTGAACAATTTAATTCAATTGAACCAGCTAAACAAAAGGGTATATCTGGTGATTTAGAAAGAACACCATCTGAAGTATCTAAAAAACTTGAAGATATCAGAACACGATATGCATTTTAAATACAATTTTTTTATTTATTTGAAATTTGTATATTCATGTGATGATTGATGTGTGTATAAGTGTAAAAGACTGATTATTTTTTTTTCTCTTCTCTTTCTAAATTCACTTTGAACATTTACTTTTTAGCTATTGTAAATATTAACGAGTCAATTAATCAAAGTATTATTCTATCTTTCATGTTTTTTTTTTTTTAATTGTGAATTATTGATTAGCAAGTAAGAGGTGTACATTAACAAAAAAAAGTAATAATTATTCGGCGTGCAAATTGATACATTTAAACAAATAAATATTTATTATAATTATTTTCTAATAAATAATGGAATATTATTTAAAATATACAGTTTATTGATGATTGTAGAATTGAAGATTTTTTTTTTCCTTGATAATTTTAAGAGAAAAAAAAAAAAATATTATACCAAGGTATTTGGTAGCTTTGGGTACTTGATGATTAACTTTTTTTTTGTTGAATTTAACTAATGGTTTATTTGTTACAATTTTAAATGCAAACATTTTTTAATATTACAATTATTTTACTGGTTTTTTAACTGACTATTTATAACTTGATATTTGATATACATATATTAATTGTATATTGATGAAAGATACTATATGATATAGATATAATATGTAGAAAAAATAATTTTTTTCATAGAAAATGAGCCAGTATATAAGATTTAAGCCAAGTTTATACATTTTCATTAAAAAAAATGAGGTGTGAACGATAGCTACATTGACTAGAAGGTTTTTTTTCGAATCAATTACAACAAAATAAATTATGATAAAGTAAATCAATATGAAATAAATTACGACAAAATTAATAATAATTTTCTATTGTAAATGATTTTGTCGTAATTTATTTCATCTTGATTTACTTTATCATAATTTTTTTTATTGTGATTCATTTGAACAAATTTATTTTGTTGTATAATAAAACAATTATAAATATCAAGTTTGTTTTTCGAATTTTATTTCGTCTAGCAAACTTAGATACTTAGATATCAAATGTCAAATTATAGATAGTCAATTTTAAAATCAATATTTAAATATCTAAAATCTTTTAAATCAAAAATATCTGCAACCAGGTTAATGTAGATAACAAAAAAAATAGAAGGGACCGTCAATTAAATAAATAAATATTAAAAAAATAAGTTTAGAACCAATATAATAAAAGAAAATAATAAATTAAATAGAATAGAAAAGTATTGATGAATTTGACAATATTTTTTTTCTGCTACAATTTTATCTTGTGAAAAACCCATTGTCATATTTCTTTGAAACAGAAGATGAAAAAATGAATTTTAGTAAAAAAATAATATTTTCTTTTCAATCATTCACATCCAGGCAAAGAGCCTCTCTTTTCCAAGGGTTAGAGTAAAACCAAAATCTTGAAGCAACTACATGTACCTTTTCATCTGTGTAATGCCCTCGTTTCGCTCAAACATCCCTCTCGAAAAAAATATAAAACAAAATCATGTACTCCATATATATATATTTTATTTGCAAGATAAAAAAAATATGTCTATCACACAGGTATATGGAAAACGTAGGTGTACATTATAGATATGCTAATGGACCAAGTGAAGAAAAAAAAAAATTTACAAACAGACTACTCAACATTTCATCTCCCCCATTGATAGATAAATAAAATATTAAAATTTTAACGTCAAAAAATATTTACAAATGTCTTTATTCACATGATAAATGTACAAGTTTCTAATTGAAAAATAAATAATACAAAAAATCCTAGATGACAAGTATCAAGACACAGTGATTTACAAAATAAAAATCTGTTTTTATTATAAAGAGAGGAGTAAAAATAAAAAAAGCAGCCAAGTGATGATAAGCAAAAAGGACATGTATATATATAAAAAATAATAGTATGAGTTTCTCATTCAAGCATCAGCCAACAGTCAAGTTGATTTTAAGGACACTGAGGGTAGTTTTAGTGTAGTATGTGTACAAATATATATTTTGCGTTGGCGCAAAAGCACAAGTTAATGTATATGAGTAGGGATGAAGTTTTAAGGGTGAAAAATAACATGAGCAAATATATGCTAGTGAAGTTAGCTAAGCCGGGTAGTGACGAGCTTGCAAGCAATGAAATGAGTCAGTAGTTGTTGATACCAGTTGAGACACTCACTGAGAGTGTGGTGCCTCTAATTGAAAATGAAAAAAAATTATAAAGTTAAAATAGAGATAATAAAAAGGATGCTGTATGTGTATGAATTGTGAATACTGTGATAATAAAAAAGTTTGTAAACATTTTTGAAAAAAAAAAATAACAAATGGTAATGATGTTGATGGTGACAATGATGATGATGATTATCAAAAGAATAATAAGTGTAAAAAAACAGCTAAATTTAACAATGATAATTCAAATGAAAAAAAAATATATGATTCAAGATTATTTTTTTAATGATAATAGTAACAACAGTATTGTTGGAAATGTTAAAAAAAATTCAACTTTATTTCTATGATGAACAACAAGCACACAGCTAATAATGGTAATTGAGTGTTTCATTAAATACATCAAAGCATGTGTATATTTTTTTTTAATTTTTAAATATACTTTTAAGATTGCAAAGATTGACAGAGTAATATTAGGGGATTTATTAAAATAAAAAAAGAAGAGGGTATGTCGATTGGTATGAGATAACGACAGTTTTGAAGAGGCGTTGGAAAACCAGGGCTTGGTCAATATTTCTATCAGCCTATTTACTAATTCAGGGTGTATCAAAATTTATCATAATTTATGATAAAATATTTTTTTTATTATTTACAAAATTAAATCATCTTGCTCTATTTAATTTCAATTCAATTTTATTACATCATTATGGTTTTTTTTTAAATTTATTTTTCATATATTATTGATAATTTTTCTTTTCAATTTGTAAGCACATCTTGGTGTACTTGAAAAATAAAAAAATATTCTTCTTTTAAAAAATCACGTCAGCTTTAGTTTTAATTATTAATTAACGAGTTTAAAATGTCGCGTGGTTCACCACCCTAGCTCTTGACTTAAGTTTATTTTTTTTTTTGTATTTTATATGAAGCTATATGTTGTCAAGTGTTTCAACATATATATATATATTTATAATTGCATGTATGTCGATGATAAAGTGGCTTCTTTATTCCACGTGTATGTGTACATGTACTTATATTAAATTAAATTTTTCATTTCAATAAATATATTTTACATTTTTTAAATGAAAAATAAAAAATAAAATTGATTATTAAATTTGATTGAAATTTTTTTTTATTTTACTGATGAATATTTAATTGATTTACGTGTTAAATTGATTTATGTGTCAATCAAGTAAACAAATTCAATCATAAATTCCAATCAATTTTTATTTTTTTTAATTTATTTTTAATTTGATGTTTTTAAATAAAAAATAAATGTCCAACACTTTACTGATGATGGATTAAAATTGATCACTTGTATTGTGAAATATATATATATATTTTTTTCCCCAAGGATATTACAGCAGCCAGGAGTGATCAGCTTGATCATCATAAAAAACGTCAAAAAAATATATCAATGGATGAAAGCTTATGTGTAAACTCCATAATTTGGGCAATTGTATTAATATTAATATTAAAAATTGATGGTACAAGTGGTAATTGTGAGCTTGCAGAATTAACATGTCGTGATGGTAGATGTATACCACTTGATGCATACTGTAATGGTCATGATGATTGTGGTGATGGCAGTGATGAGCCAGCATTATGTACACCATGTAATAGAACATATCATGGTAAAGAGGGACGTACATATGAGCTTGAATTAACAAGGCCAACTGAAGGACGTTTACCATTTTTATGTCATTTAACATTCACTGCTGGTGGTGCTGGACATGGTGAATTGGTACAATTATTTTGGGATGCATTTAGTATTGGACGTCTTGAGACAATAAATGGTGAAGAAAATGAGCCAATTTATGCAAGTTGTCCTGAGGGATCATTACAATTATCAGATCTTGGTAGACCATTTACTGGTGGTTCATGGTGTGGTAGCAGTCAAGGACGTCCAATATATTACAGTGAAACAAGTACTGTTACAGCATCAATTAGATTATTTTATGCACCATCAAATGTACCATTTGAATTTAGATTAAGATATAGATTTATATCACGTAATGAATCAATTGCTAGATTAGGACAACCTGGTTTATCAATTGAAAGAGGTTCACCAGTACCTGGTACATATTGTTCACGTAATTTTTATGAATGTCATAAAAAAAAATGTCGTGTACAAAGTCCAAATTATCCTGGTGAATATCCAAGAAATGCTAGTTGTTTAATAACAGTTAGACAAAAATTTGTACCAACATGTAAACATGCTATGATATCAATAAAAGCTGGTAGTGGTATTGGTTCACAAATATTTCAAAGTTTTACAAATTTACAAACATTTATAAGTAGTAGTAGTAATTTAATAAATAATAATACATTAATATATAATAATAATGATACAATAATAAATAAAAATACAGATAAAGCTAAAAAATATTATTCAAATTTACAATATAATAATAAAACAATTAATAAATTAAGTGTATGGCAAGATTGTACATCAGAAAAAGATCGTTTAGTATTTCGTGATGGTTCAAAATTAGATGATCCAATATTATTAATATATTGTGGTGGTCCATTACCAAGAATAACAGCACGTGGTCCAGTAATGTTAATTGAATTTAAAAGTTCATCAATACCAATACCACTTGGTTCATCAAAAATGAGACTAGAATTAGATGTACCAGTTGTTTATGTTGATTCAGATGGTCTTGATTATGCAAGAGGTAATCAAGGATGTCATTTTTATATTAATGAAACAAATAAAAGAAGTGGTATATTTCGTGCACCACAACATACATTACCAATGGGTTCAATTTGTACATGGGATATTAGAGGTTCAATTGATGATCGTGTATGGCTTTATTTTTCATCATATACAGAGCATTATCATACATATAATAATGATGATCATAATGATGATAATGATGATAGTAATAATAATATTAAATTTATAAAAAATAATAATTCATCATTAAGTTTGCTTAAAAAACAATGTTCAGTTAAAATGACACTTTGGGATGGACCAGCAAATACTGGAATTTTCATAGCAAGTTTTTGTGATAATATACCAAAACTTTGTACACATGCTGCATTAAGAAATACAACAAGATCAACAAGACCATGTACAGAATCAGAAAGTTATTTATCAACTTCATCATCATTAACATTAAAAATGGAAACATTATTTGGTACAGCATTACGTAATGTTAATTTTCAAGCAAAATATGAATTTATATCAACAAAACAAAGTGGTGAACAATGGGGTAATAATGGTGCATGTAATAGAATATGGAAAAAATATAAAAGTGGTGATATAACATCACCAAAAGATATTAGATTATATGGTAGAGGTGGTGCTAAAAAAATTGATTGTAATTATAGAATTGAAGCTGGTGCTGGTGAACGTGTACGTTTAACAATACATAATATTAGTTTAGGTGATAATACAAATTGTATTACTGAGCCAGATCAACATTCTGGTAGATCAAAATGTGTACATGAAAATGGTACTAGAAATGCTAAATTAATAATATATGAATCACCATGGAAAGATGTTAAATTACCAAGAGCATGTTTATGTGATAATACATCACATTTACCACTTGTTCATATATCCTCAGGAAAAGCATTGGAAATTAAATTTATTGTTAATCAACAAGCACCACATGAAGACTTTGAAACATTATTTTTTTTTGCTAGTTTTGAATTAATTAAAGTACCAGAATGTCCCAGGAGGCAACGTCTCCGTGGAGAAGGTAAATTTATTTTTCTATTTAATTATTTAACACAACTAACAAAAAAAAAAAAACAAAAAGATAAAATATTAATTTTACATTAAAATATTTACTTTACTATTTTTTTTTTTTTTCTTTTATAAAAAATTCATATTCCAAAGTGTTTATGAAAAATAAATATAAAAAAAGTACTTAGGCGAGAGAGGAATGACCTGATTCACAGTTGAGATTTTAAAAGAGTGAAATAATTTATCTCACAATCTAAAATATTTGCTAAGTGGAAAAAGATTAAAACTATATTGACTTAGATATAACTTTTTATTATTGTTTAAAGAGAAGAATATAAAATTAAAAATAAAAAAAAAAAAAAAATATCATCAGCTTATTGAATAATAAAAAGGAGAATTTTTTAAAAAATGTGGAACAGATGTAAGACAGATTAATGAAAAAGTCATTGATGTTTGAATAGGGTACTTATCAATAAACTACTTTGACTTTTGAGGTGGTAGTCTCGTTTATTTTCATTTTGTTGTTACTTAAAATCGATCTTTATAAATACATATATACATTTTAGTAATCCGGTATTCACTCTTCTATGAAATTCAAGTTTTATCATCATTTTTTATTCAAACATATATACACTTTTAATATATCTATATGTAGTTTGATGCGCACTGCATCGTCTAGAGGTTGATGGCCGTATGAAAAAAAAAAAAAATAATAATCACTGCAGTGAGAGAATATAATCAAGTTAGTTTGTATATAATTATGTAAATAAATATTGAATTAATTTTCTAGGTGGAGAATTGAAATTTTTAGAGCCACCACTTTCACGACCAGATATTTATTGTGAGGGTATGCCTTGGCTAGTTGAAGCAAGAGATAATCGTTCTCTTTTTGTATTAACATGGGGCTGGTTTTTACCTCTTGAACCTACAACAACAACAACAACAACTACCTCTACATCATCATCATTATCGTCGTCATCATTAAATAGTGAATTGTCTTCCAACACACAACAACAACAAAATTATTTAGTTACATCTGATTCACCAATAAAATGTCCAACAACAAATAGAATATTATTATATTCTGGATGGCCAGCAAAATTATTAAAAGTTGTATGTCCATCTGAGCCAGGTGCACGTGATTTTACTGTTCATGTATTTTCTGAAGAATGGCTATTAACTGCTGGTACATCAGATGAAAGATGGCTAGCACCACCAAGACCAGCAACTCTTATTATTGATTTTGTTGCACGTGAACCTGGACAAGCAGCAGCATCATGGCTTGAAATATCTAAAACAAAATCAGCACTTAGACGACAATTACGTTTACCTGGACGTGTTATTGATAATGAAACAATAAATAATGGTGATTGTTTACATACATGTCCAGAACTTGGTGCTTGTATTGCTGCTAGTTTATGGTGTGATGGTAGAGTACATTGTCCATCTGGTTATGATGAAGCTAATTGTGGTAGTGGAGCTAGACTATTAGGTCTTTTACCATCTGGTGTTTGGCTTGTTGTTGCTGGTGTTGCTGGAATTGTCACTGCATTTGCATGTATTTTAACAATTTTAATGTGCAAGTAAGTTATTTTATTAATTAAATTACTATTAATAATTATTATATATATATTTTGTTTATTTTTTTAAAGATCAAAAAATCGAGCTAAACGTTTGTTTAATGAAGAAATTAGAAGAACAAGTACTTTATCAAGAAGAGTACCAACTGAGGAGTCATTAATAACAACGTCATCTTGACAAACAACTCCCGGCTATGTTGAATATATTCACGTTGACCGGGAGACAACTGTTTAAATACAAAAAAAAAAAATTAGATATGTGTTTACAAAGCTTTCTTCTCACCGTCCACAATTTCGTTTTTCTTTTGGAATTTAATTTATATTTCGAATTAATTATCTATCATTTTTTTAAATCAATATATACAAAATTAATTGCTGAAATTTATTTTCTATTTTTAACATTAATTAATCTATTTAAATAAATTAATTTAGTTTTTTTTTTTTTAAATTGAGAATCCATATTATAAAGTATAAAAATTAAAAGAAAAAAAAAGCTTTAAAATTAACTGTTGTGGTACAAATGCCTCAGCGTCCTTGAGAACGCCGTTGTACTGCTATAATTAAAGTAATAAAAAAAAATATATATATATCTATGAAAAATAATGATAATTAAAAAAAATAAAAATAAAAAACATCGATGAAGAAGCCCCGAGTTAAAAAAAAAAACACTTGTGAAGCACATCGGGTGAAAGCCAATATGTATATACTTGAAACATAACACCATGACTGCTTATATACACGTAAAAAAAATAAAACAATATATAATAATCAACACTGATAACACAAACAGTAAATAAAGTAAATAATAAATTATATATTATGTTGAAAATAAAATTAACAACTTCATAGCTGATTGCTCCTAAGTATAAATATAATTCTCACAAAATCAATTCTATCGAAATAAAAAATGCACATCTAGATTAATTAATAATTAAAAAAATAAGCTTCAATAATAAATAAAAATAATTTAAAATTGTTTTTTAAATACCTATTGTTATTATCTATTAATTAATAATTATTAATTTAAAGAAAAAGAAATAAATCTTGATAGAAAAATATTATTGTTAGTAATTTATTATTATAACAATTAATAATAAAAAAATAAATTATTGAGTTGATGGATTTGATGTTACAATTGATTTGAAAATTTATAAATAAAAAAAATTTATTTATTTGTTAAATTAAACGTAAAAAAAAGGTATATTTCGCGAATTTTTTTTGAGAATAATTCTTATTGTTTATGTGATTAATGACATTGTTTATTGATTAAAAAAAAATGTTTGTTTAGTAGGTATTATTAGACTAAATAAATGAATGAATTTAAATTAATTTGTTATTAATTTTTATGTTGAAATTTATAAAAGCCAAGAGAATAATAAAAAGTTTTAAAAAAATATTTCTGCACTTTAATAAAACGAATATTGAATCGAATAAAACAGTAAAATAAATAATACAAAATTTAAAATTAGTATAATTGTTGAAATAATTAATAATTATAAATATTGTATATATATTTCTAAGTAATGCAAAATAGATTAAACTGTCTGTACATAGATTTGGCTGTGATAGAAACATGAAAAGCTGCAAATTATGTATGAGAGTGTGTGGCTGAATAATTTAACAAAAATTAATTATAATTAGTTTTATTAATTAAGTTAGGAAAGTGTCATTGATAAAATCAAACTTTAAAAAAGAAAATATAAAATAAATAGTTGTATTTTAAGGGAAATTCATACATCAAAAAAATAAATAAATTCAAATGTAAAAATATATTCACAAAAGGTTTATGAAATTATTAATAAGGCTGTTAGTTAATTGAAATAAATAGCAGATAATTAAGTTGATAAAATACGTTAAAATATATTATAAAAAAACAAAAAAAAATATTGTCAAAGCTCATCTTTTAAAATATAAATACGTAAAAAAAAATTTAATAAACTCGAGATATATTAATTGAGATAAGAAGCAATTATATTGATTAAAAAAATTAATAATAATTTATAGAAAATTGTAGATATTTACTAAACAATATTAATAGTTTTTAAAAAAAAAATATTGAAAAAAAGACACCATAATAAACGAGTCCATTTATTAAAAAATAAATTGACAAATAACTTCAAATTTTAATGACAATTATTGTTTTTTTTTTCATTTTAAATTCATGTTCATTTTTAAATAACATATTGAAAATTTATTAATAATATTTTATGTATATGACTGATTTAAATAGTAAAAAAATAGCTAATAAATACTGGGCAAAAAAATAAAAAGAAATAACAAAATAAAAATGTCAAAATATTTAAAAACTAATAAATTATTTGGTTAAATAAATGTAATTTATTATAAACAAAGTATAAAAGAGGAAAGTAGACAAAAAAATATTATAGATAAAAAAAAGTTGATAAATTAAAATGATAGATATATTATATTTAGATTTATCAGCACTTTGCGTTACGTTTGTACGAATTTAAAAAAAAAACATGTAGAATTTTTCTCTCTAATTAGTAAACTGTTATACATAAATGTACGACTAAAAAAAATCGTATGAAATAATGAAAATTAATAAAAATAATAAAACAAAAATTAAACCTGAGTATTTATCTTGATTATTTTTATATAAAACACGGAAAATTATTATTTTTTAATGAAAATGATTTGAATATGAAGAGTGAGATTGAAATTTCGAAATAATTTTTTTATAAAAAAATTCCAAAAATAATGCTCCAGGTGAGGCTCGAACTCACAACCCCGGCATGGCTCACGAGAACTGTCTTATAAGTACCGTGCGCTAACCAATTGCGCCACTGGAGCAGTTATGAAACACGGCTGAATTTTCTCATCTTGAGGCAAAATAAATATTTTATGAAAAAATAAATGAATTTTGTTTTTTTTTTTTTTTTATAAATTTTAAAAAATTTAAATTTATTATTAATAATTTAAATTGTTTAATAATAATAATTATTATTAATTATTTATTTTATTTTTTTTTGTTTTTTTTTTTTTTTTATTAATTTAAATTAATTATTTAAATAAATAATTATATTTTTTTTTTATTTAAAAAATTAAATAATAATTTTTTTTTTTAAATAATATTAAGTAATGTCATGATTTAATTAATATAATTAAAAATTCAAGATAAAATTAATGATACTATTGTTAAGAAAAAAAAAACAAAAAAAATATACGCCCCCGGGTGGGTTCGAACCACCAACCTTTCGGTTAACAGCCGAACGCGCTGCCATTGCGCCACGAAGGCATATTGATATTTTTGATGCCATCCAGACGGTGCCAAATATTTGGATTACCTAGATGACAAAAAAACACATGACAATAATAAAAAATAATTAAAGGATAATTATTATTGCTTGATCTGTTTGATGCGTTGATGCTTTCATCTGTTTACAAATCAGCTAATTTTTGCTGACGAATTAGATGATGATGATTTATCAATAGTGATGGTTACAGATGGTTATAAGTTTATAACAAGTAATTTATATCACTAATTGAATTTCATATGCATTGTATTTCTTTTTTTTTTTTTAACGGTCCTGTTTTAATTTCTGTAATGTGTTGTTAAATTTTACCGCTAAAAAAAAATGGCTGCTTTAATGCGCAACGTGAATGCGCAAAAATGAATTATTAAATGGAGAATTCACCTGTAAAAATTTTATGTGTGTGTGTATTTTAATTTCTTGGAAAGTATGGAATGTACATGTACACGTCAACGATTTATCCTGTATTTTTTTTTTCCTGACCTTAAAAAACAATAATAATCTTGTCAATAATTTTTATAAACATTCAAAGTAAAATAGCAGTGTCATTAAAGTGAGCACAATTATTTCAATATAATCTATTTTATTGCTCAGCAGTTGGTTTACAGAGGTGATTTTAAATTCATATTTTTATTTGTACAATTATTTAAAATTAATTTAATAACAACAACAACAACAACAACGACAACAACAACAATTGTTTATTTGCAATTGATAAAATACAATTAAAATTGTGACATGTCATTTGTGTGTGATGAATAACCTTGTAGTGGCGTAGTTGATAATATATAATGATGATTTATAATGACAATTTACAGCTGTTTTACTTTAATAACAAAACAATGTTATGAATTTTCAGATGTAATATGAGCAATGAGCTGGTTTGATGCATCAGGATTCGCCAGTTTGGCAAAATCAGCTTTAAAAGAAGCTCAAAAAACAATTGACAAAGCATTGGATATTAAAGAAGAAGAACAAAAAGCAACAGAAAATCGTATGATTGATGAGACAAATTTTTTTGCATCATTTGGTCTAAAAAATGATTCAAAAACAAACAATGAACAACCAATTTCATCAACATCAACAACAAAACAAGATACAAGTGTATGGGGAAGTTTTACTGGTTCATTTTTTGAAACTCAAAATGCTGAAATTAAATTATCAAAACGTTCTGGATCACTTGATGAAAAACTTGAAAATACAATATCATCAAATTCATTATCACAATCAATTTCTTTACCAGAAAAATTCATTAAAAATGATAATATATTACAAGAAATTAAAACAAATAATGACAATGATTTATTAAATAAATTAAAAAATATATATCCTACTGAAAAACAATTAAAATTAGATAATAAATTAAATGAAAAACAAGATGATGATGGTGATGATAATAAAATAATTAATAGAGTATCAATAATATCAACAGAAAGTGATAAAAAAAGTTCTGAAAGTGTTGAAATTCTTGGTTCATGTTCACAAACAAATACTGATTGTACAACAACACCAGATTCTGATATTATTGTATCAGAATATAATGATTCATTAAGTACATCAGCAATTGAAAATAAAAAAAATTCTGAATCAGTTGAAATATTATCAAATAGTTTATTAACATCACCAAGTTCTGTTGAAGTATTAGAGGATGATTCAAAATTGGAGAGTCCATTTTTATCACCAATTGATGATTATAAATCTCATGATATTGAGCCTGATTCAGAATCATATGTTTCATCATCAGACATATCACCATATGCATCACCAATGGTTGAAGAAAAATCATTAATTATTGAACATATTAATGAAACAAAAGAAGAAGAAGAAGAAGAATCATCATCTCGTAAACAATTAATCAAAACAAATTTAAGTATTGATAAAAATTTAAATCAAAATATTGATGAACTTGATGAAATAAGTCAAGCTGAAGATTCTTATACATCTGCATCTGAAAGTACAGTTGTCATGACAATTATAGAATCATTTAATCAACAAGAAACAATTTTAGAAAATCCAGAAAATCAAAATGTATTTAATTCAACTGAAATAAATATTGTTGATACACTTAATGATGTTAAACAAAATTTACATTTATCATTAGAGCCAATAACAAAACAACCAATACAAAAAAATGAATGTTTAAATGATGAAAATTTTATTAAAAATTCAACAACGACAATTGAACCAAAAGATATAGATTTACATAATATAAATCAAGTTATGTTTACAGATTCAAGCTGTGAAGGAACAATAATTGAAACAAGTTCTGATGATAATATAACATATAAACAAGATTCTCCAAATGAACAAGATACTCCATTAACATCAAGTTCATATGTTAAAAATATGCTTGCTGATGCAATGGATGTTGATTGTGAAAGACAAGATATTGATGTAACACAACGTGAAAATTCACCAGTATCATTAGAGAGCCGTTCTGATTTAGTTAAAATTGGATCAGATCATGCTAGTGGACATACAAGTGGTGATGAATTAGAAACAACAACAACATCAAGTGATATTGAAATAATATCAAGTCCAAATGGTGATTCAAGTTCAACACAATCACGACAAAGTCCAGCAAATCTTCATTCAAATAAAGCTGGTGATTTATTAACAAAAGCATTAAAAACACGTGGACATTCACGTGAATTAAGTGAAATAAGTATTGGATCAGATGCAGCAAGTCATGAAATTGAAAAATTATTAAAACGTATACATGAAATGAATGAAATACTTGAAGTTAGAGAATCAAAATTAATTGATGTTAGTAGAATGAATATGGAATTACATGAACAAAATAATAATTTAAAAATACAAATTGATAATTGGGAAAAACGTGGACAAAAACATCAAGATTTACATTTAATTAATGATGATTATACACAAAGAATGTCAGCATTAGAAAAAAAATTTCAACAAACAATACGTGAACGTGATTTACTTAAAGAACAATTAGAGCTATTAAAAAAAGAAATAACATCACAATCATTAATTGTTAATGATGAAAAAGATGAATTAATAAAACAATTACGTATTGAAGGTGAAAAATTAAGTAAACAACAATTACAACATTCAAATATTATTAAAAAATTACGTAATAAAGAAAAAGATAATGATTTAATTATTAAAAATCAAAATGAACAAATTGAAGAACAAAATTGTGAATTAGAACGTCTTAAACGTTCATTAAATGCCAAAGATGATGTTGAACGTAATCAAATTGAAGCTGTACATACATTAACAGCTAAAGTTAAAAAACAAGATAAAGAAATTTCATTATTACAAGATAAATTAACAACAACAACTGAAAAAATGAATGTATATAAAACAAGTATTGATGCTGCTAAAGTTGAACTTATTGAGACAAAATTAAATTTAAATAAAACTGAAAAAAAATTAAAACAAGCACTTGATAATGCTGGTGAATCATGTGAATTAATGTCACAAGTTGAAGATTTAAAAATTAAATTACGTTCATCTGAAGAAGAACATGTTAAACATGTTGATTTATTAAAACAAGAAAATAATGATTTATTAATTAGACTTGAATCTGCTGAAGCTAGAAATGAAGAATTATCACAATCAATAACAACAACAACAAAACCATTACTTCGTCAATTAGAACAATTACAAAATAACCTTTCACATAAAACAAATACATATATGAAACAAGAAAAAATTATGACAGAAAAAATTGATCAGTTACAAGCTAAATTAGAAAATACAATTGCAACTGATAGAACAATTATTGAAGAAAATTTAAATTTAAAAACAAAATTAACAAAAATTGAATCACAATTTAAAAAAAAAGAATTAGATTTAATTAATATACAAAATGAATCTTGTTGTTTGAAAAAAGATAATGAAAAATTGTTAAATAAAATTAAAGAACTTGAAGAAAATATTAAAATACTTGAAGAATCACATAGACAAGAAGTTAAATTATTAAAACGTGAAATTGAATCACTTGGTGATAAATTATCTATTGAAAAAGCAGCAATTGATGCTGAAAAAAGAAAAAATCATTCAGTATTAGATCAACAACAACAACAGCATCAACAACAACTGCAACAGCAGCAGAGTATTGTTGATGATCCAAGAATAAGTCCAACTTCAAGTGTCAGAAGAGATTCAATTAGTAGTACAAATAGTGTCTGGTTAGCTGTAAGTATTTTTTTTGTTTATTAAACAATTCAAAATATTTATTATCAGGTGTTTTATATTTTTATTTATTTATTTTAGTTCAATGATTCAATGTTTGATACGAGCTCAGGTCGTTTACCAAGTGTTTATGATGGTCTTAGAAATAGTGGTAATACAACATCAACTATTGAAACACTTCAAGCACAATTAAAATCACGTGAAGGTAAAATTTTAAATTTAAATTGTCTTGATTTATTTGATTTTGATACTAATAAAGAAATTAATATGTTTTAATCAGGTGAAATACAAATGCTTCAGTGGGAAATTTCACGACGAAATAATGAACGTGATGCACTAAATATAGAATTATCAAATTTATCAATGAAAGTAGATGAGCTATCAATTAAATTAACAAAAGTTGAAGCATTAAATGAAAATTTAAATGAAATACAAACTAGATATGATGCTTTGCTACAAATGTATGGTGAAAAAGTTGAAGAAAATGAAGAATTACGACTTGATCTTGAGGATGTTAAAGAAATGTATAAAAGTCAAATTGATCAGCTGTTAAAACGTGGTGCCACTTGAAATTTTTTTAAATAAAATTTTTATTGTTATTATTATTTTAATTGGTATTTTCGAGTGCAATAAAATGGCTTTATGTCGCAGGCCGGCACATTTTATTTTGAACTTTATAAATTTTAATTAGAGATATTTAATTTTTTTCTTTTGAGGAGAGACTGATATGAGGTGATTTGTATGTAAAAATAATTAGTATTCTTTTGCAATTATTATTTAATTTTGTGTATTAAAATTTAAATAATTTTTATCCATATTGAGAAGGATATTTGAAAAAAGAAATTAGATAAAAATTGTAACATAAAGAGAAGGAAAAAAAAAATTATTACTATTTTTTAATGGTAATAATTAGTCAAGTCATGTATATTTTAGATAATAATTTTATTATTTATGTTTTTAATTCTTTTATTCAACCCATCAAGAGAAGAAAATGAAAAATCATCAATTTGATTTACAATGATAAATTGTTTCTTTTTTTTTTTTTTTTTTGAAAATAGAAAATATAAATCATTGTAATAAATAAACAAAAATATTCATTAAAAAAGCAATTTAAAATTTTTAATTATTAATTTAACAGTTTAAATCGAAAGAAACGAAGAATTTTTAGTTTTTAGAAATTCAAAGGTTTTGATTATAGTAACAGAAAATAAATTTTTTCTTCTGAAAAAAATTTGTTTATCCAGTTAATTAAACAGCTTGATATTTGATTAAAAATACTAAAAATAACTGACCAAATTAATGACTTTTTGAATGAAAAGAAAAAAAAAAATTTCGATTTTATCAAACTACAATTCTCTGAAATAAAAAGTAACTAATGATCCTTTTTTTTTCATATCCATAAATATTTTTATTTGAATTATTCAATGATTTTTAAAATGTCAAAAGAATTAATTTTCAACTTTTTTTTAATTAAATTTATTTATTATTATGAATATTATTTGAATGAACGTACATGATTATTAATATTAAATGTATCTCCTGTAAAGCGTCCCTCGAGGCTTGCATCAATTTAACAATTGTCCTTCAAAGACAATGTCAACCCAAGATGATGTAACAAATGTGCTAGCTGAGATTGCTTGAATTGAGGATAAAAAAGTAAAATAAAAAATATATATTTTGCGCTCATACGTAAGTGATATACGTTATGATGACACGATTGATTACGATTTATCTTTCATAATCGTATTTTAATATAACTGACTTTCTCAAGTTGATATATGACAGTTGCCTCAGTGAAAATACAAACACACATGTTCTTGTGTGATTACCATATCATCCTGAATTTCCAATCGCTAATCATTAAAATAAGCAATTATTCCAATGTCACATTGTTACTTGTTACTTGTTGAATTATTGTATTTTACTTTTTTTAATTTTTTTTTTCTGTTTCTGTTTCTGTTGTTGGTGTTTTTATTAAAAATCTGCTTTTTATTTTTGTCAATTTGGTACTTATTAAATCGAGTACCAATTAATTAAATGAGGTCAAACCATACGACGCGGTTGCGCCGGCATCCGCGACGTTCACACCCACGGAGTCCAACCTTCGTACAATAGAGCTAAATTATCAAAACTTTGGGCTTCACGTATAACATACTCGACCTGTTCAGCAGTTGTATATTTTCTTGATGAAATTGGATCACGTCCTTCTAATTTCATTCTTACACGACGCCAAACATTAAGTGCATATGCATTGCGTTCTTGTACAGCTATAAGAAAAATAAATAAATATAAAATAATAATAAACAAATAATAAATAATAATTATATAAATAATAAATTTACCTTTGCCTGTTGTAGGATCTCGTACCAATGGAATTCCTTTTCTTGGACTTAAACATACACTTGTATCTTGTCTAACAAGTTTAGCTCTTCTTGTCATTGTTAAATTATTATCATCATTTAATTTTGTTTTTATAATTAATTCATTTGAAATATTTAATAATTCATCATAAAGTTTACCAACTTTAACAGTAAGTGTATCAATAATAACTTTTGATTCAATAATACGTAATTGTTCAAGATTATCTGATTCAAATTCTTTAACTAAACCAGATATATTTTCAATAAATATACGATACTCTGTTAAATATTCTTGTAAACCAGGTATATTTTCTTGTTTAACTAATGTACGTAATAATGTTCTAACGTCATTCATTAAACGATGATGTTCAGTTAGAATAATTTGTAAATCACTTGAACGTTCTTTAAGTGCTTCTTCAGTTATTTTATGTAAATCTTGTTTTTGTTGTAATAATTTTTGATTATCAATAATAATATCAGATAAACGTTTTTCAGCTTTTATCAACCAATTAATATCAATGTTGTTGTTGTTGTTGTTGTTGTTGTTATTGTTATTGTTGTTATCAAATTGAAATAATTCAACTAAATTTTCTTCAACAAGTGATATATTAACTGATAAATTTGTTCTAAGTGCACAACTTTCTTCCCATTGTTTAATTAATTTTAAAAAATTATTATCATTTGTTATTGATTCAGTTGTTCTTGTTCTTAATGCTTCATAATGTAATATTGAACTACATGTATTTGATATAATAATTGCTAAATTTTTTTGTTTATTTAATTTATCATTTGATAATATAACAGCATTACCAAATGCAGCCATAACTTCAGCCAATGCTGGATTAGCACCAGCAGCCCATTTTAATCTTTGATCAACACTCATAACAAGATTTTGTTGTTGTTCTTTAGCTTCAAATACACGTGATTGTATTGTATTTAATGCTGCAACTGTTTTACGTAATTCTAACATAAATGTTGATCTATTTAATGGATTAATTGTATTTAAATTAATTCTTCCAATTGTTAAACAATCTTCATGTAGCCAATAATGTGCTGTAAATTGTAATTGTAATCTTTGTAATGTTGATCTTGTTATATCAACACTTTGTTGTGATATTCTTGATGATATTTTACGTCTCCATGTTGTTTCAAGTGTTGTACATAATACACCAGCTTGACCAAGTAATGTACCATTAAATGTACCATTTCTTAAACATGTATCAATCATTTTACGACATAGTTCTTCAATTGATACTTTACTCTCAGCACCAATGTCTCTTTGTTCAATTTCAGATGTTACATTTAATCCCATTCTTTGTAATAAATAACATATTGCAATACCAAGTGCTTGTGATGTTACACCAAGTAATTGTCGTGATACATAATCAGCAATAAATAATTTTACTGGTTTTATTAATTTTTCATCATCAAAATTAATAATATTACTACTAATATTTGTTGTTGTTGTTGTTGTTGTATTAATATCAATAAAATTTTTAGCAATATCTTGACACATATTAAAAAATTCATTAATTGTATTTAAACGTTTTATTAAAAATATATCATCAAGTACTTGACGTGCTTTATCATGAAATATTGGTACAGATATTTTTTTAGCTTCAATTATTTGATCAATTTTTTTCCAACAAGCTGGTACATCAAGTGTTGATAATGTATTTATAAGTAAATTACCTTCAGCTTGTAATTTTTCAAATAAACCATTAAATCCCATCAATAACATTTTACCAGGTGTCAAAATATCAGTATCTTGATTTTGATTATTATTATCTAAATTTGTTATTGGTGTTGATGATAGCATAAGCTCAAATTTATTACGTATATTATTAATAATATTTTCAAGTAATTCATGTGGACTATCAATATCCATTAATGTAAATGTCAAATGATTATCTAATTGTTTTAATAAATCATTAATTGGAATACCAATTGATAATATTATATCATTAATTTCATTGATAATCATCATAACACTTGGTTCTTCAATGATAATTGTTTTAATTGCTTCTGGTAATATTATCATTTGAAAATTATAATTAAGTTCTTGTAAACATTGATAAATACCATCAGTTATTTTTAAACAATCAAGAGATTTTGATAAATGATAATTTTCATTTTTTATATCATTGATATTATCAATTGGTATTAAATTAACAAGTTCAACAACAAGTGATGACATTAATCTCATTTCATCTAAAAACCAATCACCTTCTCTTGATGTTAAATCAACAAGACATTCTGCTGCACCTTTTGCAGCACCTTCCATTAATAATATACGTTTATTTAATGTACAAAATGTATTTATATTAACACATTCAAATGATTTTTCAGCTTGTATATTATCTCTTTGTAAAAATGTATTTATTTGTTGTTTAATATCAGAATATATATTATCAATTCTTAATTTAGCATCTGGTAAACCTTCATTTGTAACCATTTTTTCATAATTTTTATTAAATTTATCATTTGTTTTATTAATCATTTCTTGTAATTGATATGAAAATTTTATAATACGTTGTACACGTTTATCATTAATCATTGGTGGTGTAAAATAATAATCAAATTTTTTAATAACATCATGACATGTATCAAGTGTACCAGTTATTAATAATTTATTAGCCAATGTATGATAAATTATTGATCTGTGTTTTTTAGTTATTGTACTTAGTGGATAAAAATTACATATTGTTGAATATTGATTTAATAAATCAAGACAATTACGTATTAATAATGATTCTTGTATTGCTAATGTTGTTAAATCATTTTCTGATTGTTCACATTGTATAATCATTTGACTTTGTCCAGCATTTTGTAAAAATTCTTTGACTAAATCAAATACCATGTGATCTTCATGTGCTGTTTTTGGTTGATTTCTTGATTCATTTAACCATATTGATAGCTGTGTTGAATTTCTAACAGCACATAATGCAATATTATGCATTGATATATGTTTTTCACATTCATCAATTTTTTCTTTCAAGCATAACTTTGCTTTTTCATGTATATCACGTGTTTTTTTAAATGTATTATATCTTTTAATAATTGTATAAATTTGATGATTTTTACCAATAACTTGTGCTTCTTTTATAAATGACAATTGTTTATGACGTTCATTAAGTAATTCTTGACATTGTCTTGTTGTATTATTTGTATCTAACCAATCATTCATTTGTTTTGATAATAATGGTAATATACGTAACATTGATTCACGATTTGATAACCATTCACCTTTAATTTCCGTTATTCTAACAGCAAACATTGCTTTTGTTAATTCTTTTTCAAGTGTTTTTTTATCATCAATATTATTAAAACGTCCACGATTTTGACATACACCATAAGTTGTTATTGTATTTTCAGCACCAGCACGCCAATCAACAAGTGGATCATATACAAATGCTTCAAGTAATGTTAATAATGTTTCACGTCCACGTCTCATAACTCTTAATGTATGTTCACATGCTAAACGAAATATACCCTCAACACCAGTAACACCAAGTGCTGTTTTAATATTTGGTGTCATTCTAAATGGTACTTTTTCTGGTACACGTAATGTTTTACCTTTTTCAAAACAAACATTATAATCAATATGTACAACTTCACCTTTATTTAAATCAACTAATACATTATCAAGATGACGATCACCAAGACCAATAATATAACCAATTATTGACATAACAGCAACTGAATATGAATATGATTTTGTTGCTTGCCACCAATTACCAGAATTAATACTATTACACCATAATTCTTTGGCTAATAAATCTTTTGGTGTTTCATTCATAAGTTCAGATAATACTTGTTTTAATATTGGTAATGGCCATTCTTTTCTATTTTCTAATGGTATATCACGTTCTTTTAATAATGGTGCTAATTTATTATAAAATAATTCAGACGGTCTCATAACCGTTGTATTATTATTTGTATTATTTATATTTTTTGTACTTGACATTGATATTTCACGTTGTTGCCAACGTTTGTATAGCGCAAATAATGGTGTTACACCATCAACCCATTGTATTAAACCAGATCTTGGACCAAGAGGTATTACTGAATAATGTCTAGCACGATATATTTTTTTAGTATCATTATTTTTAGACATCATTGTATTACATATTGTTAAAAATTGCATTATTCTTTCATCAAGATGTAAATCTTCAAGTCCTTTAAATAAATATGTATAAATATGTCCATCAGAACCATGAAACATTAACTTTTTTGGTTTTGTTTTTGTTGGTAATATTTGTACATGACTATCAACTGAATGTATTGTTATTAATTTATTTTTATCTTTTATAAATACACCAGGCATAGCTATTTTTGTATTTTTCATATTAGCAAGTACTGGACTAATATCTTTCATTGATAATGAATATGCACTACGTTTATTAACTTTTTGTGCTAGCTTTGTTTCAAGTTGTTTTAATAATATTGATGTTGTTTGTGGTTTTGATGGATTTTTTGGATTTTTTAATCTACGTATAACTTCATCAATACTTGGTCCAAATTTATCTTGAAATTGTTTTTCATGTGGTGTTTCAGCAGTAACTGTTGTTATTGTTATTAAATTTTCAAGTATAAATATTATTGGTTTTAATATTATTCTATGTTTTTCAATTATTAATTTATCTTTTTCTTCAATTGTTAACCACATATTATCTTGTACTTTTTGTATTTCAATTTCTAATTGTTCAAAACGTTTTGTAATATCACTGTGATGTTGACAAAATGCACCCAACCATAATTCATCCCATAATAATGTTATTCTACGTAATTCTTTGACAAATATTTTAATATGATTAACTGATTCTTGAAAACCAGTTGATAAACAATCAGCTAATTGTGCAAAACATGCATCTAAAAATGTTTTATGTTCATCATTATGATAATCAATATTTTTATCTTCCTCATCATCATCCTCATCATCATCGTCATCTTCACTATTAATACTTTTAACAACACCATTTTGTTCATTTGTTAAATTATCATTATCTGAATTATCATTATTATTATTATTACGTTGTACATAACGTTGTGGTATATTATTAAAATCTTTACTATTATCAGATATTGCACCAACAACTGCTGGAAATGTTATAAGCTGTGGACTATTTTCAGCAATACGACATAATAATTCAGATACACGTGTTCTAACATATAATTCTGGATGACTTAAACGTGAAAATAATTGTGGTATTATTTCTTTCCATGGTCCAGTTGGTGTTGTTGCTAAACCAGATTCAAGTACATTTTGTAATTCTAATGCATGTTTAACAATTAATCTTAATAATCTTAATGTTGCTGTTATTGTTGCACAATCATTTGTTTCACCATTTGATAATTCTAAATATTTAAAATATGCATTTGCTGATAATTCATAATATGAATATATACGTTTTTGTGCTTGTTTCCATATATCAACAAGTATTTCTAATTGTTCATGATTTGCGTTTGATAATATTGGTACTTGTTGTAATTGTTGTTCAATCATATCATATGTTTTAACGTCATTTGTTTCAATATCACCTTCATCTTCAGGTATACTTTTATTTTGATTTAATATTGATAATATTGATGCTGTATCTGTATCATTAATATCACATGGTAATAATGATTTAATTTTTGTTATATCCATTTCAGTTAATTGACCAGTATGTGAATTATCAACAATTTTTCTACCCCATTTGTAACACCATGCTGCAAAATTTGACCATGCTGTTGGTAATTCTGGACATTGATTAACACCAAGTTGCATTAATTTACCAATAATTATATCACAATGTGGTATTAATTCAGTTGTTTGTCCAAATAGCTTATCCATTAATTTGTCATTATGAATTGATTCAAAACGTAATAATTCAGTTAACTGTATATTTTTAGATAAATTAATTTCTTGTTGTTGTATCCATTTACCAAGTGTTAACATTAATTTTGTACCAATTTTACGTAAATTATTTGATGGTTTATCATTGTCATTATTAACAATTGATCTTGATATACCTAAAGCTGTTATACTACAAATTTTAACAGCATCATCAATTGATTCCATTGTAAATAAAAGTTTTGATAATTCTTTAAATGCACGCATATTATTTTGTGTCCATGTTATATTTATATTATCATTTAATATTTTATTTTTAATATCAGTAAATATATTTGATGTATCATTTAATTCAATATCAAATAATTTTTCATTTATAAAATATTTTGTTATTTCACGTTTAGCTAATTTAAAATTACCTTCTTTTCTAGCATTTCTAACAACTTCAAGACGTAAACGTGATACATGATCATTATTATTATTTATGGTGGTATTTGAATCATCATTATAACAACGTGAAAAATAATCAGACCACCATAAAATTTTACCCATAACATTACAATCTAAATTTTTAATTTTTTCTGATGGTAAAAGTTCAAATACATCTGGTTTTTTATTATTTAATAAATCAACAAGACCACGAGTTGAATATTGTATTAAAATTGAATCATTTAAATATTCTGATGGTATATTACGTAAACTTTCTTCAATTGTTTTACCAACAATTTTTCTAACAAGTTCAATTTTTTCATAATATTTATTATTATTAATTTTATTATTACTTTCATCATTATCATTATTGTTTCTATCAGAATGTATTTTAAGTGCAATATTCATAAGTGTATTTGAACATTCTAACATTGTTTTTTTACAGCTCCAATTTGTTGTTGCTTTTTCATCTAATAAATTCCAATTTGATAATTCATCAATACTTGAAATTTCATTATTTTCAAAATTTTTTAAACATTTTGCTTGTGTTATTGTTGTATTACCAAATAATTGTATATTTTTAGTTAATAATATATTATTTTCATTTTTTAATATTTCATTTTCTTGTATTGTCCATTTTTCAAGTTGTTCCCAATCACAAACACTTGAATAACATCTAACTAAATGTTGCATTGCAAATTCAGCAATTTGACTGTCTCCATTTATTGATGATTCATTTTCACTAGTAGGAGAAGTAACATTAGGACTAGCACTAGCACTAGCAGTAGTAGCAGTAGGAGTACTAGATGTTTCATCACTCATTGATGTTGTTGGTGTTGGTGGTGTTGTTGGTGTTGTTGGTGTTAATGTTGATGTACATAAATGATTTGACAAAATCATTTTATAACTATCAGCAGCATTTTCATAATGACCAGCAGCTTCTTCAATAGCAGCTTTTAACCAATAAAATTTATTATCTTTATCTTTAGTATGAATATAAAGACCTTGTAATGCTTCAGTTTCACCAAGCATAATAAGTGCTTGTGCTGTACAAAATACAGCACGTTCAAATTCAGCTTTATGAGTTGTTTTAATATCAGTTAAATCTTCAATTAATCTTTGTCCATTTCTTAATGCATTTGTTGCTAAACCAGCATGTAATGATACAACACAAAGTGCTAAACGTATACGTATTAACCATTCACGACATGTTGATTTATTTGTATAAAAAAATGTTCTAACTGGTTTTGGTAATGATGATAATGCAATTGCACAACCTTCAGCACCATTATGTATTGCTCTTTCAAGATGTTCTAAAAATTCAACAAATAATCTAACTTTAGTATGTTGATTAAGTGAATATTCAATATCATTTTTATTTTTATTATTATTGTTGTTATTGTTATGTATAAGAGGTTTACATGTTATATCACGTGCAAGTGTTTTAAGTGATCTTTCAATTGTTGTAAATGTTTCTTGTGGTTTACCAAGTGGTGTACGTAATTTATTTAATACACAATATTGTGCTGCTTGTATACCACTCCAAAAAAATAAAAATGATCTATTTGCAATACCAAATTTATACATTTTTGATATTGTATGACTGTCAGTAACTGTTGGCCAACATAATGTAAACATTTCAGATAATTCAAATGCATTAACATGATTATCTTGTAATAAAAATGTCATATATGTTTTAAAATTTTGTGCTTGCATTTCACCATTACCATTATTACTTGATGTTGTTGTTGTTGATGATGTTGTTATTGTTGTTGATGTATTATGAACATGTAATATATGATTATTACCACGCATATGTAATCTTTGTGCTTCCATTAATGATTCAATTGAATAATTATCAATAGCACGTATTTTTTTACTTTCTGATTGTAAATATTCTCTATTTATTCTTGGTATTGTAACATTTATTGGTACATTCATTAATAATTGACTATATTTTAATCTTGTTTTTCTATCATATGATGTTAAATGTAATATTGATAAATCAACAATTTTTTCATATATCAATTCAGACCATATAATTTTTTTATCATTTAATAATATTTCAATATTATTACACACTGATGATGCAATTTTATGATTAATATTTGCACCAATATTTAATAGTGACATAATTAATTTCATAAATTCATCAGTATATTTTAAAATATTAAAATATGTTACTGCTTGATTAAATATATCTTTAATCCAATTTAACAATAATAATAATGTTTTTTCTGGTGTTGAATTTGTTAATATTAATTTATTAATTAAATATAATATTTTTGTTAAATTTCCACTTGTTGGTGATGTTGTTGTGACATCAATAGCACCAATTTCAATTAATGTTGAATTGCTACTAATTAAATTTGAACTTGATACAAAATTATTATAACGTGAACAATGTCCATATAATAAATACAATAATGTATAATGAAATAGTGGATTTTTTTGACATAATATTTCATCATATGGTAACATTTTAACAGCCAAAAGTTCTAATATACTTGGCTTTAATGCCCACATACCAATTATTGAATTACTTGCATTAGCTAATGTTGATAATGCACGTAATATAAATATAACAATTATTTCAGCATTGTTTTCTTGATAGCTTATTGTATCTGTCAATGGATTATTTATATCAAAACCATTAAAATTTGGTACAATTAATTTATATGCTATTTCAAGATCAGCCAGTATATAACGATATGCTTCTTGTACCAATGGAATATTTTTTAAATTCAATAAACTATGATAAATCATTAAACTTGAATTTTGTATTCTTATTGAATTTTTAAAACGTAATTTTAATAGCGCTGAATTACTACCAAGTAATTTATCAACAATTACAATTGGTAAATTTGCTGATATTTCTTTAATTATTTTTGATATTATATTTAGTGTTGATATTATTGTATCTTCAAAAAAATTCATTGATTTATCAAGTTGTATGTCAATAAATTTATATAGTAAATCATGATTTTTAGTAACACGTGTTTGTAGTAATGTTAATAAATGATATGCACATTCATTTGCAACAATAATTAAATCTTCAATTTGACGTGAAAGATTTAATAATTTTTGACTTTTTTTAAAACTAATATTTTTCAATAAATTCATTAGTACGTTAATTTTTTTATCAATGTCAATATCATTATCTTTGTGTAGTAATTTTTTGTCGTCTTTTTTTTTACCTGAATTAAATGTTTTTACTATTTTTAATAAACCACGATGATCATTTATACTTTCATCATTAAATTTTCTCATAATTGTATTCATATTTTTTTGTGTTAAATTAAGACTCTTCATTGAGTCATTTAAATTTTTTAAATCTTCATCTTGATCATTTTCTTCTTCATCATCATCAACATCACCACCACCACCATTAGCAGTAGCATTGTGATTATTTTTAGTATTATTATTAATTGATTTAATTTCAGCTTCATGTTTTTCATTAAATTCAATAACTTTTAATACTGTTTTAAGCATTTTAACAAGACACTCAATTAAAAATGTCCATTGTACATCTGATGTTAAATTTGGATTAAGATTATCAGCAACACTTTTAGTAACAGTATTAAATACAGATATTAATGATGTTATTTTTAATATACATTCTTTTGGTCCAGGTATTGTTTCATCACATGTTTTATTATTAACTGTTAAATCAGCATCACAACCTTCCATATCTTCAAGAAATTGACTCAATAATGTTAGTGTAAATTGTATATCAGATATCCAATAATTATGTAATTTTTGTAAACTTTTACTGGCATATGTAACAACTGTTTTTGATTGTGTATAATCAAGATGCCAACCAACAAGTATATCAACTGTATCTTGAAAATGATTTGTAAATGTATCTGGATAATTATCAGTTACAATTAATATTGCATCAACTGTAACCATCAATAAATCTGATCTATCAACATTTTCTAATATTGTTTGTAAATGTGACATTGTTATCATTGAATAATCTTTTAATTTATGACTATCACTATCCATTTTTAATACATCAGTTAATGATTTTATTAGTAAACATTTTATATCATCTTTTCTTTCGATTCCATATTTATCAAATATCCAATCTAAAAATCTAAAAACAAAAAAAAAATTATCATTGTTTTAATTGTATATATTATATAAAATTTTTTATGCTGATTTTTGATTAATTAATTTTATTTACCTTCTAAAATCTTGAGTAACAACATAGCCAATATGTGATAAACATTTTGTTATTTGTTTTTTTGAATCAGCACTTATTGACATATGTAAAACATCATACAATGCTTCACATATACCTTCTAGGTTACGTCTCAATGTTTTTTGATTTTCTGATGACAATATTGCATCTTGTATTTGTTTAACAAGTGGTAATACATGATCATGATCATCCTCACGACATAATCTTCTTAACAACTTACTTATTCTTGATTCATCTATAAAAAATAAAAATATAAATTTCAATTAAATGTCTTTTTTTTTTATGAACAATATATTAATAAGTAATATTTATTTATTTAACCATTAATTCGTTTGTCATCGTAAAATTTATTTTGTGTATTATCCAAATTTTTCAACGATTCTTGAAATTTTTGTCTAGTTGTTGTTGGATATCCTGATTCTTGTTGATTAGCATCTCTGTCATTTTGATTTTTTTTATTAAATGGTTTTGATCTTGTTGTACCACCACGATTTCTTTCAACAATACTTCCTCCACCACGTGCCATACGTGATTCATTTCGGTTCCTTTCGGAACAATTACGTTGTTTAATACGTGATATAGAATTATTATCACTACAAATTGTATGATTATTTGTATTTTTTTGACAAATAACAAGTGTACCTTTTGGCACACCACCAAAATCGTTGCTTGATGTTATTTTATCAATTTCACAATTTGTTTTATTAATTTTTTTTTCACATTTATCAATATCATCAATTTGATTTTTTGTTAATTGATTATTACTTGATGAATCTTCCCGAAGCTCCGAGCTTTTTGTTCCTCGTAGCTTCGTACTGGAGTTTGAGTTCGCACAGCTATTCATCACATTACTCTACAAGTGGTCTGCATCAGTCCACATCAGTCTGCATGACCCACAACTACACACAGATCAATAGCACGTAATTTTTCTTCTCTTTTTTTATCTCTTATCAAGCCACTGTAAATATAAAAATGTAAACAATAATTTTTTAATTAATTGAAAATTAGTTTTATTTTTTACTTGTTATAAACAAATTATGATTTTTTTTTTTTCCTCTATTTTTAATTTATTAAATCAAGTACTCCATGAGGATTATAAATTCTGGATAGTTAAAAAAATAAATAATAGCTGGATGAAAATTAATTGAGGTTATAGATATAACTTTTTTTTTTTTTTCTGCCTGGTCAATGTTTTTAAAATTAACACAACTACCTTGTTCTAATTTTTTTTCTCAGAAAGATCATAAAAAATATATACCTGTTATCAATATTGTGATACTGAAACTAGATTTGATAATAATAAACGTAATGGAACATTGTCAAATGAAAATTATAAAATTGGAACATGAAAAAAAAAAAAAAAACTAAAACAATGTCTGGTAATTTTATCCCCTCTCTGTGAAGATGTATTTTTTTTTGATATAAATATTACAACATCATCATGATCATCTGAATGTTGATGTTTTTATTAATTTTTTTTTTTCTTATAATATTATGTTGGTTGTTTGTGTATAAATAAAATAATGTTTATTTAAAACAATGAGAATGGACTTGCAGATAAAGTCAAACAGATGCAACAATTTTACACTGTACACACTTATTAATTATTAATTATTGATGATAATAACCTGGAGTGAATGTTGATGTAACTGATAATTATAATTTAATTGTGTTGTATATTTTTGAATTGTGTTTGATGAACACAATGCAAATTAAACACTTATAATTTGTACTTCTTCATATGATTGATAGACTTTTATGATGAACAACAACTGAGTAATACGCACACTTGCTCATTGTTGCTTATCACACATAGAAAAAAAAACCCACACACACAAGAGTACAAGACACAGTTTGCTTAATCGGTATACATATACCGACTTAGGTTATAGCTTTCATTTTATTTTGACAGATGTCAACAAACGGAATTTTTGGAATTACTTTTTTGTACACGTGTGCGCAACCATGTGGATGTGATCCAAGTTGATCCAACACTTCCAACTGTTCCAACTTCCAAGGCAACTTTCTTTGTTCACCTGCTTTCATCAAGACATCAACGTGGTCTGCTCCAATCTACTCCACTTGGTTCAAAAGGAGCAAAAAATAATAATGTTGGATACTTCAGCAATCAGCTGCAATCAGCATAGCTTCATCATTTGCATCAAGGTAATTAAACATTAAAATTATTTAACAATTGATCAATAATCATCAAGTGATTGATAACTCCACGTGCGAATTAAAATATAATTTAACTAATAGCTGTTATAAATACAGAAAAAAATAAATGTCAATTAAAATAACAATTTTAATTGATGTAAATTGTTTATTATTCGTCAAATTGACTGGATTATTTTTTTGATTCATCAGGATTATTAAAATAAAACTGGATATACCATGAGGCAGACTAAATCGTGATGATTCATATATTACATTCCACCACGTTGTCATCAACTCTCCAAACTAGTTTTGGTGTCTCCAACTTACATTCATGGTTACCCATAACACAATGGTAATTATTTAAAAAAATTAATTAATACAGACAGAATAATAATTGATAAAATGATGTAACAAAATTTATTACAATGACAAATAAGTGATTATTTAAAATTTGAGCTTTTTAACACTGACAAAAAAAAAATAAAACAATCATTTTTTTTTTTTATACCAAGACATTTTGTTTTAATGTAAAATTTTGTTTGATTTATCAGGCTAAAATAATACTGGAAATATAATGGGGCAGATGAATCAAACGTGATGATTTATATATCACAAAAATTTTAATGACGTTGGTTTAGTTTTGATCAACTTGGTCAACAATTTTATGATGCACGTGCTGAATAATATGTGGCTTGATATTATTCATTTGAACAACTACAACGAAGCATGGATAAAATGAAGATGGTCATTATCAGATACTGGAATAAAATTAAGTTCAGCTAGCAAAAGATGGCCTTGAAAAATAAATGATTATCCACCACATTGTCTTTGGTATCTCCATTTATCATCCCACAAAACAAAATGGTAAATATTAAAAAAAAATTATCAATACAAATTAAACAATAGTTGATAAAATGATGTAACAAAATTTATTAAAATGACAATAAGTGATTATTTAAAATTTGAGCTTTTTAACACTGACAAAATAAAATAAAACAATCATTTTTTTTTTTTACCAAGAAATTTTGTTTTAATGTAAAATTGTATTTTTTTTTTATTTTAGATATTATGATGAAAAAAGCTCATCAGCGACGACTATAATTGTTAATTGTCTTTGCTATTATCAACCAATTGTGTATCATCGATGTCTAAGGGATTTTTGCACAAGGTAAATAAATATCAAATTTTTTATGACCATTGATTAATTAAATAAAAATTAAACTAGTCAAAAATATTTGTTTTAATCATGAAAAAAATAATTAACTGGTAATTTTATGAAAGATTTAAATTTTTATTTATTCAGCAAACTAATTTATTTATTTTGTTTATTATTTTTCAGTATTGTACTGACTGATGACAGATGAGATGCAGTTGATATTTGTTTTTTTGTTCTTCGGTTTCAAGTCAAATTTTTAATCAGAGAATCAATTGATAAGTGGAAGAAGAATTTTTATTTCCGTTTCTTGATTTTCTGTTTGAGTGCACTCAAGAAGACTAAGAAGTAATCGACCAGAGTACCACGACAATTTTCATGTACACCATGAACAAAAATGTCCATGGATAATTGGGAATGCAATAGGGTATGAAAATTGTTACATCAATAACTGGCCATTTATATTTTCGTCTTCTTGGGTGGGCTGGAGAACCACATTTATCTTTTAAATTTATTTATTAATTTGACTGTAAAACTTGCAACATAGGTACATTATAATCATTTGAAATGATGATTTATTTTTTATTTGATCATTATTTGATGATGAAGTCTTTATTGAACTTTGGGTACAAAAAAAAAAATTAACAAAAAAAATAACATAAATTCTAGTTTAATTAAATTTCAATTGTTTATTTATTATTTTTTTTTGTTATGGAAATTTTCTTGATAAGATTAGAATGTTTCTTTCTTTATAACTTATGAATATGTATTTTTATAAATTTAAATTAATTACAATGAGCATTTTTTTTGATTCATAACAAATAAGCAATTGGAGTTCAATTAAACTAGACCTTATATTGTTGTTTTTGTTAATTTTCTTTTGGTATTTACTCAGTTATGATTAACAAAATATTTTGTTAATCATCAAGATGGAGCTGAAACTAACGCCCGGCAGTTCCGCGCCCACTTAGAGTTAGCAGAATAGAGTATAGCGAATACATATACATAAGCGCCGCGTGAACTTTTTTTTTTTTGTTTATGGTGTTGTCGTGGCTGAGGGAAAATATTTAAAAAAAATTTATATATACTATTATTTAGAGGGTAAACAAAGTATTTTATATAATAAAATATTGAATTTAAATAAACTTTTTTATTTTTCTTCTTTCTAAATATAACCTACACGTTAACATCGAATTCAATATCTTGTATTGGTCGCCGGAAAGAATTATTGCGGTCCACTTACAGACCGATTCGAATGCAGACGTTTCGTTGCGAAGACCGTTGGTGGCTAATGGCTATTAACATAAAAAAAAATAAAAAATCACTTGTGACGGGCAAATTTTTTTTAAACAATTTCCCTCGGCCACGAACACCATAAACAAAAAAAAAAAAGCGAAAAAATAATTGAAGAAACTAAGTTATTTTTTTTTTTTTGTTTATGGTGTTATCGTGGCCGAGGAAAATTGTTTAAAAAAAATATGTATATACTATTCTTTAGAGGATGAAAAAAGCTACAAGAAAACCACCATAAACCAGGGCATCTAAATTTATTTATAGGGGAAATCAACCGCGCGCCCAGAAAAAACTTAGTTTATTTTAATTTTTTTTTTTTACTTTTAAGTGGGCGCGCGATTGGTTTTCCCCATAAATAAATTTAGATCCCCTGGTTTATGGTGGTTTTCTTGTGGATCTAATTACCCTCTAAATAATGATACATATAATTTTTTTTTAAACAATTTCCCTCAGCCACGACAACACCATAAACAAAAAAAAAAAAAGTTCACGCGGCGCTTATATGTATACGCTATACTCTATTCTGCTAATTCTAAGTGGGCGCGGAACTGCCGGGCGCTAGTTTCAGCTCCATATCATCAAGCACTTTTACAATTGATGTTTTAAAATTGCAACATGTATACCTATAAATTAAAATCAATAAATATACAATTAAATAAACAAGCCACTTAAATTAAACTTATTTATTCATTAAAATAATTAATTAATGCATCCTTGATTATTAATTTACTTTAGCTATTTTATTTTTTGTCTATGTTTTTTGTCTCTCTTTAATCTTGCTCAAGTACAGTTTGGCAGCACTGAATCACCCTCTAGGATCACCCCCAAATCATACATTGATAAATTTATTTTCATGTACATGCAACACTAACAAGTAGTGAGGTAAATAACAATGTCAATATTTACTCAATAATTAAAATGTTTTTTATCTACAATATTCCAGTGTTTTTATCTAAAAAAAAATTCAATTAATTGCATAAAATAGATAAAATATTTTGCATTTATAAAACTGTTTATTATCAAGTGTGTATTAAAGCAATGTTTTGCTGCATCAACATCATCAGCTGATTGGTATTTGACACTGGTAAAAAAATAATAAATAACATTGATTTTTACTTGTTGACATTTGTCTATTATTTTATAAATTATTTTTGTTCTTAATTGATATCTATTTTATTTCTTAATGATCTATTAAAATACAAATTAAATTATTTATAATTAGTAAATTAATAATACCTATTCCTAATTTTATATATTTCAGTAAATATATAAAATAAAAAATTATGACAGCTGTTTATCCAACTCGTTTGGCATCTCGTGACAGTTTTGATGATGAAGATTTAACAGATATTGATGATGTATTTATTAGAGATGGTAAACGTGATACAAAAATAAATGATGATGGAAGTGTTAAACGACCATTAATGGCACCAAGAAAAAAACCAAAAATATCTGTTAAATTAACAAATAATACAATAACATATAGAAGTTTATTTTTATCATTATGTTATGGATTAATTGCACTTGGTGTATTATTTGCATTAATGTTACTTTGTATATTGACTATAAATATATTTCCAATACCATTTAGTATAATGAAAAATTGGTTTTCAATAAAACCATCTATTTCATCAATAAATACAACAGACATATTACCATGTACATCACTTGCTACAAGTGTCGTGTGGATTAGAACATTATCAAAGCTAACATCAGAAGCACCACTTCGTAGTGTTGATGTTAACAATGATGGTGTTGATGATGTTATTCTTGGATTTAGCACAGGTTTGTCATAGCTATGCAATTTCTCATTTGAATGTTTATTTTGTCGTTTAATTAATTATGATTTTGTTATTTTATATTTTGCTTGCAGATTTAATAAAAAATAAAAAATATTTTTGATTTGAATTTTTAATTGCTTCGTAAGTTTTTTGTGTTAATATATTTTATTATTATTTTTGTTTTGCATGAATTATATGTTTTGAAAATAAATAAATTGCTTTATTTTAATTTTTAATTTATTGCAGGAATTGATGCACTTGATGTGCCTGAATATTTTTGTAATCTATATTTTGATGGTCAAGTACCATGTCTTGGTGGAGTTATGGCAATTGATGGTAAATCTGGCAAAACATTATGGACTCATTGGACAGAACATGCAATATTTTCAATTGATTGTAATTTAGATATAACAAATGACAATATTAGAGATTGTATTGTCACTGGACGTGGTGGTATATTACATGCAATTGATAGTATCAATGGTAAATTAATATGGGAATTACCAGTTGATGAATTACCATCAACACTTAATGATGAAAAAATTATATTAAATGTTTATGATGCACGTTATATTACTGATGTTGATAGTGATGAAATAAGTGATGTTATTGTATCACATACAATGCAACTTGGTAAATTTCGACAAAGTAGAATAATATTATTATCTGGTAAAACTGGTACAATTATAAAATCCATTGAATTTTCTAAAAAAGAACAATTATTTATTGCACCACAAGTAATGGTATCATCTGATGGTGATGTTAATTATTTATTAGCTTCATGTGCACCTGATAAATCTGGAGGTTTATATGTCATTTCACAACGTGATTTTTTGTATGGAAATTTGGTAAATATACATCATCTTTTAACTGAAATAATTTGTTGTTTGTTTTATAATTTTTGATGGTTCTTCTTAGGATAAAATGAAAACAATACAGCATGGAAAAGGTGAAGGAATTTTACTTCCTTTAATTTTTGTTGACTTGACTCTTGATGGTATTGAAGATATAATATCAATTTCATTAAATAATTCTACAATAAGAGCATATGATGGTTTGACATATCAGCAATTATGGAATTATACTGTTTCTAATTCTGAAATAATAAGTATACCAATACCAGGCTATTACAATGATGATAAAATACCAGATATTATGATTAAACATCAAATTGGTCCTGGTTTTCCATTATACTATTATTCAATAACAACAATAATTAATGGTAAAAATGGTAAATCATTATTTGATGAACCAATTAAAGACAGTGCTAATGGACAAATGTCAGGAATAATATTATCTGTTGATGGTTTTGGTAATGATTGGTTTTTACATTGGTCATCAAATTGTTTAGGCAATAATATTGTCAATGAAAAATATAGTTTTTTACAAGGACAAACATTATTATCACAAAGTCGTGCAAATTTATGTAAATTGCGATTTAATTCAACACTTAATATGAAACTATTAGCAATGAGTCAACATGTTGGACCACCAGGACAATCATTATACTCATCAGATGATTGGAAAAAAATTGAATTTAATAATTCTGATAAATTACGACAATATTCAAATGATAATGATGATAAAAATACAGTACCACTTGTAGCACAAAGATCACCAATTATTAAAAATTTACAAATGGATATTGGTGATCCTGATCAACAAAATAAACAAATAATTGTCGATGAAGGTGGTGATTATTATATACCAAATAAAAATGATGATAAAAATTCAGAGTTATATGAGCCATATTCAATTGGTTTATCATCAATTGAAAAAAAAATTAATGACAATAATAATTATCAAGTAAATCAAGATTGGAATGATAATATTAATAATGCATGGAATAATGTACCAATTGATAAATATGAAATGTCATATAATGATGATACAAGTCATTTAGAAACACCACAAGATGAAACTGAATTTAATACTGATAATAAATATAATTTTATGAATAATAAAAGAAAAAAAAGAATTCGTAATTTACGAAAAAAACGTTATGATGATAATTTTGATAATAAAAATATACGACAACCACCAACTGGTATAATATTACCATCATTTAATAGTGATAGTGATAATAAAAATAATAAAAAAACAATTGATTTAATATTTTCAACATATTGGCTACCATCATCAGAAGTATCACTTGTTCTTTTACAAAAAGACATTGATTGTATACGTATAAAAGAAGAAAAATTAAATTCTAATAAATTAGATATTGAAAAAAGGGAAAATATTATTGCTGAATGTTTAGCTGAACGTGGTATTAATTATAAACATTATAAAGATGAAATTGATGAACGTGAAAATCGTAGATTTTCACTTGGACAAATGACTATTTATCGTATTAAATTACAATGTGTTTGTCCTGATGATATGTTAACTGGACAAACTTGTAAAGACATTTCATCCAAGCAAAGCTGGTCCGCCCACATGGGAAATACTGGAAATGGTTATTTCAGACCTAATTATAATAAATAAAACAATCATTAAGATTATATTCAATTATTTACTAAATTTTTTTTTCTTCAAATGCATAAGATCAAAAATTTAATTAAGATTATTTCAAATAAATATTCCAAAGTGTGTCATATTAATCTAAGTTTTTTTTTTTTTTTTAATTACTATTATTTTTCTTCATGTTTAATAATTTATGTGTATAATAATAATAATAAAAATAAGATGAATTAAATTATGTATTACTTGACTATGCTTGTTATTTTTTTTTGTTTAAAAATATTTATTGCAAGTGTTGTCATATAGCTTGCCTTGAGATATTTATTTACAAGTTTGATCAATATTTTTATTATGAAATATTAGCTAACATGTTGTTGTTTAATATTAAAAGCAATCATGATAAATATTATAAACATGATGAGTTTATTATTAATAATCAAGTTGAGAATTTAAAGAATTTTAATCGTTCAACACAAACGGATTATCGTGATAATGAAACACAAACTGAACCTTGGAAGCCTCCCTACTGTCTTTTACATTCTGGTATTTTTATTCTTTTATTATATTTTATAAATATTATTGATGATTTTATTTTCATTAGATACAGAACCAGAAGTATTGAGTTTTGATGATTTAGAATGGAATTATAATTTACCAGTTGGTGTTGATGAAATTGAAAAAATAAAACAATTAAGAATAAAAAATTCATGGAAAAAATTAATGTCACCGAGTTATTGTGTTGATATAAAAATTCAAGAATCAATAATTGCAATGATTGATCAACATGATTGGAAATTTTATGACAAAGTAATTTTAAATATATATTTAATATTAATTTTGTATTAAATTAATTAATAATGATTAAATTATTTACGTAATTAGGAGCTACAAAAAATAGTAAACACACGTCTTAATGAAATTGAAAAAATAATAAAGACTAAAAATTATTATCAACAATTAAAACAATCATTGAGATTTGAAAAAATTGAAAAATCATTAAATAAAATACGTGATAAGAATATTAATAATATTAAACAAAATTTTAATCGTCAAGTTCGCAAGTTAAATGATAAATATCAAGATAATCATGTCGAAAAATCAAGTCAATCAAAGTCCATTTTATTATCATCAAAACCAATGAAGAAAAATACACAAATGAACAATTTTTTGAAGCTTGATCAAGACCTTGATGATATATTAGCTGATGATTTAATATTCAAAGGTAAAAATCAATAAACTTATACAAATAAATAATTAAATAAACAAAGTCTTGCTAATCTGGTAATTGATGATTTATTTAAATATTGAATACATATTACAGATGATAATCAGTCAATTAAAAATACCTTGATAGATAAATATTCAACATCAATACGTAGACCAGGTGTACCATGTCATCGTGAAAATAAATTAACCGATGAACAATTGAAAAAACTTTATGAACATTTAAAAAATATAAGATAATTTTTAAATAATATTTAAATTTACAATAATAACAAAAGAAAAAATATGCAAAATTGACAAAAGAAAAGAAAACCTTTTATCAATTAATACATGCAAGTATTTAAATAAAAAAATTTCATTTAAACACTATTTATTTTTTTATAGAAGAATAGCTTCTTGATTATTTTTTTCTTCAAAATAAAGAATATATATAATTTTTTTTTCATTTCTTTAAATCATAATAACTGTAAGAGTATATTTTTTTTTTTTCAAATAATAATTTTAAAAATTTGTAAACTATTGTTAAATGTACAAAAAAAAAAAAAAAAAAAAATGGAAAATTGTATATAAAATTGAATATTTTAAACAGTTGATACTGAATCTGATGGTTTTAAAAGATCAGACATGAATTTTTTAAATTTATCATCAGCAGCATGAGTTGATGATTTTCTTTCAACAATTAATTTACGTTTTTTAGCTTGTAATTGTTTTGTTGTAACAGCATTATTATTATCAATTGGTTTAATAATACCATTTTGTTGTGTATCTTCTCTTGCTCTTAAATATTCAGCAGTCATATCACCCATTTTTTGTTCCCATTCTGTCAATGTTCGTCTCATTTCAGTCAATTGTAATTCTTGTTCATGAATTTTTTTAGATTGTTCTTGTAATTTTTTACTTTGTAAACGCATTTGTATACTTTGTCGTTTTAATCTTAATCTTATTTTCATGACTCTATTATTTGTATTAAAACACATAATTTTATTTTTTTTAGCACGATTATATGCTTTGTTAATTGTTTGATTTAATTTATCTGGTGTTAAACTATTTATTTGATTAAATGTATGAGAAGTTGATGATGTTGATGGATTATGATGTGATAAAATTGAATTACTTCTTCCTGGTAGTTCATATGATGTACTTATTGTTGATAAATTACTTTTTAATTCTGGTAATATTTTTTCATCAAAATGTTCCATAGCCATGCTACTTATGTCACGTAATTCTTGAAGTACTTCATGTGCACGTGGTGCATTTCTTGTTTCCATTAGCATCCGAAGAACACGAAAGGCTTCGTCAATAACCTATTAATAATATTTATACATTAATTGAAATTATTTTAATGATATAATTATGTCAATTACCTTTCCTGGTATAAAACAACAAATACGCATATTGACATATTTAATAAATGTCATTGACATCATTGAAATTCTTGTCTCTAGGGCACTTAAAATATCACTGTGTCGAGAAAGACGATGATTTCTAGAAAAATAAATAAACAAAAATTTATTTATAGCAATTAAAATATATTATTTATGCATTTTTTTACCTTCTTTCTGATTCTCTTCTTGGTAATTGACCCTTAACTGATCTATAACATTGTGCATGATATTTTTCCATCAAACTAAAACCACGATTTAATAATTTTTGACATGTTCTGTCAAACTGCTTGCAAATCTATTATTTAAAATTAATAAATTATTAATTGAAATATTATTTTATTATTAATGTATATACGTACAATACGATTCTTGGCTATTTCATCATATGATAGAAAACCAAGAATATGCTCCAACACGACATCAGTCAATTCAATCAGCAAAAGTTGACGCATTTTTATTATTTTTTTATTATTAAATAATTTTATTAATCAAGAATATTTATTGCAAAATACTAAAAAATATATATTTCAAGTTCAATGATGAAAACAAATGGCAGAAAAAAAAAATTAAACAAAAAAGTTAATTTTTTTCTTTTGTTTATTTCGTTGTAGAATTATTTTTGTAATTTTATTTTTTTTTTCTAAACAAAAACTAATAAATAATATTTAATTATTACTTGAAAATTAATAAAATTTTTATTTATTTTTTAAACAAACAATTAATGTTGTTTTTCTCTCGCAAATTTAGATGGAATTATAGAAAGAGAAATTAATAATAAAAGAGAGATAAAAGAAAAAAAAAAAAGGGTTTCTCTCTTTGTTTCTTCTAGCGAGTAATTTGACAAGCTTTGTAACAATGTCGGTAAAGCAGAGTTGGCGCCCAGACAAAATAACAAATTCAAAAAAAAAAAAACTCGTATAATTGCGTAAATGTTAAAATTATAATCAAAACAAATTCTTGTAATATTTTTTTTTTTCTATAAAATATGTAGTTGTACATGTTGTATACACAAATTAAATATAAATTCAATTATTTTTATTTTTTTTTATATTTCATGTTTCGCATGATTACTTAAAGTATTTACAACATTACGTGTCAGACAGGATAGACATAACGCAAATAAAAAAATACACATCTATATTTAATATAAAATAAATTCAAGAAACAAGTGGTTTTTTTTTTTGTTATTTTATTTATTTTTCTATTTTAAAAACAATTAAATGCAACAATTATTTATTGTATCCTGATGGACAATTATTTGTTTGACGAGCGTTAATTGGGCTTACTTATTTTTGTCATTTTCAAGTATATCAACAATTATACGATGTTTCAACTTGAATTTATAATATTGTTTTTTTTTTTTTCTTTTTTTTTGTCTATAAAAATATCTCATTATGAGGATTGGATGATGATGCTGATTATCATCAACAATAATAATATTTATACTTTTTATTATTGTATATTATTATTTAAAAAAAAAAAATGTTTTTCTTTTTTTTTTTTTAATATTAAAACTGCTCGTTGAAGGGACATTATTTATACGAAGAACAATGGAATGTAGCGGTGTTACTTTGTGGCTAGCCATGTCTTGTTTTTGCTGTGATAAAAAATAAAAAAATTATTTTGACAAAGATAAAACAATAATAAATATATTTTATAAAAATTTAAAAAATAAAAAAAGGGCTGTTTGTTTTTGCAACCCTTGAAAGTGTGATTTATATGGCAAATTGTTTATTTATTTTTTTGCTTTTTTTACGTTTGTGTATATTTGATGTTAAAATAATATCCAAACAATAGAAGGGTTGAATTTTTATTTATATATATTTAACAAGTAAGATTTTATAAGAGATAATAAATTAACAAAACGTTTGAGCATTGAAAATAATGAATAAAAAATTTATTAAAAATGAATAAATGAAAAAAAAAATAGTTGCAATTCAAATGTCATTTGTTGAGATTTATCGTTAGATTTGTATTCATAGGATTACATTATATGTATTATTTTTTAAGCGAGATAAATAAAGAGATGAAAATAAAAAATTTAAAAAAAATAAATAATAATATTAAGTAAGGACCGCAAGGGCCATTGACTTTAGATGTTTTTATAAGAAAAAAAATTTCAAAGATTTCTTATCATATGGTAAGTTCATTTATTCACGGGCTTCTGTCATGTTGTTTATGAATTTTATTTATTATCATTATATTAATTGTTAGTTAAATTAATTAAAAAAAAAAGACAAAAATAAAAATTATAATTTGCATATTTTCAACTGTAAAATGGATATTTTTTAATCAGAAAAATCATTGAACAAAAAGTTATTTAACCTTGTTGATTTTTGTTGTCTTCAAATTTATGCTGATGGTTCATCATCATCACCATCATCATCATCAAGAATTAAACATTAATATGTGAAAAATATTTCATTTAAACATCCGGAAGGTATAATGATAATAAAAATTGTCCTGGCAAGCTACTTCTATAATAGTTTAATAAAAAAAAAAAAAAGATTTTTTTATCTGCGACAGTTGGTTGAGAGTTGGGAGGACCCCTTCCACTTGACACTGTGCAATTCTTTCTCGTGGGGTATAAAGAAATCCACATGCACGTTCGGGGAAGCAAGTCTTTATAAGTAGAAGTCATCCAAGTCCCCAGGACTCCCTCTTGAGACACGACACGATCAGAAACCGATTTCCACAAAATAAACTCTGTGAAAAATCATATCAAAAAGAAAATTTTTCTATTCAATTCAACAATATCTACCATCAGCTTAACAGCTTAATTAAATTTTTTTTTTTCCACCAACACTTTATTAATAATATAAAAAATAAAAAAAAAAAATTATTTGTGCAATTAAGCTGAAATAAATTGCATTTAAATTTTCAATGATTTGAAAAAGATAAAAAGTTTCACTCAAAAAAAAAAAAACAAAATGATTTCAAAGGGGTAAGTTTTTAACATAAATATTTTTTAAATTTTATAAACATTATTAATTTGACACATAAATAAAATACAATGGAAAATTAATTAATAATTTCGACAACGTAAACATAATTTTTCGCCCCTTAAATTCGATATGTAAAAGAAAAAAAAAAAATTCTAATCTCGCACGTTTTAATGTCTGCATAATATAATTTATTAATTTTTTTAAATTTATAATTCATATTGTAATAATTTGTTGTCCATAATTACAGTGTGATTATAAATTATGTCCTTGAAAATAAATTGAGGACAGTATTGTTTTAGTAACATTGGTTTGATTTGCACGTTTTTTTATATTTTTAAATTCAATTTTAAGTATCAATGATAGATGGATGACGTTATTTAAAATTATTTAAATAATCGTGTTGAACAAATATGAACAGGTGTAAATATTATACCATATATTATACATGTCATTGAAATTATATTCGATTATCACATATTTGTCTTTATTCCTAAATTACATTATTTATTTTTCATTATTATTTTTATCCAATTAAAAAATATTATTATTATTATATTGTAAATGATATTAATGTCACAATTGTGTGTATAAATATTAATTTTAATTGATGGATTGATTTGATTTATATACAATATTGACATTGAACTCGAAAAATATTTATCAACTTACGTGTATAGCTACTACATTTATCCTCGACATTGTACTGTGGTACTATTGCAATATACACAGATTCCATAAATGGTTATGTCTTAAGAAATACTGGAATGTTGTGTTTGTATTTATCCATATAGCTACCCTTTTATTATTTTTATATTTTTATTGTCGTTTTATTGGCAATTTGTATTTTTTGATTGTTTCATTATGGGGTAGTTATTTTTATTATAAATTTTATTGCGGTCTTTTAAATTGTTTAAATTTAAATTTAATAAAACAGTCGGCTTTTAGTTTTTTTATTTTATTTTAGATAAAAGTTATTAGGAAATTTAAATTTTTATCTTGAGGATAAGTAGGTTTGAAGGGAGGAAAAAGCGGTCTTTTTTTTTATGGAAAAAAAAATTATTTAGTTTTGAAATACGCGGGGTTTTCGATGAAAAATAATTATATAATTATATTATTTAAAATTAAAAAAAAATTATTTTCTTTTTGATTTTGATTAGATTATTTTAAATCGTCTTTGATTTGAAACTTTGAAAGTTTTTTTAAATTTTTGTATGAGCTTTCGCCAGTTGGCGGGAATAATTTCTCGTTTGAAATAAAATTTTCAAATTTTCCAATTTGCATGCAGTATTTAAAAAAATAAAATTCCAAAGAATTTTTACTGTATTTTTTTTTTTTTTAATTTGATAGATTATTCATAGCTTTTTTTTTTTTTTGTAACACTATTAATAAACAAGCTTTTCGCTCATCAAAGAAAATTTCCTCTTAAAAAAACAAGCAGAATAAAATGAAAAAAATAAATTTGTTTTAATTAATTTTGATGGAAAAAGTTTATATTACTAATTATTATGATATCACATAATTTATAGATTAATATTGAATGATTTATTATCAATATAAAACCAGTTTTCATGTATATATAAAATATTATATTCATTTGACGGGTTTGACCAGCATCACCTTAATTTCAAATAAACAAATTATAAAATTTCCTATATATTTTTTTTTCCCTTTATTATCTATTTGCCTAATGCGGATATTACATTGACCTCAACCTTAACCATATTGCCAATCAGTTAACTTATAAATAATGAGCTTTTATCGTTGCAATCACCTTGACGTACAAAACAAATAAAAAATTATACATTTTTTTATTTGTCATTCAAAAAATCATAAACGTTTTTTTATTAATGTAAAATAAATATAAAATAAAATATTAAAACATTCTTATCAATATTATAAAATAATAATTATCTTTTTTATTTTTCTTTAAATTATATAATTTCAATATCTATAAATAGAATTTCAATTGTAAATAAAAATAAAAAATAAAAGCACGATTCTCGCGATTGAAATAAAAAAAAAATATTATAATAAATAAATAAATAAAAAAAAGTATATACAGAGGTGACAAAAAATCGTGTAGCACGTACGAGTAATTTTCTCGAAGGCAGTATATTCCTTTAATTGCGAATACCCATGCATGCGAGAGTAAAACAAGCGAGGCAAATAATCGTGAGGATATACGATCTCAGTGGTGATTGTGGCGTCGTCGTTCATCGTCATTATCCTTATCTCTTGGTATAAGGAAAAGAAAATCAAGAGTATATATATATACAACTTATCCATCTTCTGCATCAGTGTGGGGGCAAAGAAAATAGAAAAAACAACATGATGATGATGATGATGATGATAAAATAAAAGGAAAAGAAAAAAAGAAAAGAAAAAAAAAGTCAAAGAGAAGCAAGTATAACTGCCCCTGTGTGTTGTATATAAATATATGATATAAACGACCTTGCAAGCAACCACGTCAAGGTTGTATTCTCATCCAAGTTGACTTCTTGGCTATTGGGATAATAGCCGTGGGTTCAGTACACCTCTCAGCATCTCATTGCACCTTTTACTCTTTTCTTTTTTTGGTTCTTGCAATTCTCATCATCTCAGCCCTCAGCTATCATCTATTATATGAACTCATATTATTTATTCTGTTTATATATGTATGTATATTTTTTTTATTTTATTTTTTTTTAAATTTCTCCCGACAGTTTTACTCATCTTCACACTTATCTGACGTTTAACTACGTGATCATACGGGTGTCTTTTCTTTAGCTAGTGGCACAAGCTTATATGCTATTCACTGATGCTAATCTTTATGCTATTTTATGAACTTCTTCTTTTCATCTATATCAAATAATTAGACTTTTTTTTTTTTATACATTATATTTATATACTCCTGGTGAAGATGTATATTTGTTTTTTTTTTTTTTTTTTGAAATTAAATGGCGGTTTTATTATGAAGCTCGCTCTTTGAAGGAAAATATTTTTATGATTAATTTTTTAAATGGAAAATTGTGTTTTTTTTTTTTTTAATTTGAAATATTTAAATTTTAGAGTCGAAATTAATTGGCGAAATAAATTTGAAAAATCGAAATATTTCGAAATTATTTTTTCGATAAAATTCGAAATATTTCGAAATGATTTTCAATAAAAATCGAAATATTTCGAAATGATTTTCAATAAAATTCGAAATATTTCGAAAAAATTTTTTAATAGAATTTAAAAAATGGGTTTTCTTATACAAACTTTTAGTAATTTTTTCATGTAATTATAAAATATATATGAAATCATCAAATTCAATGACCTCAATTTGAAAATTAAAAACGTAATAATACAAAAAAGATTATTTAAATTGAATAAATTCTTCTCTCTGAATTAAAAAATTTACATTTTATTTAATTTTTTTTTTTCATAACACATAGTATTACTATTATTTTTTTTATTTCTTTGTCACTGTGTTAACGATTTGTAATGTCCCTGAATAACCATTTCAACGATATGACTCATTTAATTACAATAAATATATATATAAAATTTATAATTGTAATTATTTTCTATATTTCATGGCACTCATTGCACATAACAATCAAATTACTATAAAATAAATTCCTTTTTAAATAATTTATATACTTACATGTAATGTTAATTATAAACACAAAATCAATCAATCAATTTGTCAAATATAAATAAATAAAAATAAAGGTGACCGAGTATCACACATTGTTTGTATATTGGTAACAGTTCTCCACCAATGAATCACCACAAAAAAAAATAAAAACAAACTGAAAAAAGACAATGGAAAATTCAAATAAAATTCAAGTTTAATCCTGTCTTATAAATAATTTATATAAAATATATCGATATATACTGTATTAAGAGTAAAAAAAAAAACAAAAAAAAAAGTCGGTTCTCCAGCCAAAAACAATAACAAGTGTATATATTAAAATTTTTTTCATACTTGAATAAGTTAAAATATATAAATTTAATTTTAAAATTTTCACCTGTTTACCGTTATACAAATAAAATCCAGCATAAAAATGTAATTACTTTTAAATTTTATCTATCATTAAATAATTTTTCTAAATATTTAAATTACCAGCATAAAAATAGATAAAATAAAATAATAAAATAATCAATTGTGACATTGAAAATAAAACGTGATACTAGTGTCACTGACATTGTGGTGCTTATTATACCTTATATAATATCTTGTACATTATGTCATGTTGACCATGGATCCTGATTGTTTATTTAAGCATAAATTTACCTACCAAGTGTACCATCAAGTCACAAAGAGAATGCACCATTGGTGTCATAATAAATGGATAAAGGATAATCCAAACATGCTATTTATATTTATTTATTTATTTAACAATACGGTATTTTATATTATTATTATTATTACCTTGCTTGATACTGCCATACTGAAAAAAAATTTAAAAAAACAACAAGTAGATTTTCAAGTTGATTTTTCATTTAACTTCCTATATGTGAACACAAATATTATATGCTTTCTTGTAACCAACAATAACCATAGACAGAAGACATTTGTTAAGATGATTATCTCTTTCTTCAATAGCTCAATGGTAATATGCTATTTAAAAAATAAAAAACAAGTATTTTATTTGATGTAACAATGCACTTACAATGCGTAATACAGCAACGTGTAACATAACAATTTTAAAAATTATTTATACTAGCTGTATTTATTGATAAATCCTGTAATGTATTTTTATATATTTTTTTTGTTTTTGTTTATCGGATTATTATCCTTGTTGTTGTTGTTGTTTTTTTTTGTACTGGATCCTGGCCAAGTGGGACGTAACTGTTGAGTTTGGCTGATCAAATCAAATATTTTATGCAGGAATTTCATGTTGAGGAAGTGATAAAATTGCACAAGGTCAATTCGTGCATGTACCCTGAATGATATTATTATTTTTTTTTTCATTGTTTTTTATGTTTTAATATTAATTTTAAATATTATTTATTTTATAGCTTGATCTAGTTTATTGATATTAAATGATAAACATTTTTTTTTTAAATTTATTACAGAGGTGATAATGTCCTGAGACATAAAAAATTCATCGTGAGCTGTTTAATACTTGCAGTGTTTTTAGAATCAAGTAAGAAAATTATTATCCTAATTTTATATATATTCATGAGTTTGTAAGATAACTAGTATGTAAAATTCAATTTCATTGAGTTGTTATTTAATGAGAAGAAAAAATAATAAGACAACAAAAAAAAAAAGTATCTTTTCCTGTCCACAAACTCACTGTATTTACGATTCAATGTCATGTTGATCGGGTATATCCAGTGCATAAAGAGTACATTCAACTATTTTTGTAATATCAATAGAAGTGCAAGTGGAATATTTTTAAAGATGTTGTTGCTGTCAAACTGGTTTACACGAATCCCAATGAATTCAATAAATTTTATAGAGAAAAACCCTTTTTTGCAATAACAAGATCTATTTACTCTGTAATCATCTTCATGGATAATCATTTTTTTTCTATCCATGCGTGATTATTATACATCTATATTTATTTATTTTTTTTCTTTCATTATTGATTTATACTATGTTGTTATTTGAAAGATCCAAAGAGTCAAATTATCCATGCTAATTACTCGAGTGTGTAAATGCTACTGAATGTGATATTATTATCTTTCTTGATTATTTTTATTTAAATATATATATCAATTAATTTAACACTAAATATATATTTAATATAAACATATGTATATTTTTTAGATAATTATGTTTATGGAATACAACATCAACACAGACAGTCAAATGATTATCAGTGTCAAGAAGAAGGTTTTCATGCTGATCCAGTTAATTGTAATGTTTATTATAGATGTGTTAATTGGGGTGATAATAGTCGTTTAAGTAAATTTAAATTTGAATGTGGTCCTGGTACAGTTTATTCTGAAAGTAAAGGATATATTTGTGTTCATCCACGTGATAGTGAAAGACCAGAGTGTAATGAATTGACAAATGATCTTGATTCAAGTTTACATTATGATCAATCAATTAATAGACAAACTACAATGTCTTCATCATCATCATGGACATATGGATCACCATTACCAAGTACTTTATCACCTCAAATTACAACATCTTCATTGCCAAATGGACATAAAAAACCAACGAAAAATAATTACAATAATAATGGATATCCTTCATCAAATAATTATCCAGGAATGGCAAATGACAAGCCATTAAACAATAGACCACATGGATCATCACCACCATCATCTGCCAGTGGATCAAAAGAATGTCAAGAGGAAGGTTTTAAACCTCATCCCAAGGACTGTAATAAATTTATAAGATGTGTCAGTAATGGTAATTCATATCAACAATATGAATTTACATGTGGTGAAGGAACTGTTTGGGATCCTTCAGCAAATGCATGTAATCATGCATGGGCAGTTAATAGAGAAGGCTGTGGTAGTGCTGGATCATCGCAAAATGGTAATTATCCAACTGAAAATAAATATGATGGTGATAATGATAATAGAAATAATCAAAATGGATATCCAGGTCAAAATTCAGGATCAAATGATAATATAAATGATAATAATAATGAGGTAAATGATCCAGAAAATGGTTCAAACGATGCAGCAAGTAATGGTCAAAGTGGTCATCCAGGTAGTGGCCCAGGGGTGGAAGAGAATGAACATGAACATCAAGGAACAGTTGATGAAGTGCCAAAACCTCCGGGTGGTCTTTATCCACCACCTGAAAATCCACAAGAGCCTGGTGAAGAAAATAATATTCCATCTAGTCCACCTGGTTATCCATCTCAACCATCGTACCCATCACAAACTTTTCCACCGAATGAAATAGAAAATTCTTCTCAGCCAACACAACCAACAGAGCCATCAAATGAAATGGAAAATTCTTCTCAGCCAATACAACCAACAGAGCCATCAAATGAAATTGATAAACCTTCTCAGCCAATTGATAAACCATCATCAGGATCTTTAGGACCTGCAGGAAGTTGCTCAGAAGAAGGCTTTGTCTCTGATCCTAACGATTGTCATAAATTTTATCGTTGTGTTCAAGGCGAGGGTTCATCATTAACAAAATATGAATTTACTTGTGGTGAAGGAACAGCATGGGATCAAGGTCTTTTAACTTGTAATTATGAAAGTTCTGTTTCAAGTTGTAAAGGAGGATCAAATGATGAAGGATCAAAACCTGTAGATAATAATGTCTCTACAACAGTTTCAACTGATATTACATCAACAGATATTGCCTCTAATCCCAGTCAAACTGAAGAATCTTCTATGACTGATAAAAATGAATCTACAACACAATTAACATCAACAGATTCATCTGATATTTCTGGAGCTAGTGGAGTTGGTCCAAATCAAGATAATGGAATACCTCCTGAACAAGCTGGTGGTTATCCTATGCCTGGTGCACCGAGTGATGCATCAACGACTATAATGCCATCAGAAGAAAACACGTCATCTGATAATTCATCACCTGATACTGGTTCAAGTACTTCAACAGGTTCAACTGTACCAGATGATAGTCAAAATGAAATATCTTCAATGACTACACCTGAATCTTCTCATGCTTCTACAGACATGTCTGGTTCATGTACGGAAGAAGGCTTTTTCAGGTAACTTGATTAAAAAATTTAAATTTTCTTTTATACTTGACTTTTAATAATTGTTTGTTTTTTTTTTTTATTTAAAGTGATCCACAGGATTGTCATAAATTCATACGATGTGTATCCAGTGGTAAAAAGAGCTTTATCAAGTATTCCTTTACATGTGGAGAAGGAACTGCTTGGGATCAAAATCTCCAGACATGTAACTATGAGGCTTCTGTTGAAAGTTGTGGTGGACAATCTAGTAAACCAATGAATGAAGTAGACAGCTCAACACCAGAAACAGAAAAGCCAACAGAAAAGCCACCAAGTGATAGTTCAAGTTCAGAAATGCCAGAATCATCAAGCTCAGAAGCACCAAATGAATCTACAACTGAAGTATCATCAGTATCAAGTTCTGAAGATACAAATAATTCTGATGCTACAACTGAAAGTGAGCCAAGTTCAACTACACCTGATGAATCTACAACTGAAGTAACAGTATCAAGTTCTGAAGATACAAATAATTCTGATGTTACAACTGGAAGTGAGCCAAGTACAACTGCATCTAGTGAAACACCAGAAGAAACACCAAGTTATGAAACTGGCCAGAGTCCAGATTCAGAAAGTCCAAGTACAACTCAGGCAGTTGAGTCTTCAAGTGAAGCAACAACTTCAACAGAAAATAATGTCGATGATAATTCAGAATCTCCAAGTACTACTCAACAAACTGAAGAACAAACTTCTGTATCTTCTTCAACAACAACAACAACAACAACAACAACAACTGAAAATTCAAATGTTGATAATGATACTTCATCAATAACACCTGCAGGAAGTTCAGAATCTTCTGAAAATACACCATCAACAACTCCAAGTATGAAACCAGTACCATCTAATAATTCTGGCAAATGTACAGAAGAAGGATTCCATCCAAATCCTTCAAATTGTCGTAAATTTATAAGATGTGTTGGGGTAAATAAAGGTTTTATTAAATATGACTTTGACTGTGGACCTGGAACTGCTTGGGATCAATCTCTATTGACATGTAATTATATTGATCAAGTAGAATCTTGTAAATCAAGTGGAAATCCATCTGATTCAGGAAATGAAAAACCAACTAGTTCTGATGGCCAAAAACCAGGTGATTCTGGTGACACAAATAAACCTGGATCAAATGAAGATAATAAAGAAAATACCACTACTGAAAATTCTTCAGTATCAACAACACCAACATCAAATGATTCTTCTGATTGTTCAAATAAAAAACCCAATAATACAATTGTTTGTAATAAAGCAGGTTTTTATCCACATCCAACAAATTGTGCTAAATTTTATCGTTGTGTTGATAATGGTAATGGTTTTAATGTTTATTACTTTGATTGTCCACCTGGTACTAATTTTGATCCAAGTATCAGTGTTTGTAATTATCCAGAGTCAATTTATCCTGCTAGAGATTGTAGTGGTTCATCAGATAGTGGTACTACACCATCAAGTGTATCAAAACCAACAACTCAAGAATCATCATCTAGCAGTACTACAGATAGTTTATCATCTACCACTCAAAAAGAAGAAATAAGTACAGATAATACAGAAACAGGAGGAGAAACAACAACTCAAGGTGGAGAAATTACAACTGTAGGTGGAGATGTTACGACTCAAGGTGGAGAAATGACGACTGATGGTGGAGACATGACAACTGAAGGCCCAGATGTTACAACTCAAGGTGAAGAAATGACGACTTTAAGTGGAGACATGACGACTGAAGGTGGAGATGTTACAACTCAAGGTGAAGAAATGACGACTCAAAGTGAAGATGTTACGACTCAAAGTGGAGAAATTACGACTCAAAGTGGAGAAGTTACGACTCAAGGAGATGAAGGTGGATATATTACACCTGACGATGGAATAACAACAACAACAGAAACTAAAGAACCAGGACCAAGTACAGAAGGTGCTACTGAAAGTTCTGACGACATGACGACAACTGAAAGTTCTGATGACACGCCGATAACTGAAAGTCCCCCAGTTCCAATAACTAAACCATCTGAAGAAACAACTCCAGGTGAACCAGAAGAAACAACAAAAACAGAAACATCAACAATGGCTGCTGGACCCCTAGATGCTACACCATGTCCAATTGGAAATTTAACAGATGAACAAATTGTATTAAAATGTCCAACTGGATTTGCTCGGTAATTATGATTAATTTTAATTAACTTTCTTATTTTTAAAATGGTTGAATAATTAATTTTAATATCAATCAATTATTACAGTCATCCAAAACATTGCTCATTATTTTATCAATGCACAACGGAAAGCAATATGGAAATAAAAATTTTAATTCTACGCTGTCCTGATAATACAACATTTGATGAGAAACAAATTAAATGTCTTCCTGAAGAAGAAACAGATGAAAAATGCACAACGACAAAACATTCTGAAAGATTATTCAGGCGATTAGCTAAAACATCAATTGATCCAGTAAGTTATAATAAGCAATAATTATACAATTAAAAACAACAATGAAATTATTAATAACAATTATTTGAAATATTTTTTAGATAAAAGTATCAACAGCAAGCTTGTGCCCAGATGAAGGTCATTATCCTTATCAAAAAGGCTGTAGCAATGCATTTTATAAATGTAAAAGAGACTCGAGAAATTCCCTTCAAGGATATTTATACAAATGCCCACAAGATTATGTTTACTGGTCTGTCTCAAGACGATGTGAACGTGCCAATCGTTTGCCTGTATGTTCACAAGCTGACTATGATGACAACCAACAAATAAATTCATGGCAAAATAGAACTGGAATACCCATTGAAGATTTTAATTTATCAGCAAGAATGATTTCTATTTAAGATAATTATTCATAAAAAAAAAAAACAATATGACGACAAATTATTAATTAAAAATTCAATAAATTAATTAACAATTATTGGGTTTTTAATTAAAAATAAATTTGCATTGCCATAATGTTTTATTTATAATTTTTTAAGGACAATAAAATAATTGTTTATAATTTTTTAAGAACAATTAAATAATTGTTTTTTATTTTGATTAAAAAAATAGACATTTATCTATCGAAAAATTGTCAATTACTTGACGACATTGGGGGCTAATTAAAATGGTTATGGGAGTGTCATTATTATTTTTTTTTTTTGTAATAATTACTCATAATTTATTCATAATTTTGTATTGTTTAAAATAATTTTTAACTTGATGGAATAATACCTTGTCATTAATTGTATATAAATTTAATTATACATAGATATTTTGTTGATAATTTAAATCTAAATTTCATGTAATAATAAATGTAGTTTTTTAAATATTAAAAATCGTAAAACATAGTTTGATTTATTGGTAAAAATATTGTGATGTGCTAATTACTGCACACAATTAAAATTAATTTTAAATTATAATATACATATTTAATAATTAAATTTAAATATATTTTTTAACAAATAAATTATAACAATTATTATACAACAATGTATTTGACTAAAAAAATTAATAAATTGCTCATTTTTATCGAAAAAAAAAAATACACAATTATAGAAAACACTTGGTTTCTTTAAATAAATAAAAAAATAATTATTATAAAAATATTTTTATAATAATTATCAGTGTAATATACATATATTTTTTTAGAAATTGTTCAAATATTTGTTCGAGAATTAAAGATATTTAGATGTTTAAAAGATGAAAAAAAAGTTTCGAAAATTGTGGAGGTATTTAAAATAAAAAAAAAAAAGATAAATAAACACTTGAAATAATTTAATAAGCTTGTTGACAGTGATGTATAAGTTTGATAACAATCTCAAAGATTAAAGTATCGATTGGAATTATGACGATGTTTTGACTCACCTCCATGATGATCTTCTTGGATATTTTAATTGATCAAAATTTAACTGACTTGCCACTGAAATATAATACATTAACATGAAGTTAATTAACAAAATAATTTTTTCTAATATTTATATTGACATTTATTGTTGTTTACCTTGAGTCCAGGCTCAACATTTCCCATTTCTTGTTCACGTTTTTCACGTTCTTCAGCTTGTTGTTGTTGTCGTTTGACCATATTGACATTTCCAATTCCACGAGATTCTTGTTCTTGTCTACGTTTTTCAGCAGCTGCTACTTGTTGCTGTCTTCTAGTTTCCTAAAATAATTAAACAAGATATATTTTACAAATTTATTTTAATAACAATCTTGTTTTTATTGTTTAATATGTGTACATAATTATTGTCAGCTATTTAATTATTTCTACATCCACATAGCCGGGTCAAAAAATAAGATAATAAATACTCACAGCATCAGGTGTTAAATCCTCATACGTAGTAGAATCCTTGCAACATGATGTACACATATCCAAAACATTACCCATTTTGTTTAATTGTCAATGAAGTTAAAATAATAAACAATCTTTTTTATTTTCAAGGGCTTATTGACTGTTATTGACAATTCACAAGGACAGCCGTTTAATTATTGATAAATATTTTTTTTTACAAACGTCAGAATTAATCAAAAGCCAGGTTTGTTATTCTCATCATTGTGTACTTTTTTTTTTGTACGCAGGTGATGTCATATTTGTTTTTTTTTTTAATTTTACAGCGCATCGCGCAATGTCATGCTCAAAAAATAAATTGCAACAGAAGTACAATTAAACCAAATTGCAATTTAAATTTGCAATAAATTTATTAGCAAAAAATAGTCTCTAAAATTGCATAAATTATTATTATTTTTCTGTTTTTTTTTTTTTATCAAAATTGATCAAAATACAATGAATTTTTTACACTCTAAAATCCTTAAGACACGTGTACACTGTCAAATTTTTGACCTAATTTTGCGTTTAATACCAGAAAAAACTAGATAATTGCGTGATATCTAGGAAAAATTTAGTTTTTCCTGGAAGTATAATAGATTCTGCGCCAAAAGGAGAACAATTTAGAAGAAAAAAAAGGGGTATTTGCTAGAAAAATTCCACCTAATGTACAGATATAACATATTATATATTTTCGCATACATAATACTTATCAATACATGTACATAGTCTTTAGCACTATCAGTGATTAAACACTAAAAAAAAATTAATTAAAATATCTTGTTTTATTTGTTATTATTAAACTTATATAAATGAATTTATTTGTTGTTTTTTGCTGTTAGATTTAATTGGTACTTTTAATGATTTCGATTATAGAAAAAAATTATTCTTGTCAAATTGACACAGAGCATATGATGTCGGGTAAATTGAAATTTGATTGTCGTTCATCATTTACACTTGTTTAATTTGATTCAATCTAGTGCTAATAAATTGTCATTTGTTTGAAAACAATATTGTTATTATATATTTGATAAAGGGAAAAGTCAAATCAAAATAATGGATAGTGCTAAGGTTGATGAAGAAGAGACTCAACAACGTATTAATGATGGCGACTGGCTTTGCGTTGATTCACAGTATGTTATAAAATTTAGAAAAATAATAATAATAAAATAAACAATGTTTTGTTTATTAAATTAAACAATGTAGATAATTATTGATTGATTTATTTGCTTGTTATTTTAGATGTGGTAACATCAACTTTGCTAGACGCAATTCCTGTAATCGATGTGGAAAAGGTACTCAAAAAATATCTTTTCATTGTTTTTATCACTTGCGTTGAATTAAATTTATATTTTTTAATGTCAACATATACATACAGACCGAGGTGAATGTTCAAAAAAGAAAAAATTAGGACAAGAGATTGGAAAAGTTGCTGCTGAAAAATCAAGAGGATTATTTAGGTATTTAATTATTATAAAATTATTAATAATTAATTGTTAAATTTAATATTGGAATTTTATAAATTTCAAGTGCTGATGATTGGCAATGCAGCAAATGTGGTAATGTCAATTGGGCAAGAAGACATCAATGTAATATGTGTAATGCACCAAAATTTGGTGCAGTTGAAGAGAGAACTGGTTATGGTGGTGGCTACAATGATCGTGGTGTTGTTGAATATAAAGAACGTAAAAATGACGATGATGATGATTATGATGAATTTGGTAGAAGAAAAAAAAAAAGAAAATTAGATAGATCAGATGATGATTCAAAAGATTCAAGATACAGCACAAGTCCATCACGTTCTAAATCTGATAATAATCATCACGATTCTCATGTCATCAAAAGCAATGTATTTAATTTAAATTTTTCATTATATAATTAATCAATTTTTAATGACAATTTAAACACAATAATTAATTTACAAGTTAAATAACATTTTTTTTTTTTAATTCTTAACATTTAATCATTACAAAAATTCAATTTGTTTATTATTTTTTCTAACAATGTTAATGTGTTGAACGTCTCTTTAATGACATTGATAATAGTAATAAAATCAAAACAATTATGTTATTTGTTTTTTAGTATCGTCATCAACAAAATGGAGCTAAAAGAGTACGAATTTATAATGAAGATGATGATAGAAATGATAGAAATGATAGAAACGATAGAAATAATAGAAGAGTAATTGAAGATGATGATAAAGATGACGAAGACGAAGATGAAGAAGGTGATTTATCAAAATATGATCTCAGTGAATGGGAAGATTTTGTACCAGCAAAAAAAAGGTATTAATAATTTTGACAAAAATAAAATTAGTCAAGAATTTTTAAATAAGTCATTGTCGTTTTTTTCTTTCTTTCATTTTAGTACCAAAAATTGTTATGATTCATCTAATAAAAAACATCGAACAAGGTAATATAAAAAAAAATAAATAATAAAAAATAAAAATTTAATTAAAATAATTAATGATTTTAGACACAGCGAAAAATGGAGAAATTCAAGGTCTTCGAGAAAGTAAATAGTAATATTTTTTCGAAATTGAAAAATTAAAAAAAAAAGAAATATCAGGTTTGATACTTGGCTTTGATATATCAGTATTAAATAATATTTTTAAATATTATATAAAATTTAAATTTAATTATTACAGATGAAAATAAAAGTTATGAAAATTAATTATTTTCAATTTCAAGCGCACACTTTTTTCTAACAATTTTAATATTGTTATTATATTTATTAATTATTAAAAAGTTATAATAAATTATAACACTATAAAAATGGTTTTTTTTTTTAAATTGCCAAAAAAAAAAGAAAAGTTAATTATTATAAAATATTGTATTCGAGTTTGTTTTCTTCAATGTAATCGTCATTAATTTAATATTTCATTATTTTCTCTCCCCTGAATTTAATAAACTAAATGCAATTTAATTTTTTCGTTACAACAATTAGAAAATGTAAGTCTTATTTAATATTTATCTTTCTAAAAAATAATCAGTGATAAAATTTATAAAATGGATTTATCAATATAAAAATCATAAAAAAGCTAATAAAAAAAAAAACTCATTCCACGTACTAAATATTGATAAAATCCACTTAAAAAAAATTAATTAAACTGGTATTATTATGTAAAGAAAAAAAAAATAATTCACACAACACTTATATATTAAATAATCGTATAATAAAATTTTTCTCACTAGAAATTATCAATTTTCAAAAGAAAAAAAAGAAAATAAAAAAAAAAATTTATTACCACGAAAAAAAATAATTAATTAACATTAAATTTTGCATTAATTAATTAGTATTTATATTTAAAAAAAAAAAAAAAAACACACTTTAAATGAATGAATTTAAAAGTACCAAAATATTGCTTGTAAATATCTTTATTTTATTTCATTTATAATAAAAATCATTCATCAACAACATAATTGTTTTTAGACAATTTTTTTATCTTTTTTTCATATGACTAATAATAATAGTTAATATTATTATTTATAGGATTATTAAAAGGGCTACATGGAGCATGATTATGCACAAAGTTGGTCACAAAGGATGTTTATTATTAATATTCAATTTTTATTTATTTATTTTTTTTTTTTCATTTACTTTTCTTTTCTATAACGACTCGTTTTTTATTTTTTAAATTTTATTTGATTTTTAGGAAGTAGGATAATGAGGGAATTATTAATAAGAAGCTTATGCTCGATTGGATGCTTATATGTATAATCGAATATATATACAATTATGAATTGAGCTTTTTGACTGCGTCATTTAAGTATTTTTTTTCTTTTCAATTTTCTTAATTTTTTTAACGAATGAACAAAACAATAATTGCTTTACCTTTTAATTTTTCTTTCTTTTTTAAAATAATAATTAATCATTATGTTAATTGATCTTTCTAAAATCAATTTTAACAGTGTGTGTGTGTGTTTTTGTTTAATCAATTTTTAAAAAACATTTTTACTTTTTTTTCTTTTTTTTTTTCGGGCCCGAACAATAAACAACAAAGTTTATATATATTTATATATGAGAGAATAATTAAAATAGAAAATAAAACAACCTGATTTTACACAATATTATTTACATATTACTTTTCATTTTTTTTTTTTTGTTTTTTTTTCTCTCAAAAGACGCTCTCATATTTAATTTACACAACGCACCGAATAAAATTGTCGGCTTACTGTATTCATATATGTTTTTTATATATAAATATTTATTATTAGTATTATTTATTATTAATATTATTATAATGTTAATAATTAATTTTCATTTTTTATTTTTTTTTTTCATACAACTGGGTAATATTGCACGGAACACCGAACTGCAATTGAAATCGCAAAAAAAAAAAAATAAAAATAAAAAAATAAAATATAATATAATAATTGAATGGACGACTGTTAATTGATTTTTGTTTCATTTTTTAAAAAAATTTTTTTGTTTTATCTCTACCTTTACATAGTTATATAAATTGTTTTTTGTTTTTTTGAATAAAAAAAATTGTTGATTTTAAAAGGAAATATAACAATAGCAAAAAGAATAATAAAAAAAAAATATATTTATTACTTGGGTATGAAAAATTGTTGATGTGAATGAGAATTAGCGGATGGATGAATATTCGGATGTGGTGGTGGTGGTTGTGGTGGACCACTAGCTCTAGCTCCAGTTGCATATAATTGTTGCTGGAAGTTATGATACTGTTGAGCATAATTTGGATCATTCATATTTGGTCCACTACCAACAAATGGACTATTTTTAAATGTACCAGGACCACCACCCATACTTGGTGGTAATGGCTGACTGGCATCTGGTGGTGGTCCAAGTCCCATTGAATTACCTTTATTACCAGGACCATATATATTTTGATTTTGTTGATTATGTTGATTATTAATTTGTGATGATTGTACCATATCTGAAGGGAAGACTTTATCTGGATCCATTGAATTACCAGTGAAAACACCACCACCAACCATATGTTGCATTCTCATAATATTTTGTTGTTGTTGTTGCTGTTGTGGTCTCATATTAACAAGTGATGGTCTCATTGATTGATGTTGATTATTAATTGTTTGTCCATCCATTCTTTGTGGACCACCAGGACCACCACCCATACCTGGAAGACCACCGGGTCCCATTAATCCTGGATGTGGACCAGACATATTATTGGGCATACATCCATTACTATAAAATGATTGTGATGACATTTTCGTATCCATACCCATTGGATTAGTATACCTATGAAGAAATTCAAGGCTTGGTGGTCCACGTGGACCAACATTACTCTGATTTGGATGTGATGGTAAATATTGTATTGTATTTGGTGCACCTGGTTTAACTTGTATGTTTGTGCCATTATAAGGATTTTGATTATTAATATGTCCCATAAGTCTTGGTGGTGGTATATGATCACCACCTGGATAACCACCACCACCACCACCACCGACACCACCTTGTGATGGATTCATACCTGGCATCATACCATGTCTATTAATCATTGGATGTGACATTTTATTTGGTACACCCATTGTTGGACTACCTGTATGTGATGTTGTTGGACTATAACTTGTTGGTGGACCACCACCACCACCAATATTCATACACATACCACCACTAACATCATTTTGTTCATTAATACCACCTGGACCTGGACCAGGACCAGATCCAGGACCAGGACCACCACCCATATGACAACCACCATTCATTTCATTATTCATTTGCATCATATGCATTCCATGATGATTGTTGAACATCATTCCACCACCAGGATGCATTGAACCATCATTACCTAATGCATTTGATGCTGCTGTATTTGTCAATTGTTGACTCATTTGTGCTAATGATGTTATTGGATCAAAATGATTTGTATTCATACCACCACCCATATTACCAATACGTCCACCAATATTATTTGGATTTAATGGAACATTATCAGATGGCTGATTTGAATTTACTGGAGGTCGAATACATGGAGGAAATTGATTCATTGAACCCATAGGTGGTCCAGAATTATTATTTTGATTATTTTGATGTTGATTCATGAGTGGTGATTGTTGTTGTTGGGAATTTTGTAGAAGACTTTGTTGTTGTTGTTGTTGCTGCTGCTGCTGTTGCTGTTGTTGTTGAGGTGTCATTTGTTGTTGTTGTTGCATTTGCTGCTGTATTTGTTGTTGTTGTTGCTGTTGTTGTTGTTGTTGTTGTTGTTGCATAGGTTGCTGTGATACACCTTGATTATTAGACTGTTGTCCTTGTACTGGAGATTGTTGTAAAATAATATCCTTGGAAGATGGCGAAGAGGTTTCTTGTTTAGTATTTGGGGAAGCCGGTACGGTTCTTGGTGGGCCCATACTGTCAACTAAATTTGTATTTATCGGCGCTGGACTACTCTGGGCACTTGCCGAATTTTTATTATTATTATTATTACTACTATTATTGTTATTATTATTATTATTATTGCTGCTATTATTATTTTGTTTTGAATCAATGGGAGTTTGAGGTGCTGTTCCAGGTGTATGTGGTGTATGTGGACTGTGCATAGAACCAAAACCTCGGCTCATACTATCTACCGTTGGACTGACAACTTCAGGTCTACCTGAAAATTGATTATTATTTTCCATATTACCAGTTAATATTCTACCAGGTAAATCTTGATTATTATTTCCTGTATTATTATTATTATTATTATTTGATTGTATTGTGCCATCTTTTAGACTAGTGTTTGGTTGTTTTTGTATTGTTAATTCTTGGCCTTCAAATGTATTTAAATATTGAATTTGTTGTGGACTTGGAACTGGCATTAAATTTGCTTCTTTTACTAATGGGCCACCAAGTTGTTGTTGTTGTTGTTGTTGTTGTTGTTGTTGTTGTTGTTTTTGTTGAGCAAGTGATGCCAATGTTCTACTACTATACATACCATCAATATTTGAAGGTTGATTTGATGTAAAATCTAATGAATTATCTTTTTGAGGTGTACTATTTGGACTAAGAGTCGTAATATGTGAATGTGACACTGGTGTACCTGGATTACTATGATTTAATCGTGAATTTGTTATTGATGTTGTTGGTGCAATACCAGGATTAGGTGAATCTTGACTTGTTGGACTTTGACCAGGTAAATGTCCAACTGTTCTTTGAGGATTAAGTTGAAATTGTCTATTACAATCAGCTGGTGAATTTAATGCTGAACTTGCACGAGGTGATGGTAGTGATAAATTACTTGTTGGATTATTTGGAGATGATGGATTTGGACTTTGTATGGCTATTGGAACACTTGCTGATCGAGTTGTTTGATGATATGGAGGTGGAGGACCCTGAGATCTAAGACCATTACCATTACCACCAACACCACCACCACTGTTATTATTATTATTGTTATTATTATTATTATTACTACCAACAACACCACCGCCACTGTTACCGCTACCAATTATATTAGGGTTGCGATGAGGCATTGGCCCTGGACTACCAACATCAACCTATTGAAATATTATTATATCATTATATTATCATAATAAAAAATATAAATAACAATGACATAATATTATTATAATAATAAAAATATAAATCACCTTATTTTTTCCATCATTTATAAATGGATTTAAAGTTGTATTCCAGTCAATTTTTGTTGGACACTGTTGTCCACTTGCTGTTGTTACAGGAGGTGGTACAGGTACATTTGTTGTTGGAAGAGGTGTACCTGTTGGTATTTGTGTTGGATCTAATTCATTATCTGGTTTAAATAAGCTAAGTTGAAGTTGTCTTAGAGTAGCAAGTTTAGAATCACGATGATGTCGTTGTTCAGGTGTTAAATCTTCATCTGGTACTTGAGTACCTTGTAATGATGGTTGTCCAGGTCCAACTATACCTGGACTTGTTGATCTTCCACATATATTTGGACTTTGTCCCAATGTTTGATTACCAGATGATTGACTATTTGAGTTATTTGTTGTTGTATTATTTGGTGAATTTGGAATAAGACAAGGCACATCAATATTTGTATCGTCAATATTTGTATCATTATTTCCACCATTTATATTTCTTAAATTTTGTTGATTATTCCAAAATGATGGTGCTGTTGGATCAATTGCTCGTAAATCTGGTGGTTGTTCATTTGAAAATTGATTACTTGGAGTTGGTTGATTTTGATTTTTTTGTTTTAACATTGCCATATTGCTGAGCCATTGCGCTGGATTTTGACGAAAATGATTTGCCTTTTGTGGATTTTTCTATTAAATTAACAATGAAAATAATTATTAAATAGCCATACATTATATTATTAATCAACTAATTACTATTTTACCTCAATAAATTTTTTAGTTTGTGGTTGGGCATTATGATAAGCAACTATTGATTCAAAGTTTCCTTGGCATACAGCTTTAGCTGCTTCATTTGCCCAATTTGTTGAAAATACATAAACTTGATTTTGTTGTTGCATGTACTGTGCTTCACTACCTCCACCACCACCTCCACCTCCACCCATTTGCTTACTAATCACATTGCTAACTAATGGTTGAATTCCTTCTATAAAAAACAAAAGCAACAACAATAACAACAACAATTAAATGACGATACAAAAAAAATAAAATAAACAAACAAAAATATATAAAACATACCAGTTGTTAAATCATCTGTTGGATTATTATGATCAATTTCTTGTTTAACTGAATTTAGCATTGGTTGATTGTTACCATTTCCATTTTGTGAATCCATTGGCATATTACCATCACCATTACTCGTATCCAAGTTTGGATCTCTTGTACACTCGTTTGTCTCATCACCAGGTACATCCTCGTTATTACCACTAGCACCAACACTTTCTTCTTTTATTTTAACACTATCACCATCAGGATCTTCTTTAACCACTGCACTTGGTATGTAACTTGGTTCATTTGACTTTTTCTCTGTTTTCATTTTTGTCCAGTCGTGTTTGTTATTATTATTATCATTTAATAATTATTTATTTTTATTTGAATGAATTAAAACAGTCATTTTAAGCTTATCATTAGCATCTGCATATATTTTTATGTATGTATCTATAATAAAATAATAATAATTAATTAATTTTTTAATTAATTTTAACAGTTTTATAGCTGATTGAGGTTATACTTTAATATTAGCAGCTTTTTACAAACTCAAAACAAATATTAATATGTTTTTTAATAGTTAAAAATAAGAAATAAAAAACATGAAAAAAATATTACTCGTTTTTTAATTTCACAATTAGTCATATCACAACAAGACCAAAATTTTTTAACAGTTGGTCGAATATTTATCTCACTTGTGCGTAAATCTGTAACAATTTTTGCACAATTAACTCACACACAGATTTTTTTTTCCTTCTGTTTCCAATAAAAAATAAAAAAATAAAATAAAACAGCAAAAGTAAAAAACGAACAAATTGAAAAAAAAAAAAAAAAAAATTTTTTTTTAAAGCAAATTATGTGGTTTGTTTGCTTTTTTGCTTTTTTTTTTTTTTCTGTTAATTATTATTGAAGCACTTTGTTATGTTAAAATTATGAAAATAATTGTTTATTTTAATATAAATAATTAAATTTGGCACACACACATGATATTAATATAAATGTTAAATATGAAATTATACTTGAAATGTCACCCTCGGTAATATTCGGTAGCGAGGCGACAATGGCATAGCGCGCGCGGCGATGACGGCGGTCTCCTTGCAACCTTGTTTCTCTTTCACTTACTCTTTTTTTAACACCCTTTTATCTGTCTTACTCTAAATTCAACAAAAATTACTGGCTGGCTGCTGGCTCCAACAGTCCTCCAACAAATTACACACACACATGTATCATATATATATATTTAAGTGTGTACTAGATATATACAAGTACACCTTACTTGTTTTTTTTATCTCTCTTTCTCTTTTTATTTTTTTTAAATATTTATTTTAAATAAAATGACGCGTTCTCTCTCATTTTAATCGTTTACCCGCGTCTTTTACTTTTTACCACACAAATCTATACACTGCTATACACACACAGATATATTTGCACACACTTTTTGTTATTTCTTGATGCTTACTTGATATTGTTATTATTATTATCCTTTTTTTCAGAGATTTTACTCCATTTTGCCAACACACCACTACACATCAACAATAATATATTAAAACTTGTTTTTTTTTTTGTATTATTATTGTTTTTTTGCTGAACGGTCAATTTTTTTTTTTTTTTTGTAATTTTTAGCCTTTTTGATGGAAGAATTATACAAAAGGTCAATGGAATTTTAGGAAGCCTGTGTTTTTTTTTTTTTTAATTTTTTTCGTATTTATTATTTGGACTGGATTTTTTTAGTTACACTGAGTTACACAGATACATAATGTTACACACAGACACACAAGTGTAACTCTAATTATAATTGTTTATATTTTTTTTGTTTTTCTTTAAACATTTTATTTTTATATATTTATAACTTTATATATATCTTTGTGATTGGTGTGTATTATTATTTATTTCTTTTACGCAGGTCTACCAACTGGCTTGTTATAATTTTGTATAATTTATAACCCTTTTTTTGATGTTAATTATGTGTTTTTTTCAAATGTAATTTATGCAATTTATTTAGCATTGTATGGGTTTATGATTTTGTGGATAATTTTATGCGTAGGTTTTTTTTTAATTAGTGTTATTGATTTAATTGGATTTAAATATTACCGCGCGTTATATTGTTAATTTATTTACGCGCGTGCGCAATTTCAAAAATAAATTGGTAATTTTTTTTGGAGTAAAAAAAAGCACTGCAGTTGTAATTATTAATATAAAATTATTTCGGCATGAGATTAATAAAGGAGATAAAAATCCAGCATTGATCTTATGCCAGAGTAATTTCTCCGGCAGTGATCTTATGCCGGAGTAATTTTGCCGTCAATAATTTTATGCCAGAGTATTTTCTCCGTCATCAATCTCATGCCGGTGAAGGGGTCAAAAACGGAGTAATGCCGGAGTAATGACGGAGAAATATTAGCGCGCATGTAAAAATTTGCATAGAACGTTCGTTATCTGGTAATGCTATTGAATTTATTTGAGTAATACAATAGTTAATTTCCTCAATTAATGGTTTAATATTTTCATTTTTCAATCCAATAAATATTTCTTCTGCTACGGTATTACTGAGTGTAACATCCTTTTCAATCATGTAACAAAAAAATTTCATAAACGCATTTTGAATTTCCCTGTTAGGAAATTTCAAATACCAAGTGTCGTTTTTTTTTTCATTGATTGTCAGATATCCGGTTTGATACATGATGACCGCTATATCTTTTTCATCATTACTTGTGTCTAGTTTTGTTTTCGTTGTTATTCTGTCGTTGTCATGCTTAAAAATTCTTTCGAACTCACAAGGATTTGTTCGAAGTTCTTTGATTAGATATGTAGGGGTCCCAGTATCAAACCAATAATCATCAAAACGACTTTTGTTTAAGCATTCGAGCAGTGATATTGGATTATAAACCGTAATTTCATTTTGATGTTCACAAAATTTGTACCCATTATATTGAATTCTTAATTGCTCAATAAGTTGGTCAATAACAACTTTTAGATTATCTGGTTTTGTTTCTGGTATATTATCAGCAATTGTTCTTAATATTTTATTATTCTCATAATTACTATAGCTATATCCATTGTCATCAAGAATTTTTATTGATTATTCTTTATGTATATTTTTTCATTTGTTATTTTATCATAAAATTTTTTATCAAATTTTTGCAAATCAATCTCGAAAGTTTTTCGAGTTTCAGATTCAGTGAAACTACATATACTATTAAATTCTTCTTTGAGACTAATATGGGTACCCTGGTGAAAATATTTCTCCGCGATTTCTCCTGAATTTCTCCGCGATTATTCCGAATTTCTCTCAAATTGACCGATGCGGAGAAATGAGTGGGGAAAGGTATCAAATTTTTTTTCCGAATTTTCTCCGAATCGACTTGAGTGAAAAAACGTTCGGAAATATTTCTCCACGATAAGAATACGCGGAGAAACATAATGTAAAAAAAATAATTTTTCCATGGAGAAATTATCTCCGCGTGTCTGTTACGTTAAGTAATTTATTGAACAAAATCATTGAGGAGATTGAAATGAGGAGAGAACTTTTTTTTTGCCTGGAATAATTACTTTGAACTTTCTCCGAACTTTTTCCGAAAAAATGTCTAACGTGGAGAAAAATGAAGAAAAATATTCTTGACTCGGAGAAGTTTTTCCGAAAATTTTTTTACCCGAGTCTTTTAGAGAAACGGCCGAAAAAATTTTTTCTCCTCAGAGATCTCGGAGAAAATTCGGAGTTACTGAGGAAACGATCAAAAAATCACGGAGTAATATTTTCACCAGGAATATCAGATTAATTAGAAAAAAAAAATATCTTGACAAATCAGGACATTTTATATTAAAAGGACATTATCAGGACATGTAAACTCGTTATTTTAAATATAATTTTGAAATTAATTTCATTTAAGGGCAGTGTACACTGCCAATTATTACAACTAAATTTTTCAGAGTTATCAGAAAAAAATTCAGTCGATTTTGATAATATTCTGACTGTAAAATTAATTTTGTTCATCAAATACAATTTAATTATTAAATTATAAATTTATTTTGTAATTATAATTCAAATTAAACTTAAAGTAAAATCTAGTACTTTTTTCTGTCATTAGGTTCGCTCAGTTTTATTTATAGTTTTATTTTTTTTTATCAATAAAATCTGTTGGTAATGCTGTTGATGACTGTTGTTCACTGTTGTTGAGTGTGACTGGAGTTTGTCAAATTAATTTTCATATTTTTCATTTGTAAAACAGAATAATTAATAAGAACAATGCCATTAGAAAATTTAGAAGATGATGGTCTTGAGAAAAATCCAAATCTCGAATTGGCTCAAACAAAGTTTTTACTGAGTCTACCTGAGCACAAAAATGATGAGGCATTGAAGACCAAATTGATGGATGCCATAAAAGCTGACAGTGAGATTGCATATTTTATTATTTTTTAAACAATACATTTTATTTATTTTTTCTATCAATATAACAGCTAACATCATTAATTCAATTTATTTTTGTTAATATTTATTTAATTATTCAATACAGTTTATTATTAAAAATAAAATAATATTCTTATTTGTTTTGAAAAATTTCAAGAAAATAACCAAACAAATTTTTATTTTATTTAGACATGGCTCCTTTTTATGAAGAAGTTTGTCGTGATTTAAACTGGCCAGTTGATGAAAGTTTTTTGGAATCAATGAAAGCTAAAAATCAAGAACAATTAAAAACTCTTGATGATGCTATTGAAGATGCTGAACAAAATTTAGGTGAAATGGAAGTTCGTGAAGCTAATTTAAAAAAATCAGAACATCTTTGTCGTATTGGTGATAAAGATGGATCAATTTCTGCATTTAGAAAAACATATGAAAAAACTGTATCACTTGGTCATCGTTTGGATATTGTTTTTCACAATATTAGAATTGGTTTATTTTATTTGGATCATGATCATATCACCAGAAGCATTGACAAAGCAAAAAGGTATTATAAATAGTTAATAAAATAGCATTAATTAATTTTTTATAAGCAAAATTTAATCAATTTTATTTTAGTCTTATTGAAGAGGGTGGTGATTGGGACAGAAGAAATCGTCTTAAAGTATATCAAGGTACTTATTGTATTGCTGTACGTGATTTTAAAGAAGCAGCTAATTTTTTCCTCGATACAATTAGTACATTTACAAGCTATGAACTCATGGATTACAATACATTTGTTAGATATACTGTTTACATGAGTATGATAAGTCTACCAAGAAATGAACTACGTGATAAAATTATCAAAGGATCAGAAATACTTGAAGTACTTCATAATATACCTGATTGTAAAGAGTATCTTTTTTCACTTTACAATTGTCATTATGCTGATTTCTTTAAAAATCTTGGTAACTTGATATTTTTTATTATTTTAAATTATTATTAGTGGATAAATATTTGCAATAATATTAATTTTTTGTTGTTTAATTTTAGCACAAGTTGAAGGTTTATTAAGACGAGATTATTTAGTTAATCCTCATTATCGTTTTTACGTTAGAGAAATGAGAATTTCAGCTTATACACAACTTTTAGAGTCATACAGATCACTTACTTTGCAATATATGGCTGAGGCATTTGGTGTTACTGTTGAATATGTTGATCAGTATGTATTTAAACTTCTGAAATTAATTAAAATTTTGGTTTAATATTAAATGGATTTAATTTTAATTACTTTTTTGTTTGTTTTCTTTAGGGAACTTTCACGTTTCATTGCTGCTGGAAGACTTCACTGCAAAGTTGATAGAGTTGGTGGTGTTGTTGAGACAAATCGTCCAGACAGTAAAAATTGGCAGTATCAGGCAATAGTCAAACAAGGTGATTTACTTCTCAACAGAGTCCAGAAGTTATCACGTGTTATTAATATTTAATTGCCTCATCTGACAATCATTCATTTATATATGTTTTTTCTTTTTTTTTTTTTTTTGTTTTCTATTTTTTTTTTTTTTTTTTGTCTTAACAATTTTCTTTTCAAGCCTTTTATTTTCAATTAATTCAAGTGTAATTTTGCGTTCATGAACATTTTTCGTTCTTCTAACAATATTTGTTCATCGTAAAAAAAAAAAAAAAGAAAAAAAAAGTTATATTACTGTAATTTTTTGAATACATGAAATAATAATAATGAATACAGTTTTGTTTTTTTTTTTTCAATTTACCTTTAATTAGATTTATGAAAATTTTAGAGCGATTTCGATTTTGTTTTTTTTCTAGTAACTAAACGCGAAGAAGAATTGACTTGAAAATTTACAGAATAATAGAGAAAAGAATTCTAAAAACAATTTGGAGTTTGAAAATCCTGGGAACTATATTTATTAGAGAAGTAATGAAGTCATTATGGAAATTTTGATTTTATTTTTTGTATAGCAACTAAACGCAAAGTTTGTTAGTTCGATTGTCCTAAAAATTCACAGAATTATAGAGGGAAGAATTCTAAACTTTTTAGACACAAAAAAAATCCCACTAGCTATATTTTTTATTGGATAAATAATTGTCTAAATAATCCTAGACCACGTCAAAAACGATGCTGGATTTTTTAAAGTTAATTTCAATAAAAAATTATGCAAGTTTGTTGCAATTTTATTCGTAAAAAAATTAGTCTGTTATACATGGGTTTTAATTACTAAAATACTAACTATCCCAAATATTATTGAATGAGAAAAAAATTAAGCATTTATGCGAAAATTCGTGTTGCAATAAAAAAAATTAGCAAGTAAAAATCTATTTTAGATATCCTTAAATAATAAAATATATTTTTGTGACAAGGAAAATGTCTACATATAGATGTTCAAGTGTCAAATGACTCATCTCTTTTTTTTCTAATTGCTCATCATAACAAAATAAGAAGGGAAAAAAAATGAATAAATAAAGGGAAGTCAATAATATTTATTATTATTATTATGTTAAAAATTATAGTATTAAAAAAGTCTACTTTTTTGTAAGTTAAAAGAATATATAATGTCAATTATTTTATGATGATGAACCCTATCATTTGGCCCTGCCAGTTGGGTTACTAATACATATTCTATGCTAATTTTCGTTATATATATTAAAAAATTGATTAATTTCCAGCTTTAAATTGAAACATTAGCAGTTTTAGTGGGGTAAAATACATTTAGCTCTCCGTTACGAAGTTTTGGTAAGTTCCATATTTTTTTGATAGCTCCACTAGTGAGCTTTGTATTTTCAATGCTTAAACATCTTAATTTTGGTAAATTTTTAAGAAGTTCAAATACCCCTTTATCCGTGATATTAATGCAATTTGATATGTCCAAGAATCTCAATTTTGGATTAAATAAACATTGAACTGATTCATTAGTGATAAATTTGTTTGTTATTAATCCCGGACCCAAAAAAGTCAAAAGAAGATTGAAAACTTCTAATTGTTCTAAATTATTAATTGCACTCATACCAATATCAGTTATATGTGTGCCAGTTATATATAAAAACTTTAATCTTTTAGCATTGTTACAAAGATTAATCAAAAATTCATCTCTAACACCATCATTACAATCAATATGTAACGACTCGAGATTTTTTAAATTCCCAATTGGATACATATTGACTCTTGTATCCCACACTGGATAATTATTTCGCTGATGTAATTTTAGATGGACCACATTTTTCATTTCACCTATCGACTGGAGTAATAGTTGACTTAGTCCAAAACCCCTTATGTGTAAACAATCCAAAGCAATTAGTCGAGGAAATACCTGAAAAATAAATAAATAATTTATTAAAAATTAAATAATTTTTTATTGTAATATAATATTTATTAAAAATTTAAACTTACTGAAGCCAATGAATCGGGTGAGAAAATATCATTTCCTTTCAACATACATAAAAGTCCTAACGTTTTCAAGGTTCCACTAATTTGTTCTATTGACTTGGCTAAAGTCATTGGTAGAGTTGAGTTTTCACAGTGCCATTCAATCGTTAGATTTTTAAGTTGAGACATATTAGAAAAACAATTTTCAAAATCTTGACTCATTATTTCTTTGAATCCTAAAAAAAGCTTCTCAAGATTTAGACAATTAGCAGTGATTATTGGCATTATTTGAGAAGTAGGATAACATGATACATCTAGCCTTGTTAAATTAAATCCACAGAGATTCAGTAGGTACTTTAAATCATTTGCTTTTTCATGTATTTCATCAACTGAATCATTTTCATCGCTCCGAAATGTATATTTTGTAAAGCATGTAGAAAGAAACTCATTCTTCCCATCTTTACATACTGAAAAATTAATAAAATATTTTCATCAGTATATTTAGAGTAATACAAATCATTAAAAATTATATAGTGTTGTTATTTTCTTACTTTTTTTGAGTCGTGGTTGACTAATAAATAGAGGACCCATGCGAATCATAATACGTGAATCAGACTGTGATTCTAGTTTTTTGTCATTTTCATCATCATCATCAGAATCATCATCATCTTCATCATCTTCATCATCAGAATCATTTTCATCATCATCATCTTCATCATCAGAATCAGAATCATCATCATCAGAATCAGAATCATCATCATCATCATCAGAATCAGAATCATCATCATCATCAGTTTCTATACATACGTCCATTTCTCTATCATCTGAGGATTTTTTTGAGAACTCAAGCTGTATAAGAAAACAATTAGTTTATTATTTAATTTAATTTAATTAACGCAATGAACAATAACAGTAGCTGCAAAAAAATAATATATATAATTTAAAGCTTACTTCTTCTTTCGAAATTATAATGAATTTTTCAAGCCATTCGGTAGGACTTAAATTTGCAGTCTCCATATTCATCTCACTTGGATTAATCTCCATAATTTATTTTCGGTCAACTTAAAAGAAAAAATATTATACCGTCAAATAATAAATTCAAAAAATTTACTGGAAAGAACAATTGTTTAATGAAGCTAATGTATAAATAATTGACGGTTTAAAAAGTTAGTTCAGGAATGAAGTCGACGATTGCCACGTGGTGTTTAACCTTATATTTATAAAACTTTATTTTGTTGTCCAATTGTGTCCAACCAGTTCAACTGCAGTACTAGCTGTGCTGTTCTGAACCAACTGAAATGAAATTAACCGAACTGCAGTATTTTAATTTGAATAACTATATAGTATATACATAGTAATTACTTTTTTCATTTCATAATACCCTGATATTTTCAAAATTCGACAATGTATTTTTTTTGAAAAAGACAAGTTCGTATCAGGAACATAGGATAAATAAAGAGGTATTTTTTTGTGGAAAAGTTACTTTTTTTATTTTATAATTTCCTAATATTTGAAAAAAATTGAAAATTCATATTTAGGAACATAGGATCATCAAAGAGGTATTTGCGGTGTTTTATAAAGCTTACCCTTTATTTTATGATCCCCTCATTTTCTTCAAAATTCCTGTAATATTTTTTGAAAAAATGGAAAAATTTTAACAGGAACATAGGATGACCGAGAAGGTATTTGGTGATTTGGAAAACTTACTTTCTTCACTTCACAGTCCCCTAATAATTTCAAAAATTCTCTGTAACTTTTTCGAAAAAAATTTAATTTTATATCAAGAGAATATGATGACCAAAGACATATTTAGGGCCGGGTATTTCGTCTACAATTACAGTTAACTACTAAGAATTAAAAAAATTTAACTGATAGTTAACTAATGGATTTGATTACTTATTATTGAAAATATAAGTTAGTTAGTTAACTAGTAGTTAATTTTTTAACTACTATAGTTAACTGTAATTGTGGACGAAAAAACCAGTCCAAATTTCTAACAATGAAAATAACCATGTCTGCAGCTTTGTTTTTTTACCAATAAAATCAACAACAGATGATGAAATTTATGGTGAAACAATCTTTATTTTATTAATCATATAATGTTTCACAATTGTTGTCATATTATTTGATATATCTATTATCAATGTCAATAATATAATTATTAATGTTATAATTGCTCTAAGTGAGTGGCAATATATATTTTGACCTAGTGTCTATAATACGTATAATCCGTGGTCAAAATATTTCTCTGCCTTTTGTCAATCTTTCGTCCACTTTTCTCCGCCTTTCTCCGTCTTTTTTCCAATTTTTTCCGAAAATGACCCATGAGAAAATGCGGAGAAATATTTCCACCAGGGATTAATTAAATTATACTTCAAAATTATTTATCTCATCTTAATTTAAATATCAGGATAGTATAAATAATAGTATCATTATCATTTATCCATTTTTTTTTTATTTTTTTTTTTTCATAAAAGCACTTTATTTTGTTGCTTATATTATATTATCGATTATTTTTGTTTTTCATTTTAAAATTTGTTTTTTTAATTCATTGTTAATTTTAATATTTAAAAAAATCTTTTAACATCTATTTTTTTTTTTTTTTCGTTATATTTCACACAAAAGTTAAACAATCCTCCAATTTTATAATTTTAATACATCCACAAATGTGTTACACATGATATAATTAATATTGCAAATTATTGATTTCTACTATTATTTTAATATCAAGAAATTTGTATTGTTTTTTTTTGTATTTGTTTTTTTTTTATACTTAAATAATTTTTTTTCTACTTTTCAACTGTGTGCATTATTTAAAATGCATATTTGCTTTTCCTCTGGTCCACAATTTTCTAACATACTGAATGTAAATGTCATTTTGTTTTTCTAATTTACCTATATTTTTTTTGTAACTTAATTTTATTCGTTTTGTTTTATGTTTGGTTTTATTTTTTCATCAGCCTGATTTTTTTTTTTTTAAATTACTTATTGATGAGTGGTAAATTTTAACTACATTATTAGTCATTAATTTATTTAGAGATTTTATTATTTTAAATTTAGTATACCCTTTCAAATCACACATTGATGAATATATTATTTTTTTTTTTAAATAGACATCAATTGTCTAGTTGGAATAAACTTAAGGCCCAAGCAAAATCCATTTTGGTTTAACACTTTCTATCATCACATTAATCAATCAGTTTATTATTATTACTATTATTATTAACTTATTAAATTATGGTCAAGACATGTGAATTTTCAAATTATCTTGGACAATTGCCACAAACAATGACTGGCTATTTCTTAATTTTAAATCAATAAATATCAATTATATAATGTTATCAATAAATTGGCTTATTATTTTTAAAAAACCATTTATTTAAAATGATTTTATTATACACAATTAATAATCTACTTATTTTTTTTTTAAATAAAACAAATATATATTTTTTGTCATCTCAAAAACTCAGACTCAGACTCACATTTTATTTTTGAATTTTAAAATCATCTTTTATTAATATATATAATCGACAATTGCACTGTATTATCATCATTATTATTAACTTATTTAATTATGATTAATTCATTATAATTAGCCTTGGTGCATTGCAAAGTCTTTAACAATTTTTAAAGCCTGCAACGACGGACATTTATAGTGTTATATTTTATTTTTTTTTATTTTTTAGATAAGGCTGATTATAAATTATTAGAATATTTTTCAACAAAGAAAAACTAACAAAGTGAAAGAGGAAAATTGATTTGTTTTTTTTTTTTTTAGTTTTCCCCGTTTTAAGTGAAAATATTTATCTGTATTTGCATTTTTTTCTAGAGAAATTACTGCACAGATAAAATACAAATAATTTATACGATAAATATTTTCGCTCTAAAAATCGCTTCAAGGAAATTTAGTAAAATATTTTCACCAGGGATTATGTGCGTAATATTTATAATCTAATAAAAATATAAATTATTCAAATAAAAAATAATAAAAGACAAATAATGCTGGTGAGTATTTAATTTTTTTTTTTTAAATTTTTAAAGTCCATATGTGCACTCTGTCTAATAAACTAATAAATATTAAAATTTGTTATTATTTTTGTTTAATATTATAAATTTTGATATGATATCACCAAGTCAAATCGTTTGATAGACAAAAGAAAATACAATTAAAAATGTACATCTATGATGGCAATGGTATTTTTTATGAATTTTTTTTTTCGCTAGAAACCACTGTAGACATATGAAATGATAAAAAAAATTTATATTATACACACAATGTTTTAACCGTTGATACAATTACTGTGTGTCTCGGTACTGGCACGAGTGGTATAATTAATCACAAATAATCTAAAAAAACAATTAAGAAGCATTTTTCTTAAATTCGTTTTTTTTTTAAATTTTATTTAAATAATATTTTATGTTATTTAATTTTTTTTTTATTAAAAAAAGTAAGCAGAAATAAATCAGGGAAATTAAATTCATTGGGAAAATTATTTTTTTGTATAAATCATATGAAGACCCAGACACATGTATGATTATGTGTGTGTACTATTAATTTACATAATTAAAAAAATATAATTAAACATTATAAGGAGCGTGATTAATTTTATTTTTTAATCATATTATATTATTGATTTTCAATTATCTTTGAGCTCTCAACGTGGTGAAATTAATTTACTTTATTTTTATTTTCTGGCTATTATTTTCACATCGATATTTATATATTTCAATTTTTCATATACTTATTTCAAATCCCCGGAGTATATAAATTTTTTTTTTTTAGTTGGTGAACCAAGTTAATTGGTTCAATTTAATTAATTAATTTCAATCACCAATTTTTAGGAAGATTTTTATATTCGTCGTATAGCTGCATTTGTAGTTTTTTTTTTTTTTTTAATTTCTATATATATTTAGCAAATTTTTACTGGAAAATAATGATAAATTCCGTCTCTTTAAAATTGGCTAAAAGTTATGGTTTTTTTTTTCATTTAAATTAACAATTATAATGATTTTTTTAATTCTATTTTTTTTTTGTATATTATAAAGTAATTATTTATATTATTATTAAGCTGTATAGTCAATAATTTATACTTCAAAAAAGTCACAGACATTTTTTTTTTGTTTTATTTTTTTTTTGTCCACAAGTCTTGTTTTATTTTATATATATATTTTTTTTTATTTAGTATCATATTATAATTCTGATGTTCAAAAATATGTTTATATGTATTATTTATTCTTAATTAATTATTAACTTAGGTTTATTATTATAGTACATATATATTTATTTATAATACGTATTTTTGTATTTTTTATAACTTTTTTTTTTTCTTAAACGATATATTTATTTTTAGATAAATTATTGTTGTTATATAGTATTTTTCTTTTTATTTTTATACTTACATTTTATTGTAACATTTATTTTTATTCCATATGTATTTGTGCAGTTTATGTATTTTCTTGATCATTTTGATAAATTTTATTTATCATTTAATTGTCCTCAATGTCGAAGGTATTATATTGATCGAACTGTTTCCAAACGTACGACAAATTTTGTTGAATAATTTTATTTATTATTTTCCAATTTGATGCATTTTTTTTTTTTAAATTAATAAACAATTTTTTACTTGAAATTATAACTTAAGATTTACATGCAACGATGACGACCTATCTTAAAAAATTCAACAATATCAAATGATAATATTGTGTTATCTGGAGGGAAAGGATGTTGCAGGAAACTCCAAAGGAAATAATTTTAACGTAAATAAATAATAACACTTGATGAAATCACAACTAAATATCCTGAACAAAAATAATTACCCAGTTAAATTATTCAAAAATAAAATATCCTCGTTAATAATTTCGTTGAAAAAAAAAAAACATCATTTGTGTTTGTATAAAAAAACATTAGATAATTTAAAAATTAAAATAAATGTTATTATTATTTTAAATTTAATTTTTATTAATATTTATCTTTTAAATATTTTATAAAATATTTATTATCTATTTATTTTTTTTTTTTTCAATTTATTATTATCATATTATATTATATATATTTTTGATTAATTTGTAATTCATTTGGTTTTTACCAATAAGTATTTTTATGTTCAGGATATGTGTAACTAGAAAAGTACCTGCAATAAAATAAAAAAATTAAACAAGGAAGTTTAACGAGTTGACAATACAATAATAAATCATATAATAAAACTAATGTTTTTTTTGTTTTTAATTTTATTGATAAGATATATATATAACTAAATAATTTGATAAGTCAGGCATCATCTGATTTATCAAAATTACTGTTGCATCAATACGTTACGTTTAATTAATTCGTTTTTCATATTATTATATTGTTATTTATATAAACTTTTTATTTCATTGCTTTGTTATTGATTTAAAATTTTTCATTTTTCAAATTATGCCACATTTATAGTTTGCTAATAATAATTATAACAGTACTCAATGATTGACATTTAGATTTATGATAAAATTGATAAGTATATTAAGGCCATGTTTTGAAGTTTTTCAAAGAACAATTTATTTTTTCACCTGTCTCTTTGAATTGATGATTCAATTTCCAACTGTTTTTTTGGCTAACAATTATTTCAAATCACACGCAATCCCATTAATCAATCAATCAATAATAATTATTATTTTTCTATTTCAAATTATAATTTAAACTGAGCAAAAAAAAAAAAAAACCCACGCGGTAAATTCTACAGCTTGCTGAGACGATAAAAGCTAATAATAATTTTAGAAAATTAATTCTACGATTGCACAAAAATGGTTAACCATCGATTCTATTTAAAAAATATTTATTTATTTATTTAACTGTAATCATGATATATTTTTTTTTCTTTGTAGTTAAATTATATTTAAAAAAAAAAAGAAAAAGAATTAGCGTGAAATAAAAATAATGGAAGGCACATAATTATAGAGAGCTGTAATTAAAATAATAATGATCATCAATATTATTATTATATCAATAAAAAATAATAGTATTTTAATTATTATTATTATTTTTTTTTAAATCTTAAACTACATTATTGTGTAGATAGAAATATATATCTATAAATTTTTATGTTTTGTTAATTAATGTAAGAAACTGATTTTATAATTAAAATAAATTCTAAATTTAATTTATCATTGATCCGATTAAATTGACAAATAAATTCTATTATAATTTTTTTTACTTTTTATTTTGCATATTATAAATACAATTGTTAATTTTATTTCATTTCAAATATCAGTTATTTATTGGCTTAAAAAGAACAGTCTTAAATTTAAGGTCCATCGAGTTTAATGAGCATTGACAAGCGCGTGGGTTTTTTTTTCTTTTTCCTTCCACCAAAAATGAAATAAATTTTGTTGTAATTGATAATTAAACCTTAAATTTTTTGATATAATAATTATTATTATTTTAGCATTGAAATTTATTTGCTTTTAATGGCCAATTTAAAAAAAAAAACAGTTGAAAATTGTAACGTCCATTTACAATTAGACAATAACGTGCCAGTTTAAATTTCGATGAATTTTTTTAAATAATTCAAATAATCCAGCACAAAATTGTCCGTTAACTTAAATTTTAAAAATGACAAATATTTATTAATAATGTACTGCTATAATTAAAAATGTTTACACATTTTTTTTTATACTATTATTTATTATATTAAAAACTAATCGGCTACATATGCTGTAATTTTTTTTTTTCACGTACGTTATACATCACTCGTACGAACACAATGATTTTTTTATTTTGCAAAATTTTATGCTTTTTTTTTTTTCTTGTTATATGTTTGATAATAATATTTATTAATACTCGTGTTTATTTAAATTGGCATAGTCATTATATACTCACAGTTATTTTATTTTTTTAATTTTTAAATTCTTTAAATCAACTATTAATTATTAATAATTAAAATTATGATTAAATCATTTTTATATATTTTTTTTTATATTTATTTATTTATAATTTTACGTATAAATAATTATATTTTTTCTTTTTTTTTACTTAATATGCTGTATTATTAAATACAACAGTGTATTTTTTTTTTTTTTTTGTTTTTTTTTTCTTTATTTTTTATGATTATTATAATTGTAATTATTATTAATATTATTTTCATATGTTTTCACAGAATACCAATACTTAAACGCACTTTTACGAAGCATTAAATTAATCACATGATAAAATTAACATATCTAAAAATTTATTTAATTTTCTACAAACTCTAAGTTTTTATCTCTCTTCTTTCGATAATTTTTTTTGTGTTTTTTTTGTTTGTTTGTTTGTTTGTTTTAATAAAAAATAAAAATTGTGAATTATATTATTAGCACTAGAACAAATCTCAATTGCCGGATTATTATTATTATTATTATCAATTAATAATAATAATATTACTGTCTTATTTGCTTTTGAAATAATTAATTTTTTGATTCCCGTTTTATTAAGTTACAGAAAAAGCAAAAAATTATTAAATTAAAAATAAATTTGCGAAGAGAATATCATTTTTTTTTTTTTCTATTTATTGGAGGGGTTTATTATTTTGGATAGGGGACACTTTATGTAAGGTCACTTGTTGATCTATATCACTAATCTAAATGTAATTTATAATCACTTGTATTTTTTTTTTTTTTATTTTTCTATAATTTTCTTTTTATGTTTTTTTTTTTTTTTTTTTGCTTTTTATTTATTTTTTAACTTATAAATTATTTAGACTCATTCATTACGAATTACACATATGACTTCTTGTGATAATAATTAATTCAAGAATTGTGAGAAAAAAATGATTTAAATAATTTTAATTTCCTTCTGTCCTTTGGAAGAAGTTAATTTCTCTTGACTTGTATTATTAATATATTTTTATTGTTAATATTTTTTTCTTTGCGCAGTCGTTCAATATCGATACTATTGTTATTTTAAATATTATTAAATTATTATATTTTTTTTTAACAGCCATAAACTGGATTATCGCTGATTAGAAGAACTACAGACTATCGTGTTTTACTTAGGCACTGTAAAATGGAATTTTACGTATATATAATTTATTTATTTTATTTTTACGATTCCTCCTAATTTTTCCTCCCCGAGCAAGTCTGGAAAATTTCATAATTTCCACAATAGCTACACAAACATACACACATTCACACAACTGCTGACATTAATTAATCAATTGTATTTTGTGTTTTTTTCCATATTTTTTTTGGTCAAACATTTAACAATTTCTATTTGTTTTTTTTTTTTGTATCTTTGATTCAGATATTTGTGCCATAATGAAGCATAGATTGATTTATCTCACATTCTAAAATATTACATATTAATTAATCTAATTTGACACGTAATAATAAAATAATAAAAAATAATAAAAAATAATAATAATTTGTAGCGTAAAGAAGAAATATATAATATCTATACAAACAAGAGATAAATTTTTTTATTAATTATCGTGCAAATATTAATATTTCATGACAAAATTCTATGATTATATAATAATATATGATTGGCAACACAATTAAGCGTATATCGGAGCAATTTGGTTTCACCATTATCAATTTATCATTAGTATTATTATTTAAATTTTTTTTTCATTTTTTCATTTTTTCTTTTGTCTCTTTAACTAAATTATTTTGTGCTTTAATAATAATAATGATAATAATAAAAAATTGGAAGAGCCGAAAAGTATAAATCGAAAAAAAAAAAAATTGATTAATTTGTTGCGTAATGAAAAATAATTTAAAAAAAATAAAAAACAAAATAATATTAATATTATGTAGTTAAAAGAGCTTTAAATATTTTAATGCTAAATTTAGTAGCATTTTTTATTTTTTTGGACAATATTAAATTGTTTTTTTAGTGAATTAATTTATATGTTATTATAGCCTTAGTAATATCAACGACACAGAAAATAATTATTACAATATTATAGTAATTTTTTTGTATTTTTTCTTGTTGGATTCTCTAATGCTTTAAAATGTTGTCACATTTAATTTAGAGGATACATTTTTATCTGTGTTTACTTAGATGTAAATTAAAATTCGATAATTTCGTGATTATTAAACACGACTGCCTAATTATCTCAGGCGATTCAGATCACTTCTCGTCTCATTATTATTTTATAATTTTCTTAATTAAATTTTGACGTAAATATTATTATTATTATTATTATTAAATTCAGTGATATTAAGTATTATTGTTCGACGTCAATTGACACTGAAAGCAGGCAAGGGGAGCTCGAATACACGTGGCCTGATTTTAATAAAAATTTAAATTAAAAATGAAAAATAAATTATATATATTTATAAACAATGACAACAACATTTAATTTATTTTTAAATTTAAACATTGCAATATTAGAATATACTCTAAAAATATGTTGAGAATGATATTTTTATTTTATTTTTTTTTCATTAATTTTTGTCGAGTTGATCCCATATAGACATTCAGAAAATTAAAAAGAAACATTTTTTTTTTTTTGGCTTCGAATGAGCAGGGATCATGAGATGATGCTCTCAATGCATTTAAAAAAAATTAATTTTTTTTTTATCAGTTCATTTTCATATTATTTCTGTGCCATTAACCATTAACCATTTTGAATTTTTAAATATCTCGCAGCCTTTTTACCATCACCTATCGAAACACTGAGTTTACGGCTCGAAAAATTAATATTTTCTTTTTTTTTTTTCCTCACATTTGACTTGATATAATGTTTACTTGTTTTTAATAAATATTAAGATAAATTATTCTTGAGATATTTGACAAATAATTATTATTCTTTTTTCTCAATTATATAATTATTCATGATTTTTTTTAGGATCGACAACTGGAATGGACAAACTTTTCTTATCGCTCATATCCACCAAAATATACATACATATATTTAATTTTAACAAAACAAATAAAAATAATAATAAATTATTTTCAACAGATTAACACACACACACAAAATGTTTTAATTATCAGGATAAAATTCATGTGTTATCATTAAACGTTTGGCATTTTTTTAAATTTATAAAAAAAAGCCAATTTTTAAAATTTTTTTTCATTACATTGTTGTTTATTATTTGTGTATAAATACTTATATTTTTTTTTAAATTTTTATTATCATTAAATTAATTCTAGCAATGGATGAACACTTGGTCTTTTTTATTTTCATTATAATTTCAAATGAAAAAAAAATTAATCTCATTTTTGTTATTATTAATTAAAATTAATTAAATAATTTATTTTATTATTCAATTAATAAATCACCAATTAATTAATATTATAATTTAAGATGCACATTGTTTGTTTTTTTTTGTTTTTTTATTTTTATTAATTTTTTTTAACATTTTTTTTTTCATTTTTTTTTTATTCATAAATTTTTTTTAATATAGTCTTATAATTAATTGTCACATCATATAAATATAAATACCCTTAGACTATGTGTTCCTTAATCCCTTAATAATTAATATGCAAGCACCCAAAATATTCTCTCTCGTTCATTCTCTCTCTCTTTATTTTTTTTCTAATATTAATTTTTAAACTTAAAAAAAAAAAAAAAAAAACTGATAATAATTACGTTTAACACACTTCTAATACTTGATTTGAATAGAGTCATTATGAAGACATTATTAAATTAATTTTGAAATTAAAAACAAAAAATTAATAATAATAATAATAAGAAAAACAAAAATTGATTATATTCTGATGTGTACTATGAGTTTTAGTGACAACCGTTTCGATCCGACTAGTCGTACCCCAAATAAAGGCCCGCAATTTATTATTTTCTGGCACAAGTCAAGCATATTCACATGAAACATTTTTCATAAAATATATTATTATTATTATGACTAATTTAAAAATAATTTTGAAAATTAAATTTTGCTATTTTAAAAGTACCTTAAAAGCTTTTTGTAATTTATTCGAAATTATAAAATGATATAAGCCTTTGAGGTAGGTTAAAAACCATACAATTTCATTTTAATTAATTATAAATTTTCATGTTTTTTAATTGGCCAAAAATATGTATAGATGTTTATAATTATGTCACGTTTATTTAATTTGATTAATTTTATTTTTCTATAAGCGTGACAAGTGCCAATAATTGTGTACAATATTTTTTTTCAATAAACAATTTTTCTTTTTTTTTTTCGTTTTTGTAAAAGTATATATAAATTTATAACTGAAGCTATTATTGACACAACAATAAAAATGATTAATAATAATATAAAATAACAATAAATTGAATGATATTTTTTTTTCCATTTTCTATTATTTTTTAACAGTTAATAATTAAAAACAATTATTATGAAGAAAATAAACGAAAACTGTTTTACAATAATTGAAATAGCTTTTTAACTTGGACATTATATAAAATATAATCAATGATTGAATATTCTTCTCACAATAATAATAATAATAATATTAAAATAATAATCAAACATATAATATACAATAATTAATTTATATGAAAAGACTATAAAGGAAATGAGTGCAGTTTAATGAGGAATTGTTCTAAAGAAAAAAAAAAAAAAAACCTCAAAATTAGATTAATTTATTTTTTATTTAACTGATCATCATGATGAGATCACAGACTGATACACGGGCCTCAAAATGACTTAAAAAATCAATCATAAAAATTAATGGAAAAAATAATAAAAATAAAATACATAACAACTAAATAATCAAAGCGCAATTTGTGTGCCGCGTGTGGTACTAAAAGTGCCTCTTATTATTTTTTTTTTATTTTTATTTTTTTATGTTTTTAATAATTATTCATTTTATTTTTTTTTTTTTTAAATAAATAAATGTATCAATTACTCGATTAATTGAGTTCGACTAGCCCAGTCTAATTTCAGGTACGTGACTTGAGGGCCGGCTTTGACAATCATCACTAAACATTTTTTTTTTTATTTTCATTTTTAATATAATAATCATTATTTTACGATATAAAATTCATTAAATTATCATCGTAAATATTAAAAAATATAAAATAATAATTATAATAATAATAATAATCTTATGTCACAAAAATTTTCAATTCATTATAATTCAAGTGTACCAATTACGACCCTTTTTTTTTGTCAATTAAACTTAACTATACTAACTAGACCAAATGCAAATTAATGAGCAGATTTTCATTTAATTATTAAAAAAAAAAAAAAAAAAAAACAATAAAGGAAGAATATTTTTGTGCAATAAGGAATATATATAAATAAAAAAAAAACTCGTTTACCTAGTGTAAAACGATTTTTTAAACAAAAAAAAATGTCATCAACTTGACATGAAATCTCAATTGTTGTTTTAAATTATCTTTCTTTATACTTTCATTATTATCATTAAAAATAACACTAGATATCAATCATAAGATAAAACAAACAATAATCAATAATAATAATAATAAACACGCTTAAAAACTAAAATGGCATAGAAAATCAGATCCTACAGACTATCAAAGGCTATTTCGCCGGAAGAAATACCCGGTTGTATACGAAGAAAATATATATTAACTTATATGAAATAATACAATAATAAATAATAATATTGATAATAATATTAATAATAATTAATAATAATAATGATAATAATAATAATAAACTCATTTAACAATTAAATGTGTTATAAACAATAATAAAAAGCAAAAAAAAAAAAAAACGAAAGAAAAAAAAATTTCGAATTATTTTTCGAGAGGAAAAGGAGCGCATTATTATTTATCTTTGAGCCGCGACACTAATTTTCCTCATTATCAGATTCATTTAACATCACATTCTTCACATATTCATAACAATTTTTTTTTTTTTTTTTTCATACTAACAATTATCATCATATTTGGGGTATTTTTATCTTTTTTTTTTTTTTTGTTTATTTCTTAATTAATAGCTTAGTTTATTGTTTCATTATTCTCACGTTGAGACTCAATTTGTCTCGTGCAATATTTAATTATTATTATTACTATTATTATTTAGGTTTTTTTTAGATTTTTTTTTGTTGTTTTAATTGTTTTTTTTTTTTGTGTTTTTATGCTGAGAAACAACTATTATATTCTTAGAACAACGTCTGTCGTTGGACAAGACACGAGAATATCACATTGCTGGTGTTTTTTTTTTATTTAATTATTATATATCTTAAATTTAATTGTATTTCACCAGAAAATAATCAATTTAGCCATAATTCATTGACTGAATTAAGGATATTAATACCTTATTTTTATCGACTCAACAACTTTTGCTTTTATTTTTTTTATACTTGACAAATTATTAATATTTCTTTTTGATTTTTCGATGAACTTGACAAGATTACAGTATTATTCTTTTTTTAATTTTTTTTACGAATTAAAATTTTTCATTTGTCATGATTGTGTGTGTGTGTATTTTAGGCATCGTTGTTATTTAAAAATTTAATTTTTTCTAACGTTACACATTATACAATTTTATTATTTTCAATAATAGAATTTTTTTTTTCTAATAAAATACCGATGTTGTGTAATACTTGATGCAAAAAATTGAAAATAAAAAAAAGAGAGAGAAAGAGAGAGTATGTAAGACAGAAAAAGAGAGCAAATGAATCAGAATAAAAAAAAAAAAAAGAAAAAAAATGGCATTGATTCCTATAAGCGTAATGGACAATAAGCAAAAGTTATGTTTGTCGATTTTCGATGTACGTATTATGAAAAAAAATACAATTGATTATACTGTCACATATTTGTTTTTTAAATATTAAATTTATCTTTTAGTTTATCCGTAATTAGCACGTGCTATTTGGAAATATATCATGTGACAATGATGATTGATGTAATAATTAAAAAACAATATTTTCATATTAAAAATTTGAATTGAAATTAAAACGAAAAAATAATTAATAAAAATAAACAAAAAAATATATATATATAATATTTTGCACTGGTTTTCGACTGTGGTATATCAAGACTTGTTTTTTTAAATAGCCATAACATCGTCAGAGTGATTTTAAATATATTTTAAACAATAAACTAATGTAGGCTAATATATTATTTAAAAAAATGTAATTGTTATTCAACCTATTGATACTGAAAGTAATATATAAATATTTATAACATTTATGTTTAAATATATATTTTATATCAAGATAAGACTATATATTATTTTTTTAAATTTATTATGTGATTAAAAGCACGGTATTAATTATCATTTAAATATCATCAAGGGTCTTCTATTCGAATGTGCACAACCCTCAATCTCATTTTCAATTAAATCATATATATATATATATTTAATATGTTTATTTTAATAATTTCGACTGGCATACTTTACACACAAACACACAGGCATACCATCAACCAAGTGCACGTTTTTTAATTTTTTTTTTTGCTTTGTTTTTTAATACCGATTGATTCGTTTAAGAGACCCTAAATTTCTAAATTCAATATTATTATCACAACAAACATCTTTCTACGATTTTGAGAAAGGTTTTTTTTATTTTTTTTTATATTTATTTTATTCACCATGTGTCGTCTTTGATTCGATCAACAAATATTATAATTTACCATTGTGAAAAAATACAATGTGTCAACGCATTATGGCTAAATACTTGTATAAATTAAGAGAAAAAAAAAAAATAATAATAATTAAAAAACAACAATCAATAAAATATATTGAGGGTTTTTTTTTAAAATAGTTTTTTTTTTTTTTTGTTTTAATTTGCTTATTCAGAGCTACTTTTTAATCCTTGCCAACAGTCTTTGAATCAACCCTGACGCAGATTGTGTTTATTTTTTTTCAAAAAATTAACACAATCTGAATTCGAACACAATAATTAATATCGCGATTTAACTGTTGATATATTTAAACAATTTTTATTATTCTTTTTATACGACAGCCGAAAGTCTTAAATGCCAAGTACGAGGAACAATTCTGACTAATTTTATTCAGACAAGTTTTCTTATTTTTATTATTATTATATTTTCTTTTTTTAACAGTAATTTTTGTAATTATTTTTTTTTTCTTTTTTCGTGCATACTTTTTTTTCATCTATCATTAACATATATTTAATGATATAATGTACATTGATAAATAATATGACTCGAGGAAATAGCCACAGTTAGCTAACCAACGAGAAAAAATATGTCAATCCTTAAATATCATTTTAAAACACTTATCGTCAAATATTTTTCAAGTCTTATGGTTAATCGTTCAAAGAAAAATAATAATTTTTAAAAAAATAAATAATAATAATAATAATAAAATAACAACAAAAAGAAAAAAGAAAAAAAGAAGTTGATTAATTGATTTTGTATTTTTTTTCTAGTCACACATTCACGCAACTATCACTTAAGTAAAACATGATTTTTTTTTTTTTTTTAATTAATTGTGTATATGTGTAATTTGCATCAATGTAAAAATAAAATATAAATGTGATTGTATAAAGATTGGCGGACTCATGGCATTTTATCAGCGCTGCCTATTTTTTTTTTTTATTTTTTTATTTTTTTTTAATATTAAAAACGTCAAATTGTTTTTCTTTCTTTCTTAAAAATTAAATTGTCTATTACTATTGTATCCGCATTTATACATTTTTCAAATTTATCTCATTAATTTTTTTTTTAAAAAAATTTGTTTTATTTATATTTAAAAACGTGTATATAATTATATAGACAGTATTAGATACGCTTAAATGTTTTTTTGATAATTTTTTTGTTATCTCTATTTTGGTGGTGAATTTTATTCATTTTTTTTAAAAAAACTACTTCAAAATAACTTGTTTAATTACAATAATATATTGATTGTTATGTCATTGAATTTTTAGAAATGTTTATTTGACAATTAATTTATTATTTATATTCAATCAAGCAACGAGATGTTGATAGCACCCAAACAGCTTAACTGTGCAAAAAAAAAATTATAAAAAAAATTCTCATTAATGATATATCTACGACACAAATACTAATAAGAAAAATTTTAAAAACAAAAAAAAAAGGCGGTAATTAACTAAAATTAAAAAAACAACAAAAAAAAATTAATTAACCAAAAAAAAAAAAATAATTAATTTAAAAAAAAAAACAAAAAAAAAATTAAAATTTTAATCAATAGATTATTTTGTCGTCGTTTGGTTTTCAGTCCGATCAGGTACCTTCGACGTTGGACAAGATCAATTTTATGCAAACAATTGATTATTTTTTTTTTTTTTTTGTAACATTTATACAACGAGTTGTTGAAATTATCAACTATTTTCAATTACCCTCGCAAATGATGAGTTGACACACACGCAAATAAGATTGTAATTTATTTTTTTAAATTTTTTGTCTTTGTTTATATTTTTTCGGCCGTTTCGCGTTTATTTGTATCACAAGGAGGCATTATAACGCTAATACCGGCCAGTACTTTAATGCCACCACAACTTGACTCGAATTGAAATGTGATTTCTTTTTTTTTTTTTTTTTCATTTTTTCTATCATTTTCATACTCACGACCTGTCACAGTTAATTAATTTTTTTTTATTTATATTATTATCATTATTATTATTTATTGTTATTAATGTTATTTTTTTTTATTATTACTCTTATTATTAATATTATTATCATTATTACTATTATTACAAGTTGTTTTGTTTGTTTTTTTTTTATTTTCTTCGTTTACTCACAAGTACCTGTTCTCCCCATTCACTAACCGTTATTTTTTTTTTTTGTTTAAATTTATACTTAATTTATTTAAATGTTTTTTTTTTCGTTTTTTTTTTATTTTATGTATTTTTTTGTTTTCTTGTTTTTCTTTTTTAATGCTACATCAATAAATGGTACAGAGACACACTGGACATTGGCACGACAGGTGGCATTTAGATTTAATATAGAATAAAATTTACGTTATTGCGATAACATTTGGTATCGTTGTGTCGTTGCCCGGCCAGCCTGAATTTTCTATTTTTAATTATTATTTATTTATCATGATTTTAATTATCATTTTCTATACTTAATATTTAAATTATCTCCTTATAACCTTCGGCAGGACGGCGGGCAGCGACGTCAATGCTTACTTTTTTTTTTTTTTGCTTTTTTCTAAGATTTTTTTTTTTTTTTATTTTGATTAGATTGGTACAGTCTAAGTTTGATACTCACTGCAGTCTTCGAACTGTTCAGCAGAAAATGGAACACTCGCCGACACGATCAGAGACCTTTGGTCTTCGGTTTATAATAAATGTGTTATTTATTTTTATTTTTTCACTTGTTTTTTTTCTTTTTTAATTTAATTTATTTATGTATTTTGGGGCCCACGACACGTTTTAATAATCATCACTTTCTTTTGTCAATTATTTAAAATTAATTTTCATTTAAAACATTTATATCGCGCGTTAGCACACAATTTTTTTTTTCCTTATTTTTTGTTTGTGCGTGACAGTTTCAAGATTTGAGGTAATCAAGTAATTATTATTTTGTTCATTTTTTTTATTTTTTATTGTAACGAAATCTGTCGTTTTTTCTTTTTTATAATAAAAATTTTTCGTTGCATCCCATTTGTGTGTAAGCGTGATAGGGAGCCTCGAAATATATTGATCAAATATTTAAATTATAAAACAAAAAAAAAAAAAATTTTATTCTTTCTATTATTCATTTAATTTAGTATTTTTTTTTTTTTTTTATCGCAGTAAGATCGTTTGGCTGTTAATTCATTCTTTGTGACCTTGCGGATAGACCGAACTTGGGCACAAAAATTGAGTTTATTTTTTCTATATTTTTAAAATACTAATCTTATTTGTATTTTTTTTTTTTTTTTTTGATAATTTAATTCTGATTTTATTATTATTATTATTTATTTTTTGTTTAAGTAACTCATTTCGATAATTGCATTTTAATAAGAAATATTACGTAATTGACATTTCGAGAAGACTCAATAAACATTTTATTTTTCTTGTGTCTATTCGGGATGTCGTGTCACCATGTTGAATGTGAATATGCCTTTGACACTGCTAAGTCAACATTTTAAAATATTTTTTTTTTTATCTTCTTCTCATCATCATTTATATATAAATAAACTTCAAGATGATTGTAATAATACAAAATAAATTAAAAAAAAAAAATTAAAAAAAAACAGGCTCAGGACGAAGCAAGCAATTGGCATTGACAAGCTTGAACAATTTCGTTAAAATATTATGTTCAATTTGATGGTTTTAATTTATTATTAACTTGTTTTTTATCATTTTAAAAAAACCATAAGTGTCTTATTTGTGACGTGCGTTGTAATCGAGCGTTTTCTCAATCGCTCTCTACATCGACTCACCTCCCAGAAGGTCTCCGGGCAAGTACGAGTTGAGAGAACTTGGTGTAGTTCTTTGTGTATCACTACCATCAAGACCAGAATTACTCCATAGAGAATTTGTAACTGGTGAGGCACCCCACAATTGACTTGAGCTGCCACCCCATGTATCAGATGGTGGACCAGCTTTATTTGTTGGTCTCATACCCCATCCAGAACCACCAGATCCACCACCTTGTTGATGCTGTGCACTACCTTGGCTTAGCTGTTGTAACAATGTATGTACTTCATTGTCAACTGGTGATTCAGCAAATATTGTTGTATTGCCAAGAACACAATTATTAAGAGCTCCTTGAGCCTAATAATTAAACAAAAAAAAAAAAAATAGTAAAAAACATAATTTAATTAGTAATCAATATTAATTTACAAATAGAAAAAAAATAATATATATTTAATTATTTACCTTGCTTGCTTCGTCACGTGTTGAGTATTTTGTAAGAGCAATTCCGTGATTCAGGTACAAACGAAAATCTTGAACAGGACCATGTTGCATACATAATGTTTTTAATGTTGATCCATCAATTTGTGGTGTTAAATTTTTTAATAACAACCAAGTACCAGAAACAAGCCATCCACCATTTCCTCCATTACCACCATTACCACCGCCAACACTACCAACACCTGATTGAAGTCCCCATGAACTTGATGATCGACTAACACCACCTAATCCAGTCCAGCCATTACTTGCATTACCACCACCGCCACCACCACCACCTCCACCATTACCACCACTAACTCCTTTACCAACAAGACCAGGTGGTGGTCCTTGACGAGCTTTATTCATTGGTACACCCCATAATTCTGATGTTACAGCTGTTGGTGGTGGTGCAGAATCTGTCCATGTATTTTTAGAGCTATAAAATAATAATAATAATAATATATTAATTATTAATAATTATATATAAAAATTGTTTAATAATTATGAAAATTATTCAAATTAACTAACCTGCCAAATGCACTTGGTGTTGTTGCTGTTGGAGGTGGATTAAAAGTCCATGTAGAATTACTAAGACTAGGAATTGATGTATCAACATTTTGTGCCTGTGGTGGAGGTGAAGTTTTTGAACTTGATGAAAATATTGCATCAGCATCTTTGATGGCAGCTAATGAAAGTGATCTTACCACAGAACCAGGTGTTATACTTGGATCATCTTCAATACTCTTCATCTTAATTAAATAATAATAAAAAACATATATTAAATATATGAATTATGATTGAATATAATATTGAATAATTACCTTCCATGGTTTTCCTGGTTCAAATTCAGGCACAAGATCATTAAATGCTGCACTACCTGGTTGCCAATCTTTTCCATCAGTTGCATCATTATTAACAGCATCAGGCCAACCAGAATCACCGAGTCTTGTTGACCATGTACTATCACCTTGTCCTAATAGAGGATTCATATTTGGACTACCATGTGTATGTGGTGCTTGTAGTGGTTTACTTGTTGTACCAGGTGCACGTGAAAATTCATTACCAGTTATATCAATGTCTTTATCAAGTGATGGTAATTTCCATTGATTGAGTCTTGATCCTTGTTGGCTCAATGGTTGTTCTTTATTCATTCCCAAATCACTAAAACTATTTTGTAATACTGACATTGGATCATGTACTGATGGTTTATAATAATCAGACTGTGATTGAGCTGGATGTTGTTGTTGCTGCTGTTGTTGCTGTTGTTGTTGTTGCTGTTTCATAAATGTAGCTTGTTGTATAGCAATTTGATTTTGTAAATTTGAAATTTGCTGTTTGGTTTTTGTTATTTGTACACTTATTTGTAAAACAGTTTGACTATTAACTTTAAGTGTACTTTGTACTGAATGTTGTTGATGAAGTTGTTGTAAAACTTTAATTTGTTGCAACAATTGATTCAATAATATAAGTGTTGGTGGTGCCAATGGTTGATTCAATATTTGTTGATTAAGATAACCTTCTTGAACAGCCAGTTGAATTTGTTGTACAAGCATACGAAGTTGTTGAGTGCTTGGTGGATTTTGTGGTGTTCTCGATGCCTAGAATAATTTTATTTTCATATTAGTTTATTATTCAATGTCTTCTTTAATATGTCTAGTTGTTATTTTCTTTTTTGTTTATTAGGGCTTACACTACATGCGATTGACCAAAAATAAAAAATAAAAAAAAAAGCAGGCAAGCACATAAAAGCTTAAGCAGATGATGCATTGAAAAAAAAAAAATTAAAATTAACATGCAGCTGAAAAATAAAAAAACAACAAGTATAATTAGATGATAAAAGAAAAAATTAAAATAATAAATAAGAAATATAAGCAAAAAAATTAAAGCAAGCATTAAAATATAAATCTTGAATTTTCTAATATCCATTGTGCTAACAAAGAGGATATCTAAATAATAAGACGACATTAATAAGTTGCTTGATGTGTTGTGTGTTGATCATGTCAGGTTATTCACCTGGTTAAAGGGTGGCTGAGATGGATTGGCATTTGATTGTTGTTGATGCTGTTGCAATTGAACTGCATTCTGTTGTTGCTGTTGCTGTTGTTGTTGATGCTGCTGCTGTTGTTGCTGTTGCTGCTGTTGTTGTTGTTGTTGCTGTTGAAGTTTCAATAGACTGGCACTAGCTACTGAAGCACTAACGCCTCCAGTTGCTGTTCCACTAGGCCGCACAGCGAGGCATTCTCCCTGTATTACATATCAACACTGTTGTACCCGAATGCCCGAATCTCCAAGGCCACATGCCATTTTTCTTTTCCTTTTATCTCTTATTATTATTTAATTTTTTCTTTTTTTTTTTTTTTTGTTAACATGTATATTTTCACAAAGAATACAGTCAAATTAATAATTTTATCATCACAAAGTATTTTTATAAAAAAAAATAAACTGTATTCAATTTATTTGACTGTATTGATTGATTTACACAAATAATCTGTAAAATCACCCTCACTATGAGACTATAAACCAATCCAATGATGTCATTATGAGTTAATTAGTAATTTAATTTGTTTAAATCCAAACAAAAAATTTAAAAAAATATATATAATATTTAAACTTAACACACACACACAACCCCATTAGATATTTTTTGTTAAATATTTCAATTCCAGTATTATCCATTTAAAATAAAAAATGAAAAAAAATAAAACCAATTAACAGATAGTGAAAATAAAGTAGAAGAAATGAGCAAACATAGTATGCTCCGCACTCAAGTCCGAAACCAGGAAATATAATAATTTGTAATTGTTTATAGTTGAATGATATATTATAATTGTCATGATTAATTGATGATGACAACAAATTAAATAAACTTACCGGTGGAAATATTTGTTGTGCAACATGACTGAATTTTGGATATGCTGATGACATTGATGATTGATTATTTGGATCATAATTTGATGGTCCATCATGACGACGCCATTGATCTAATGAACGTACTTGTCCTAAAAGTTCTTGTGCTTCATCTCTATTCATTTCACGACTTCTCAAAGCTGTTTCAACATCTTCTTTCTATTTTTTTTTTTGAAATAAAATAATAATTAATTGTTTTATTTAATTTAATGTTTTAAATTAAATAAAAATCAAGAAAATTAATTTTTTTCTTACCTTGTAACCCAAATCGCAGAGATAACGGAACTCTCTGCTGTTCCAAATAATTTCTTTAGTTAATGTAGGCTTAACAGAATGTGCCCAGCTTGGTGTTGGTTCCATATCAGGTTCACCCCAATTACCACCAGGTCCCATTGGAGTTTTAGCTTTTGGTACTGATGGACCATTCCAATTTGTTGGATTTAATTGTGGCTCATTCCATGATGTTGGTGTTTTTGGTTCATCCCAATTAGTTGTATCATGTGGTCCATCTCCCCATGAACCATTTCTACCACCAGGACCACCTGGACCACCAGGATGTCCCCACATTGGTCCTCCAACATCTGGTTTCATTCCTGGTTGTCCACCATTACCTCCTCCACTACCAGGCATTCGATTATGTGGCATTCCAGGTGGACATTGCATATTACCACGTCCCAAATTTGGTGTTGGTAAATCTTTCCAGTGTGATACTTTATTACTAGCCATTGGATTACCAACTCCTACACTACCAACACCAGAATTACCAAGTCCTACACCAGCACCATTGCTATTACCACCAATACCACTACCAACTCCACCAACTCCACCACCAACACCACCAATACTACCATTACCATTACCATTACCACGACCATCACCATTACCACGTTGATTTACAGCTGGATTACCCCAAAGACTTGTACCATCATCATAATTTGGTACATTACGTCGTTGTGTTGGTGGTGATGGTTCTTCCCAACCAGATGGTTTAATTTCTTTTGGTGGTTGTCCACCCCATTGACTCATACTTGATGGATTTAACATTTTATTTGTTGGTGGTCCAGATGGATGTTGATGTCCACCCATTTGATGATGTTGTGGTGGACCAGGTGGTTGTCCCCACATAGCATCAGCACTTGCACCATTTAATCTACCAGAAATACCTCTTGGATCACCACGCATATCATTCATTCTTGGATCACGTACCATTGGATCCATTGTACGTAAATGTTCTCTTGGATCCATTGACATACGATGATCACGTGGATCACGCATTTCACGTGGATCAACTGTTCTTAAATCACGTGGATCACGTGGATCAATTCTTGGATCACCCCAATTTGATGTTGTTTGTGAACCAGTTGTACCTGGCCATTGTGCTGTTGCATTTTGTTGTCCTGGTGCTGGTGCACCACTCCACATATTTGATGAATCAGCTGATTCATCATCTTCACCCCATGTACCACCAATATTTGTTGATGGTGTATGACCCCATGGTGTTTTAGCTTGTTGTTGTGGTGGTGGTTGTCCACCATTACGTAAATTTGCTTCCCATAAATCAGTACCATTATTAACTGGTGGTTTCCACATTGGTGTACCATCTTTAGCAACTGGTGGTTCAGGTGATTGTGGTACATCCCAATTTGTATCTTGATTAACAAATTGACAACCCCATCCTTCTGTACTAAATAAAGCTTCTTTCATTGTACTTAATTGTTCAAGTTGTTGTTTTGTTGATGGATTACTGCTTGTTGGACTACTAACACTAACAGTATTTGTAGCAGGTTGAGCATTTGAGCTACCAGTTACACTACCACTTCCACTACCACTACTACTACCACTACTTCCTCCTCCTCCTCCTCCACCAACACCACTACTACTAGTACCACCACCGCCACCAACATTACTTATATTACTAACACCAACACCAACAGCAGGACCAGTTGGACTTTGAACTGTATTATTATTATTATTATTATTACTTGTAATAGCTGCTGGTATTTGTCCACCATTATTACCATTACCATTATTATTACCATTATTATTATTATTATTACTATTATTATTTGGACCAGTAGGTAAATTTTGTCCCTGAATTGGATTATTTGGTTTTCCTTGTGGCCATGAACTGCTTTGATTTTGATTTGTTGTTTGAGTTGGATTTGTTGTTTGTGTTACAACTGGTTGATTTGTTGGTTGACCAGTACTTATAACTTTATTAACAGTACCAGTTGTACCTTGTATTGGATTAACAGTTGTACCTTGAATTGGATTTTGATTACCACTTAATGGACGATTAACATTATTTGTTGTCCAATTTGTTGATGATTGTGATGGATTACCAGGTGTACTACCCCAACCAGATTGATTTGCATTATTATTATTATTATTTGGAGTTGTTGGTGTTGTTGTTGTTGGTGTTGTACCCCAATTTGTACTACCACCACTTGTATTTAATGAACCTTCACCACCTCCAACAAGTGATAATATCAATGGTATTCCCCATCTTTTTTTATAATCATTTATTGTATTGTAAATTTTCGATGATTGAGTATCATTATTTGACAATTTTGATGTATTGTCATTTGAACCAAATAAATTATTAAGAATTTCTTTGATTTCATTGCGTTGGTTTATATATATTTTTTCATTATTATTTTTATATTCTTGTTGATAAGAAAAAATAAGTTTACGAACATATGCAATCAGTCTTGTCCAATTTTGACTTGCTGTCAATGCATCAGTTGTATTTATTATTTTTTCATCATTATTATTATTAAAATTATTATTAAAATTATTGTTGTTGTTGTTGTTGTTGTTTTTGATATTAATTGATGATGATTTATTATTTGTCATAATATTAATATTGTTGACATTATTATTCATCTCGATAAGATAACGAGAAACAGGTACGCTTGTTGGTTGGGATGTGACGGTAGCTGATTGGCTTTTAAGCGTCATCGTAGGCTCGCAGGTAGTCAGTATAGGAATGTTGACGTTCGACCTGACATATTTTACAATGTCATTATTATTATTGTTGTTTATGTTGTTGTTGTTGTTGTTGTTATCGTCAAGTCGAGCATAATGAGACGTTTCAGACTTATTGCTAGACTTATCACTTATTTTAGACTTAGATAGAGACTTAACAATATTGTTACATTTATCAATATCAATTTTATTTGATATTTGATACTTATTATTATTATCATCATCATCATTATCCTGAAATGAAAGAGCACCAACAGTGAATATTGTTGCTTCGGTACAACTAATACCATTACTATTATTATTAGTCATTAAATAACTAGTCTTGTAGCACACAGCGACATTATCATCATCATCATCATCATCAACACCATCAACAACAATATTACACTCTTTATTTTTATAATTATTATAAGCCTTATTAATTTTATTAATCAATAATGGAACACATATGCGTTGCGTCAACTTGCCTACGGTGACGTGCGATTGAATAAATTGAGAAATAATTATTGGAGACAATGCTCGGACTTGAGTGAGATTATCAATGATAGATTGCAAAGTGTGGTCGGTGAATTCGTTATTTTTAACGATAATAAGCGTATTGGAAGAATAATAACTGGCTTTGAGATATGCCATAATCATCATTTTAATATTATTATTAATATTATCATTAACATTATTATTATTATTATTTAAATTTGACACGAGTAATTTAAATGTTTGTTGTAATAGTAATTTATTATTATCGTTGTTTTTGTTGAGAATCATTGTCGAAAAATTTATCATCGCGTCAAATTTATATTCGAGAAAATAAACTGGTACTTCAACATCGTCAACGTCAGCATAACCATTGTCATAAACAATCATATAATTGTCAACAGACTTGGTTGAGCTGAGCAATATCACAGACTTTGATTTATTATAATTATTTTTATTATTACTTATTATATTAATATTAGCCTTAACTTTATAGTTGTTGTTGTTGTTGTTGTTGTAGTATTTTTTGTTGTTGTTGTTATTATTTTGATAGATGTAACAATTATCATTGACAAGATTATTGAAATACATAAACAATCGATGGGTTGTTTCAGACTTGAGTATCCTAACTAGGCTATATTTTCCAACGATTGAAATTTGCATATCATTTATCATGTCATAATTACGTACACTTAGATTTAGTACCCTAATGCTTAGATAACTAAAGCTATTCTTATTATCACTTAACAGCTTACACGTAGACTTGTACTTATCAGCAAAGCTGTTTAATTGCTGATCAAGTGAGTCTGATGTGTTTTGTTTTCTGTACTTGTGATGATTATGTTCTGCATTATTGTGATTATTTAATTTTAATTTTATATCAATATTATTATCATTAATTTGAAGGTGATTTGTTGAATTATTATTTTTTTTATTTGTGATTACTGTAGCCATTGATTGGCATGCCTCACCACCATTGGCAAAGCTAAGCTCACCTAAAATAACATTACAAAAATCTAATTTGACCAATTTACTTTAATTATTTTCTTCAAGAGAAAATTTACAAAATTATGAATAATTTATTTATTTAGAATGATAATTTTATGCTTTTGATGACTTACCAAATTGGTGTGGCAGGACGGTTAAGAAGTCATTGGTGGCGATAGCTTTGGGGTGGCTGGTAAGTGCTGCCATCATGCTGCTGCTGCTGTTTATGAATTCGTTATCACAGTGTCTAGCATGCTCAGGTCGTTTCTCTTCCCGCGCCCCACTCAGACTACTTTCCTCTAATACTACATCCCACTAAATAACAAAAAAAAAAATCAACAATAATTATTTCAAATAAATAAATATAAATCAATTAATTTAATGCAATACTTGCCTTGGAATTTTGTACGAAGGCATTTGTTTCGATAGAAATCTCATGTGAACTATTATTGTGGGGAAACATTGGGCTCAGTTGTTCTTTGGCAGGCAATGCATAGAAACCCAGATCTCATAGATTATCACTATCAGTGCGCTCCTAGCTCCATGCCAATCTATGCAAATATAAAAACAACAACAAACTATTATTATTATTTTTTAAATAACACACAAATTTGCTGTCTTTCTCTCTCTCTTGTTTAAACAACAATTCGAGTATAAAATATTTATAAAAATTTAATGGTTGTTTGATGAACAAGTGTCAAGGGGAAGAGGGAAATATACTCTGATAATTTTCAGTCTGTCACAAGATAAGATAACAAAATCATTCGAGGCGTCTACATATTAAAATAATAAAATATAAAATTTACAAATTGTCATGATTTTATTATATTATTAAATTTGACAATAAATTGACAATCATTTGAGATATTTAAAGAGAAAAACTGACAAAAATAAAATGCATTTGTTGTATTGATTTTTTTCTTTTTTTTCTTGTGAAAAAATAAAGTAAAATAAAAAAATTCGAAACAGTAATATGAATTATTCTGGGGATATTTATTTATTTATTTTTTTACTCAAATAAAATTTGGAGCATTGCCTATTTAGTGAAAAACAAAATAAAAAAAAAATTTATTTAATATATTATTTACTATTTTATAATATGTGGACCAAGATTAAAAAAAATAAAAATAAATCTGCAATGTTGCCTTTTTTTTCCCCAAGAAATTCTCTTTATCCCCCGCCATTTTTAATTTTATTTTATCTCTTGACCGTCTTGTCCGGTAATTTACTCGCTCCATTCGTTGTATTTGTGATTTTCGAAAGGTCAGCCAGCAATTCCGAGGTAAAGTGAGTTGCAAAAGAGGTATCAACTAATGAGCCAGTAAAAAAAAAAAAAAAAAAAAAGAAAGAGAGAGAAGACTATTATATCACAGAATAAAACGTCGCAAATGCTTGCGTGGCGTGCATACATTGTTGTATATTTTATAATAAATATTCTAATCTTATTTATACATCAAAAAAAAAAAAAATAATAATAAAACCAAGTCAAAAAAAAAAAAAAAATAAATAAAAGTATCAGATAACTTGCTATCAATGTAAAAACATAATTACGTAAAAAAAAAAATATATAATTGTTATTAAAAAAAAATAATAAACAACATTCAAGAGAAAGTCAATGAAAAAAATATTTTTTTAAAAAAAATAGTGAGTAGAGTTTTTTTTTTCGGAGCAACACTGTACAACACTGTACAACACTGCACAAAATAACTCAGTAAATCCGACATGAATTATCCACTGTTTCAACAAACACCACCACTTAATAATAATTGTATAAAATTATTACATAAAACCTCACTATTATTTAACAATAAAAACAAAATAAAAATTAATTTTTTTTTTTTGGATTATAATTTAATTATTATTAAACTTACAAATTTGGGTCCTGAAAGAATAAAAAGCACGCACACACACAATCCGCACAGAGCTATTTTGCTAGCGCGGAATACCAAAGCGTATTACTCGCTGGTCGCGCTCTAATGTCGTGGCTATTCTCACGAGCGTTCCTTCTCCCGTACGTGCATACTTTTGTTAAATTGTGTTGGTTTATATTATAGTAGTAGTAGTGGTGGTGGTAGTGGTATTAGTAGTTGCCGTTGTTGATTGTTGTTGATGGAAATACACTTGGAAGTGGGAGAAATTTTAAAATTGACGGGAGAGAAAGAGAGAGAGAACAATCAAGTTGGCATATAAAACCAAGAGGTAATTTATAGAAAAAAAAATAATAAAGATAGAGATAGCCAAATAGAGTAAGACTGAGATAAAATGAGAAGCCACGTTTTGGAGCAAAGAACAGATTGTGCTGCCATTTCATTCACGACGGTAAATTTCATGACGTCATTACCGGCCACCAGTCGTATCATCTCGGTTTTATACGTGGCTAAAACGAATCTGGCAAGTTGCTGCGACCAATCAGCGACATATATTTAACAATAATAATGACACTGGTTTTCACGTATTTTTTTTTTTTTTTTTTTTCTCTCTTTACCTGACACATTCGGCAATTCTCGACGTTCATCGCATAAATTCGATAAAACCCCAGATTCAGTACCATGACTCTTTCTTATTTTTTATTTATTATTTCTATCTCTCTCTCTCTCTCTTTTTTATCTATGTACTATCTATATAATTTTCATAATACAATATATAAATTTATGTTTGTTGTTAACAATTATTTGGAGCATAATTACTTTTAATATTTTTAATTAAATATAACATTGTAATTTTTATTTTGCTATCTTTCTTTTTTTTTTTTTTGTTGTATTTATTCTATTTGGTTGGCAGTATTTTTTATATGAAATTTTTCTAAATTAATCTTGTTTTTATTAAGGTATGTTGTATGTTTGTTTTTCGAATTAAACAAAACAGGGATGGGTCAATGATTACACGTGGGTAACGTGTAGTATTACCAACTTTGAAAAATTAAATTTTGCAAATATATCGTGTTTATTTTGTTGAGTTAAGGTTGTATAATTAAGGTTGTTTATTTTTCTTATAAATTAATGGCATTAGGTCAAAATAAAAATATAAAATTTAATTATTATTTGTTGTTTAAATATCATTGTTTAAATTTTACTTTGTTTATATAGTTAATTTCGTGAGAAGGTCAGGGCAAAATATAGAAATTAAAAAAAATGAAAAACAATTAGCTGATAATGTTGGTCTTTAGAAAAAAAAAAAAAAAAAACAAGCTTAGAACTAAAAAAACAATTTTTTTTATCTATTCAAAATTACATCCTATTCTTGACCAAACAAAATGCAAAATAAATAAATATCCTACACAATTTAAAATTGCATTTCCTAATGCAAAAATAAAAAATTAATAATTAATCTAAACCCAGCTAAACAAATAATTAAATCGATCTTTTTTTTTTATAATACCATGTCATTATTTATTACAAAAACAACAAAACAAATTGTCCTTGAAAACTTTGCAAATTATAAATTAATCATTATGCATATGAAACACAATCAAAGGTGTCAGAATAATTTTGTTTTTTTTTTAAATTTTCATATAAATAAAAACAGCTAAATAATTAATAAACATAAATCAATTATTTTCATTAATAAAATTAATACAAAAATACATTTTTCTAGTAAATATTTCGATTCTTTTGTGTCGAAACGACGTGACATTGAGAGAACATGTTGGGAGGTTTGCTGAAAACACACAGGGTATAGTATCGAATATTATTGATCTGTCAGGATGTACACTATGTGCAATTGTGCATACATATACAAGTGTCAATATAATAATAAACAATATATCAAAATTTATAAATTTTAAATATTTTAAATCACGTTATAGATGTACAATGATACCTGATGGATACCTGAAGAGTACCTCTGATAGCTAGCAAGTGCAAAAGTGGATCTATGCATCAGAAAAGTCAAGATGGCTTAGACCAAGTTTCTATATATATATAGTACATAGTATATATGTATTATATATATATCTATCTATATTATACCAACATTGTAGTAATAGTCAACTGAGTTTTAGAGCTGTTCCCTTTAGCGCGCGTCTTCCCTTCTATACCATACATATTTTACTATTATATTTAGTACGTATATACAACTGATAAATACGTACTTGCTATTCTGTTTATTTTTTTTTTTCTTCGCATTATTTTTTTATTGTTCCCAAGCGTAATAATAATATAACAATTACGTGCATTCTTAATTTAGCAGCCATGTGTATTTTTTTTTTATTTTTTTAAAAACAATTTGTTCATCATTTTTTTGTTATTGCCAAATAATTTTAGATGATAATTAAATATGATGGATTGTTTATCTTAATTTTTTTGATATTTTAAATGGTAAATTTTGGTTTTAATTAATAAAAAATAAATTATTAAAAGCGCGCGCATCTTTCCTTGGCGAGCTTGATATGTCGATTGTGACGCATTATTTTGCAAATCAACCAAGCACATCATCATCAACATCAACATCATCATGATGATCATCTTGTGTCTCTTAGATAAATTCCATTTTCAATGTTTATGCCATTCTTCCCACATTCATAACAATATTTCGTCATACACACACACTCAAAGAGTATATTTTTATTTTGTCGAATGAATGCATCACGTGGATTTTATTTTTATAATAAAAATAACATTATGCATGTGTAAAAAAATATATATCACAATTATGTGATGTATCATAATACCTGTATAATGCATTTTTTAAAAAACAACATAGGGGTATTATTTAATTGACATAATGTTAAATATTTCTACATAGAAAAAAAAAATAACTGTTAATGTTTTTTTTTCTCCACTTGTTTTTGTTGGACTTGATGATGAAAAAATTTGACCACATGTATTACGCAATAATTGATGGTCTATAAAATTATTAAATTCTTGAATCATAACAACGAGAAGTAAAAAAAAATAGACTAAATTGATAAACGAGGACAATTGTGTTAATATTTAATTAAAATTGATAAAATGGGGGAGAGTCAAGTTGACTATTTGATTGTGCATTAACACTCTAATTAATATAATATTTATCATGAAAATATCAAGTTAATCAAGAGAGAGGTGTAAAAATTCAATTGAAATAAATTAATTTAAAAAAAGTAATGAATAAACAAGTGTTGATGTTGATGTTGTTGATGACAAGAGGGTTAAAAATAAAAGACAAAAAAAAATCATAAATAAACACTCAAAGTTGAATAAAAAATCTTTTGTGGATATATGAATTAATTGAATTTATCATTCGGTTGTTGTACATGCGATTTTATAAATGTGTATTGGTATATATATATTTGCAATTTTTAAACATGTATATATTATAGTACGTAGCTTGGCAACAAGCAGCATTCAGGCATCGAGTTGCGGGGCAAGGTCGACCTTCTCCCCTTTGGCTATTTTATCCCAGTGACGATATGTATTATTATTATCATTATTTTATAAAAAAATTAAATGTATTTATGTTGGAAATATTAAATTTATATTAAAATTATTGACAGTGTCTTTAAACTACCCCCCTGTGTGTGAAAAAAAAAAAAAACAATTCTTTGTTGAGAAACGCTAGAGAAATTTACAGAGAAAAAAATATATCTATGGAAATTAGCTGATAAATAATGTATCATTATTATCATAAAATAAATAATATATATTATTTAATTTAATTGAAAAATATACACATGTGATTCAGGGCATTACAGTATTAACTGTGCAAATTAATACAATGTAAAATTCAGAATACGGATAAAAAGTTTACAAAAAAGATAGATATAACACAGTGGTGTGAAAGGCAGACGAAAAAAAAATAGGCTAAATTGCAAAAGATCATATCGAGCATAACAAAACCGTAAAATAACATGTTGTACAGCTAGTACTGTACTAGGAGTAGAAAAAAAAATAGGAAGCTAGTTAAATTCTGGCTACTGAATAAGTGTAATACCTAGTTTTGCAAATATATTTTTTGATAACTGTTATTGTCTATGAATAAATAAATAATTAAATAAATAAATAAATATTAAAGCAAAATTTAGAGACATTAATTTGTCATATTAATTTAAAATGCCAAACGCGTGCGACCTGCCTTTCGAATTTGAGGACATGTAGCACGTGTTTCTATATTTTTTTTCGACATTTTTTTTTTGCCATTAACAATTAATTATTTATTAAATAATTTTAATTCGATAAATATCATGCATTGTAAATAAAAAAGATATATTAAACTGCGTAAATTTGGTAAAAATTATTTAATGAAAATATAAGGTGATTAAAAAAAAATAAATTTATTTAACGATCAACAGGCAAAAGAAAGCAAACGAAGGCAGTGTGACCACATTCCAGAGACACTCCCACTCGATATACTTTGAGTCTACTGCATGTATTTACTTTTATTAAATATGTATTTAATTTTCCAATAATATTTATTATAAATAAATGTTTGGCTGATTTAATCTCATTTTATTATTTACTCTTGTTCGAGAAACTTGATACATTTTTTTTTACTAGAGAAACAGTCATTTTATTGTCGAAATAATATTTGGTACTATTTACTAGGATAAACAAAATTATATTTAACAAAAAAAGAGTGGATAATGGATAAATTTCATAGATCAAAAAAAAATAAATAAAAAAGTTAATCGTGTGAACCTCGTGAAAGACAATTTCTCAGTAGAAAAATAAATATTTTTCGATTACTATTGTTGTTAATATTTCGACAATAATGAACGTCATGATTACCACTGACATAGAACAATAGAATCATAGAAAAACCAGTTTATATTTTGTAAAAAAAATTTGCAATAATCAAAAAAAAAAAAAATAAAGAGTTGTGTGTTAAATTACTTGGGTTACCATTATTGGACCACTAAGGCATCGTTGTAGAGCAACAATCGACTCACATTACACACGCGCTAAATATATATATAAAAAACTTGAAAAGAACAAAAAAAAAAAAACACTATTTTCTCATAAATCTCCATTTTGAATACGAAGCTGCAAAAAAAAAATCATAATAATAATAAAACAAATGAAAAAAAAAAAATACTCGAAAAAATTTTCGATTTCGAATGAGATGCGCGAGTTAATTGTAGAAAAAGTGTCAACAATGTTTGTTTATTTATTTTTTTGTTGTTAAATTGTTGTAGATTATAGATTAAAAAATAAATTTGTCAGGGTGGATGATATTGGCTGGTGAGAGACAATATGGCAGCTATGTACGCATTGAACACAACCAAAAAAAAAAAATACATAAAAATTGTTTAAACAATAACTAAATTAATGAAAATATATAAATAAATATATCAATTTTGTATAAAAATAAACAAAGATGGTTGAATGCTTAATTGTTGTTAGAAATTTATATTATTTATGAAAAATAAATTGTAAATTAATGTTGATAATTTACAATTAAAATGTGAATTTAGGTTATATTGGCGTAAAAATTATACACTGAATATGGCTTTATTATGATTACGAAATTTTTTAAATTTGAGTATAAATTAATCTACGCTTTAATTAAATATTATAAAATATATTTTCTGTTAACAATTGTACTCACTTATGGCAGCAATATGTCCAAAGGTTCCTCTTAACAATACAAGTCTTATTTATCACACAAATAATTAATTTTATATTATTATATCCTCTCACTTGTTTATTTTTTATTTTTGTTTATTAATAATTATTATAACTTATTTATTATTTAATAATTAAACACACAATCTCTCTCAAAAAAAATACACTTAGTTAATGTAACACGGAATTTTTTTTTTTTATTGAAAGTGAGTCTCCATTTGGCACGGAGTTTGTCAAGACTACCGAGTACCGCGGGAAAGCGCATTTAGATTTTAGCCGCATTTACAATATTGTATAACGGAATAGGGATATGCGATATTCGGCGATATATCGGGTAGCCGATATATATCGATATATATCGGCTACTTTTAGCCGATATTTTTTTTATAGATATCGCCCTAAAAATATCGGTGACTTTGGACACTGCTTAATTAATTGGTTTAATAAATTCAAATAAATTAAAGTTCTGATGATTATTGATGGCAAATGTCTAAAAGAAGGATGTGACTTTTTAATTTTTGAAGAAATAATTTAGCCAAATAAATTAATAGGTGATCCTTTCCTTAGACTTTTGCCATCGATATTTAATTTATTTGTTATTATAATAATAATTTGATGTATCATGTATAATCCCTGCACCCGTATTCAGAGGATGTTCTCATTAGGGCGTTTTTTTTCCGATGGTGGCGTTTGTGAAGCTTTTCTATGTGAAATCTATATAAAAAAAATTTTGTCAAGCGCCATCAGCGGAAAAAAAAAGCCCTAATGAGAACAATTTTGCCCCGTGAATACGGGTGCTGGTGGAAATATTTTCTCTACTTTTTTCCACCTTTTTGAGGAGAAAAGGTTGGAGACAGTTGGAGAAAAGTCGGAATCAAGAAGACTAGAAAGAAGGAGAGTCAACTCCCTGTAGTGGGGGATAGGCCAAATGGGACAAAATATGTCCTGTACCTCGAGCTTCTCAAATTTGCCAATTTGGCGCTGATTGTTCTCAGCCGTACTTATGCGCTAACTATTTTCAATAAATATTGTTATAGCGCAAGTTCGTCTATGCATGTATTTGCATGTATGAGATTGAACATAACCATATCTCAAGTGTCAAACGATTTTAAAGTTAAAAACAATATATATCAATATTACAATATTTGTAAACAATTCTAAGGGATTTAGTTTGGGATTCAGTTAATCTATTTTTTCATCGATTCTATAAAACTATATTAGGTAAGTATATATTGCAATTAATATTGAAAAATTTTTTTTTTCCAAAGTTAGTTTATTAACTAATTGTTTTATTTTTTTTTAGCTGATAAAATTCATAATAAAGATGAAAAAAAAAGTAAAGCGTGTAAAAAAACTTTTTCAAAAACTCCAGATGAAGGGAGACCTCATCAAATTTCCAAGTAATATGTGGGTGAGTGTTCAGGGCTTTAATCATCGCATTATATATGCTAAATATGAAGCTGATTTAAGTACTTCTACAAATGTAATCATATATCCCAACATGGATGTAGAGGTAACATATGGTGAAAAAACATTGGAGTGGATATATTGTGTGACTCCAAAAGTAGTAGATGATGTACAAAATATCATTAACTGGATAGATACAATACCACCATTTGACTGTGCACGCGATAATTAATATCCAACATAACAAATTGAATTGTACATACATGATCGGAGTCTATACAATAGACTCCAGATTTAAAAAAAAAATTGAGAATTGTAACATTTTAATTTAAGAGAAAATATCTTCAATACTTTAAATATTATAAACAAGCTTATTAACGTTTAACGTTATTAATTTTGTACTGAAATACTTTTAATCATTGCAAATTTATAATCTGGGTAAAGCTCCGGATTCAAAACAAAACATTAACAAATACTGTTATAAAAAAATTGAGAATTGTAACATTTTAATTTAAGAGAATACAACTCAAATACTTTAAAAATTGTAAACAAGCTTATTAACGTTTAACGTTATTAATTTTGTACTGCAAATACTTTTAATCATTGCAAATTTATAATCTGGGTAAAGCTCCGGATTCAAAACAAAACATTAACAAATACTGTTATAAAAAAATTGAGAATTGTAACATTTTAATTTAAGAGAATATAACTCAAATACTTTAAAAATTGTAAACAAGCTTATTAACGTTTAACGTTATTAATTTTGTACTGCAAATACTTTTAATCATTGCAAATTTATAATCTGGGTAAAGCTCCAGATTCAAAACAAAACATTAACGAAAATTGTAATATTTATCAACAATCTAGGCAAGAGTAAACTGCTAACCGATATTTTTATTTTTAAAAACTGAAATTGCTGGAAATAAAATAATTATGATTAATTAAAAAATAATTCACATTATATTGCCATTTTTCTATAAATCAATATTTATTTTTATCTAGTTACTTTCAAATGTTTTACTTATTTTGATTTTGCCGGTAGAGCACTTTTTAATACAACAAACTCGCGGCATACTTTTATATAAATTTGATATAAAATATATATATGATATGACAGAAAAGAAAAAAAAAGAGAAAGTACGCTATTCTAGACGAACATGCGCTATAACAATATTTATTGAAAATAGTTAGCGCATAAGTACGGCTGAGAACAATCAGCGCCAAATTGGCAAATTTGAGAAGCTCGAGGTACAGGACATATTTTGTCCCATTTCCAATGTACGGAGTTGACTCTCCTTCTTTCTAGTCTTCTTGGTCGGAATAAATTTAAGGTGGAGATTGGATGAAGAAAAGTCGGAATAAATTTTAGGCGGAGAAATTTGTCCGGCATTTCTCCGACCATGGATCATTTTCGGAAAAAGGTGGAAAAAGCGGAGAAAGATGGAGAAAAGGCAGAGAAAAATTTTCACCAGAGATGAAATATAAATAATAATATAAATAATACAATAAATATTTGTAAATATTCAAAACTTTACATAGAATGGGTAATAATTTATATTAACTAATAATTATTAATGAATAAAAATAAAAAAAAAAACAAGTGAGAGGATATAATAATATAAAAAAATTAATTATTATTTGTGTGATAAATAAGACTTGCATTGTTGAGAAACCTTTGGACATATTACTGCAATAAGTGAGTACAATTTTCGGTAGAAAAAATATATATGATAAAATTCAATCAAAGTGTAGAGTATTAGTATATCAATTATCAATAGTCCGATACTGGAAAAAAAAAATAGCCGATATTTTAAATATCGATATTTTTTTTTTCAAGATATCGCACACATCTCTAGGCATCTTAATGGTATTTTACACTGTTTTTAATAAATAAGAATAAAAGGAGTTCCAAATCCAATGTTTAATTAAAATATACAAAAACATATATTTAATACTAGTAGTATTAATTATTTATATTAAATATTAATATTCAATACTAGTAGTATTAAATATATGATTTGAAAAAGGCAGATATTTTTTTATATTTTTCTGCGCATGACACTGAGTTGTGCGCAATAATATAAATAATTAAAATTATAATAAATTTATTATTAATAATTGATTATAATAATCAATAATTTAAGCTACAATAATTATCAATATCTCATTATAATAAATAATAATTTAAGCTATGATAATAATTAAAAATTGATGTTTTTTTTTATCTTTTTACAATTCATTTATTGAAATTCTAGCGCTAAATTAGCGTCTTTATTTACGTCAAAAAATAATAATAATAAAAAACTGAACGCAACCTGAAGAAGAGCAATGTTTTTAGGTTTTTTTTCAAGTCATATGTTGCAATGTGTTGACTGTTGATGTGATGTGTCCAATGTCGACGTCGACATGATTAAAAATCAAGATCAGTCCTGATAATTATTGATAAATTTATTTCAATAATATTCAACGTTTCATCCATATTTGTTATATAATCACTGACAATGACTTTCATATTCAAACCCATTAAAATTAGATAAGAGGTTTTAATTTTTATTTTTTTTATTTATCATCATCAAGTAGACAGTTGTTGAGTGATTTTTATATTTTTTTTTCACAGTTGAATTTGTCAGTTACATCAAGACACATTAAAGTAATTTAAAAAATAGTCAAATGACCCAAGTTCAAAGACGCAATAGTAAAACAAAAAAAAATGATACAATGTCATTATTACATGATTGGAGAGAAGCATTAAGAAAACCTCATGTATACAGAGTTGGTAGTGGTTCATTAAGAATTCAAAATCAATTTTTAATAATATTTAGTATTGTATTATTACTACCAATATTATATTATACATATCCAACAATATTGGATACTGTTTGTCCAGTAAAACATCAAGCATCATCATGTTTTGCTTATTACAAATATGATGATACTTATCCATTAACAAAATCAACAAAAACAGCACTTGGTATAACATATAAAATATCATTAATAAGTGATCTTGATACTGACTCAAAAGTTAATGATAAAAATAAATGGATAAGTTATGTAAAAGAAGGTAGTTTAACATGGCAACCACAATCAAATAAAATATCAATTTATTGGGAAAATAATAATGATTATGAATTATCATCAACACTTGCTATGAAAGGGCGTGGTATGGAATTATCAGAACTTGTTACATTTAATGGTAAATTATTAAGTTTTGATGATAGAACTGGTCTTGTTTATTATATTGAAAATAAAACAGCTTATCCATGGATAATATTGATGGATGGTGATGGTAAAAAAACAAAAGGTATAAAAATAAATTAACTAATTTATCATAATCATTTGATGTATTAATTTTTTGTATATTATATTTAGGTTTTAAATCAGAATGGGCAACTGTTAAAGATAATTTATTGTATGTTGGAAGTATGGGAAAAGAATGGACAACATCTGATGGTATATTTAATCATCATGATCCAATGTGGGTCAAAGTAATATCACCAAGAGGCGAAGTACAATCATTAAATTGGATTGATAATTATAAAAAACTTAGACAAGCAATTGGCATTGAATTTCCAGGCTACATGATACATGAATCTGGTGAATGGAGTAATGTATTAAAAAAATGGATATTTTTACCAAGAAGATGCTCCAAAGAACAATACAATGAAACTAAAGATGAAGTTATGAGTTGTAATGTTTTATTAACAGCTGATGATGATTTTTCAAATGTCAAGGTAGAAAAATATATAAAATTTATATATTATTTATTATTAAATTGTATTATTTATTTATTTATTTTATTCAGGTAACGATTATTGATAATTCACAAGGAGTACGTGGATTTTCAAGCTTTAAATTTCTTCCTGGTAGTGATGATAAAATAATTATTGCATTAAAGAGTGAAGAGTTTCAAGGTAATACTAAAACTTATATAACTGCATTCACAATTGATGGTACAATACTCATGAATGATGTTAAAATTGCTGATCAAAAATTTGAGGGAATTGAATTTGTATAAATATAGTAATAATTAGCTAATTGTATAATTAATTTTTGTAAAAATAATTGTACATATGTGCGATTTATAAATAATTGTAAAAAAAAAAACATTATCATTCTCAGCTAAATACAGTATCAATATTAATTAAAGATAAAAAATAAGAATACTTGATGAATAAATATATATTTTTTTCATGTTAATTTGCATTTTATATTTTATTCAACAAAAGATAAAAAGAAAAACGTAAAGACTTGGTATTTTAATTTAACTGATAAGAAAATACAAATTAAAAATTTTTTATTTACTTTCTAGAGGTCATGATGTAGCACTTTTTATCATCATGGAATTGTCCAAGTGTCTTGAGTAATCAACGTGTCTAGTCCTGATAGATGAAACATCTAGAAATTTGTTTGAAATAATGTTCTTTTTGATGAAAATCTTTAGAAAAGCATCACGCAAGCGTCAACGAAATAACATAATAAGTTATCATTGCGCTTGCGAATTTATCATGATCGCGAGTATGTAATTTATACACGAGTAATATTTTTTTATCATTTTTTAAAAATATAAATAAGCCATTTTGACCTACAAATAATATATATGCATCTAATAACGTCATCATGTTTAAATCAATACATAACTAATCATGAAAAAAAAAAAATGTTGCGGATTAAAAAAAAGAAAACATACAGTATATTACACTGCAGTGTGTTATCACTGTCTAGATATAACAAAAAAAATTTTTTTTTTAGTGTCTGTTGTGCCTTCTTCATGACACATCAATTGTCATTGATAAATTTATACAACAATGAAGAGAGTGTTAAAAAAATATATAGACAGATGAAAAATTAATGTCATCAATATTTTTGATGACTTAAAATGGCATCATCAGAACCAGACTGGTGTTTTGCTAAAAAAGGTTTAAAACTTTTTTTAAATAACAAGCCAGATGAAGCTGAAATATTATTTGCTCAAAGACCAGATAGTTTTCATATTAAAACAGCAAGATGTTACATGTTATTCATGGTAATTATAATAAAATAATAATTTGTTTATTAATTAAATTTAATAATGTATACTTACGAATCCTTAGAATGCCTTGATGACCTTTGAAAATGATAAACTTGAAGAAGCTGTTAAATTATTAAATGAAACAGAACGTGAATGTGTTGATGATGTTGGCTGGTTTAAAACAGTCAAAAATCGTGTATTTAATAATGATAAATTACATGATGATTATGGAAAAAAATTAGAAAATCAAATTGTCTTAGCTGATACACAAGTATGTGCTGCAATGCTTGTATTTTTACAACAAGAAGTATCAAGTTATGTACGTGGTGGATGGATGATGAGAAAAGCATGGAAAATATATCAACAAACATATTTACAATTATTTCAACTTTATAAACGTACATTTGGTATTAATCCATCTGGTTTTAATGGTGATTTTATGTTTAACAAATATAAAAATTCAAATTGGTCAATTGATTCTTGTAACAGTACACCATCAACATCAACAACAACAGCATCAACAATACTATCAAAAACATCATCAATTAAAAATTCATTGTCTATGATATTTTCATTAACTAATACGACAAATTCAAAAGAAGAAAAGTATGAACATTATATGTTTACATATAGATAATTAATATTATTTATTAGATTAATATTAATTTATTTTGTTTTAGCTTTGTTGAACCTGCTGAAGTTGTACGTTTAATGTCAGCTGTAAGTTTTGGATATGGAATATTTCAATTATGTGTTAGTCTTGTACCACAATCTCTTCTTAAAGTCATACATTTTTTGGGCTTTGAGGGTGATAGACGAGCTGGTCTAACAGCTCTAATGTATGCTAGACTAAGTGAAGACATGCGAGCACCATTAGCAACGTAAGTAATCTGCTTTTAATATCACTAATATTTATTAATTTTGTTTTTTATATTTTAGACTATCATTGTTGTGTTATCATACGATAATAAGACCATTTTGTTCTTTCAATGAATCAAATATTAAATGTGGAGTTGATGCAGCAAAACAGCTGCTAAATGAATGTCAAGATGAATATCATGATAGTGCATTATTTCTATTTTTTACTGGTCGAGCTGAACGTTTAAAAGTAATTATTATTATCATCAAACAATTTATTTAAATGCTAATAATTGTAATTGAATATTTAACATTTATTCCAGTCAAACATAAATGCCGCATTGGAAATGTATAATCATGCAATGAATGTATCAACACAACGTGAAATAAGACTTCTTTGTCTTCATGAAGTTGCTTGGTGTCATGTTATTTGTTTGAATTATACTGAATCTTATAATGCATTTTCAAGATTACAAAATGAATCTCGATGGTGTGAAAGTGTTTATGCATATATTGCATGTGTTTGTGCTGGTTCAATTGGTAAAATTGATGTTACATTAAAATTATATAGCTATATTAAAACAATGATATCTGTTAATAGTAAAAATACACAGCTTGATACTTTTATATTACGAAGATTAACAAAATTAGTTAAACCACATAATAATGATGTTTATTCATGTGTTTATTATAAAATATTAGTTTATGAACTTCTTTATTTATGGAATGCAATGAGTTCATGTGCTGATGATTGTTTACAAAATATTATAACAGGTTTCTATATACATTTTTTATATTTAAAAAAAAGCACATTTGTTAATTAATTTGCCTTTTTTTTTAGAATGTAACAACTGTGGTAATGATGAGCCTATGGTTGGTCTTGCTAGTTTAATTTCTGGTGCTTGTTATACTTATCTAAATGACAATATCACATCAATAAAATGCTTCAAAAATTGTCTCAATAAACGTATTCCATCCAATGACCATGATGATCAACATGTCAGTACTTTTGCTCTTTATGAGCTTGGTAATAATTTATGTAAAATAAATGTAAGTTTTTACATTACGTCATAGATATGCTTATCTATTTTTAACTATCAATTTTATTGTTTTTTTTTCTTAGAAAATTGATGAAGGAAAAGCTTCACTTGTTAAAGCCCAATCACAGTATACTAATTACGACTTTGAAAGCCGTCTAAGTGTTAAAATTCATTCTGCCTTAAAAATATATAATACACAAAATTTATAAATTAATTCAATGAAATTTTATTATGTTATCTATTGAAGAAAATTAAAAAAGTGATAATATGTCCGTCTAGATGTAATAATAAATAATAAAATAATGTAATTAATTTAAATTAACATAAATAATTCACCCAATTAAAATATAATCAACTGTCAAAAAAACGATCCCAAGAATACTGGATGTCAAAAGTGTCGTTACTGTAATTTATCCGGTAGTCATCTCATTATTATCATCTTTTCTAAAAAATGTGCCTTTATTTCTTTAAGATAGCCAAGTATTTATTAACAAAGTGTCTCATATTTGTGATAAATTTTCAACAAATAATACAATCAGAATAATGAAAAATGATTTAGCAAGTGTACGAGATCATTTAAATTCATTAACGGTATTAATTATAAATAAATCATCAAAAGAAAATAATAATAATAGGTATTAATTAATAAAATATTATCAACAGATAGAAGTTAAAAATTTAATAAATATGCAAAATGATGTATCAAAAGTAACAAGTGACAAAAACAATGATGCTGTTTTATTAAAATACAATACAAATAAAGGTAATTAAAAATGTAAAAATGTAAATAATAGGTAATGATAAAACTAATTAATTAATTATTAATAGATGATTCAAATATACGAGAAATAATTAAACATGAAATTGAAAAATATGATGCTGATAAAACTGGTCTTACTGATTATGCGCTAGAATCATTAGGTGGTAATATATTATCAACTCGTGATACTGAAAATTATATTAAATGTACAAATATATTATCATCAATATTTGGATTTTTTTGTAATGAAGAAAATAATGCTAAAAATGTTATTCAACCTGGTGTTAATTTGGGTGAATGTTGGGCATTCAAGGGTAGTACTGGTACCATAGTCATTGAGTTAATAACAAGTGTCTACATAACTGGGCTTACACTTGAGCACATATCCTCTTCAATATCTCCAACTGGTGAAACTTCAACAGCTCCTCGTGATTTTTCATTCTTGGTAAATCATAAGAATCTTATTAAAATAGAAAAAAAATTATAAAAAAATAAACAAGTAGATTAAAAATAATATTAATTACAGGGTTTACGTAGTGTTGATGATAAAAATGGTTTTTTATTTGGTAAATATAAATATGATAATTGTGATTCACCAGTTCAGTATTCAAGTATTCAAAATCAATCAAATGAATCATATGATATTGTTGAAATTAAATTTCATACTAATTCTGGTAATCCAGATTATACGTGTATCTATAGAATTCGTATTCATGGAAAACTTAAGAATGATTAATATTTTAATTCAAAAAAAAAATATATTAAAATCAAGTAAATAATTTATTTATTTAACGAATTTTTTTTATCACTTGATTTTTATTACTCATGTACATTTTTTTTTTTTTTTTTTTGCCCCTTAATTATTTCGATAGTTTTACAGATAAAATTTTTAGGGGCTATGTTCCCATGATTATTCATTCAATAACGTACATTTCATCAATTTTTTTTTTTTTTTTATATGCAACCAATTTGGTGCTTTGTCTTGTAATTTTTTTCTGTCATTGTTAATAATTATAATAATAAATAAAATGAGTATGGCACATTATCTACAATGACGTTATTTTTTTTTATTATTTTTTTTTTTCATTCTAAATATTAATTATACATTTGTTTGTGTTTTTTTCTGTGTAAATGTCATATTTTTATGATTTTTTTTCTCTTTAAAATAAAATTATTATGAATGTTTGATTTTTTATTTTTTTTTTCATTTATGAATTCGGTTAGAAGGCTATTTTTTTTTGGAAAAGAAATATTTATTTATATAAGAAGGGTGCAGGTTTTTTTGTCTTCTAAAAGAGCTAGAAATTGATAGAAACTAGAGATTAACTTAAACTAGATCGGCATGGCGATACTCAAACGAAACACATTTAAATAATTTTTTTTTTTTCGATAAATTAATTATACAAATTAATGGTATAATTATTTATATTGAAAAATTATTTAATGTATTTTGTTGAGTATTGAAATAACGTTTAACAATGTCTTTTGAATGATATACAAATAAATTCAATAGAAAATTATTTGTATATTGAGACATTGAAAAACGTGCGAACGCTCGCCAACGATCGCAAAAGGCAAATAGTTTTTTTTTTTTTTTTCATTTATTATACAATATTAAGTCTATATACTTTTTTTTTTTGTAGTATCAAAATAAACCTGCACATTTAGTGTAGATAGAATTTTTCTATATACATAGTAGAATAATCTATATAATTTTTTTAATTTTTAATTTTTTCAACTCCACTCACTTTCAATGATTTTGTATTTTTTTTTATCTATTGTTTATAATGACTCCTCCAACAGTTGCATACTTGTTTAAATAAATTTTTTCATTTATTTTTTTATCAGGAAATATTTTCTATGATTGAGAGATTATATCACAGATGTCAATGAGAAAAACAAAAAAAAAAAAAATTAAAATTGTATAACTACATTATCCAAGAAGGAGGTATGTATTTTTCAAAATAGTTTTTTTTTTTTTAAATAGTTGGCTTTTGCTTGGCAAGATAAAATTATTTATTTCCACTGTGAAAATAATTAAACGAAATATTTTTAATAACATTTATCTAGCAATTCCTACACAAGTGGTTTTTTTTTTGTTTGTTTTTATCAACAACCTCGTCGTGCATGTAAAGAGGAACACGAAGCTTGTTGATAAATCATGATTGAGATTGTCATGGCGTTAAATGGCAGATCACTGATCAATTATACTTTTTTTTTTTTTAAATTTTACTTAATCTTATTTGTGATATTTATATATATATTTTTAATCGTGTCATACGATTTACTAGTGTGTAATGAACAATATCTTGTACAAGTGCGTACACAAACAAATTTCATCATTTTTTTTTTGTTAAATATATATATATTTTTTTTTTTTAGCTTAATTAACTTATTAATTTCTTTTTGTTATGTGAGACTTAATAGTAATTATTTTGTCGCGTTTAGCTCTTTGTTTGATTGTCCTCTATGTTTTTTAAAATCTAATCAATCTACATTATTTTTCTATAAGAAAAAAAAGACACCCTTTTACAAAGCATATTGGTCAATGTTTTCAACCATCAGACATTATGTATAATTTTTTTTTTTTGTCAAAAAGTATAAGAGATTTCGGCACGACAAAAGAAGGCTATATCGTCATATCGTTATGCACTATGTTTACTTTTTCACATGTAATCGAATGCTTTTATTTTTTTTTTTATTAACTAGCACAACTTTCACACGAACAATGTGTACAATAGCCTACCTATCATCTATATATACTCTAATTTATTATTAATTTTTTCAAGTCTAATATAAATATTTTTTTTCTTTTTTTTTTTTCAATTTTTCATTTTATTATTTTTTTTTTTTTATAAATGAATTGTGGAAGATTTATCACGAACTAACAAGGAAGGCTTGCTCATATATGCATCGAGTTTAAAATTTGTTTTTTTTTTTGTTACACATATTAATTGATCTATCATTGATGGATCATTTCATGTATCATCAAATTTTCTTTGATAAATTAAATCATCAATTTGTGAAAATTCATTAATACAAGTATTTTCTAAATAACCATTTGGATCAACAATAATACTAATACTTTTATGTGTATCTGTACTTCCCATTGATGAATCTTCAACATCTTCATCAACATAAATTTTAACTTCAGCTTCAAGATCACTAACTTGTTTACATATTATTTTATCAATTTCTTGTATTGTTAAATTACTTGTACCAGGTAAAGAATAATCATTATTAAAACTCGATGCAATATTAAAATCATCAATATTATTAGTACCCTGAGATGATGAAAATTGCTGTTTATTATTAACATTATTAATAATATTATCATTGTTCTTGTATTTGGACGGTCTCCGTTCGTTAATCACGGAATGAACGTCAAGATCAATTATATTTTTAGTTGTATTATCTGGTCTATAACTTTTAGCTGTATAATTTAATTTATCAGGTGTATCAATAACTTTTAGTAAATAATTTGATGATTTATCATCAATTAATAATGACATATTATTATTATTATTATTTATATTATTTTTACAAATTGAATAGCTATTTGTATTTAATTGATTATCATTATTATTTTGTATTATTAATTCACTTTTATCATCATCATCATCATCATCATCGTCATCTTCATCGTCATTGTTTGTTTTATTTTTTGTTGATAAATATTTACTTGCATATGGTGATAAATTTTTTTGTGATATTATTATTGGTACACTTAAATTACTCAATTGTATTTTTTTTAAATTTATTGGATTTTCTAATAGTAACGGACCCTGTTGTTGTGTATGGAATGTTTGACGACGTTTTAGTTTAACTTTTTGTTGACGATAACCACGATATGATGAACTACGTCGTCTACCACGTCTTTTTCCTATTGAATCTGTAAATTTTTTTATATATTATAAATTAATTGTATAAAAATTTTTCTGTTCTATAGAAATTTACCTTCTATTATTCTTTCAGTTGGTGGATTATAAATAAAATTTGATGGTAATGAACGTACTTTTGATAGACCTGGTTTATAATAACCATATAAATGTTGTTTAAAAAATTCACTATTATATTCACGTACACTTTTATTATCATAATCACTGTATATACGATATTTATCAATTTCTTGACGTCTTATTTTATCAAGTATATCATCATCAATGTCATCACCAGCTTCTATTAGCTTAACAACATTATCTTCAGCCATTTCAAGTAGTTCTTCTTGTTCAGCAGCTAATTCTCTTTCTAATTGCATTTCCATATCAAGTTCTACCTCCATTTGTTTATGACTTTCTTCAAGATGTTCCCTGAATTGAACAACACAATATTCATGTATTTAAATTTCGATATAATATAATAATAATATACATACATTTTTAATTCATATTCCATTTGTTTACGACTTTCTTCAAGATGTTTCTAAATATTGAAGAAAATAATTATTAGTTTTAAGGGAAAAAAAGGATTGATTAAATTGATAAATAGCAAACAAACCATTAATACTGCAACTACAACATTGACCAGCACAAATTGACTGACCAATACGAATATTATAAAAAATATTGGTGCAATAACTGTACTAACACAACAATTTTTAATACAATCTGTTGAATCATCACAATCATCACGAAGTGTATCTTTCATAATACCATTCCAATTGTCACCAGTTGCAACTCTAAATAGAGTCAAAAATGCCATACCAAAATTACTAAAATGTGCATGTTCACCAAGACCTTGACATGGTACATCATCACTGCATTCTGTTGATAGAAAAAAAAAATACATATTATTTTGTTTAATTAATTATTTTATAATGTAAATACTTACCAAGACGTCCAAATAATTCAACACCAAGTGCAGCAAATATAAAAAAAAGTAAAAAAAATAATAAACCTAAATTTCCAACTTGTGGTAATGCCTGCATCACCGTATCAAGTAGTGCTCTTATTCCTTTAGCCATTTTTAATAATTTCAAAACTAAAAAATATAAAATTAATATTATAAAATATTTTTAATAATTAAATTAAAGTATTATTTATAAAAAATTTACCTCTTGCAATACGTAAAACTCTCATGACTCTTATAATTGTTGGATTAATTGGTATAATTTTTGATTCAAGTTCTTCTAAAACAATTCCAACAACAGATAATATGACAATTCCAATATCCAATTGATTCCATTTATCTTTTAAATATAATTGTATACCCAATGCCAATAGTTTCATTAATGATTCAAGTATAAATACAGCAGTAAAGAAATAATTGAATATTTTTAATACATATGTTAATGCTTTTGGCATCATATAAAATTCCATAGCCATTGTAACAACATTAAGACCAATAACAGCAGCAATAGCTAAATCAAAATATTTTGATGTACATACATTATGTACAAATAATCTTGGTTTTGAATAATTTTTATAATACGGTGGTTCTTGCATTTTACGTCTTTTTTTTTCCATTTGTAATGCACGTTTTGCTGCACGACGTACACGTTCTTCTTTTTCTTGTTCTTCACGACAACGATGAAAATTTTCAACAACAACACCAACAAACATATTTAAAACAAAAAAACCAACAAGTAAAATAAATGCAATGAAATATAATAAACGCCATTCCGAGTAATTTTCTTCAGGCTGCAAAAAAAAAGAACAAAAATTAAATTATTATTAATTGAAAATTGAACAATCGAAATAATTAAGTTAAATAATATTTACTTGTTGATCAACACCAACAGCATCAAGTCCAGTATACATAATATTAACCCAACCATCTCTTGATGATAAAACAAACAGAGACATAAGTGCCTTGCCAAGATCATCAAAATTATATTTACGATTAATCCAAACATTTCTTTTATCAGCAAGACAATCTGTTTTATTTTTAACATTTTTAATATCTGGACCATCACAATAATAAAATGTACCCTTAAACATTTGTACTCCTAATATACCAAAAATAATAAAAAATGTACAACATATTAAAACAATATTTCCAATTGGTCTTAATGATGATAATAATGTTTCAACAACAAGTTTTAAACCAGGTGCACGATTTATAACACGTAATGGACGTAATGAACGTAACAAACGAAATACTCTTAGTATTCCAAATATACGTGGACTACTTGATGATATTAGTGACATTAATAAATCAACAATTGATATTATTACAAGTGCACCATCCATTATATTCCATCCAGACATAAAATAAGCATCAGAACCATACAACATTCCTGATGCCACAACCTTTATCAAAAAAAAAAAACAAAAAATTAATTATCTTAGCTAAATTAATTATCAATAATATTTATATAATTTACCTTAACAAACATTTCGATAACAAATACAACAGTAAAAACATAATTGGCAGTGGCTAGAAATATTCTTTCACGACTATCTGATGATATTGTTGGACGTTCCATAGCAAGTGTTATACAATTAAATCCAATAAATGCAAGTACTAAATTATCAAACCATTTACGTTCAACAAACCAACGGCATGATTCACGAAATTTATTATTTGGTGGAAATATATATAATGAATAATCATCACGTTCTTTTAGACAACCTCTTGGTTCAAAAAACATGAATATTTTTTTAATACGTTCAACACTACTTGCAATACTACCATTTGATGGTGGTGTTGTTTGTTCATCACCATCAACACCACCACTTACACCTCCACCAGGTGATGAATATCTATCATTATCATAATCATTTGATATTCTTTTAATACGTGGTAATGCACCAGTATCAATTGTTAAATTATTAATTGTTCTTGATGTTGAACCCTGTTGTATATCATCATATGGTAACACTTTTCTTGCTTGTACAATATCATAACTGCGCAATGAACTTCTTCTTGAAAGATCATCGATCCATCTCATCTAATTTTAATAGAAATATTTATATTTTATATATATTTAAATGATTTTTATATATTAATTTACCTGATTTGAAGTTGTGTAACATTGTCCAATTGATAAACTATTACTTCTAATTGAATTATTTTGACTTAGACTTGAATTTTGTGGTGATATTATTGTTGAATGATTATTTGATAAAATACCATGTGTATCATTACGAGATGATGCATTGTTATAACCATTATATTCAACAGAACAAAGTCTATGAAAAATAAAAAAATTAGTAATTTGTAATTTGATATTTTTCGTAGAAATTTAACAAATAAATTACCCTGAATTTGATCCAATCATACTACGTCCATTGTTTAATATACCAGTATAATTATCATCACTTTGTGACCAACGTTTTTTACGTATTGTTGATGGTCTTGATAAACGCCAAGAATAACCACGACGTATTCTTGGTGGAGTTGAATTTGTTAATTCTCTTATTGGTGATGATATTGTTGGATAAGCAACAATACTGGAATTTATTTTTCTTGATAATTGATTACTCATTATTAAATTATTCGTTGCATACTTGTGATTATTATTATCTGGTAGTTTTAAATATCCTGATGTTATACTACATTGACTCTGTTTTTTAAAAACAAAATTACTATTGATTTAATGTGAAAAAGAAAAAAAAAAATGTTATTGAATAATTTGAAAATTAATGAGAAAACTCACACTTGAACGATCAATGGATTCAATTGACAGGTTGATTGGATAAATTGCCCGACAATTAAGGTCTCTGTAGCCAGTGTCAAGGGTAGTATTTGGTGAATCTTGGGGTGTTGCTGCAGTGTGTGTTATTGTTGGTGGTTGACCAGCAATATTCATCATTTTACTCTCTTTTTGTATGTTACATTTAAGCTCATCAATTCCAGATGCTTTCCATGTACGATTTTTTTTATCACGAGTATAATTATCTTTGTATTTTTGTAGATCATCAACACTTTGCCATGAATTTTTACGATCCTATATGTTATTTATTTAAAATAGTAGCAAAAATAAATATTAGAATTTTTTTATATATTCATGAGAAAATTTATTATTATCTAGATTTATATTTTTTTTATAATATAGAAAGTTGAATTTATTATAGCATGCCTGAGGTGTGTAGGTATCACTGTCAGTTATTGAATGAGATCCTGACATCCTTGAACTCGATCCCTCTTCACTTCCAATCATACCCTCTTTTAATGCAAGCTTTGCAAGCTCCCTTTGCTCTCTTTCACGTCTCTCATTTCTCTATTAAATAATATATAATATAAAAAATTTATTTAGTTATTAAATTTCATTAGAAAAAATATTTTTTAAATTATTTATTATTGTCATAATAATCAATTAAATAACAGTAAATTTCTAAAATATAAATTCAATTAGATTTTTTAAAACTTTTAAGCTTGTTTAGATTTTAAATAAAAAATAGTTGGAATTTATTTATTTCGATTAAAAAAATATAATTTACCTCTGAAGAAAAACCCTCGACGAGAATTGCCACAAGTAAATTGAACAATACATAATTTCCAAATGTCATTAGAGCAACAAAATAAAGTGCAGCCCAATGTGATGTTTTTTGCATACCATTAAAAAGTACAACATTCCAATCTTCTTGTGTAAGTATCTATATATTTTTTTAAATTAAATTTAAAAAAAGAAAAATGTTTAATTTATTCAAAACTTTATATTAATATTAGTTCTAATATAGGGAGAGACATAAAGAGATAGGGAGAGAGAGAAAGAGAGGGCTGAGATAACGATCGAAGCAGAGAGAAGAAATTTCGACTACGTCCATATATAAAAGCTTTTTTTAAAACATCCTTTATAGGGCTTATTTTAAATATAAAATTCAGGAAAATATAAAAATAAAAAAAAATAATAATAGAAATAAATAATACATATATTTTTTTTTTTTTAGAAATACATGCTTCCATCGTTATTCTCGATGTTGGCATGATAAAATTAAATTTAAAAAAAAAATTCAAATAACACTCAATAATAGTTGTTAGAAAAAAAAAGAAAATTTTTTTTAACGAGCGCTGTAAGTACAACGACATTTATAAAAATATATAATTAAAATAATTGTTGACAAAAGGAAAAAAAAAAATTTTATAATAAAGCTTATATTTGCACAGTGTGTGGTGTTTCGAAATTTTCTTGGAAAAAAATTTACAAGAGTTATTACAAAAGCGTTAGCTAAAAAAATATATTTGTCAATAAATTAATTTGTTGTTTTTTTTGTTTTTTTTTGTGACATTGATACCTGAAAAACAGTGACAAGTGCCCAGATGATGTCGTTGAAATGTTTACGATCACAGCGACACATTGGATGATGTGATACAACCTCAGCACAGGTGCATGGTCGACTTCGATCCGCCCACATGCAAAACTTACCACCGAACAGGTACATTCCTAGTATGCTGCAACCGAAGACAATCCCCTCGCCTAGAGTATTCATATTTGCCTTCATTTTTTATTATTTTTTTTTTTAATTAATTCCCTTCATCCAACAGTGACAATGAATTTCTTTTCTTTTTTTTTTTTTTACTCTTTTGTTACTTGTTTTTATCATGTGTAATAAATTTATAATTACAATACAAATATATAATATTTTAATAGAAAAAAAATAAACCTATTCTAGATAAAAATACTTCTCTAAAATAAAATTCATATATATTTTTTTGTATTTTTAATTTGCAAAAGTAAATCGAAATAAAATTCAGAGAAATATTTCTACTAAAAGTAGCCTGCAGAATTAAAGTGTGTATCCGGTTTTTTTTTTTTTTTTTCAAATATAAATTATCGATTTTATTGAAACAAAAAAAAATGGAAAATTTAATTTCTATTCTACTGGGACAAATTACCTATTATATACCTATATGCAAACTATTGATGGATAAATTTATTCTGGCATTAAGCAAAGAAATTAAAAACCAACTAAATTAGCAATATTATAACGGTTTTTCACTCAACGATTATTTGGCAAAATTTAAATAACAATAACTATGATATAAAATATAAATAAATAATTATTAAATATTATAGGATTGTTTACTTGTGAGTATGTTAAATAGTGCTAATTAAATAATTTTATATATATTATTATCATATTGTATAGTACGTTTAATATGAACATTTGTCGATTAAATGTTTATTATTTTTGTAAATATTTGTGTTATATATCGCCCTCTTTTTTATGTTATCCCATGATTATTAGTTAATTGATAAATAAATATATATAATTTTGAGAATTGTGTACACGTGCTTGCGACGACGTTAGGCGGTGTTTAAATATGTGATATATTATATTTATATAGGCCATTTAATGTCAAATTTCTTACTATTTTCTGGTCAAAGTATATTGAGTTTATATGTTTAGCTGCATTTTAAAATAAACTGGTATATAAATTTAGTTTTATTCGAACTTCAAACCCTGACATTGACCAGAAGCTTTTTTTTTTTTCAATATGATTCCATTTTCAAGTGATGTTGAATGTTAATTCTAGTAGAAGTGATAAAAATTTCCAGGTCAAGTTATTCAAAAATAAAATATCCTCGTTAATAATTTCGTTGAAAAAAAAAAACATCATTTGTGTTTGTATATAAAAAACATTAGATAATTTAAAAATTAAAATGAATGATTATTAAAATTATAAAATCATAGTAACATATAAACATAATGATACAATGAATATTTAAAATTTTTAAAAAATTATAACAACAGTATATCATACAATAAATAAATAAATATTTAATTTAAAAAATTTATTTATTTTTTAAAATTAATTATCATCATATATCTTGGATAAATTTAAAATTAATTTATTTAAAAATTAATTAATTAATCATCGTATTATTATGACTAAATGTTATTATTATTTTAAATTTAATTTTTATTAATATTTATCTTTTAAATATTTTATAAAATATTTATTATTTTTATTTATTTATTTATTTTTTTTTTCAATTTATTATTATCATATTATATTATATATATTTTTGAATAATTTGTAATTCATTTAGTTTTTACCAGTGGGTTATAACTTTTAAACCGTGAAATTTTTATTGAGAAAAAAATTATAAATATTGTTAATGAATTTGACATAAAATGCTCCATATAAATTTGTATTTTTTTGAATATTAAATTTAACAATGCACATGCAAAAAGCAACATAAACCAATCGACAGCTATTTTTCACTATTTCATTTTCATCTTGATATATGCGTATATAATTATTCAATATATATATATTCGTCTTGCACATGTGATGAAGATAAATGGTCGTGCATCGATCGAACTATCGACTCATTTCATTGGATTTACTCCGAACAAGTTAAATTTAGATCGCGAGCAATATATATTGAAGAAGGCAGCTTGAAAGATGATATAAATCATTAATTTTTTTTCTTTCAAATATTTATTTATCCATTTAATATATTACTACAAATACAAATAAAATAAAATACCCATTATTCTGTATAATATTTCCAATAACTTGTACAGTAATAAATATGTATATTCGAAACACAACCATCAAAAAACTTCCAAGATAAATCTGTGTAAATTTTAAAAGCACAACAAGCCATTCACAATATATAAAGTCATAATTCAAAAATAAACCCAATCATTAATCATCAAATTATTTTCAAATAAAAAAAACACACCAAGCATCATGTATAAATAAAAAATCCATCAACAAAAATCTTGCAAACAAAATGAAGAGAAAAAAAAAAAGATTCATACTTTACCTTTTTTTTTTTTTTTTTGAAAAATAAATGATGAAATATATTATGCAATTAAGCACGCACATGTATGCTAAATAGTATATAGAGAAATTTTTTTTTTACAAGATTATAAAATAGTGTTTAGGTCATAGTATTAGTATGTGTATAGATCATGATTAAATAAAAGCATACAGTTATTAATTAATTATAAAATAATAATATAAATATTGTTATATTACAGCCCTCGATGATTATTATTTTATTAGAAAAAAATTAAATCCTGATTATTTAATAGGGTACCTGAAACACCGTCACAATTGCCCAGAGTAACGAGTCAAAGTTTTTTCTATCGCACTCGACGTCAGAGCTTCCTTTCATCGTTTCACGGAATTTGCAACCGAACAGGTTCATCCCGAGAATACTACAACACAACGAAACGTGCGATATATACAAATTTTTTTTTTTTTTATTATCATTTTTTATCATTTTTTTAAACTCAAATTGTTATTGTTCTTTTTTTACATTTTCATTTTTTTTTTTTTATTTTTCATTTCATACAACTCAGTAACTTTCTTATTCACAAAATAAAAATTTCACTTTTATTCACGTTTATATGAATTTCAAACAAAAAAAAAAAAACAAAAATTTTTTTGTAATTTTTTATCCTTTGTTTATTAACGGTTGAAAAATCGGTCTGCGAAAATTTTTTTCTACTTTTTTTTTTTTCAATATATACGCACTGATAAATAAATTGGCTAGATGAAAATTATTTGAAAACAACAATTAATTGTTTAGATATATTAACTTGATGGAAAAAAATTAAATAGAACAGTAATTAATAAAGATAAATGAATGGATATAAAGATATAAAGAATGGACATTCAATAAATTCACATGACGACTAATAGTATAGATTAACACATAACATAATTGCAAAATTAATTAACTTTTAATAAAATCAATGTTAAAATTGAAATGATAAAATAAACAATTAAACATTTTTTTAAATTTCATATAATTTTTCTACACACATACACATGTATGTAATTAACATCCAAGCGTTTTTACACGCGTTTGATAAATGTATACAAATTAAAAGACACAGAGAAGAGAGAAAAAAATAAAATAAATTAAAATGGCTAGACAAAATGTAGTTACTATTAACAATTCTATAGAAATACTGCAAGTTCAAAAAATGTGTCTCATTTAATTAACTAATCTTTTTATTTTTCTCGCAAGTATCTTATCAAAAAGAGCGTAGAAAAAAATCCCGAGAAATTAAATTTTACTCCAAAAAATAAGCATTAAAATTTCGATTCACAAATTAAATTTAAAAGACAACATTTCTATATAAATATTTAAAATAATTATGAAATTTTTAACTAATTAATTTAAACTAAAATAATTTTTTTTTTTTCATTTTAATTATCTTGATATTCAATGTAATATTAATCAATTTAAAAAACAATTGAAATCGATCTACCAAGACCTCTTTATAAAAACTATTTATAAAAAAAAAAAAAAAAAAATTTCTATCTAAGAATTGACCTTATAATTTTTGAAATTCAATAGCATTTTATTTTACATCATTATCTATTCTCTCGACCTACTTTATGTTCTTTTTTTAGTTTATTTTTTTTTTTCAATTTAATAATTAAATAAATTTTATAATTTTATTTATTGTCACTTGCAGTATTTCGAATAGCTCTATGTAGTTATATAAGCATCATGCTATACACACGTAAATATAATCAATATATTAATAAACAGTTTAATGCCTTTGGCCATTTAATTGCCGAGACGAAAGTTTTTATTTTCTACCCCGTTTTACATAAAAAAAAAATATATTTATAAATCAACTAACCAACACAACAACAACACCATCACCATCATCAATATCATCATCAACAACATCATCATCATTATCATCATCATCATCCATATATTACACCGTCATCGTCGTGTCAATTTTAGCATCATATACATTTTAGTAAATTATAATTACACAAATAAAATAATCAAATGGAGCTTCAATTTATATACCTTTTTTTTTTTTATTTATTTATTATTTTATAATAAATATTGATGTTATTTCAAGAGGGCGAATATTATTCGCGCTAGACCGATGTTTCGACCGGGAAAAAAAAAAATTAAAAAAAATTCTAAATAATTAATTTACGAAAAAAATAATTGAATAATCGTTGTTAAATTTTAAACCAGTTATTTTTTAAATAGTTGTTTATCGTTTTTTTTTTTTTTTTTATTTATATAGAGTATTATAAATTTTTATTAATAGACTTACCTGAATATAAAAATGAAGAGTACAAGAAGAGAAAAAAATACAGCAACATTATCCATTGTTCGTAACATGACGAATAATTGTCGTCTTAAATTTGGCATAAATCGTACGAGTTTTAAAATTCTCAGTAATCGAAATGTTCGTAGTACACTTAAACCAGAATTTCCTCCTCTTTCTGCTGTAAATGACTGGCACAGTTCCACAACACTGTAAAATAATAATTATCTCTTAAATTATAAAAAAATTACTAGAGAAATATTTCGAGTAAAAAATATCAATCGAAATTAATTAAATGGTTTTTTTTTAATTATAAAAATTGGTGTTAATTACCTGAGTATAACGACAATACCATCAAAGACATTAAATCCATTGCTGATATAACCAAATGGTCCTTCAGCAATAACTTTTAGCAACATTTCTACAGCAAATATTGCTGAGAATACAACATTACTTATCTCAACAATAACTGTTAATTCCTCAGGCTGAAATGAAAATAAACATATATTTTTAAATAAAATAGAATTTAATAAAGTTTGTACTATTTTTACCTGATTGTGATACTCAATTCCCATGCTAAGAGTATTTATTAAAATAGCTAATAATATACCCTGTTGAAAATATTTATGTTCAACTAATTTTTGTACCCAACATCTAACAGTAAATAATCCACATGATAAATAATTTCCACATTCACGTAAAAATTTACGTAGCTTTGATTTTTTATTTGAATTATTTATTGTTTCATCTGGCCAATTACCAGTCATTTCATAAATATCACAATAGCAAGAGTAATTATCATGTTCATCATAATTATGTCTTGGATCTTCTCGAAATGCAACACGTCCAGTTATTCCTATTTGAAAATCAAAAATAAATAATATTTATAAATAAAATAATTGAATGATTCATTGTTTAAATAAAACCTTTTGCAAGTGAATTGAGAAATGAGTCTCTCCCTAATTGTCCAGTTGGTAATGCTGCACTAAGTGCACCACTTAGAGCCAATAATTCTTGGCATGTCATTGCTTCATTTGTTCCAAATTCTGTCTGTATCTATTATGTTAATTAACATACAATTATTAGAATAAAAAATAACAAAATAATAGGTATAATTAATTATAAATAATATACTAACACTCAAATGATTTGTTGGAAATAAAGACCAAACATTACCATCACCAGTTTGTGTCATTTTTTCACTTGAACAAATATTAACACGTTCACCAGTTGATCCTGGTTGACCAATTGAACCAGGTAATGTTGTAACACTTCCACCATGTAACATAACAACATCACTAAACATAACACTACTTCTACGACGATAGTGATTACATGGTGGACTTAACAATGCATTATTTGTCTGTTTTAAAAATAAAAATTAAATTATTATTAGTGTAATTAATTGATTTAATTATTAAACTTACTTCGGGTGATGTTACAGCAGTACTATCTCCATTTTCATTATTTATTGTTAAGGACGGTAAACGATGTATACTTGCACGATGGCTATAACATTGATGTGATGAAATATCAGTTTCTGAAACTTCTGGACTTGCACGTGGTGCTTGGGCAATTAAATTACCACCAGTTAAAATATTTTCACAATTTTCATTTGATAAATTGCGATCACATCTTTCCATCATTGAAGAATAACGAGGACATCTACTATGATGAATTCTACGATCTATATTTAATTTATTTAATCAATTAAAGCTTTAATTAAAAAATTGAAAAATATTAATTATCAATTAATAATCATACCACTGCTATTTGCACAACGATTTGTTCTTAAATTAACAATATTCGGACAAATATGTTGTTGATCACGTAATAAATGATTTTCATTTTTTTGTTGTCTTCTATATTTCCATAGTCTATATTTTTTTCCAAAACTTCGTTTACCTTTTCTCCAAAGATGTCCAATATATCTATAATTAAATTAAAATTAAAAATTAAAAAAATTAATAGGTATTTTATAAAAATTTTTTAATTTCAAGATTACTTGACAATTTCAGCATAACATGTATTAGGTTCTGATGTATTTGTTGATGATGCCAATGTACTTGTAGAATGAAATCTCGCACGTTCCAATCGCATTCGTTCCATTTCGCGTTTCTTTGTTTCAGAAAATTGGGTGGCTATCACAACCAGGCATAGATTTATCATGAAAAACGAGCCAATCTAAAAATTATACATATATATTTATCAACATTGTTCAAGGCCAAAGTTTCATCAAACTATATCAATGCAAAATATTCAATAGAACAACAATACAACTGCATTTGTGTTGAGGTGTTTGTGTGTGTTTAATATTGCACAAAACAGAAAGAGAGATTGATTGTAATTTTGTGAAATACTGTCCATGTATTTGTAGATAATATTTTTATATATATATTGACATTGTTTGTGGATGAATAAAAGTTTAAGAAGATAACAACGAGATGTACTACTAGCAAGTAGTATAGGTAAACGCTATGTTCAGAAAATGAAAAGGAAAGTTTAATTATTATGTTACTTACCACAATCAATAAAACAAAATATATCCAATCCCAAAATGAATGTGCATCTTGTACGTAATACATTATGTCTGTCCAACCTTCAAGACTTATTACCAAAAATATTGCAACCCATGCAAGACCAATATTATCAAATGATATTGTACCCTGAAATGGATTATTACCCTGGCCTTTGCACTCGGTATAGTAATAATTCCAATTGACACATGTTGTGTTTGTTATAAAAGTAACATTGCTATTTGGCAGAGCTGTGCTGTTGCATATTATGTCACCTAAAAATTATCAACATCATTGTTTAAATTTTTTTTCCATGGTTTTTTCTTTGTTATATTTAAATTTAGTTAAATGGATAATTATTATTTTAAGGCTGTTTATTAAATTGATTGTTTATGCTTTTTGTATGTGGCCAATGAAATTATCTTAAAATTTAATTTTGTAATTGTAATTATATCTTGGAATGAAGGGAGAATGTAATTTTATTTTAAAAAGATTTCGAATTAAAAAAAAAAAGGGTAAATTAAATGTCAACAGAATATTTGATGCAACTTGGAAGCTAACATTTTAAAAGTTGTAAAATTTAAAAATAATAAATTTTTTTTTTAAATATGTAATTTAAATTAAGGAATGAAAAAAAAGGACGAAATTGACAATTACAAAAGTATAAAAAATGAAAATAGCTTTAATGAAAATTGTTATGAATAAGATGTAAAAATGTGAATAATTTATTTGACATTTGAAGAAAAACTTGCCTAATTTTAGTGGTGGAAGATTGTCACACGTGTGCATACCATTATCATCTGGCCTTGAGCATATGTAATCCTGTCCCTGATACTCGAAATATTTTTCTAGGTCACTGTAATTTAAAGTAATAAAGCAATTTCAATCGGCCCATTTTTTTCATATTTATTTATTCTTGTTTTCTTTTTTTTTATTAAAATTTATGATGCACTCGCTGCATGCGTCATATTTTTTTTTATATATAAAAAGACAGTGCGTAAAAGAAAAGTATATTTATTGACCGGAAAAAAAAGTAAAAAAAAAAGAAAAAAGAAATGTGGTTCAAATGCAATATTCATTCGCTAAATTTATATTTCAAGCAATAATTTCAATTGTGTGTGCATCATCGAGTAAAAACTTGTTATTTTTTCTGTGCTATAAAAATTAAAAAATCTATAGACAAAAAATAAATCTAAACAGGCCAAATGTATACGTCACTTTTCATGTCACAATAAATAAAAATTCGTATTAATTATTAAATAATAAAAATGACCGTTCTAGTTTTTTTTTAAATAAATTATTAACAGTTGTAAAATAGTTTGAAGGATAGTGCTAATTTTAGATTGAAAAAAAAAAAAAGTTAATCAATTTAAAATTAACTACTGTCTGACCATAATATTTAATATTTTAATTTTTTTTAAATTCTCAAGTTCTATAAAAAAATATATATTCTATCCGTCAGTCTGTATTATATAGTTCAATATTATTATTTTTTTTTTTCTTATTTTCTTAGCTGTAAAAGTTTTTTACCAGTCAAGCACTTGAGAGTCAAATTCAGAAGCAAGAAAATAATAAAAAAAAAAAAAGGCTGAATAAAAAAGTTTGCTGTTTGTGCATTAGACAACTACTGTGTGATATCATTGAGGCTAGATAAAGACACATTGACACAAAGAAACATAAAATAGACTGTCAAAAAATGAAAGATAAAAATGACAAAAAATTAAAGAAATAAAACTTCAAGTATAATAAACATCCCCTTGGTGATAAATTGAGCAAGTTGAGGCGTAAAAACGTTTTCAAAATGAGCTAGACATTGATGATAAAAAAAAAATATAAATAAACCCCAAAAGACACAAATTTTTTGTATATTAAAAAATATATTAAAAAGATTTTTTTTGTTTTTTTTTTTTTAAACTTTAAATTACACGCTGATAAGAGTCTTTCATTTGATATTTTAATGAAATTTTTTCTATATATAAGTAACTGATGTATATCAAAAAAAAAAAAAATAAAAATAAACTTTTTTTTTTGAGGAAATGAAAAATCGATCGTTATGTATTTAAAATATTAACCCCAGTGTGATTAAATAATAAATGACGAATAATAAGATTACTTGAAGGGGAAAAAAAAAAAATTAAATTAAGGAAAAAAAATAATAGTTGAAAACATTTATATAATGAGTAGAACGGAAATGTAGCGAGTGGGTAGAAGTGAAATTAGACAAACACATGTTCTACATATACACACACTTGTCATACACACACACACACACATACATTTGCTAATAAATTTTGAGTGATATGGGGTAATGTTCGTGTTCAAAATGTTAAAATATATATTTTTTTTTTTATCCAAACGGCTTGACACTCGTGATATAACTTTAATTTGTATAATAACAATAAAAAAAAAATCATTTAAAATTATATAATATAATCTAAAAATTAATATTAAATTTGTTTTTTTTTTTTTTAATTATTTATAATTACAAGTAGATTATTTATTAAAAATTTTAGTGATTTTAATTGTAAACTATGAGCTTGCAATTAATATTTAAAAATAAAATAATTTAAAAGCTTTTTTTCTAACAAAATACTAATTAATTGTAAAAATTAATTTTTATAATTATTTTTTTGTAATAAATTATTAATTTAATTGTCAAAATAATTATTAATTAAGAAGTTTAATTAGCCAATTAATTTAAGACTGTAAAAGTATTTTTTTTTTTTTTTGAATTTCAACAACTTTTGTCTCTCCCTTTGATTGAGAGAAAAAAAAATGATTTTTTTTTTTTTTTTTTTTTTTGTAATTGTGTTTTTTTTGGGTGTTTAATGTGAACATGAAATAAATATATAATGCAGAGTATAATGTCATCTACGAGAAGGCTTACTAAATGCGTGATCGAACCGAGTACTCGTCCGAGAGTAACCTGCAACAGCGAAATAATAACTTGTCACTGCTCCCCCATGATTTCGACTATACACACTTATATCAAATTACATTAATTATTTAAATATATAAATAATTTAATTTTATTATTAATTTGTGATTTTAATATTATCAATTATCATCACAAGCCTTTTTTTTTAATTTTAAAAATTAATTATTATTTATTTATTATTAATGCTAAAATTATTATTATTGGGGGTGCTCATGAACAAGAGAAAAACGCAACAGCAGCAGCAACAGCAGCTCTTAAATATTATTTAAAATATAAGCAATAAAATTTCATTAAATTTTTAATCATTAACAATTACTCTCTTTTGAATATAAATTTTTAAAAATATATAAAAGCAGATTATCAAAGTAGTAAGGGGCTGCTCATTGGTACATGTAATTTTTATATTTTTTACTACAATTTTAATGGTAACTTTAAAATTATACAACACAAAAACTAGTTTGATAACAAATAATATATCATCAGCTAAATTTAAAAGTCAATTAAAGTCATTGTGTCAGTAAATTTGACGATGAATAGCCCCTAGTTAAAAAAAATAAAATAATAAAATTAACTACATATAATTTAACATAAAAAAATATATATAAATGGGCCAATATGTGTGCAAAATTAGCAAATAAGCTTTTAATAATAATAATAATAAAATGGCATAACAAAAATTGGCATTTATTTTTATTTGATTGGCTGTCGCCGCTACTGTTGTTTTATTATTTAAATTAAAATTTTACATATTATATTTTATTGATAATTAAAATTTAATATAATTTAATAATTTTTTGAATGAAAAGTTTAATTACTTACTCTGGATATTTGATGTTTGGTAGAGCTTTTAAAAAACATCGTTGTCGTAATATACCTTCCCATAATTGTACTCCAATTATTCCAAATATGAAAAAAACGAAGAAACACAGTAGCAAAACATTTCCAAGCATTGGTAGTGTGTCAAGTAGTAACATCACGAGAATCCTCATGCCTGTTTGATTTATTAATTTATTTATTAATATATGATTTTGTATATTTTGTATTTTTTTTTTAATATAATGTTTTTTTTACACTTGGGAATGACTTACTTGGTATTCTGTTGATTGCTCGCAGTGGTCGGAGTACTCTTATCGTTCGGATTGCCGATAAATTCATATTTTCAACATTTAGACAGTACTCAAGAGCCCTAGAGTTGAGGAGAGTTATGAAATATATAAAATCAGAAGTAAAAAAAAATAATTTAGCTATTTGAAAAATAAAATATTCAATATGTTAATCCGAGTTGATGTAAAAAAATATTTTTTCTTCAAGTATTAATCAATATATTGTCGCCTTATTAAAAATATTTGAAAAAAAAAAAATTATTCTTTAATAAAAAGTAGAAGAATTTATTTTTAAAAAAATGTGGTTTCGAAAAAATTGGGTGAGAATATTTTAAATTATATGAATTTCATTTAAATAATTTTTTTAATTTAGAAAATTTTATTTTTATGAAATGTTAATATTAAATTAATTTGAAAAGATTAAAGGGCTTATAATAGAAGAGCACGCATGTCCGTGAATAGATAAGGACTTGTTTTATTTATAAAAAAAAAAATTATTAATAACAAATAGTCATTGAAATTAAGAGCTTTATTATTAACAAAATTTAATTTTTTTAGAAATAGTTTTTAGTCTTTTTTTTGTTATTCAAACGATGATAAAACATTTAATTTTGGATAAGATTATAAATCAAAATATCAGTGAAAATATTTACCGAAATTTCTCCAAACTATAAAAATATTTTAACGACTAATAAATTTAAAAATAAAATTACAAAGTTTTTCAAAATACTCGATTATATTTTGTAATTTTCATTACGCAAATTTATAATAAAATAGACAATAATAATTATGACAAATAATACAAAGCAAATATTTTAAAAACAATTATAAAATTTATCAATTAAAATAAACTTACCCTGCAGCAACAATAAAAAAGTCTAATCTGTTCCAAGAATCAGCAAGATATGTGCCTTTTCCATAGACACCCATTGCCACCATTTTAATGGTCATTTCAAGTGTAAAAAATGTGAAGATAATATCATCAAACATCTACAAAACATTCCCAAGTTCATTAAAAAAATTCTTCATTTCTTTTTTTGTAAATAATTAGTTTAATTATTTGAATAATCACCTGTAAAATTTTGCAACGATTCGTGACACATTTGTCATCGACACAGGGTTGATACATTCCAAGGGTGATGCAATTAAGTAAAATTACCATCATGCTTATCCTCTCAAACCATGTGTTGTTAACAAGTTGAATTATTATTTTTTAATTATTTTTTCAGAGTTAAGGAATACAGTCATTGATCCATCATAAAGGTCATATTATTTTTTTTTTCTACATATACAACACCCCCAAAATAAATTCATCATCCCTCCTATATATAACCTTTTTTTTATAATTTATTATTTATATATTTACACTATTTTTCAACCCTACATTAATTCCCTCAATTCAAATAAATAATAAAAAAAAATCTGCCCTATTCTTTTCGTATTTTCTTTTCTCTCGAGATATATTTTTCCATAGAATATTTTTTTTTTATTTTAAATAAGTGTATGTATATAAAAAAAGAAGAAAAAAAAATGTAAAATAAAGTTTACTTGAATTTACTTGGTAATTTTTTTCATCCAACTTTAGTATAAATCCTTTTCGAAACTTTTTTTCTTTCTAGAAATCGTTTTTTTTTTTTTCGTAAATTTTATTTTCTTCATTCTTTTATTTATTTTTTTTTTCATTTGGGAAATATAAAAGGTGTTGGATGCTCGACATATTAATTTTCTATTTTTTTTTTTTTTTTTTTATTGTTTCATTTAAGATGTGTAATTCTGGAAGGTGTACATAGGTGCAGCTTATTTCTGGGATTGAGTGGAGTACGTGAGGCATACCAGAGAACAGAAAGTGGAACTATTTTGCTATGTTTATATGTACACGTCCTTGAGAAAAAAACAATGAAATTTAAGGTAAAATAAAGAGGGTGAGATTGCAGTTTGTATTTGTATATAAATTTGTGTGTATTTGTAGAAATATTTCTAACGCCACTAACAGAGCCACAAGGGAGATTCTTGAGATTTTACTTTCGGCCTATTTACTAGTCATTTTATAAACGTTTGGGTATCACACTTTGCTTGATATAAAATCTACATATCTAGCTGCATAATAAAATGAGAGAAATAGAAAATCAATTTTTATTTTTTATAAAGAACAAGTAAAGTATGATAAGAGGTTTATAAAAAAATAAAAAGGAGATTGGAATATATGAGAGAAGAAAAATGTCTGTTATACATTCGAAATATCCTAGTGAAAAAAAAATATATATAATATATTTAAATTATATTTAAAAAGTGTTTTTAATATATTAAAAATAAATATATAAATTACACTTGGGTCTGAATATAATTTAAACAAACATATTTAAATATTTATAAAAAAATCAATTTTTTTTTTTGATTTTCATAAAAGTTTATAGCAATTTTAATTGATTGATATTTTTTAAAAATAATATCAATAATAAATGTAAAATATTTCAAATTATAATTATTTATTTTTAATATATTTCCTTGAAAAAAAGAAAATCCAAGAAAATAAATATGAAAATAATTAAAAAAAAAAAAGGAAAATATGAAGATGCCCTCATTTCTTTTTGTATACATGTATATATAAAATTTTACCAGTGTATAAAATATATAAAAGACAGTGTATGAGTGTGAGATAGAAGAAAGCACAAGTCTTAAGCTACCTGGAGAATAAAAAAAGATCAATAAACAACTCAAGTCCCGCATCTTTATACGCTAATAAGTCTTAAACATAAAGACACACGTGTGTATTAAATCAAAAGCTCGTGTATGCCTTTTCAAGATTCAACTTTTATATATAATATATACACCTTTAGTCTCTTGTCATGTTCATCAAGACCCTTGAAAGATAAAAAATATATATACCTATATCACTGTATATAAAAACGATTGAGCTTTTTTATATTTACATTTTGTCTCAAGAGTCAAGTATATGCATAATAAACCTAGACCAGTACAAAAAATAATAATCAAACATAAACAATTACTAACCCTACACTCTGTGGAAAATATTTTTCCAAATTTTCTTTATATTTTTTCTATAATTCTATACGTATTTGTAGATCAATCCAAATTTTGTCTGACTAAAAAAATTCCAGAGTAAAATAAAATAATACAAAACGAAAAAAAAATGCAAAGTACTTAAAAAGTCAATCGAAAATAATCCAAAGAAATATTTCTACAGGTAGAAAAAAAATATTAATTAATTAAAAAAATTATAATAGGCATATTGATCGATTGATAAGCTCTCTGATCTTGACAATAAATCGAAAATTCACAGTGGAAAATGTTGGAGCTTTTATCTCTAAAGAAAGACAAACACACTATCACTAATTAAACAACCATATTTTAATATTATTATTATCATCAAAATTTGAAATGAATAAATTATTTTTAACCAACAAAAAGACACTATTAATGTGTGTATAATTTTAAATTCTCTTTTACTATATGTATAAACAAAAAAAATAAATAATTTGAAACGTGCTTTTGGCCTAGTTAATTTTCTTTTTTCTCTTTACTGTTATCATTAATACATACACAAAATCATAAATAAAATTCATGTAATTTAGTTCATATAATGTAGATGTATATACATATAAATAGATATTCAACTATGTAGGCGTTTTGGTATGCTACAACGTCGGCGCCAATCCAACAAAAATCCTCTCAAAGAAATTTTTTTTTCACTCCACTTGTAATAAATGAATTAAAAAAAATTATTCAAAAGCTCTATGTGTATATTGAACATGACGTTATGCAGAAAAAAATTTATTGAAATATTATATAATTTTTACCGAATATAATATTTATTATTTTTATTCATGTTGATAGTTGATAGTTGATTACATTGCGTGTCTATATTTTTGTGTTTTATAAAAAAAAAAAAAAAAAGAAAAATATTGAAAAAAAAATTATGATAAATGAGAAAAGAAATAGGGGAAAATAAAATATATAAATTACATCATACGGTTTTTTGTAGAAAATAAAAAAAAGAATATAAAAAAAAAAAAATAGGGAAAAAAAAATTTCATCGATATGTGAGTTTAACAGTTAATAACTAAAATGACGAGTTGACTAATTGACAATTGTCGCTTTAGTAAATTGTTCGATCTACTCTTGTTTCCGTCAATCCATCCAACACAAAATTAACTCACCAAATAGCAAACCATTTTCCAATGATAAACAATACAAAAAAAAAATTTTTTTCTCTTTTTTTTTTTTTTGCTAATTAACTGTTTATAGAACTTGTGGATAAACCAATTATTTATCTCGTTTTCTCCTCTATAATTTCGTCAATTATAATCGTATAAAAAAATCTATATGAATGTGTTTTAATTTTGTCATTTAATTATTTTTTTTTTCAATTATCTTTTTCTATATTTTTCTAGGTCTAATGTAGTTTGCAGTTTGATATAATCATCATCAATAATATGATAAGGAGTTGAACATGTGTGCTTCATTTAATTCCAGTTAAACGTGTCTATATATTTTTTTTTCCATTTCATACATAGAGAATATATACACAAATGTCATGTGTGTTATGCTCAGCAGCTTTTGAGAAAACTACTGAAAAACGGATTCACCAATGTTACTGTGCAATTCCCGCGTTTCCTGTGTGCCACGATGGCTCCAAGGACAGATCGATCGATGACCTATTTACCTCAACAAACATCCACACACACATATTTAAATTTTCCAACATATCCCGGGCATCTTTTGCACCTATTAAACTTACAAAATCATACATTCTCCCAATTCATCTCTGATAGATCTCGAAATTATAAAAATCAATTTTCCACTTTTTTTTTTTCTACACCAATATTTTTATCAATTTTATTTTACATAAATTATCATCAGATTTTATTATAAAAACAATGTTTTTTTTTTTCATATCAAACTACTTTGTTGTGTTAAAAAAAAAATGCTATCTATGTATTTTTAATGTAGTAAACGCTGTAAAATATATACTTTGATAAATGATAATTTTTTTTTTTTTCTTTGATAAAAATTTATGACGTATTTTCAGGGATAATAAGTCGACAGATGATTATCTGATATATTGATAACCCCCTTCATCTTGCGGCTACATTATTTATATAAAATTATGATGATTTTTTATTACCTGTGTGTGTGTTGATGTGACCATTGATCACAAGTTCAAGTAGGGTGTGTTAAATATATATTGAATGTTTAATATGGATATAATATTAGATGGCTACACGATTTGGGTTGCTTCATTGATTTTTGGGGTCATTATGTTTATTTTACCCAGGGCTTTTTTTTAATTTTATTTTAATCAATGGACTTTTTGTTTATTGTTTGATATTTGATTTTATAAAAAAAAAAGCCATACAAAAAGCCATGACTTTTATTTTAGATTGTTGTATATTATTACTATTATTTTCTATTAAAAAAAAATATATAGTAAATTAATTTTGATGCTATAATTATTTTACTATGTTAATTATATTTTTTTTTGTATGTAAAAAAAGGATATGGATTTGTGATGAGAGCGAGACACCAGTTGCGCGGTTTTGTTTTTTGATCAAGATATCGAAATGCGATGGGAATAAAACCTGGATAGGGTAGCTCTTGTCCAGCAACGCCACCCTCATCATCATCATCATCATCTTCATCATCATCGTCATCTTCATCATCATCATCATCGTCGTCGTCGTCGTCGTCATCATACCTGCTATCACTTGTTCCTTCTAGATCATCAGGCTCTTCATCAATTTCATTAATTCCATCAATTGGTAATTCATTTGACATTCTTATTCGTACAGCATCATCTTCATCTTCATCATCCTCAAGATCACTCAACTCTGCAACATCACTATCTGATCCTTGGGTTTCACCATTTGCACTTGTTCTAGCAACAGTTGTTGCTGAACGATAACGATATCCAGGTCTATAATAATGCATCGACATTTTTTTTTTTTTTGTATTTTTAAAACGACAAATTTTTTTGTAGTACGTCCTTTTTGTTGTTCTTCTTCAAAGTCAAATATTTTTTTAAATAAAAAATAATAAATTTAATAAATTTGGCAAATTTTTTATTCTCAGGATTTTTTTCTTTACCGTTTATTGATAGACGACCAGGCAAAGCCTGGGCACAATGAAAACGTCACAAAGAAAAAAAATCAAACAACGACATGATTGACGTAATGATTATTTGTAAATTACTTTTTTTTTTTTTTTTTTTTCTTTGACTTGTTCTTTAATGTCTTTGATTTTTAACTTTGTATAATTTAACAAATATAAATAACATTATGTTTTTTAAAAATTGCTTATTAATATTTTATGTAGATTTTTTTATTTTTTAAATATTTTTTTCTTTATTTTATTGCTGATAATACAATGGAATCAAAAGGAGAGTTCACCTTTAGCAATTATATTCTGTCGTCGTGCAAATTATTATTATCCTTTGTTTTAAATTTTATCTTTTATTACGTTTTTTTTCTTTTTGTTTTTCATATATAACTACTTTTTTTTATATTTTTATTATATCATTGTGCTATTATTTTTTTTTTCTATTTTATATATTTTTCTATAAACATAATTCAGTATGTGATATTTAAAAATTAATATTTTTAACTTTATTATAAATCTTGATTGTTGTTATTTATTATTAAGCCTTTCTTTTGCCACCTGATGGACCACAAAACACTATACACAAAAACACAATCACCCACTGTAACATGTAAATTTGTTTAAAGATAAATAATAATAACGAAATGACCCGATGTGGCCCGAAGCCCCCGTCAGGCAATAACGTCGTGACGACGACGAGCGTCGCGGTGCTCGGTAAAGCGTCTACCGGCAACTGGAACGAACAAAAAAATTATAAAAAAATCACTTGGAGCTTTTCTAGATATATTAATACGCATGCTCAACCCTTTCATTATTATTTATTTATTTTTTTTATCTATCTTTTCACTCCCTTTCATCAGCAACCCGTTTGCATTTTCACGTATCCTTCCGTTTTTTTTTTTCTTCCTATTTTTCCTCCCAACATATTTTTGCACCAGACAAAAGCTCTGTGCTTTTGCGATTTTTACAATAATCTATATACATCTTTATGCTAAAACACTTGAACATTTAAATAGAAAAAAAAAAACATGAATTAATAAAAAAAAAAAGCTATAAAATTAAAAGCAAAATTAATAATGATTTTTTATTTACAATAAAAATGTTTATTGTTTATTTATATACTAAAATTAATGCTGATGTTGCAAAAGGTAAATTTTATCTTTAAAAAATAAAAAATAATAGAGTGCTTTTTTTGTAAAATCAGCTATATTTTTTTTATCATCTAGTTGATTGAAGCTTTTATTATTTTTTTTTTTACAGAATAGGTGAGTAAAATTTATCGTCAGATAGCCAGTGGCTTCTTGAGATGTTCATTGTTCTTGTTGATGCCTAGCAACTTCAAGATGATGAATATTCATGTATGAAAATATTGATATATGTTAATTTGATTTACGTATTGACTATTGAGTGTAACTATATGTAAAAATTTTCTTGTATATTTATTGTTGTAATGTAAATTTATATATAAAAAATAGAATGAAAAAATATTAATGTGGTTGGTTTAAATATGTGCACACATTTAATTTTTATTTTCACATGTTGAGTATATAGGTATTTGACTGTGCGTGATGAAACATTGAGCAGACGTTTCTATAAATATTTACATGTCTTCATGGCATGAATGGTTTTCGGATAAGTTTCATCTTCAATCACGCAATTCTTGAGCCATGTGCTTGCAATTTCAATCACTATTCTTTTTTTTTTCTTTCTTTTTTTATTTACTCAGATTGTATCTAGTTTTATATTTTTTTTATTGGTAATTCGTGCTGGGTCAATGTTAATCATGTCAATACCTTGAAACGAAACTGCCAAATTCCACTTGAAAGTTTTTTTAATTAATTTACTAATTAATGATTATCATTGGCTATTTAGATTCATGAAAGGTTGGAGATAATTTTGATTGAGTTTTTTTTTTTTTTTTAATCAATAAAGTGAGAAATGTCGGAGAAAAATTTTCGTCACGGTGTCTCATGTAGTCTCATATTCAAACTACAAAATAAAAAAATCCTTACAAAAGATTTAGTGTAAACTTTTGTCAATAAATAAATCAATAGAAGAATTTGTAGGCTGATATGATATAATAAATTATACAGCCTACAAATATCACATCAAAAGAATTAATGAAATCAGCTGGATTTTCTTCTTTGAGCTTTTGTTTAATTATACATTTACACGAGAAAATCCAGCTGATTTCATTAATTGTTTTGATGTGATACCGCCAATTGGCCGGTCCTACTATCAAAGTGATAAAAACAAAAAATGACTTTCACCAATAAAAAATTTAGATAGTATCATTATGGATGGAAAAGACTCAAACAATTCAATACAAAGTAAGTAGTCAATATCTATAGTTATAAAGTTTGAAATTGAGTTGCTTTAGTTTTCTCGGGTAACGTAAAATTGGAATTTTTTAAACATGAAAATTATAATTAAAACTCAAAAGGTATTGACAAATATAAAAATAAATAATCTCAAATATCCATAATAATAGTACTGCGGTTTTGATTTGTTATTTTTTTATCCCTGGTGAAAATATTTTTACAAATTTTTCCGGGTACTTCTGAATTTCTCCGTGATTACTCCGAGTTTTTCCCATACTGACCCGTGCGGAGAAATAACTTGAAGAAATGTGGGGAGAAATATTCTCGACTCAGACAAATTTTTCCGAAACCCCACTTCACCCAATTCTTTTTCGAAATTCGATTTTTTTTTCGTTACATATGTAGTTTGTTTTTCAAATCAAATATTTATATTCACTCTTTTGCGCTTTAACTCTTCTTTTTGTAAAAAAAAAAACTTTAGAATTTTATTTATTAAAAATTAATCAATAATAAATTTTCATTTTCTCTATTTTTTTTTTTTTTCTTTTTTCTGTTATAAAATATACAAAGATTTTCTTTCGAGAAAAAAAACTATTTATGAGGAAATTGAAAAATATAAATACTGAGTCATCTAGTGATAAAAGCACCAACTATTAATGTTACAAAATTAACATCTCAAGTCTCAATCGACTGACGAATCACTGGTATAAAATGTGAATCAGTCACTGTGATTAAAATACTGATTACTGATACGTATTACGTATATTTATTATTTATCAGCTGTATTTATATTCACGTTGCAGATTTTCAATATCCCAGTGTCATCATATCCAAAAATAATAACTCAGCTGTGTCTCAACTCTCAAGCTAACAAACGAATTTAGTAAAATCAACAAAGTTCCATATTGAATAAAAGTGTTGTTAAAATTTATAACAATTAAAAATCAAAATGGATAAAACTGCATTAGGAAATTCAGGATTAGAATTACCACCTTTACGTAGTTTAAATGATTTTATTCTAGAAGATGCTCGTTTTCAAGTACCACAATTTAAAGATCTTGAAAAATGGGGTAATAGAGTTGTTGCTAATTTACTCTATTATCAAACAAATTATTTTCTCATGTCAATTGTCATATTTATTCTTGTTGGGTATGTATTGTTAAATTATTTTGTAATTTATTTATAATAAAAACATTAATTATTCAATTATTATTTGACAGATTAATACATCCAGGTAAAATGATTGTTGGAATGATTGCCATGGTTGTTATAATGACAATATTTTCATATGTCTCAACTGAGGGAAGAGCAGTACACAGCTTCAAAAAACAATATCCACTTGGTGGAATTTTAGCTGTTGTTTTTGGTACATGTTTTGTAACTTATACATTGGGATCACTTCTTATCTTTCTTATCGGTATTCTTTTGCCATTTTGTGGTATGTTTTATCAGCTTATTTTTATAATCATCAAGTTAAGTATTATTTATAATATTAATTAATTATTAAATTTATTTTTTACAGTTACATTTGTTCATGCCTCAATGAGACTCAGAAATCTCAAAAATAAAATGGCCAATAAAATTGAAGGAATGGGCTTGAAAAAACGTACACCAATGGGACTTTTACTTGAACAAATTGGTATGGAACCAGATATCCTCGCTTTATAAATATTATAAATTATTTATTAGCTAAAAAATTATTTTATTAGCACAGTATATTAATTGTTTATTCAAAAAAACAAATGAATTTATTCTAAATTCAAATTATAATATATTCTAGATGATTATTAGAGTTTCAATCTATTTATAGCAATATTTTTATAACATCTAGCTTTCACTGTGTTGCTGTGTTGTATATTTAACAAAAATATTATATATTTACTACTTGAATATACCTTAAATTTAAATTCAATCAGTCAACACTTTAAATAAATATTTTCGCTTATTTATTGTGTTAAATTAAAAAAATATTACTATTAAATTCAGGGATATAATTACCATCAAGCACACTTGATATTTATTTATATTATTTATTGATTTATTTTGTTTATTTTTATACTTTTTATTTTGTTTTTTTTTATATGGTTCACATTGATCCAGATGGTGCTTGTGGAGACGCAATTATAAATAACTAAATAACACCTGCACTGTGTTGTTTCATCTGTTGTTATTATTTCCTGGTTACAACAATTTGTTAATATTAAAAAAAATATTATTTATACAATTAATAGTCATTGACTAAAAAGTTCTACATTTATTATTTATTTATTAAACATAAAAATACTATTGTTTATATGTTAATATTATATATTTATTAAAATTAAATTATATAAATTATAAAATAAATAATAAATTAATAATTTTTGTTCTAAAATTTTGTTTATTAATTCATTTGTACATTTCTAACGAATTTTATTATCATCGTTAATCCCAAAAAATAAAACATGATTGTAATTTACAATATATAATTTAATTATATTTATTTTTTTTAATCATGGAATATTTGTGACTTAAAAAGACCCGCCTTTCAATTAAAAAATTAATTAAATATTATTATTATTACTAAAACAATAGTGTAAATATTTTTTGTATCAAAAAAAATGATGAATTGATTAAATGATAGAAAAAATAAATTACACTAGTATTATTTACATAAAAAGAAAAGAAAGTCAAATTGATTATAAAATTCTAAAAACATTATTTAAAATTAATTATTAAAAATATTACTTTTCTCTATCATCGACTAGAAGGAATGCATATTTTTTGGCATGTGCCAACATTCGCTCAGTTGTGCTACCAGGTTTTCTTGGAATATCATGATTTTCCAAGTAAGGCATTATTTCTTTGACTTTTTTAACAAGCTGACGACCGTAGTATTGAAATTTAACATGTTTCGAATCAATTCCCTTTGATTTAAGTGCTTGTGAAACAGCCCAGACTAATTTCTGAAATAAAAATAATAGTTAAATTATAATTACAAACAAATTGATATTATTAAAAAAGTTTGAACGTAAAAAAAAACGAAATAACAATCAAATTGCAATGTAATTTCGTTTGTTTTAAATTTCTAATTGCCTTGATAAATTTAATTCAAATTATTTTTAAATAATTAACGTTCAAACTTTTTCTTAAATTAATTAATTACACCACTAACTTTTCTATCGATGTCGTCCATTTTTTTAGCTCCAATTTTTGTTGATGAATTTGATTTATTTTTGGCATCTCTCATCGATTGATTGCTACTAACTGAAGAAGGAATTCCATTTGAATCTTCAGTACAATCAAATGAAAGTTTTTTAATCAATTTTGAATTATTATTTTCATTACAATTATTTTTATTGTTTAAATCATCAATAGTTAGATCAATTTTAACTGGTGTTAAAAATAAAGATCTTTTTATTCTTTGTGTTTGATTATTTAAATCATTATTTGTTATTTTTTTATTTGATGATCTAGTATGATGAATTGGTGAACTATGAGCCAAACAACATGGTGGTGTTTTTAATTTCCATGATCCTGAGTTTTGACTTTGTACAGACCATCTACGAGTTGATAATTTTGCTGCTAATATTTTTGGACTTGATTTATTAATTTTACGTGGACTTGTTGCTTTTTTCATAACTGTTTTTTTAACACTTATTAAACAGTGTGGTTTATCATTCATTTTTTGTAAATTTGCTATTGAAAATACTCGTCTTCTCTTGGCTAGATGACTTAAACGTTTACCAGGACTTTGTCCAACACCACGTTTACTTACTGATGTTTTTTTTTGAACATTACTATTACTTGTTAGACTTGTTACAAAAGAGGATTGTGTATCATTACCAATATACCTATCACTCAATCTAACTGATTGATTTTCAATGTATTCAACATATTTATTACGATTATAACTGTAAAAAATATAAATAACAATCATTAATTTATTTAAATAAATATTTAAAAATAATTTTATCAATAAACTTACTGAATTCCAAATGCTTTTTCTTTATAAGCTAATGGCCATGATAAATTCTTTAGCTGTGTTTCATTAATAACTGTTTGAAATGTTCCTAAATTATCATCTTGATTAATTTGTGAATTAATCATTGTTTTTTTAAAACAATTTTGTGATGAGCTATTTTTTAATAAACTAGATGGATCAATTGTATAAAAAAATTTACTATTTTCTTTAATTTTACTAAGCAAATCTGCACAATTACGTTGACAAATTGTGTACTTTGGAGGTGGTGGTATACCACCGAGTGATTCATTCATTTTTTTCATTAAATAAATATCACTTTTTATAATCATTTCATCTTTGCTAAGTTGTTGTGTTAATTTTTTTGGTGATGCTTTAATTGGAGATTTATTTTTAGCATAATCATCATCACTGTCGAACATGTCTGGACTAGCAACTGGAATAGAATCTGGTGGTTCCATGATTTTCGATTGTTTAATTTATTACAATTGTCATTTATTTATAAGGCATTATTAATCGGTTATTTTATTAAAATGATATTTATTTATTTTCCTTTTATTATTAATTTATTTCCATTAATTCATTATGAATCTGAAAATTATAAATAAACTTTTTAACGTGGCACAGTAATTCTTCATCTAACCTCTTTTATTATTTTTTTTTATGAATTTGTTTTACAATAAAAGTGATTTCAATCAAGATCATTCAAAGTGATATGAGTTATTAATATAAATATTTTATTGCTATTATTATTAACAATAAACTTGTGTGATAAAAAAATTATTTACCTGGTATTTGATGAATTGAAAATTCACTCTTTCTAGTTGACATAAAAGTTATTGTTATTAATTGAATTAGTTGATAAAAAATATTTAATTTAAAAGCACATTGTTATTAATTTTAAAATAATATTATTTGTTTATTTTTTTATATATATTTAATATATATTTTAAGTAAAATTGTGGTTCAAGATGATAAAAACAACAACAAAAAATTCAGTCAACAAGTCCATTTCCAGTTTCAATTTTCCAGTCCAGTCCAGTTCCGAATGTTCCTAGACGAAATTCCATAATTCAATAGACAATTATATTTTTTTTAAATAATAGCTAATTAAATAGAATAACTAGAATATAAAAATAAAAAATAATCTTGATTATATTGTTAAAAATTATTCTAATTATTTAAATAATTTTACAGTTTACTAAATTTAGAAATAATTTCTAGCAATTATATTTTTTAATTGCTAGCAATTAGCTACTTGTTTTGCATTAATAAAATACACTTTTTATAATAGTTTATCATCATTATAATTATTTTGATATTTTTTAACAATAAACAATTATTTTTAAAGCCAACAACTATTTTTTTTTTTTGTTTTTATAATTTAAAGCTATTAAAAGAATATAAATAATTAATTCTAAATGAGGAAATAAAAATAAAGACAATATATTTTTAGGAAACACTAGTTGTTTTATTATTACTGGTTCATACATTAATTTTTCTCATTCACATATTTTTTTTTTTTTTTGAAAAAATACAACAAACTCTCGCACAGTGAGGAATGTTGTCAAAAATAATAATTATTAATTACGAATATTATTATTTTTATTCAAACAAAATAAATGAAAATTAATATTACAAGATGAATTAGTTTTAAATGAAAAATATATATAGGAAGACTTCCTCCGTAATGAAATTCAATCACTCAATAATTGTTTACAAATATCAATCACCAAAAAAAAAAAAAAATATATTTATATTAATCTACAATATTTAATTCGAGACAAAATAATCGAGATAAAAACATCATAAATGTTTTTTAAATTTGAGAATCATATGTTCAATGTTTTCAAAGAAAAAAGAAAAATCCAACAAACAAAATTGAACGCGTATGTTTGATAGAGTATCGAAAAAAAAAACGAAAAAATTAAACCTTGGTGATAAATACTGTGTTTGATGGATAGAGAATAGTGTCAGCAAGTTGAGTTTTTGATGGCAAAGTGCCGACATTTGTTTTTGGAAATGGAACTAAATAAGTATGATCAGCTGATGAATATCCCATGTCTTCCATACGTTTGACAAATTCCTAAAATAAATAATAAACTTAATAATCATTTCAACAGCTAAAATCAATTAATATTACCTCAACAGTATCACTAGGACACATTGAAATATTTTCTTTTCCTCCACTTGGTAATCGTAGACACAGTCGTAATGATGTCTCACCATTTGCTGATGTTGAATTAGATTTACTTGTAACTGTTTCAACAACACTTGATGAACTCTAAATGACAATGATAATAATTATTATAAAATTTATTTATCAATGATAATAATGTTGATGATGATGACTTACTTGTTCAGTTGGAACAGCAGCTTCATTTGAATGGCTAACTTCAGGAACATCATCATTCATTTCTATTCTTGATCTTTTACCACGTATTATTGATACTCCAGTGCTGGTACTTACTGCTGAAATACCAGCTATACCTCGACTACTTGAAGCTACATTAAATTGAATTTAATAATTAATTTTTCATCAAGGTAACAACTATTGAATAAAAAAAATTATATAAAAACAAATAAACAAACCTATTGATGATGTTGCTGTATCAGCATTACGTGATTTTTTAATTCTTCTACCAGAATCTTTGGACATTGAATCTGGTCTTGATGTACGTTTTGCTGATGATGATGGTTCACAATGTGATTCTTCAACTCTTGGTGAATCAGATGTACTGTCTGGTGATGGATTAACACTTAGCATGTCATTTAAACTTGTTAATAATGTATCAATTGTTATTTGATTGTATGATTTAATACATTCACCAGTTCTTGGATCAACAACAGCCAAATATGGATAATCATTTACATTATAAAAATCAATATAACGTTTACCATCAGATGTATTTGATAATACTTGCCATAATACAAAATGATCTTTTATTATTTCTTTAATTTGTTTATTTGCCCAAACATCACGATTTAATATTTGACATGAAAATTCTTGTGGATTTTGTACATTAACAAGTAACCAACGATTAACTGTTTTAGCATGATCTCTTGCTTCAACAAAACTTCCCATAAATAATATTTCATATGGTGGCCTAAATAAATCTTCAAGTCTTTTTGTTTTACAATGATTTGATTTATTATTATTACCACTTACTCGACGTGTTAATTCTTCTTCTTGTCTTTGTATTTCAACAGCAAAATCACGAAATCTATCAAATACACCATTTGATGCTGTTCCACGTGGAAATGAACATACTGGTTCTGATGGTATTAATACTTCTTGAGTTGGTAATATTGGTGCACGAATTTCTGGCTCATCATTTTGTACTTGTGAACTTGTTGGAGCTGTTCCACCACCTTCAAACATCAAACTTATTGCATTTTCAACATTTCCATCTGTCAATTGTAACCAACTTGTAGCAACTGCCTCTCCTTCACCTTTTATCATAGAAAAAAAACAATTTATTTATCATTCAAATCATCAGCTAAATGTTGTTGTTAAAAAAATTATTTTATTATTGACATTCAGACTCTTTTTTTTTTTTTTCCTTTATCCTCAACTACACAACAATCTCATGATGCTTACCAGTTACTTCCATAAATTTTTCAATTAATTTTGGATCCATTTTGTATGTAGAAAATTATTTGTTTATAAATATATTTAAATTATAAAGTTTATGTATTTTAATTAATTTTTATTTTCATTGATAATTTTATTGTTATTAAAATCATGGTTTAACTATCAAAATTTTTTGTCCAAAATTGTTGTAAAAGTGTGTATTTTTTTTTTCAGAGCAATGGATTTATTTTCAACCAATAGAAACATTCAATATTTTTCTGCCATTTTAAAGCGCCATTGTATGTCTGAAATTTAAAATACTCAATTAGACATTGCATGAATTTACGTTTTGGAATTTTGTTGATCATGAAATAATAAACATAAAATGATGACATAAATATTTACAACTGTCATTATTATGTTTTTGTAAATAAAATATTTGTTTACATGTAAAAAAAGGCAAATTAACTGGTTTTTTTTTCTCTGTAATCAATAAAAACTGCTAAAATTTTTTGATAAAGTTCTGGTGATAAATCAGTAGAATAATTATTATATAAATCTGATAAATCCACACATAAAAAAATTAATTAAAAGTTGCAAAATTATTCTAATTATTTACAAGTAAATTCATGATGTTGCGCATGTCACTGCGCGCTGACAGTATGTCATAAAATTATTGAATTGTTTTTATGATTATTAATTATTTTTTAAAATTAATTTTCTATTAAAATGACAATTATCTATTTATTTTCTATTTTGCTTGATTGAATCGTCAATTTACCACGTTTTTTTTATTGAAATTGCTTCATGAGTATTCAGCTTAATATCGTTACCCTAACCTCCAATTACAACTGGTTCTCACACACATTGCCCTCAATGGCAATGCTCACTGCCCACTGCTGATTTTCACGCACATCGTGGTATGTTTTCTTTTCAAATGTGAATCGTGCTATTTAGTTAATTTAAATAAATTAAAATTTTATAATTAAAGTTAAATAAAACATTTTAAAAAATGACGGAGAGTAACGAAGAAAATGATTGTATTATTTTCAATACAATTTCTGGTAAGTTTAATCATATTATACATCCAAATTAACAATCCAAATTGATTGACTTGGATTTAAAGGTTATGATGCTTTTTTTTATTTTAAGACATATCAATATATAGTGCATTAATATACTTGAAAATATAATAGAATTAAGAATTTAAACAAGGTCATTTGTAAGACATTATTTAATAAATGCTAATGTACTGTGTTATTTTTTAGATTTGAAAAAAATCAATGTTGAAGTTGCTGGGCCAGTGGTTCTCCATGCAATTGGTCATACCACGCGACTTAAAACACGTTTTGAAAGAGGTTCAGCACTTAACAAGACACCAGAATCTTCTGACAATGAAGATGAAGAAGAAGCTGTTATTGAAGATGATCTTGATTACCTGAGATCACTTGATCCAAAAGAATGGAAAAATCAAGATCATTATGCTGTTTTGGGACTCAAAAAATATAGATATGAAGCAAGTGAAGATATGATTAAGCGTGCTTGTAAGTATCATCTTAAAAATGCTATTGTTTTTAGTTGATTAACTAATGAATTGATAAATTAATTGTATTCTATTTTTGGTAAATTACAGATAAACAAAAAATATTGAAACATCATCCAGATAAACGCAAAGCTATGGGTGAAGAAATACGAGGAGATGATGATTATTTTACTTGCATAACACGTGCCTGGGAACAGTTGGGTACAGCACCAAAACGACGCAGTTATGATAGTGTTGATCCATTTTTCAGTGATGATATACCTGATGAAAAAGATGCTAAAAATAAATTTTATGATGTTATGAATAAAGCATTTGAATACAATTCAAGATGGTCAAATAAAAAACCAGTACCAAAATTGGGTAATGCTGAAACACCAAGAAAAACAGTTGAACGTTTTTATTCATTTTGGTATGATTTTGAATCATGGCGTGAATATTCATATGAAGATGAAGAAGATAAAGATAGTGCACAAGATCGTGAAACACGTAAATGGATTGAAAAAAAAAATAAACAAACAAGAGCTAAACGAAAAAAGGAAGAAATGAGTAGAATAAGATTACTTGTTGATACAGCATATAATTTAGATCCTAGAATAAAACAATTTCATCAAGATGATAAAGATAAAAAAACAGCAGCAAAACGTGCTAAACAAGAAGCAGCAAGAGCAAGACAAGTTGAAGAAGATAGAATAACACGTGAAGCAGCTGAAAAAGAACGTGAAGAAAAATTAAAACGTGAAACTGAAGAAAAATTAAAACAAAGTATTTTAAAACAAGAACGTGAAACATTAAAAAAAGCATTAAAAAAAGAAAGAAAAGCATTACGTGATATATGTAAAACTTCAGCATATTTTTCAAATTGTCCAACAGAAAGTATAAGACATATGGAATTTGTTGAAAAATTTTGTGAAACATTTAAATTAAATGAACTTGAATTAGCTGTTAAAGCACTACGTACTGATGGAAGAACAGCATTTTTACAATTAATTGCTAATACTGAAAATAAAAAAGAACAAACAAATCATGTTGAAATAATTAATAATTCATTAGAAATGAAAAATAATATCAATGATAAACAACAAAATAAAAATATTGATTGGTCAGAGCATGATTTACAATTATTAATAAAAGCTGTTAATTTATTTCCAGCTGGTACAGTACAACGTTGGGAAGTTGTTGCTAATTTTATAAATCAGCATACAAATAATGGTATAACAAGAGAACCAAAAGATGTCTTGGCAAAAGCTAAAGATTTACAATCAACTGATTTTAGTAAATCAAGTCTTAAAGAATCAGCAAATAAAAAAGCATTTGATAATTTTATTGCTGAAAAAAAAACTAAAGATGCTGTTGAAGAAAGAATGCCAGCTGTTACTGAACGTTTAGATCCACCACCAGCAACAACAACACCAACACCAGCAGCAACAACAAAAATTATCCCACCAACAGTAACACCAACAATACCAACAACAAATAATAATCATTGTAATAAACAAAATGATACAACAACAACAACAAATGACATAATAACTGAAATAACAGATGATGTATCACAAATACAAATTGATAAACAACAAGAACAACCACAAGCATGGACACCATTTGAACAAAATTTACTTGAACAAGCATTAAAAACTTATTCATCAACAACTGGTCCAGAAAAATGGGATCTTATTTCAGCCTGTATTCCAAGTAGAACAAAAAAAGATTGTATGAAACGTTATAAGGTAAATTTCTAAATTTAGATTCTTCCTATATATATTAATACAAATGTATGTCAGTATTTAATTTTTTGTTTTTTCTTTTTAATTTTATTTAAAGGAACTTGTCAAGTTATTCAAAGACAAAAAAGCTGCCCAGACTGGAAAACAATAAATTTTCTTAAATAACAAGGTATTTTAGAACATGTGTAAAATAGTAGGAGTAAACTGACAAATACACCACCGAGTTTCTCACTCATAATGTGGGTGTTGCGTGTGTGGGGACAATAAGTGTATTGATTATGTTGATCAATCATGATCAACACTTTTCAATTTTATCGATAAACCCAATTTTAAAAAATTCACAGAACTTGTATTTTTAAATTCAGATATAATTTCGAAAAAAAAAAAACAAAAAGAAACATAAAAATAACTAAGTAACAAACACAAATATAATCATTGCTTATTTTTCCTCTGTTTTTTTTTTTTGGTTTTTTTTTCCTCGTTATTTATTATCTTTCAATACTAATCATTCAAAAAATTTAAATCTAAAATACACAGTTAAATTGTTTGTAATTATACTATAATAAACGTTAAAATCGTAATTTCGTACATTTTATTTACAAATTTTTTTTACAATCATTCAGGCCACTTATTTTTACATGAAAAATAAATTAAATCAATTATCAAAATAACATGATTAATATGATTAATTGCATTGAATAAAAAATTTGATTTAAATGACAAACTATTATGAATTTTTAAATTGTCTTATTAATTTTACGTTATTTCTTTATTTTTTTTTTTTTAAATATACTTCATTTCTACCAACTTTTTATTCAATAATAATAATAATTACTTTTTTTAATTAGTATTATTAGTATTACAATAATAATAATTAATTTTATTCATTCACAATTTTATGAAATATTAATTTTTTCATTTTTCTAAATCAATTGATTTATTTTCGAAACATTTTTTTTTTTTCTTTATAAACAATTGTATGGTAAATTTATTTACAATACAGACATTTAATTGGCCAAGTAATTGAAAATATTTAATTATATTAACTGTAAATCTATTGTTTTTTTTTTTTTTTTTGTTTAAAAAAGTTTTTTCTTGATGATAAATTTAACAGAAAAACAGGGATAAAAATTAAATTAATTTTATCAACAGGCACTCAATTACGACATTTATAAATTGCTATTAATTTTTTTTTTTTTTTTCTTTTTGTTATTGTTTATTATTATTTTTTTTGGTGCAGTAACTCGATGGATATTTGTGAGGAATTATTGTTGAATGTTTTATTACGTCAAGTGCAATAATAACTTGATTTTAAAAAACAAAAATAATAATAAACTTAACAATATTGACAAATATAGTACCAAAAAATTCATTTAAATATTAACCTCCACGGACCTCAATTATTATTAATATATATTTTTATTTTTCAATCACAGTATATTCTGTAATAGTATATGAGACTTGTACATTTAAATCTTCAAATAATTATTTTTATATGTTACTATTTTATTTTTTTCGACAGTTAATTATTTCTTTTTGTTTTTACAAGTATAAAAAAAATATTTAGACAAATACAATTAAGAATTTTTTATTTAAAAAAACCAGTTTTTATTATGATGAATTTTTTTTATCATTTAAAACAAAATTTAAACTTTCATTATTTAACAATTTTATTATATATAATTCCTGTTTTTTTTTTTTATAAATGTATATTGTTTTAAAATCAAATTTAAAATTTAAGAAAAATCATGGTAAATTAATTTTTTGTTTTTAAATTGATAGTAGAATATTCACTGGTCCGAAATAATTATATTTATTAGATACTTAGGCACTTTGTTACCACTCTCTATTGGTAATTTTTTTTTTTTTTTTTTTCTCTTTTTTTTTCAACTTTGGACAATAATAATTCTTTTTTTTTTTTTTTTGGTTTTTTCATTTTTTTACATAGATATTTTTTAACATGAAAGTTTACAATTTTAGAAGAAAGATTATTATTATAATATACTAGAAAAAACATGAATCCTCTGTGCGTATTGATAGCACATTTTTTCGAGTAAATAATTAATGAAAATTATGAATATTATATTTAATAAATTTGAATATTTATAATATATTAAAATTAATATTTAAATATAACATGATAATGACAATTTTTATAATTAATATTTTTCTTTGTAACAACAACGATAATATGAAAAAAAAAAAAATGGCATTTCGTTGCAAATTTAATATGAATTTTAATTATTTTATTTATTTGCTAAGATAATGGTTGTTGATCACGGAATACTTTTCGTGGTTGTTGAACACCTTGTGAATTATCTAACGATGGTAGTTGTTCACGTAATTGTTCATAAATAACTTCTCTTGGTCCTTGATTCCATTGTTGATCAATATTTTGTTGCAATTGAAATGTCAATGGTTGACGTTCTTGTAGTAATAAATGTGCAGCTCTATCCATTTCTTCACGTGTCATATCAAGTGCTTCTTGCATTTCACGTGATGTGTTTCTAACAAAATCAGGATCACAATATTTTCCAAGTCCTTGTTCAACTAAAACCTAAATAATTTTATGTTAATTATTACTATTGCTATTTTTTATTTATAAAATTGTTATCAAATGTTTTACTTACTCGACCAACTAGACTCTCGGCACTTCCAATAACTTCAAAAGTTGGCTTTCTATCAGCAGGACTACCTGGTAAACTGTGAGTTAATCTTTCCGAGCCATAAATTCCATTACTATCACCGGTCCATGTAACTAAATATGTAATGAAATTTAAAAAACAATAAATTAGATTTATGAATTTCTTATCTATGCCTCGTTTCAATTTTTTAAATGTTTTTTTTATTAATTGTAATGTAATTGGTGATTGATTAAAAACGCGTGCTGCCAAAGCTCAAGTTATTAGTTAATTAAAATATATTATTAATCAAGTGTTTATCATAAAAAAAAAAAAAAAAGAAAATTTTTAGAAAATATTGTGATCTACATTAAGCTTGTTTTATAAATTAGTAAAAAAAAATTCCATGCAATTGCTTTGTTAATTTACGAAATGATGGGATTTTTTGTTGTTGTTTTTTTGAAAATTAAATTATGATATATTTGGGGTAAAGGATATCACCTCTGCCGTGGAATGAGGCCCGATGTGATAAACAAGATTCACAAACACGACATTGTTTTGAATCAAAATCAGTAAGAAATCCAGCAACAGCAATTGCTTGTGTTTGTGCTAGTTTTAATCCATTAGCAATACTTGGTTCTCTTGTTAAACATTTTTTCATTGTTTTATCATCATCATCAAAATTAGCATCTTCAATTTTTCTAACTTTTAATGATAAACAACGTGATGTTCCTTCTTCTTCTATATTATCTGATATATTTGAACGTTTACTTGAACGTTTACTTGATTTTTTAAAGCTTTTATGCAATTTTTTATTTATAATACTTGTTGAACAATCACCTTCATCTGATGATGGATTACTTTTTTTTTCTACATCTGTTTCTTCACAATTATCATCGACTATTAATTATCCAGTTGATTGTCCATTCAGACATACACAAACAAGACAGACATATTTCCATACAATAAAACATAAACTGTCTTTTTTTTTTTTTTTTGTTTTCAAATTTAATTTTAAATTAATTAAGTTAAAAAAAAAAAAAGAAATGGTGCATACCCATCAGTGCTTGGTGCATTTTAAAAAAAAATTAATTTCCTTTTTTTAAAAGTAAAATAAAAACTAATGAAGCAATGAAGAAAAGAAAAAAATAAAATTAACATTGAATAAAGTTATAGATGCTTGAAGAAGTAAATAAAAAATAAAATAAATAAATATTTTTTTCTAGTAAAAATTGTGATGTGTTGAAAATTAAATTTGATGTTTTGTTTTTGTTTTTTTTTCTGACAATGATCATACCATTTGGTTGTCGCCAGCCAACAAAGTCGATACAGCATCCACGTGATGCATATGCATAATATCTAGCTCCACCAATTGATGATGAAGCAAGAGATGGTGATGGACTTGGAGTTGGTGATTGTGTTGTTGCACTTGTTGTTGCACTGCTTGAATCACCATGTGCTGGTGTTGCTGGTGTAATATTAACAGATGTACCACCAGATGGTAGATTACGTCTTGGTGGTGGTGTTGGTGGTGTCAACTGTCGCTCGATCCCATCCTCCAAACTGCATGCAATATTATTGGAGCCAATGGTAACCAGTTGCAGTTATTTTTATTTCTTATTTTATATTTTTTTATAATCCATTTTTCTCATTGTACACAACACATAATTACATCAATTGGTTTTTTTTTTTTTTTTAATTCAAATCATTGGATGCTTTTCTGGTACTACACGAAAACGTGCTATTTGGAATAATTTTTTGGGTAAATTAACAAACTTAAAATTATAAATAAAGCCATGCAAAGAAAGCACAATTGTTAATGATTTATTAATTCATATAGCAATTACTTTGTTTATTTTATTTTCATGTCTTTTCTAAAATAAAACACAACTGATCTTACCGTACTCGTTACCCGGATGTAGATAATTGACGCTATCTGGGCCACTGAAATTTATGACAATAAAAACAAAAGCAGTGGACGCAATAATAATACAAAAAATAATTTTAAATTAAAAAAAATATAATATAAAATAGACGATCAATTTTTTAGACTACACAGTTGAAAAAAAAAATAATAATTGATAAATATAATATTCATAGTAAAATAACAGACAGTTACTTTTTTTTTTTTTTTTGTTTTTCTACATTGTGGAAGAGACACATTATTGACTTTAAAGATTTTTTTTTGTTTTAGCATGCACTACAACGCGCCATTGAAAATTGATGAATGATTTTTTATTTATCTGTGGTAATAATATTTTTTTTTTTGTTTGTTTTACTTACTCTAAAACTTTGTAAGGATTTTGGAAATTTGATGGCTGCATGGTTGAGTTATTGACAAACATTGCAAGTGGTCTCATTGGTATATTTTCTTCAATGGGTGTTCGGTCTAGTGCACTGCCTGAAACTCTGTGAGGCATTAAAAATATTTTAATATAAAATTGACCATTTACTGATGACAATGAGATTTAATTAAGCAAAATTTAATTCAGTACCCTGTTACATTTGGTACAACTTGATGAGATCTAGCAGTAACTTGATTACCATCAACTCCAGCTGATTTTTGAACAGATGCATATGGCAGGAAATCAATTGAATTTGTTGGTGATATTTTTGGAGCATTATTTTGAGTAAGTGCTTTTAATGACTTTGCTCGATGATGACCTCTTCTCATGCTTGACCAAACACTTCCAAATAATGAATGATTACGCTGTTAAAAATTAAAAATAAATTAGCAATTTTAAGTACAAAATTTTATAAATAAAAATGTTTAAAATATATAATCATACTCGATGCATTGGCTCAGGATTATCATCAAGTAATTCTTCAAGATTTCCAGATATTGCACGTTTTAATTCTGGACCAGCTTCATGCAATGTTCTCAATCCAGCTTGTAATGTAACTGTATTGTGACAATCTTTGTCACCTTCTTTTAATTCCAATTCTTTACGTTTTTTAAAACGTCTAAAATAATCTTGTATAAGAAAAGTTGCATAAAATTTACCAACTGTAACTTCATCATCAACACCAGGTGGTGGTACAACTTGATCAAGTAATTTTGAATTAGTACGTTTCCATATTTTTTTAATAATAGCACGTAATTGTGAATTAGCATCATCAATATTTCCTTCTGTTTTAATTCTCAATGATGTTCTAACAACAGCAAATAATGTTGCATTAAATAATACAGTTCCATCACTATTTAATGGCATATTCATTGATACAAGTCTTTTACAAGCAACACGATGTGGACAAAGTTTACCAAAACCAAGTGGTGGTGATATTTTACGTAATAATGTTACAACATCTAAATGTTTAATGCGTCCTTTAGCATCAGGATCATATTCTGACCATAATCTTATAAATTCATCAAGATGATGAGGTCCAAGTATTGACCAATCACGTGTAAGATAATCAAAATTATCCATTATAACAGCAACAAATAAATTTATAATCTAAAAAGTAAAATTAATTAATTAGACAATTTATTTTTTATAATATAAAAATGTTAAGCTAAAATTATTACCAAAAATGAACAGAGAACATAGAAAGATATAAAATATGGAAATGCAATGTCATTTCCACAACTTGGTGCTGTTCGTTCATCTGATTTTGGATCACACTTGACTTCATTTGGACGATATGAACAATCCAACATAATATTTTGCCATGATTCACCTGTAAATAAACAAAAATAATATATTATTGTTTATGTTTATTGTTAGGTAAACAATAATGAAATAATTACCTGTTGCTGATCTAAATAATATCAATACAGCTTGAGGAAACGTTTGAAAATTATTATTTCTATTGATATCCGTTTCATTATCAAGTGCAATTTTTCCAAAAACTTGCATTCCAATAACTGCATATATAAAAAACAGCATGACAATAAGTAATGCAACATATGGCAATGCTTGAAATGACTTAATAAAAGTCCATAATAATGTTCTAATTCCTTCACCACGACTCAGTAATTTAACAAGACGCATTACACGAAATAGTCGAAAAAAATTTATTGATATTATATTTGAACCAGGCTGTAAATATTAAATGACAATTAATTAATTATTATTTTAAATTATACATGTTACAAATAAATGAAAAAATTTATAAAACATAGTTAACAAGTTATATCTCCGAGCTGTGTTCTGGGAGATTTATTTAGGATGCTTTAAGGGATGTGGTCACATCTACAACGTGCAAAATAATAACTAAAAATAATATTTTAAATAAATTAAAAATAGTGTACAATATATTTACATATGCATGGATAAATTGGGTAGAAATAATAATCTACTTGTAGCATAATCCACTGACACACATTATTTTAAATATATATATTTATGCAAAATAATTATCCCAACGATATTGCATGTCAAATAAAATTATATATATATTTCAAATCGTTGAGTTAGATACTAGATAATCTTTCGAAATTGATAATTTATTTTTTTGATAAATTTGCTTGTCTCAATCAGGATCCAACTCATCGATCTAAGCTTTCATTTGATTAAGATTTTGGGGCTGGCTCAGGGAGAGGTAAAACAATTCATTATTATTATATACAACATTAAATAATTTAGCATTTTTTTTTTTTTGGATTTCGATTTGGTATTTTAATACACACACACGCGAAACATACACACAAAATTTCGATCCATACACTTTATCACATACATACACTTTTAACGTTGGGAAGTGAACCTCCCGCCTTGACATGCAGTCGTGCCTAGAAAAAAGAAAATTAACAAAAAGAAAAAAAAAAAAAATGTATACAAAAACTAAGTACAATTATATTTTTACTGAATAATAAAGGTGCGTGTTTTGTTGCTTTTTTTTCTAAATAATAAATACATCAAATTACTTGATAAATTATAAATAACATTTGGATAAATTTTCTATAAATATATGGCGAATTTTTTTAGTTGAAAAATAGTACTTACGTTAACTTCTGAGTATACAATATCGATGAAACTTCCCAAAACTATTATAAAGTCAAAGACATTCCAGGCATCTCCAAAATAATTCTGTAAATTATCAAAAAAAAATTTACTGTAATTTTATTTAGAAATATATTTTAGATAAAAATTATTAAATTTCATATAAATTTTGTCTTATTTTGATGAAAAAAAATTCTTTTTTAATTGATGAAAATATTATTTAATTTAAAAATTAACTAAACTTTACATTTATTTATTTTTTCGATTAAAAAATTCAATTTAAAAAATTATAGAAAAAAATTTGTAAATTTAAATTCAAAAAAAAAATAATTGATAATTTAAATTGTTGGTTTAATAATTTTTATCAGAGACAAAAAAAAGTATAATTTGATTGAAATATTAATAATGATAATGAAAATGAAAATGAAAAAAAAAAAAAAAAAGTCGACTTACTTTAAAACGAAAAGCAGCAAGTTTGAAGACAAATTCAAGTGCAAATACTGCAGTGAAGATCATATTAAGTACATCAAGAGCATGAGTGTATGGATCAGGTTGATTATAAAATTTCATGGCCAGTGTTATTGTGTTTATGATGATGAGAGTGAATATTGTATACTCAAATGGTTGAGAAGTGACGAACCACCAAACTTTATATTGAATCCTATGTTTTGGTATGTACCGTCGAACAGGCTTTGCTTTCAGTGCAAATTCAATGCAGTTACGCTAGAAATAATACTCATTCAACCGTTATGATCGTATATACATAAAAATATTTTTATTTTTTAATTGAATATTTGAGACTTTATTTTTACCTGGTTTTTATCAAGCTCACAATTTTTGTATTCTTGTTCACCTTCATTTTGAAATGTCACAATAACGAAACCCACAAATATATTTACCATGAAAAATGCAATAATAATTATATAAATTATGTAATAAGCTGCAATTATCGGACGAAAATTGTAAATTGGACCGAAATTTTCATGGTTTGAGTCAATTGAGGTATACAAAAGGCTGAAAAATAAAAAACAAATACAATTTACAAGAACGAAATCAAATAAACACACTAAATAAATAAATAATTAATAAAATTAATAATAAATATTTATATTATTTATTGATTTTACCTGGGCCAACCTTCGAAAGTCGAAACAGTAAAAAGAGTGAGCATAGCTTTGGCAACATCATCAAAGTGAAATCTATTTCTTTTCCATACTCTTTCTTTGACAACTGGTCTATTAATATTTCCTTCTTCATAAACCAAATATGTACCACTGTAAAATCATCATAAGCATTAACTATTTAATTAAAAAACAATTAACTTAATAATATTTATCTGAATGAAATAAATTATCCAAAAAATCTTACTGGCATTCTGTTTCTGTCATCTTGGATTCATCATTGCACGCAAAAAATTTTCCCTGTACGATAAATAGAAAAATTTAATAAGTAAAAAAAAAATCAAAATAGTTTTTTATAATTATTATTTTATTGCAAACAAGATTCGTGCTTGTCACAAAATTATTACTATTAGTAAAGCAAAACAATGCGCGTGCAAACGAAATTCATTGATATAAAGCATTTTTAAATAAATTCAATAATATTTACTGTGTATCAATAAATAAAATAGTAGCATATTTTTTTTTTTTTTCATTTCCGTAAATATAATAATACCATAATTATAAAAAAAATCAAGTCCCAATAAATAATAAATATATTAGAAAATAAGCAAATGCGACAGTCAAAAATTTCATAGTATTTTTCCAACGAATTTTGCATTCAGCATGCATCTACGGACATTTAAAAAATGCTAATAATAATAAACATTGATTTATTTATAAATAATACAAGTAAAAAAAAAATTAAATAATTTACTTTTGTATAAATAATACAAGATGATGTAGGTATATAATTGTGATAAGAGACTAAAGTTTAAAAGCCAATAACGACAGATAATAATTATGACGAGTAATGATAAATAATCTGTAAGTTTTACATGACTGTGAAGTTTGAAAAAAATGAATATAGTGTCATTCATGCAGAGATATATATATATAAATTTTGTTGATTGTGCTGAAGGAAATTTTACCTTAAACAGCTGTACCCCGATAACAGCAAACATGAACTGTAGGAGATAGGTGACCAACATAATATTGCCAATTGTTTTTATGGCGACAATCACACATTTCACTACATACTGGTATATTTTTTGTTTTTTTTTTTTAAATAATTTGTTTTTTTTTTTAACGTTATTATGTTGTTTAGATTTTTTTCAGGTTCGAGCAGGATACACAGCGGGAAGTTGATTATCAAGACGATAGGCAGACACAGGTGGTGGAATAAACCAGAAAAATACATTAAAAAAAAATACAAAAAAAAATTTAATTAATTAATTAAGTTATTAGTTAAACATTTGTACAATTTTTTTTTTTTTTCTATTAGTTGGCTTGGGTTTTTTTTTGGGGAGAGACAATATTAATGAAATCTAGTGGCTAATTTGGAGAGATCTCTTCGATGGAAGGAAGGAAGGAAGGATATATAATTTAGCAGGGTTATTTATTTATGGATCAAGGAAAATACAATTATTATTATTATATATTATTATTAATATTATTATGATTAATCTCGGTGAGGAGTCTGATTGAGAAGTTCGAATCGAGCCCTCGCCATCCATCCAATTCGTCGGCGCATTTGCCCTCAAAATATATCGACAATAAAATTCAAATGTATGATTTATTTTTAAATATAATATTATATTTTTATATATCCCTATATCTAAAAGAATTTCGTTTTGCACGCATGAATATTTAATTTAATTTTATTTAATTTATTTTTGTGGTTAATAATATATGTAGCAACACACCACTCTAATAATCAAATTTTATATATACAATACATGCAATTGGGAGAGGTATCAAAAATAATATAATTATGTATATGAAATTTTTTTAAAATTATTATTTATAGGTTTATATGAGGGGGGAATTTTTATGGGTCTTAAAAATATACTATGATGATTTTAGAAAAATTTTTATGTAATTTTTAAGAGATTTTTTAAATATTGTTGTTTAAATTATTACAAGTGGATGTAAGTTAATATTATTTACAATATTTTATTGAAAAATATTTGAAAATAATATAAAATCATTTAAAAACATGAAATTTTTATGTAAAAAAATTACCTGAAATATTGAAATCATATATAGAATAAAAGTCTCAAATTATTTTTCATCTTTGTTTTTATTTTTTTTTTTTTGGATTAATATTTATAAAATTATTTGAAATAATTGTGAAATAATTTGGCTACTTTTTAGACCCATAAAAAACTCCTCAAATAAATCCCTCGATAATAAAAAATCAGGATAATAATGCGTTTCGAATATAATATTAAAAAAAAAATTAAAAAAAAATTATAAGAAAAGTTCAAGAGTGTATAAAATTGTCATTATATTGATGAAAAATTTTGACAACTAATAATCATGTAATTTTGATGAAACATGTATAAATATTTTACGAAAAGGGTTGCAAAATTTTCATCATTTTTTTTGAGACAATTATTATACTCAAACTTTCTTAAATTAAATGAATAAACCGTAGTTTTTTTTAATATAAATAAAAATTGGGGAAAAATAATGAAAAACCAAAGGGATAAAACACTGATGGATTCGGAAAAATTAAAAAATCCCGGGTTTTGAGCACGCGATGGCCATGGGCCTACCTTAAAAAGTTGAACGCCAATAACGGCGAAGACGAACTGCAAAAGACTGGTGACAAGGACTATGTTTCCGATCGTCTTAACCGCTACGATGACGCACTGAACTACGTGCTGAGTTTTATAAAATTAATCATCAAGCATTTGCATATATTATCTTTATCGATTTAACAATAATTTACCTTGATAATTTATCAATTAATTCTAAAATCCTACAATTATCCAACTAGCCCAATTTTTAATAATTTTAAAACTATATTTTTTCCAACAAATATAATATTAAAATGCAATAGAAATTTTTTTTTTTTATCTTTACGAGAGCTCGATGAATTATAAATCAATCTAAATTCTATAATTTTTAGATTGCAAAACAACTTAATGTTTTTTTTTTTTTTCAAATTAATACATTCTAAATTTTCTAAATCAGTAAAAAAATGTATTTTAATAAATAAAATTTAATATTCTATTTTTAATATAAAAGGAAATAAGAAAAAAAAAAATACCTTGAGACCCTTGGCTCGATTGATTGCACGTAGAGGCCTCAACACACGTAGAACTCGAAGAATTTTTATGAAAGATATGGCACTTGACCTAAAAAAATAATAAAAATATATATTTTTTTTTATTAAAAAATATTATTGAATAATAAGAAAAAATAAAAAGTATTTACCTCCAAGCCATGGAAATTAATGAAACACAAACAACAACAAGATCCAATAAACTAAATGCTGATCGACAAAATGCACCATTATGAAGTACAAAACCATATGCAATAACTTTCAATGATATTTCAATGGTAAATACAGCAGTAAAAAAATAATCGAAACGATTTAAAACCTTGTAAAAAACGAAATTTAAATATTATTAAATTAATATTTATCAATTGAATAATTTATATAAAATAATGTAACATTACTTGATTTCTTTCAGATAGTGCATCAAGTGGATCCTCAGCAGCAAGCATACCAGATGATACCATGATACATACAAGAATAAAATTTGAAAAATTACTGTGATTACAAAACCAATGACAAAATACACGAAATCTATTATTTTGTGAAAATAGAAACAATGATGTTCCTTCTGGTATTGGTTGTTTAGCATTTGCTGTATTATATTCTGACATTCTACGTGGTCTTGCTGATACTTCACCATCTAATGGATCATCATAATCTTCATCATCATTATCATCACCATTATAATTATCATAACCATGCTCATATGGTTCAATATTTATTCTAACTTTATGACCATCTTTAATTCCATCTTTACCAGATCCTTCTTCATTTAAATTTTCATTTCTGTACTGTTCAATATCAGTTCCTGGATCTTCTTCTTCCTCTTCTTCTTCTTCTTCTTCTTCGCCACTTGTTATATCACCTTCATCTCTATCATCTCTATCACATTCACCACTTAGCTCTTCATCATTTTCTGGTGTACCACTGTGTGATCTATTTTGTTCAGCTTCTTGTTCTTCAGCTTCTTTTTCAATGGCAGTTAATGATTCTGCATCAGCCAAATTATCAACAGCAATAGCCAAAAAGACATTTAGTAATATATAATTACCACAAATAAATAATATTATAAAATAAATACAAGCAAGTATTCCATGAGTTGCAACACCACCATATGCACGTATTCCAACATACATAACTGCATTCCAATCTTCACCAGTTAATATTTGAAATACTGTTAATAAACTTTGCCAAAAACTATCAAAATTACTTCTTGTTTTATCTTGTAAATCATCAAAATTAAATTTTCCTCCAAATACCTAGAAAAAGTAAATTATTATTTTTAAATTTCTCTTTTTGATGTAGCTGAAGAAAAAAATGTTATATATATACCTGCATTCCTAAAAGAGCAAAAATAACAATAAAAAGAAATAAAAGAAGAAGCAGAGATGCAATTGATTGTATAGAATTTAAAAGTGATGCCACAAGATTTGATAATGATCGCCAATATCTGTAAGAAAAAAAGATGAATACGTTGAATAAACTTGTTGTTTATTAATTTATTTAAAGCATACTTACTTTGTTACTTTAAATACTCGTAGTAAACGAACACAACGAAGTACAGATACACCCAATGGTGGCATTAATTCAGTATTTGTTAAAACCATTTCAGTAATTGATCCAACAACAACAAAACAATCAAAACGATTAAATAATGATACAAAATATCCTTGAAATCCTAAACTATACATTTTTAATATCATTTCCATGGTAAATAATGCAATGAAAAACATATTTGTATATTCTTGAAATAAATCAAGCCAATCTGGTTGACGATAATGTTCAGTAGCAAGTACACTTGTATTTAAAAATACAAGACCAATAATAAGCCAATAAAAACCTTGTGATTTAACAGCTTTTCTACATGATCTTCTCATTCTTCTATTAATTCTATCAAGATCACGACGTTTTCTTTTCCATACTGATTCTTGTTGATTATTATCATCATCACCTTCAAGTCTATCAGTACTTTCCATTTCATTTTGTTGTTTTTGTTTACCATCTTGTGTTTGTTGTTTACCATTATCAGCTTCTGGTTCAATATCTTCAGCTTGTGTTATCCAATCTAAATAACCACGTAAATCATCTTCAATTTGTTGTTTTTCACGTAATTTATGAAAATCACCTCTTGCTTTAGCTTTTTCTCTTTCTTTTGAAAATTCACCAGATAAAACACCAAGAATTAAATTCATAACAAAAAATGCACCAAGTATAACCATTGATACAAAATATATCCATTGCCATGTACTACCCATTGCATCTTCAATATCATATAATACATCTGTCCAACCTTCAAGTGTAACACATTGAAATACCGTTAACATTGCTAATCCAAAATTATCAAAATTAGTTATACCCCAATTTGGTCCTTCCCAATATTGACGACTACATGTATACTCTGGACCAATTGAACTACATTGAAAACCACTATCACCACATGGATGTGGATCTTCCATTGTTTCACCAGTTTTATTATTTCTACATGTTTTATGCATTTTACCAGAAAATAATTCAAGACCAATTATTGCATATATTATTATAACAAATAATACTAATAATGCAATATGTAATAGAGGCACCATGGCACGTAAAATTGAATTAAGTACAACTTGTAAACTTGGTACACCAGATACTAAACGTAATGGACGTAATACTCTAAATGCACGTAATGCTTTAACATCAAAACCTTCTTGCATAAATAATTGTAATATTGTACTAATCATACCAATAACAACAATTGTAAAATCAAGCATATTCCAACCATTACGTAAATATGCACCTTGATGTGCAACAAAACCATATGCTATTATTTTCATAACACATTCGACAGTAAATATAACAAGAAATATATATTCAATTTTTTCTAATATCATATTTGTTTGATTTGAATCACCACATGGATATGGTGTATATACTGCCAATGCAACACAATTTGCAAATATTGTCATAAGTATAAGCCATTCAAATGGTTTCCATTCAACAACATCAATACATAATTTTCTAACTGGATTTTTAAGTGGTAAACAAAATAATGCTCTAACTGGTCTATCTGGTGGTGGTTTAGCTCTTCTTGCTGGTCTTTTAGCTGCTGCTGCTGCTGCTGCAGCTGCTGCATTTGTTGTTGTTGTTGTTTGTGCTTGTGTTTGCGTTTGTACTTGTGGTGTTTTAACCATAACACTTTGACCGTCATTATTTTGTGGTGCCACATTGTTATTAACACCAACTGTTGGATTATTAAAACTAGCACGGGCCCCGTTTCCAATGCCGGGACCCGACAATTTTGTGCCATCACCCGTGCTCATCTGTCGTTTATACTATTATTTTTTTTATTAATAGTTATATATATTTGATGCTTTTTTAATATTAATTTTTTTATATTAATTTTTTACAACAATAACAACAATAATTTCTTCTTCTTTTTCTACGTTTTTTTGTTTGTCTATTAGTACAAATAATATTACTTTTTATTTTATTATTATTATTACAGCAACCACCACCTCCAGTATCAACAACTCCACCAACTTTCTGTAGCAAACGACGCCGAATCAGTGCGACGCGCCTTATATCGTAATCACACCACGTTGGCATGCTACGACGAGGTTATCACCAATAGATTGTGTCCAGGTCTAAAAATAAAAAATATAAATAAAACATTATTTTTAATTGTACAAGTCTATTATATTTTTTTTTATATTTACTAGAATTTTCATGTTTAAAGAAAATTCGAAAAAAAATCATTTCAAAATCGAAATAAACAGTGAATTTATTTTATTTTTTTAATTCACTTGGTCTATCATCAACATCACTAAAATTTTACGCATAGACAATGATTTTTTTTAGACATAAATCTTTAACATAAAATACTTTTAGTCTACTAATTGTAAACTGCTAAATTTAGTTGGGTCCCAAAGCATCTTTAGACTCCCGGCGAGAATTTATTCTAATATATTTTTTTTTTTTAATTTTATTTTTCCTCTCTTTTCACATTCAATGTATTATAGAAATAAATTAAACTATTTGTGATTCTCATAGACAAATCTAAAATAAACCTAAATATTTTTCTAAACTAAAATTTACTATTGTATATAAATAATTTTTTAATATCAAAAAATTACTACATTTTAAAAAATCATTTTCTTTTTAATTTTCTCCTTTTTGCAACCTGTTGATTATGTATATAAGTATATAAGACAATATTATAATTAACAATAAAATTTAGGCTTTTATAAATTTAACAAAAGAAAATAAAAAAAAAAAAAGCCCGATAATTATCTTTGATGACATGCAATACGTAACTTTTTTGGATAAAATCCAATTAAATTTCTTTGAGCCTCTCTGTGAATTGTTGAAATTTTTTTAACATTTTTTTATATTAAAATCTGTGTCAAGTTATTGTTACATTAAAATTAAGAGTGTATATGTTTGAAAAAGAGAAAAAAAATATAATCATCAATATATTTACTATGTACACATAAAAAAAAAAATTTATATAAAAAAATTAATATATAAAGGTGTTTGGGTAAAATAACTTTACAAACACATTGAAAAAGTTCAATTATATTTGGTTGGTTGATTACGTCCACCACAGGTGAATGGAATTTCTCTGAAGTTTCTGGTGGCTGCTTTATATCCTCACTTTTATTTTTTTATCATTTTTTTTTTTTCCCTTGTATTTTTTTATCTATATTTTTTTTTTTTCAATATATTAATTTTCCTTTTTTTATGTATCTACTTGTGTGTGAGTTTATAACAGTTGTGTTTGCACACTACGAAACACCACTCTTGTTTATTATAATTATTATTTTTTTTTATATATTTACCCCCTCAATCTCACCCACTTACTTACTCTTGACTTTTTATTAAAAGAACAATAGGCACATCAAGTTAACCCCATTCCATAAACAATAACAATTTCAAAAAATAAAACGTCATTATATTTTTATTTTTTGTTCATAAAGAAACGTTACATTAATTGTTATTATAATTTTTTTTTTTTTATATTTTATTTTTCTTTAGATAATTAACAATATTTTACTAATTTTTTTAATGTAAAAATTTTAATTATTTATTTCAAAGACAGCTCTTGAACATTACACGAAATATTATTTCATTTTTTTTTTTTTTTTATAAATTTTATAATTTTATTATTGCAATGAATTTATTTATGATAATATTATTTTTTGGTTGTTTAGAAACCCTTGTAACATTACATCAATAATTATTATTTTTCTAAATTTTTATTTTTGGCTTTTTAATCATTTTATTATTGCGAAAATTCAATTTATTATATTTACTCGTTTTTTTTTTTCTTTCTATCAAGACACCCTCAAAGTATCAAACCAATCAACATAATGAATTTTATATTTTTTCTATAATTTAGTATTTTTATCATTGTAATAATACTAATAACTCATATTTAATATTATTTTTTTAACCCTTAAAATATTAAAAAACATTACTCCAATTTGTAATTTTGATTTCCCTCATTTAAAGAAAAAATATAATATTTATAATTTAATAATTTAATCAAGACATGTATATTATAATAAATTGAATAAAATATGTTAAATAAATTTTCAATTTGATGTGGCTGGTATATATATAAATGGAATGATGAACCCAGTAATAATATATAGTACAAAATTTATTTTTACTCATGAGGCATATTTGTATTGGCTTAAGCAAACTCACTAGAATAAGCCGTTCATCTTTAAAGACAAACTGATAAAATATAAAAATATAACAACAATCAATTAATTAGATAAATAAATAAATAAATAAATTTATCTTACCGCATCCTTGTCGTCTCAATGTACGCCAAGGGTATGGCTGTATATCACGTGTCAATAAAAAAAACAAATCGAAACTTCATAGTTGTTTTTCTAACTGCATTTTATATTCATTATAAACACTATAACAATACTATTTTTTTTTTTTTTAAATAAACAATAAATTGTCTGTACGTGTATGTCACACACGTGTCACGTCAAAAACTTTTAATACAATTGTTTGTTTTTTATTCTTTGTATAACCCACTTGATACAAATTAAATCAGATAAAATGTAAAATACAATAATGATTTAACTTGAACAATTGAAAATTGATTATTTATTTTAAATATATATTTATAAAATGGATTTTATTATTTAAAACAAGTTAGTACACATAATTATATTTACAACAGAAACTTACAACCGGGGATGAGTTGATTCACTTTGACTCATATAAATAGACATTTGCTCCGAAACGAAAGCCCAGTCTCAAATAGTATTAACCAATTGGTTAAATTTATTTTATAAAAATTATAAAATACAATAATTTATCATTATTATTTCATTTTTCAAAATATCATAATAATAATTGGGCCAAATTGTGGCATGTGTTTCAAGTTCGTTGGCCCTTGTGCTTTTTTTTTTTTTTTTTATTCGTATGTATTTATTTCCCCCTTCTGAACGAAAAATTTTCCAACACTTTTCTTTATATCAATACACACACGCACCTACATACACGCGCACTCACAATAATTATATTAAAAAAAAAAATAATAATAAAAATGATAAAGCAAAAATATAACAAACCCAAAAAAAAGAAAAAAAAAAAAAATTAGAAATTTTCTTGCTTTTTATATTAATTGATAAACACAATTATCAATATAAAAAAAAATTTTTTTTTTTTCTAAAATTATTACGTTGAAATTATTGTTAATGAAAAAAAAAAAAAAATTTTCGATTGAACTGTTTTTTCTTTCACAACTAAATTATTATTTATGGAAAAAAAAAAAAAAAAGAGTTAATTTAATCACAGATTTAACGTGTGAAAGTTTAATGAACTCTTTGATTATTATTGTAATTATTATTAAAATAATATTATAGAAATATTATTGTTATTTTTTTTGTTGAATTTGTAATGGTTGTAATAGTAACACTGGTATCACTTTGACGACGTTGTCGACCCACCCTCTTGTGTCGCTTCTGGCTGCCAGGTTGCTTCTATTTTTTTACCCCATAAGCTCAATCTATACATATACAATTACATATGATTAAATGCATATATATATTTTACTGTTATATATATTGGAGTAGTCGAACAAACGACGACGACGTCGAGCGTCGATTTGACGATACCAGCGACGCCTGGCGCCGCGACGTCTCGACGCCCTATCAGCCTTATAAAATATATTTTAACAAATTTCTATATATTATTTAAATTATCGGAAAAATTTTTAATATTCTTTAGATATTTCTTTCTAATTTTCATATTTTTTCCCTGTATTAAATTCAAAATACATTTTCCGAAATTTTCAGCCAAAAAAACCAATATCATCTCGTAAATTTTCAAATCGAAATTTCTATATATTTTTTCCCGCGATCATTTTCAAATAATAAATCTTTTTTACCAACAGAGTTTGAGTATGTAGTTTTAAATAATGCCGCCATGCATTCCACATATGCCATTAAAATCAAAATTCGTGGAAATAAAAAAAAATAGAAAAAAAAATAAATAAATATCAGCGTCTGTCTACACAAACAATTAACAATAAAAATAAATAATAATAATAGACACCTCATGAAAATTAAAAAATATTAAAAAAAAAAAATTAATAATTATAAAATAATTATAAATTGAAAAAATATCTTAAATAATAAATAAATTGTCAACTTGATTTAAAATATGCCAAGTAGTTTTCCATCTTTTTTTTTTTTTTTATGATATTTTTTCTTTGTTTTGTTGTAAAACATGTATGTGATGAACATTTTTGGACAATATTTAGCGGGTTAAAGAGGGGATTTTATGTAGTTTCTTATTGGTTCATTTGTGAGCATCATGAGCATTATATTCACGCGAACCAATTGATGGCAGCTTAGCAAAAGCAAAGGCAAAATCAAGCAAAAGTCAGAGCAAGAAAGAAAATAAACACACACAAACACACATTCACAAAATAATAATAATAACAACAAACCGGAATAATTTGTTTCTTTGTCAGTTGAGTGTATATTGTATGCTGTTGTCTCTTCTTATATATACTAACTTACAGACCTTACAGCTTTGCTTCGTTTCCAAGCAAGCTGCTAAAATCAAGCCGGTCTGCCCGGTACATTTATTCATCTCAAATAATAATTAAATATATTATTTTTTATAATAAAAAAAATAGTTTATTAAATTGTGTTGTTAAATAAATTTTTTTTTATTTAATTTTCAGCTATTATTTTGGAGGTAACAAAACAAAATTTAATTATATTCTTAAAAAAAAAAAAAAAAAAAAAATTTATTTAATATCTGTGTTAAAAATGAGTCAACACGCCGACTAGCAAAAGCAAGCAAAAGAACTCCGTTAATTCGACAATACATGTAACATATTTATTTTTTTTTTCTTTTTTTCCTTTTGTTCTCAGTAAACGTATTTAGGAAACGAGCCAGAATCATTTAAGTGTTTTTGTGATTGTGCATATGTGTAGAGATATATAACTATATCGAAATCATCATCACCATCATCACCATCATCATCATCATCATCTTGAGCATCATTTTGTTGAAAATATAAAGCATATATTAAAATATCAAAGTTGCTTCCAGTTGCTTGAGTCACTTGTGTGTTGAATATCGAAAATATAAGAATGGCGGCTGTTGAGTGTTATCAGAATCAAAATGAAAATCATTCAAGTCCAATGAATGAACCAATGGATGAACATCAAGAACAAGATAATGATGGACAAAATCAGCAAAATAATCAAGGTCAACAAAATAATCAAGCAAGTGCTGGAATACCCGGTAAAGATGATGAACGTAAATTATTTGTTGGCGGACTTTCTCGTAATACAACTGAAAAGGAGTTGCGCGAGCATTTTGGCAAATTTGGTGATATTGAAAGCATATCGGTCAAGATGGATCAGTACACTGGTATATCAAGGGGTTTTGCATTTATGGTTTTTACTAATCCAAAAACTATTGATAAATTACTTGCATCTGGTGAACATTACATCAACAAACGCAAGGTAAAAATTATTATTATTATTTTTTCTTTTTTTTTTTTCGATGCTTCTTTTTGATGCAAAAAAAAATGTATTTTATTTTTATTATTATTTTTGTTTTTTTTGAAATGTTTAATTAATTATTTATTTATTTTTAATTTTTCTATTGAATTTTTCTAAATGCTAATTTATGTAAATTTTTTTATTAAAAAAAAAAAAAATTGATTATACACAGGTTGATCCAAAGCGTGTGAGTAAAAAAGCTCAATATGGAAAAATATTTGTCGGTGGATTGACATCTGAAATAAGTGATGATGATATTAAATCATATTTTGGTCAATATGGTACAATTGTTGAATTACAAGCACCATTTGATAAAACTAAAAATCAAAGAAAAGGATTTTGCTTTGTTACATTTGATTCAAAGGATGTTGTTTATAAATTATTAAAAACACCAAAACAAGTTATAAATGGTAAAGAAGTTGATGTTAAAAAAGTTAAAGTTAATCCAGAAGTTAATCGTCAAGGTTATTGGGGTACTGGTGGTTATGGTGGTTATGGTTATACTGGTGGTTATAACTACATACCAGAATATGGTAATGGTGGTAGCGGAGGTGGTGGTGGTGGTGGAGGTGGTGGTGGTTATCAAGGTGGCTATGATGATAGTTATAGTAATTATGATAATTACACTGGATATGAAGCATTTGATAATAGCACTGGTTATCCAATTGCTGGTAAACCACGTGCAAGTGCACAAGGACCAAGACAGTTCCAGCGACACCAGCCTTATTAATTTTATAATATAATTATAATAATAATATTAATTAATAATAATTCAGTTATCTTCCTACGTTTGACACAAACAATCACAAAAAAAACAAACAATACCCATTATTTTCAATTATATATATTTTTTTTTTCTTTCTTTATTATTTTTCAATTTGTCATCAAACTGTTCAATGGTTCCATGGTGATAACATGCGAGAATGCGAATTTATTATTATTCATTTGAGATTAATATGTAAGAATGATCCTAGATACTACGAAAAATACATTGAGATATTTTTTTTGTTTTTTTTTTTTTATATATATCATTGAGTTTATTGAATATTCTCGTTGATTTAAAATTCAAATATATAATAATTTACGATCAAGCGCTCTCATAGATAAGTCCCTTCTCAACCTCATTCATAATAATAATAATATTAATTATAATTAATAATTAATCATGAATTTGTTTTGATTACTTTATAATTTGTCGTTCTTCTTTTTTTTTTTTTTTTTAATTTACATCAGTTGACAAGTGTGCATTGAAAGAAACATCATGTCTTTATGATTTTTTTTTTTAATTTTTTGCTTTCATAAGTGTGAGATTGTATAAAAAAAAATATAATAGAGTATCTTTACTTGAGATAATGATAAAATTATTAAACAAATGAAAATTTAGAAAAAAAAAATACAAATAAAAATATAAAATATTTTTATTTATTAAATAGAAAAAATGAAAAAAAAAAAAAAAAAAGAAATTTAAAATATTTTTGTTTCATTGTTTTTTTCTGTGTACATTTTTTGTGAGATTTATAAGCTCATAGTGTTTGTTGATACGTAATTACATTTGCATGTAAGAAAGACGATCAAAATTTGAAAAAAAAAAAAAAAGAATATGTCACGCTGAAATAGCTCTAAATTTATGAAAAAATGTAACTAAAAAAATGGTATTTTTTGTCTGATTAAAATCTTGAGATAATGATGGATAGAAAGTTAAAAATAACAATAAAAAAGTCATCCATTTGTAATAATTTAATAATTGTTAACATGATAATAACAAATAAAAAAAAAAAATATTCATATACTGTCCATGCATATACTGTGTATATGTGGAAAAAAAATAAATGTAATATTTATCTGTATGTAAATATATTATAGCCATTTCGATGAAAAATAAAAGAAATAAAAATTAATAAAATTGTGAAAACAAACAAAGATTTGTTAAAAATAATAATGAAAAATGAAAATAATAATAAACATACATTGCGTTGATAAAATGAAAACAATAATAAAAATGAAAAATTACAAAAAATAAAATTATTTTGTTATTACTATTGCTAACTCGCTTGTTTCACCCATGACACAGTGTATATTTTATATTATATATGTTATTATATTCGAATTAATAAAAATAATATTAAAAAAGTATAAATTAATAAAGTGAGTATTCTGCTTTTAATATCTATTATTTTTAAATTTTATAAATCATTTTTTTGATTAGGTATAAAAAGAAAATGATCTCTTTTTCTGATTAATCCTTTTTTTTTTTTTTACACTAAAGTTTTTTTTTTTTATTTTTTTTTTGTTTATTGTGTAATTTACAACAAATGTTGATGATTAATTTTTCATTTGAAAAAGTATATTTATTTGTTTGTTTATTTTTTTTTTTTTTAATTATTTCAATGGGTTTTCTTAAAATCATTAATATTTTTGTCGACAAAATATTTTTTTATTTATTTAATAAAGGGTAGTTTAATTTATGATAAAAATAAAATTAATAAATAATTTAATTGAAGAAATTTATCCTGTATAAATAATGCTTATAAATTTTGTTTTTTTTTTTATAAACAAATTTACAGAAAAAAAATAAAACGAGGATCCTTTCATGAGCTCTAAAAGTGAATTGGTAATTTTATGATTTTAAATGATTTTTAATTTCAGAATCACAGACTAATGTAAAATACAATTAAAAATTTAGAGCCTTTTTTTTCTAACAATTTTATTCTTTTGAATTATTTTCAATTAATTTTCAAAAAAATGTTTTTTCTATTGGAAAATTTTACAGAAATATATTCATTAAAAATATTAAATAAATAATCTAATGCCACACTTTTAAAATTAATAAATTAATATATCGATAAATAAATTAAACTTTAAACTAAAATTCAAATTGTTTATTACAAAAATATATTAATAATTAATTGAAATTAAATTTAAAAACACGCGCCAAACGCTTGTGCTGCTACACCCACACGGCAGATAAAAAAAGCTAAATTAATCAAAATGGCTGAATAAAGTTATGTAGTACATAACACACAACATTATATTTACCATTTATATAAATATATACATATATACATAGAAATATGCTTAGAAATTAGTTGATTTGAGCCCTTCATTGTCCGACATTTAAGTGTCACTTTTTTTTTTTTGTTAATAACTAAAAATTCCCTGTCATTTTGGATAAATTAAAAGTTAAAAAATAGTTAAGTGATTATTGTGTTGTACAATTGGCTTTATTTTGTTGATAAAAAATATTGCTAAATAATTAAAACTATGAAAAAATAGAAAGCCAAAAATTGGCCAAAATATCTAAACATTTATTGGATACGTAATACACACATGCAAACACATCATCTAGGTATCATGAAATTAAATTAATTTACAAAAAAATAACATCTAGTGTCAAACACAAAAAGGAAAAAAAAAGAGCTAAAAAAATTTGGCTTGTTTGGTTTGTTTTTACTCAAAAAAGAACAAAAATAAAAAACCAAAACAAAGGATATAAATAAAAACACATTTTGACAGTTAAAAAAAAAATTATTATTTTGATATAAAAATCGAAAAAATATAATCTAAATTGATCTGAATCATCATCTGTTATATCGCACGTTGATTTGTGTGTTTCGTCATGAGAATTCTTGCGCAACATTTTAATGCTCCAGTGTTATTAACCTCGTAAATTAAAACCACGTTCCATAAATCCATAAATAATATTGTTTAATAAATAAATATATAAACAAATATATTTTAAATAACAATAAATAAACATAAGAAAAATAAAAAGCTACATTATAAATTTTACATTGTTGGATGATGTGAAGGCGTTGTCCCACATCGGCGTCGTCGCCGTCGTGGGTTTTTATTGATGTTTTTTTTTTTTTAAATATATATAACAATAAATATATTGTTTTTGATATTTTGTTATTAAATAATTTATCAAAAATATATTAATCATCATTGACAACAAAATAGTATGTTATTTAATTAATTTTTTTCAAAATTATTTATTTGTTTATTAATATATTATTGTTTTTTCAGAAATTTATAATAAAAAATGTCTCAAATGAATATAAGTAATGGAAAAAGAGGAAGAGGAGTTGCTGCAAGTACATCAGCAACTCCAGTATCTGCTTCAAGTAGTTCAACTGATTTGGCTAGTCTATTTGAATGTCCAGTATGTTTCGAATATGTATTACCACCAATTCTTCAATGTCAAAGTGGACATTTAGTATGTAGTAATTGTCGACCAAAATTAAACTGTTGTCCAACATGTCGTGGTCCTCTTGGTAAATAAATAAATGCTCCTTTTTGTTTTTGCTACTTATAATTATGAATTAATTAAAAAAATTTGTATTACAGGTAATATACGTAATTTGGCAATGGAAAAAGTTGCAAGTAATGTTATGTTTCCTTGTAAATATTCAACGAGTGGTTGTACTGTGTCAATGGTACATATTGAAAAACCAGATCATGAAGATGCATGTGAATTCCGTCCATACAGTTGTCCATGTCCTGGTGCATCATGTAAATGGCAAGGTTCACTTGAAGAAGTTATGCCACATCTTGTTATGAGTCACAAAAGTATCACTACACTTCAAGGTTTGTCATAAATAATTATTCAATTTATTATGCAATTAAAACAAATGTATAATTATAATAGTAATTATTGTTTTGTATTTTTTACAGGTGAAGACATTGTTTTTTTAGCTACAGATATAAATTTACCTGGTGCTGTTGATTGGGTTATGATGCAATCATGTTTTGGTCATCATTTTATGCTTGTACTTGAAAAACAAGAAAAATATGATGGACATCAACAATTTTTTGCAATTGCACAATTAATTGGTTCACGTAAACAAGCTGAAAATTTTTCTTATCGTTTAGAATTAAATGGTAATCGTCGTAGATTAACTTGGGAAGCAATGCCAAGATCAATTCATGAAGGTGTTTGTTGTGCTATTCTTGCTTCTGATTGTCTTGTATTTGATACAGCAATTGCTCGACGTTTTGCTGATAATGGAAATCTTGCAATAAACGTAACAATTTCTATGGTTTAATAAAACTACTAAGTATGTCATTATTATTTTTTATTTTTACATAATATTATTATCATTATCATCAATCATAGTTTGTTTATTTTTATCTAACATAATTTTTTAAATATAAATTAATGCGTAATTGCTGATGAAAGTTTAGACTGAAATAATAAAACAAAAATGAAAAAAATAAATAAATAATATGTACATTGTGGTAATTAATTAATAATAATATAAATTAATTATTATTTAATAATTATGAAAATTTTAATTTTAAAATTAATTCATTATTTATGTTGATAGCGAGTTTAATGTAAATAATAATTACATCAATCTCTCAGTTGAAATTATAAATTTCAGTAAATTAATTATTAATTATTAATATATTTATATTTAATTGAGTTTAAAAAAATAATATCAGCATTGAATTTTAATATCTTAAAAAGATGAAAAAACCCAGCAAACAGTTGAACAGTTAATTCATTAATTATTCTTATTTTTTTTTTCCTTTTTTTTTCTTTAAATATGCCAAACTGCTTAATTATTATTATTAATTAAATAATGTAGTGTTTATTAAAAATACTATAAATTTATAATTTTAATTTAAAACCGTATATTATACTGGAAATATTATTGTTAAATTTATTTCCATGTTTTTCTTTTAACATTTACTTGGTAAGAAAAAAAAAAAATGATATCTATTAAAGTTGTGATAAAAATAAATTTTTCATTCCTAATTAATTATTTAATTAATTTTAATTACTTTTTAGATTTTTATTTTTTTTATTTGCATACAATTTTTTGATCGCTAGGTGTAAATCTACTTGAAAATAGAAATTTGAATAATTTTCTATGTGTTTCAAATAATTTTCATCATTATTTCAAAGCAATTTAAAATAATGATAATTATATTTTCTATATTCTAAAAATCTAGAATCTATGAAATTTTAAAATTTATATTTAAAAGAAATTATTAAAATGTTTCTATGAGATTTATTAGTCCAATTTTGTCTGATGATTCTCATCAATGACGAATGACTATTACAAAAATAAATTATTATAAATTTTCACAAAAAAAAAAGGAAAAACAATTTTCTCCAATTTACATTTAACAGCTTTACAATTTTCTAACAATTTTTTTTTAATTTCAAAATTTTATTCTCATCATTGATAGTTTAATTAATTAGCTTTTCTTCAACATCAAGATCTCATTATTACTGACTAAAAAAAAAAAAAATCATTTGCTCCAATTACCCAAATTCCTAACAATTTTCTTTGTTCAAAATTTCACCCTTTATATTTTCAAAATAACCTAACCCATCTCTATTTTCCAGTCTACCAAAAAGACACCACAAAAAATAATTTTAAATGGTTTTTAAAATATTTTACTCATTTTTGCTAAAAAAAATTATAATGAAATACGTAATACATATATTATCCTTTATTTTTGCAATACATAATTGTTGCTAAAAATGGCCACCAGTCGTTACAATTATTATTAACCGTTTTGTTGAAAAAAAAAAATGTAATAATTATTTTATATAATAATAGACATACACTCATACATTGTTGCTGTTGTTGTTGCTGAAATGGGTGACAGTCAAGAAGACTAGAGAAAAAAAAATAGGTAAACATATAACAATAATAATAATAATAATGACAAACAATGACAAGAGAGAATGTTTTTATGATATGATAAAAAAGAGGGGATAAATAAATAAATAAAAATCGAAAGAGTGGGGGGTATATACCGCGCGCTGGATAATAAAATCAAGATGGCTACCAAGGAGAGTGCGAGCACCACCGTGTCAAACAAGGGATACAATGTCAATAGTGCGTTCAAGCGTGTCAATGAGGACATTTTATATGATAATATAATAAATATTAAAAACAATAATATAACATGTGATAATTGTAAAAAAAAAACACGTGAATATATTGATAATTGTGATAATAATAAAATTACAAAGACGCCCTGTGGGACGCCCACAGATTTACTCACTGCATCATCGTCAAATAATAATATATTATTTTGTTGTGAACACCAGTTGCCTAAATTAAATAATACATTAAATAATAACAATATTAATAATGACATAAATAATTTGACAACTGTCAATACAAGTGGAATTGCCAAGTGTTTTAATAATACCAGCATGGATCAACAAAAATTTCGAAATGACGCGAACATATCTAATTGTACATTGCAAGAACAAGAAGGTAATATTTTTATTATTATTTATATCATATATATAGATATATATTTATTTATATTACTTTTGTTTGTTTTTATTAAAATGAATTAATTATTTATATTTTATTTTTGGTGTTATTGTTTATACTGTAATAATGGTTGTTTTTTTTTTCTTTTCTTTTTGTTATTTGTTTAGATAATTTAGAAAAAAATTGTCAACTGGATGAAGCAACAACAGTGAAAAATCATGAAGATTCAACATCTTGCAAAATTCCAGTTAGTGTAAGTGTTGATTAAATGTTTTTTGATGATTTAATTAGCTTTTTCTTTTGCAATTAGGTCAAATTAATTGAAATTAAAAGCTATCAATGAATGTAATATATTATTGGTTTATTTAAAAATGAATATTGATAAATTATTTTGTATAATAGTTATTGGAGTAAATTAAATATTAAATGGTAATTTGTATATTGTTTTTTTTTAGGCTGATACAACGACATTTGGCAGTGATCCAATATCAGAATGTAAGTTGGTAGAAGTTAAATTGGACGAGTGTGGTAATGTGTCAAGTAAAACACCTCAATTGGGTGAAAGTCCACAAAGTACAAGCAGTAATATTATTGTTAGTCCAAAAAGTCCAGATTATCCAACACCAAGAGTATCAACAACACCACAAAGTCCAGATACAACTTATGTACATTCAAATATATCAATGGATACAGCAAAATGTCCATTAAATGAAACAACAACAACAACAACATCTTCATCAAAATTAATAGACAATTGTGATGAAAAGTTATTATTAATAAAAAATAATCAAATTAAACAAGAACCACCAGATAAAATATCTGAAAGTGATAATAATAAATACAGTGATAATAAAGAATTTTTGTGTAATTCATCAGTGAAAAATGAGGCATCAAGAACTCAAGTGTTATCATTAAATTCAACATCAACATCATCAACAATAATATTACCAGTTGAAAAACAAAATAAAGAACATAATGAACGACCAAGATGTTCACGTTGTTATAAAAGAAGTAAAATAAAAAGAGCATCAATTGGTGTACAGTGTAAACGTGATCGTAGTAGTCATTCATCATCAACAACAGCAACAACAACAACAACAACAAATAAATCACATACAATAAAACTTCCAATTCCATTAACTGGTTCAAATGTAAATTTACGATTAACTTTAGAAACAAAAAATTGTAAAACACTTAATAATAAAAAAATAAGTAAACAATTTGATCAACTTGAAGGTTTAAAATATCGTAAATATATACATATTGATACATATCCAAATGGTGGTGCAACAGTTGTACATATGTATCAAGATGAAATTGATGTATTATCAAAAAAAGAAATAGAAGAACTTGGAAATGAATTTTTTAAAGTTGTATTTGGTGAAGATGATAATGGTAATGCATATAATGTTATGGGAATTGTACACAATGCAGCATCATATTTACCAGATTTATTAGATCATATGGCTGATAATTATTCAACGTTAACTGTTAAAAATGGTATATTAGGACGTAATAGTGATATTGAAACAACAACAATGTTACAATATAAAGAACAAGTTTATAAAGCATATAATAATGGTACAGTACGTTATGGTCCATTGCATCAAATAAGTTTAGTTGGTACTGTACATGAAGAAGTTGGTGGTTATTTTCCTGATTTACTTCAACGTTTAGAAGAAAATTCATTTTTAAAAATGACAATGCCATGGGGACCATTGTCTGTTGTTAAAATGGAAACACCACAAGAATCAAATGATGGTCCAATATTATGGATAAGACCTGGTGAACAATTAGTACCAACAGCTGAGATTAATAAAAGTCCATGTAAACGTAGAAGAACTGGTATTAATGAATTAAGAAATTTACAATATCTTCCACGTTTAAGTGAAGCCAGAGAATATATGTTTGAAGATCGTACAAGAGCACATGCTGATCATGTTGGACATGGTCTTGATAGAATGACAACAGCTGCTGTTGGTGTACTTAAAGCAATACATGGTGGACAAACATATGATTCAAATAGAATAACAAAAGATGTTGTTGCATTTTATGCTGGTGATTTTCCAGATCTTGTTGAAAAATTACAACTTGATCTTCATGAACCACCAATATCACAATGTGTACAATGGATTGAAGATGCTAAATTAAATCAGCTAAGAAGACAAGGTATACGTTATGCAAAAGTTAATTTATATGATAATGATATTTATTTTCTTCCAAGAAATATTATACATCAATTTCGTACAATATCAGCTGTATCAAGTATTGCTTGGCATGTTAGATTAAAACAATATTATCCAGATACATCATCAAATATTAAACATAATCGTACAATACCTGAAAATACAAATCATTTTAAAGAAAAAAAAAATGATATAACAACATTAACAAATGTATTAGTTGATGAACAAAAAGAAAATACAGATAGACAACATATGGCTGAAAAAAAAGCTAAAGAAAGAGCTGCTGAATATCATCTTCAGATCATTAAAAAAAAGTGAACATGATAATGATCAATCAAATAAAGTATTAAGTAGTAGGTTTAAAAAAAACATAGTGATAGACACATTAAGTCGTTCAGTTAAATCTGATCATCGAACAAGTACAAGTAGTTCTGATAAAAAAAAACATGATAGTCATCAAAGTCAAAAACGTTCAATAAATCATCATACGAGTTCAAGTAAACAAGAACACAATGATGATAATAATTTTGAAACAACAACAGCAACAGCAACAATAACAACTAAAATTGATGAAAATATTGTTGATAAAACAAACTGTGAAACTACAACAACGCCAACAGTATCAACAGCAACAGTAACAGCAACGACGTCGACGACAACAACGCCAACAACAGCACCAGCTTCACCATGTCAGTCTATTCAAGAAGATACAATACTACCTGTTGATAATAATCAAGAAAATAAAATAACAACAATTGATAAAGAATTATTATTATCACGACAATCAATTGGAAAAATTTATGCAAAAGAAGTTGTTGATAAAGCTCTTGAAATAGCAATATATAAATCAAAAACAGATGTTGTTGAAGATGGTGGTGTTGATGAAATTTGTCAATCATTAAGATTAGCTGTAACAGAATCTTCCAAACCTATTATTGATAAAATTAAAATAGAAATATATGAATTTTATCATGAAAAATATAATTCAACAATATTAAATTTTAATGAAAATCTTGAAATACTTGAATCTGAAACTTTAAAAGCATTTTTTTCAGAAATGGAACTTGCTACTGAAAATGCTGTTAAAGCATTAATTGAAATGGCAGAAGAAGAATCTAAAGAAAGAATTAAAAAAAATATTTTAATTGAAGAAAATACAACACCACCACCTTTGCCATTATTATCACCACCGCCACCACCACCTCCTCCTACTTCTCCACCTCCACTTCCGCCACCACCACCACCGCCATCATCACCTCCACCGCCTCCACCACCACCTCCTCCCCCAACAACTCCACCACCTCTACCACCATCACCATCTTCAGAGCCAACAGAAAAAGTACAAAATAATATCGAGATCTGGCCGGTACCAGAAAATTCAATAATTCAATCAATACCAATTCCTATTGATAATAAAAAATCAACAATTGATACAAAAACAAGAGATGAAAAATCATTAAACACAAATGAAATTATAAAAGATCATAGAGATAAAAAAGATAAAGAAAGAAGACACAGAGAAAGAAAAGATAGACGAGAAAGAGATCATAAAAGACATCGAGATAAAGAATTTTCTTCATCAAAACATAAATCAAATAAATCTGATCATTCATCATCATCACCGTCATCATCATCATCATCAAGTAAAGATGATAAAAAATTTGATAAACATAAAAAAGAATCAAAACATCATACAGATAAATCTAAAAGTATATCATCATCAACATCATCTTCAAGTAATCGTGATGAAATAAAAAATCAAGACAATTCAACTACAACATCATCAACATCATCAGGACATAAAAGAAAAACATTAAATAATTCTGGCAATAAAGATGATGTCAAAAGATTATGTACTGGTGATGGTGTTAATGGTTCAACGTGAATAATTAAAATAAACATCACAAAAAACATAAAAATCAACTATTTTTTTTTTTCTTTTTTATCAATTTAATAATAATATATTAATCAATTTAATAATAGTCATCATAGAAAATTGAATAATTTATTATTAATTAAATTTATTTATAATAATTATTTTATACAACAAAAAAAAATAATGGATTTGCGACGATAATTCTCAGTGATACATCCAAAAATTGGTATTACCTTGTAAATATAAATTTTTTTTTTTTTTTTTTTTTTCAATTATATAAATAATAATACAGTAATTTAAATTATTTATGAAAAATTACATATTTTATTTATTATTAGTATATATAAATATATATTTAATATATTGTAATATTAACAGAATTATTATTTTCTTTTTTTTTTTTTTTGTATTTTGCTTTGCTGCAATTTATATCAACATGATATTAAATTTTTTTTTTTTCCGGTGTTTGTATAATGTACATCTTAATTATTATTATATTATTATTAAGTACATATATATAAATAAACAATACAATATATACAAATGAGTATATATTTATTTTTTGTTAATGAAAATATTGGTAGAACAGCGAGTATCTTTTGGAGAAATGAATTTTTTAAATTGTCTCAATGATAGGACCAAAATTAACGTCGTTTTTACAACAATAATATTGTCTTTCAAAGTTTCAATGATATTTTCTTTTTTTATTTATTTATCTTCTTTTTATAATGCTTATTATTATTTATTTAATTTGATATGCCAAATTGTGTCAATTTTACTATTAGTAAAATGTTTTTCGATTTTTGAATAATTTAAAGATGAAGCTTTTATGGAATTAATTTGTTTTTCGTTTGATAGCAAAGATATCAAATGGTGCATATAAAAAAAAATATATATGATATATAATAAATACAAAAAATATATAAATACAAGTTGGAAACAGTATTTGTAAATATTTATAGGTATATATGAAAAATATTTATGCGTGAGGTAATTGAAGTTGAAATTAATTTGTTGAAAAATTTTTGATTCTGCTGATTTTGTTGTCTTTAAATTGAGCAACAGTTTTTTTTTTTTTTTCAATCAAAACAAAGAGGTTTATAAGAGACTTGACCAGCAGGGTTTTGAAATTTCTAATGAATTTATTTTGAGAATAATACGTCATATATACACAGCCTAATAAAAGAGTAGTTATTACATTACTGTAATTATAATAATTAAAATAAAATTTAATAATCACATTAAATATAACAAATAAAAAAAAAAAGAATTTTATAATCAGACGTATATTATAGAAATAAAATGAAAAAGTGTTAAAAAGTTTATGTAGATATTTATGATGCACTGAGATATGCACCACAAATTCGTTGCAATTATTCGTTGAATTTGCAATGTCTAAATGTTTGAATAAAAATCTATTCGATATGTATATATTTTGTAAATAACTAAATGTCAAAAATGAAAAAACTTTAGAATAAAACAAATATATAAAAATTGATTAAAATGTATAAAGTATTTTTTGATTTTTTTTTTTTTAATTCCAGGAAAAAAATTACATGAAAGGATGTGAGTTTTGCTTGCTTGCATACATTTTCCTATGTGGAAAAATATTTCGTCAATTAGATTTTTCCTTGGAGGCATTTTTCCGCAGTTAAATTTGTTAATTATTAATATATTTTTTGTGTTAGAAAAAAAGGTAAAGGTATTTTTATAAGACTGTCTAAAAGATCAACAAAAAAATAATTTATAAATCTTAAATATTATTTAAAAATCTAATTGTTTATAATTTTTTTAAAAGCTCAACTTGAATGAGTTGAATTTTCAATAGCGGAAAATGGATATGCGGAAAATTGAGTTTCGAATCGAATAAAAATTTCTGCGCCTAGTGCATATACGAGTTTGTGCGCAGATGAGCAATTTCTACTCCAAAATAATTTCGAAATTTTACTATTTGCTGTCAAATAAGTCAATAAAATATTTTACTATGATTATTTAAATTACGTAGGACATTATATAATGTTAAAATAAATAATTAAAAATTATTATTGCTAATAAATAAACAATGTAAATTTACCTTAAACAGTTCAGTTGCAAGATGGATGACATGGAGAAAACGTCAATACATTTTGTATTTCGAAAAATTTATTTGTTATTAAATTGAATTCGATTATACTTAATTTGTAATGTTTATGAAAATATATATGTGTGTAAGACAGATGTAAAATGTGTTTTTGATAAAAAAATATTTGTATTTTATTTATTATTTAATATATAAAAATTAAAAAATTAAAAAAAGTTTTCTATTATTATAAATTTGTGATTAAGATGGCTGAATTTGTACGCGGTGGTCCTAGCGTATCAAATAGCTCAAAGGTATTAATATTAAATTTATTAATTAAATTATTTTATCCTTTAAATTAAAGTTATTATAATTTTTCTGTATAAATTTTTAATGATATATATTTCTTTGTGTTTGAAAATGCAAACAAAAAAATTAGTCATTGTGTGTGAAACAATCATTTTTTTGTGATAAAGAAAGAGAGAAAAAAAATAAAATAAATTAGTCATCATCATTAACAACAGGAAGAGTAAATGATTAAATTGTATATTTTTTTTTTTTTTAGACTGGTTTTCAAATTGATCATCCAAGTAAAGGTGGATCACCAAGTACTGGTAGTGAAGATGGAGGTCCAAATGAATCATTCAATGTTGAAAATGAATTTGATCCATTTCTTGAAAATATACCAGATGATTTGCAAGACATGGAAGAGCCAGATAGTAGAAATAATACACTACTTACAGCTCCACCAGAAAATCAGTAAATATATTTATTTATTTTTCTTTATAATATTTAGCTTGACATATTTTAAATGTTATTTATATTTTTTAAAACAACTAGATGGTATCATGGACGTCTTGATAGATTCACATCCGAGGATAGACTATGGGATACAAATAAAATGGGAAGTTATTTAGTACGTGAAAGTGATAGAAAACCAGGAAGTTATGTATTATCATATCTTGGTCGTACAGGAATAAATCATTTTCGTATAACAGCTGTTTGTGGTGATTATTATATTGGTGGACGTCAATTTAATAGTTTATCTGATTTAGTTGCTTATTATACACATTGTTCGGATTTATTAAAACGTGAACGTCTTATTAATCCAATACCACCACCAGAACCAGTTAATGATAAAAAAAGAATTGTTGCAATATTACCATACACAAAAATGCCAGACACTGATGAGCTGAGTTTTCAAAAAGGTGATATATTTTTTGTTCACAATGACATGGGTGATGGTTGGCTATGGGTTACAGCACATAGAACTGGTGAACAAGGTTTAATATTTCGTGATTTAGTTGATGATTTAGATGAATCAATTGATCCAAATACTGTATTTTCATGGTTTCATCCAAATGTAACTAAAAGTGAAGCTGTTGATATGCTTGTTAAAGCTGGTCCTGGTAGTTTTTTAGTAAGACCATCAGATAATAGTCCTGGTGATTATTCATTATTTTTTCATATTAATAATCAAATACAAAGATTTAGAATTGAAAAAAAAGGTGTACGTTATTTAATGGGTGGTAGAACATTTGAATGTCTTGATGCTGTTATTAATCGTTATCGTAAAGAACAAATTGTCGAGGGACATACATTGGTACAAGCTATGGTTACTGATCCAGATGGTAGTGTACGTGTTAATAGAGAAATTCAACATGCTGAAAAAATATATGCAACATTACGTGAATGTCGTGAACAATCTGGTGTTAAAAAAACAAAAGGTATTAAAATGCAAGGTTATTTAGAAAGAAAATCAGAAAAAAATAAAAAATGGAAATCATTATATTTTGTTCTTGTTGTTGATGCATCAGATACACATCTTTATTTATATGATAATCCAAAAAGAACAAAACCAAAAGGTCTTATTGATTTAAGTTGTGCATATTTATATCAAGTACATGAAAGTGTATTTGATAGACCACATTGTTTTCAAATTGTTGAACGTGCATTACCATGTTTATCAACAATAACATATTTATCATCAACAAATTCTGAAATATCACAAGAATGGATTAATTCAATAAAACCATTATGTGTATCACAGCTAACAAGATCACCAAAAGTATCACGTTTACGTGAATTAAGATCATTACATTTACATATATTAGATGCACATAGATTACCATATAAATTAGTACCAAATCCATTTATAATAATTGCATTAAATAATGTTAAAGTTGCACGTACTAAAAGTAAAACTGGTACACAACCATTATGGGATGAAGAATTTATACTTGAAGATGTACCATCAGATGTTATGAGTTTTTCATTGACATTATATAATCGTGGTAAAAGAAGTAAAGATACTGAAGTTGCTGAGGTATCTGTTGAATTAACAAATTTACCAAATGGTGAAGAAATTGATGAATGGTATCCATTAGCTGGTGTAACACCAATTGGTGAATGGGGTGCATTACGTTTACGTATACGTTATAGACATGATTTAGCAATGCCACCAGAAGAATATAGTCCATTACAACAATTATTATTAGATCCTGAATTACATGTTGTACGTGCATTAGCTGATGTTTGTCATCTTGATCGTGTACCACTTGCTAATAGTCTACTACGTATATTTAAACGTGAACGTAAAGAAGCTGATTTATTACGTTCATTAAATCAAGCTGAAGTTGATAAAGAAGATGAAACACCAACATTATTTCGTGCTGCAAGTTTAACAACAACATTAATGGATCTTTATATGAAATCAGTATGTACGTCATTTTTAAAAGTTGCATTACGTGATACTATTGTTAAATTAATTGATAGTAAACAAAGTTGTGAACTTAATCCAACTAAAATGGATTCACCAGAGGATGCATGTAGTAATGCTGAATTTTTATTACAAGTACTTGATGAAGTTACACTGAGTATATTTACAAGTCCTGATTCATGTCCAAAAACATTGAGATATATTTGTGGATGTTTACAAAGAGCTGTTGTAACTAAATGGCCACATGAACGTCTTGTTAGAACTCGTGTTGTAAGTGGTTTTATATTTTTACGTTTACTATGTCCAGCAATACTTAATCCAAGATCATTTAATTTAATTGCTGAGCCACCACCATCAGCTGCTGCTAGATCACTCGTTATGATTGCAAAGTGTCTACAAAATTTAGCAAATCTCGTTGAATTTGGAGGCAAAGAACCATACATGGAAGTTGTTAATCCATTTATATTAAAAAATAAAGAAAGAATGGTTGTTTTTCTTGATCAAATATCGGTAAATATTTTTTAACTAATTATTTTATTTAGATAATGAAGAAAAATTAATTTATTAATCTGTAATTGTTTGTAGAATATAACTGATAAACCAGAATCTGAAAGCAATGATCCACGTAACAAGACTAATTGTGTATCAGACACAGCAAGAGATCTAGCAACACTTCATCATATTTGTGTTTCACATTTACGTGAACTTCAAGTACTCTCAAAAACTCAGGTAAATATTCAACCAATTAATTCCTAAATTAATTGTATAAATAAAATAATTAATAATAATACTTTTGTTCTTCATTTAAGGCAACAATTAAACAGCTAGTTACTGTCACGGAAATGCTGAGTAAACATAAACAAAAATACATGGAAATGATACGGTAGTAATTTCAAAGATAAAATATATCCAAAAAAATAATGCATCGAAATACCAAACATAAATGGCGCATAATAATAGACTACGAAAGTCTATTAAATAAATACTTTTTAATTAATCAAACTATTAAGTCAACGAAAAAAATTGACATAAAAAAAAACAAATATTATTTTTTTTTTTCTTTTGAATCTCTAGGCTTTATACAAATAATTATGTTATACAAAAAAAAAAAATATATATAGATATATAAACAAAGTAGATATAAATGATTTTTTAAAATTTAAATTAAAAAAAAAAAAGCAGTTTAAAGAGAATCAAATGTATCAAGAGTAATTTTTGATGATTCAAATGACTATTGTTATTTGAATCATTAAAAATATTTATTGAGACAGTTGATTTTATTTAAGCTGCACTTTTTATTTATGGCTTTAATTGTTTAATTTGTTGACACTTAAATGTACGTTTTAATTTTTGCTTAAAGTGTATCAAATTTTTAAAACCAGAACTTCAATTTTCATCTTACAAACTTTACATTAGTCTTATTTTTTAGGTAATTTAATGATCTTTGTAACAATTACTCACACTTTAATTACAAAGCTCATTTAATCACCTAAAAATCCATATAAATATAACGAAAAAAAATTGATTAATTAATTAATTTGCAAATACATTCAAACTTCAACGAAATTAATTTATTCTTGTGAATAAAATAACTAAAATTAAATGAAAAAAAAATAAAACTGTATTTGTTATAATATAACAACAAAACAGTACAGTATCTAAATTTTAATTTGGTATTTTTTATTCTTAATTGAATAGATAAAAATACGTCTTCACTTGTATATCCGCCAAATGTGTATATTAATAATTTGGATAATTTTTCTATGGCCATAAAAAATGGCCCAATAATAATTTAAACCCAAATTATTTTTAAAATAATAATTATGTAACGCGCAGTAGTAATTAAAATGAAAAATAATAATAATACGAATTAAGTAATTCAATTAATAAAACGTAACAGACTGACGTGCCATTCTATTTCGTATGTGATTAGAAAATAGTTTATACATTATAAAAATGATCTATATATTATATACAATAATAAATATATATTTAGCATCAATAACATGACAGTGATATAGCGACATGCATAATGACGTAAATTAATGTACGATGATTTTATATTTACCTAGTTGCTTCGATAAAATAATCAAAATATAAAAATGTAATTTGATGTAATGTATAAGTCAAATTTTACACCAACCCCCTCTTCAAGGCACTAGGTAATTTTTTTATTTGTTTTTCTTTTTCACTTTTAATAAAAAACAAATTGATTTATATATAAACTTTTTTATTTATTTATTCAAATTAACTTATGACTAACTAATTAATTATTTCTTTGCAGAATTCACAGTTAAATGCCATCACATGGCATATTCAAAGATTAACTTTGATGATTTTTTTAAAATTATGATAATGATGGTACTTGAAAATAGTTATTAACATGTTATTATTTACTAAATTTTTTTTTTTTCTTTCATACGAAAACTAGTGAACACTATTTCATTATATGTATATTGAATTTTAATAATAGATTAATTTTTTGAGAAATATTTTTAAGCTAAAAAATTTACAAATTAAGAAAAATTTTTGTGGCAATTTTGCAGGCATTTAGTTTTGTCACAGAAAAAAAAATGAAAAATAGAAATAGCACTGAGTATAGACAAGGGATTATTATTTTCTTTTTTTTTTTCTTTTTCTTATGTATTTTATATTCACAAAATTTGCCGAAATAAAAATATATATATTTTTCATATTGCATAACAATTAGTTCAACAAGTTTGAATGGCAAAAAAGAATATAAAATATTATTTGAATAATCGTGATTAGAATTACATATTAAACAGTCAAAAAATGTAAATAAAAATTGATTAATTATTGGACAATATGAAACACTCGTGGCACATAAAAAAAAAATATTGCCATGAATTAATTTGCGCGTTGAGTTTAGAAATATTATTTGTTTGCAATGAAACTAGTTTAATAATTATTTGACAACACTTGTTTATGTTTTTTTCTTTTTTAAGAATAAAAATCTAAAGAGTATAAATTCATTTTGATATTATAAACATCACTGATATAAGAATTTGTTCATTGATTAATTGATTGTTGTTTTTTTTTGTAAAAAATTGTGCTATAGTCATTTGAAAATATCGAATCAAAGCAAGCTGCAACATATTTTAAGGCTTTTTACAATCTAAAACTTGCATATTATTATTTTTTGTTTAATTTGTCTTTGTTTTATTTACGTTAACTGGATTATTTAAAGAAGACAACATCGTATTCTTCTGTTGCTTGATGTACCATCACGTTTACGTCCCCAATTTTTTTTTCCACGATTATCTTTGTCTTTTTTTTTTTTTCGAATTTCTCTTACCTTAATAAAACAAAAAGAAATATTTTATTAAATTTATCATTAAAACAATAATATTTATAATTAATTTACCAAAGTGTAGAATGCATCATCAACACCCATTCTTGTTTTAGCTGATGTTTCAACAAATGGTACACCATATTGACGTGCAACTTCTCTTGCTTGTGTCATATTAACAGCCCATGATTGTTGTAAATCACATTTGTTACCAACTAGTACCATTGGTACTTCTTCTGCATCTTTAACTCTTTTTATTTGTTCTCTATAAGTTCCTATATCCTGTTATATTAACAACAACAAAAATTATAAACTCTGTTGTACTTTAAAGTGGCTATACATAAAAACACATTTCTTTTTTTGATGTTTCAAGTGTTTGTTATGTACCAATAGCTATGTTTATTGTTTAAATTAATAGTTGAATTATAATTACCTCAAAACTTTTAGCTGAATTTACTGCAAAAACTAATAAAAATCCTTCACCAGTTCTCATGTACTGATCTCTCATTGCACTGTACTCTTCTTGACCAGCTGTATCTAAAATATCCAACAAACATGTTTCTCCATCTATAACAACCTGCATAAATATAAATTAAAATTAATTAACATATTTCAATGATGTATTTCACAATAATATTACCTGTTTTCTGTATGAATCTTCTATCGTTGGATCATACTCATCAACAAAATGATTTTGTATAAGTTGTATTGTCAATGCTGATTTACCAACACCTCCAGCTCCAACAACAACTAATTTATATTCTGTCATGGTATTTTTTTATATTGTTGTCTATTATTTTTTTTAAATTATTGTTTATTAAATTTATTTTCCTTTGTTTCTATATAGTTAAATTTTTTTCTAAACAAAACAAATAACAACACAATAAAAATATTAATAATTAATAAACAAAATTACCTACATGTTGTTTACAATAATAATTTTTTTTTAAATATATATTATAATATAAAAAAAAAGTAAATAAATAAATACCAATAATTAATTTGCTCAAATGGAGTAAACTAGTAAATTTTTTGGAGCAAAATGTCGGACTTGTATCAAGTAACCATTATTGCTATTTCTTATGTAAAGAAGACAGCTGTGGTGCCCAATGGGCGTAACTTTTGTAAAATAATAAATAACTTACACTTGATACTCAAGACAACATCTCACTTTTTCTCTTGATTGTTTTTTTTCTTAGTCACTTATTGTTATGATGAGCACTGAGTCATTTGAGGCTAAGTCATCTGGATGTCAGGGTTGCCAATGAGCTCTACGGAATTTCAATAAAAAAGGGAGTTGTACAAATTACAATCTATGAAAAATTGAGTAAATTTTACTCTTTTTTTCTTTTGAAAATAAACTAATATTATTTGTTATTAAATATTTAACTGATGCATTTTTTTTGTTTCGAAATATTACATGTCATTTGATCAGGTACATTGAATTAATAAATTATTATTAAAGTTAATTATATTTAATATAATTATTAATAATATTATAAATTCACTTGTTGGGGAGGGGTGGTGGTGAGGGATACACTTGTTATCAAACACTTTGACACACATATGTAGCCAGAGCCACACACATGCACAATTGAGATGAGTTTCGAAATTTACGTTTCGAAATATTTTAAGATGGCGGCTTTTAGTAATATGTAATTTTTTTGTTGTGGTAACTTTGATGTTACATGATTATTTAAAAATATTTTTACAATAAAAATATAAAAATAAATATTTAGAGCGAAAAATAATAGCGAAATTTCTAGTGACGTAAATAGATGAACGATTGTTTTATTTCTATCAAAGTTTTTCAAATGAAATAATCGAAAAAAAAAAATATAAAACAATTAATAATGTAATTTGATTAGTCAAATTTTTTAAATGTAATTATTTTTATTTGTTTTTCCAGAAGAGAATAAATTAAATTTGATATAAAGGATTGTTTTTTTTTTTTTTTTTTTTTTAAAAAATTAAGCTGTTGTCATTAAAAATAATAAATCAAAGACAAGCTGCAAAATGTATACGTTTTAATGTTTTTTAAAATCTAAATATTGTATATTATTGTTTTGTCTTTTGTGTATTTCTTTATTTAATAATATAAGTTAAAGAATTGAACATCGTTTTCGGAGTGATCTACGATTATTTGGACAATTTTTGACTTTTTCTTTTCGTATTTCTCTCACCTTAAACATTATAGTGTATTTTATTAAATTATTAATACAAAAATATATTAAAAATATTTAAAATTAATTTACCAAATTGTGAAATGCATCTTCAACACCACATCGTGTTTTAGCTGATGTTACAAAAAATGGAAAACCATATTGACATGCAAGTTCTTTTGCTTTTATAATATCCACATCCCATGGTTTTTGTAAATCAGACTTGTTACCAACTAATACCATTGGTACATTATCTCTATCTTTAACTCTTCTTATTTGATTAATGAACGTTTCAATTTCCTGTTAATAAAAATAACAAAAATTATATACTATCACGACTGTAAAGCCATTTGATATTTTTTAAAATTAATAATTTAAATATATACATAAAAACTTTCTTCCAAATTTAATGCAAAAACTAATAAAAATCCTTCACCAGTTCTCATGTACTGATCTCTCATTGCACTGTACTCTTCTTGGCCAGCTGTATCTAAAATATCCAACGTACATGTTTCTCCATCTATAACAACCTGCATAAAAATAAATTAAAATCAACTAACATGTTCCAATGATGTATCAATTAATTTAATTTAATTTTTACATTTTTATTTTCCACTATCATTTAAATAAACTCTCAAGATAATTTAATAATTACCTGTTTCTTGTATGAATCTTCTATCGTTGGATCATACATCTCTATAAAATGATGGTGTGTAAATTGTATTACCAATGAAGATTTACCAACAGATGCAGCTCCAACAATAACTAGTTTATATTCTTGCATGGCTATTTTTTTAATTGTTGTCTATCAAATATTTTTTATAAATATTTTCAGCAATTATTAATATTATAAAAAAAGTAAATAAATAATTAATGTTTTTAATTATTGTAAATGACAAACACAGACTGAGTGTTACTCTCGACAAAAAAGTATCAAAAATATTATTGACTTCCTTATTCAATTTTTTTTTCCTTCTTATTTTGTTGGTCACTCATTTTTATGATAAGCAATTAAAAAAAAAAAAACAGAGATAAGCCATTCGACACTTGAACATCTAGATGTATGCATTTTCCTTGTCACAAAAATATATTTTATCAGTTAACAATATCTTAATTGGATTTTGACTTGGTAATTTTTTTTCATTGCAACACGAATTTTTGCATAAATGATTAATTTTTTTCTCGTTTGATAATATTTAGAATAGTTATTATTTTTATAATTAAAATACATATATAACAGACTAATTTTTTAATAATAAAATAATTAATTAATAACATAATTTTTTATTATCCTTAAATACAACAATATATTAAAAAAATTTATAAATAATTTACATGAACTCTTGTATAAACGATTTATTTTTTTTTCTAATTTAACTTTTATAAATAAAATTTGCTCAGATAGTTTTTATTTTATAGCAGCTTAATATTTCGATAATTTTTTCCGCTCGATTTCGAATTTCGTTACACAAATCTAGTGACATTTAAAAAACATACATAAAAAGAAGACAGGGATTTTTAGTTTTTCAATTTCCATGACCTTGGCTTATGTCAAAATATTATTATTATTATTTCAAGTATAAACAAAAACAAACAATGTTTGAATTGGAGCTAGCTACATGTCAAAAGTTTGACAAAATCAATATAAATAATAATAAAGATAATGTTTGAAATAAAAAATAAAATTGAGGTCATAATTATTAAACGATATTAAGAGTAAGGAACTATCAAGTTAAAAACGAAATTAAAAAATGACACTTTATTTTGATATTCGTGTACAAAATCCAGAAACATCATCAATAAATACATTATCAAGTTGGCATAATAATTTTCCACTTCTTGCTGTTGGTTCTTATTCACAAGATAAAGGTGGTTTTGTTATTGTATATGATGATCAAGGTGAGCCATTGCAAGATGTAGAATCATCACCAGGTGATTCATTATCACAAGTAACAGCATTATGTTGGCATCCAGAAAAACGTTTATTAATATCTGGTTGGGAAACTGGTGAATTAAAAATATGGCCAGGTGATTCTGGTACATGTGAATATAAAATAACAGCAACACCACATAAAGATCCATTATCCATACTTCAATGGAGTCAAAATGGTGGTAGATTTGTATCAGCTGATACAGCTGGTTCAATTGTTGGATGGAAAATTGATACAAGAGGCCAGTTATTTGTAACATTTCATCATGAACTTAAAGAATCATTTACACATATTATTTTTAAATTATCACAAACAACAACAACAACAACATCAATAGCAACAACTTCAAAACAATCAATGGATATTACAGAACTAGCAAAAGCTGCTGTTGCTGGTGATGAAAGAGCACTAGATTTATTTAGTACATGGAGACCAAGAACAGCTCATACAACAATTAATACTCAAAAAGATAATCATGCATTTTATATTGGTTCAACAAGTGGAACAATTTATTATATTGATGCACCAGGACAATGTATTGAAGTATTAAATACTGGTGGTTTAAATATATTATGTATGTTATATCATCAAACAAGAGATTCAATTGTAATATTAACTGAAGGTTTAAATATTGCTAATTATCAAGTTGATTCATCAACTGGTCGTCTTACAGAATTAACCAGAGTTAAATTAAATGGTAAAGGTGATATATCAAGACTTGGTCCAGTTTTATGTTGGATTAAAACAAATACAATTGCTATTTTAACTGGTGATATTGGTATAAGATGTTGGGATGTATATACCGGTGATACATATGTTCTTCAACCACCAGAATCATTAACTGGTAATATAGCAACACCACAAGAAATATGTACAAGTTTATCATATTGTAAATACAATGAAACACTTGCTGCTGGAACAAATTTAGGCACAATATATTTATGGAAAAAAAAAAATTCATCAACAACTGATGAATATGGCTGGCCAATAATACCAAGCACTTGTACAGTACATGGTACAGTTAAACAATTAACATGGGGTGGTACATTATTGAGAAATCCATTAATTGCTGTTAATTGTTTAACAAATGTATTTATATTACATCAACAAACAATGTGTGCTGTATACAATGAAAATGTATGTGCTAGTCAAATAGCACCAATGCAAATTCTCATTGAAACAGATAAAAAATCATGTACATTAAAAACTGATCTTCAAGTACAAATTTTAGGTGTTAATAAAAATTATATTGCTGTATCATCATGTAGACAAATTGGTGTTTATAAAATAATACATAATACAGATAATATAAATACAATTGTTATTGGTACATTTAATTGTGATACTGAAAAAATATTAATTTATGATGATGTATTAATTATATTAACACCAATTGTCATTCAATTAAGATCACTTGATGGAATAATAATACAAACACTTCCAACTTTACCTGAAGAAGGTGAACCAATAACAATGGAACTTACTGGTAAATATTTAACAGTTGCATCATTAAATGGTATATTAAAAATATGGGATGTTGGTAAAAGAGAAGCTAAATTACATACACGTGCATTAACAGTTTATGAAGCAATTGATGATTTTGCTGAAATTATTGAAGCTAAATGTAATGCTGATTGTCGTTGTGTATCAATAACAATTGCCATGACAAATTTAATGCCAAGTTCAATATTATATGTATGGGATATTGAGGGTGATCAAATTTATGAATTTGATTTTTCAAAATTAGAAATAAATAATGAACAAACAAATGTTAAGCTAAAATCAAGACTTGTTACTGCTCATTATTGGGATACAAATGAACCACGTGTATTAATATGTAGAGCACAAAAAATTGATAAAAAAAAAAATTCATTAAATAAAAAAAAACCTGATAATAATCATGGTGATGATAATGTATTATTGGTATCATTATTTGCAACACCTGATAATGGTATAACTGTACAAGATATAAGACCAATTAAAGATCAAAATTGTCGTTTACTTGGTGTACAATGTCCTGATATAATTCTATTAAATCCAGATATGGCAATAACAGATGGAAGTAAAATAACAAAATTATTAATGCATGAATTTGAAGAACTTGGTGATTGTGATGATAATGTTAAAAAAGCAATAATGGATTTTAGTTATTATATTAGTATGTCAAATATGGATGAAGCATTTAAATCAATAAAAACAATTAAAAATCAAAATGTATGGAAAAGTTTAGCTAAAATGTGTGTTAAAACAAAACAATTTGATATGGCTGTATTATGTTTAGGTCATATGAAACATGTTAGAGGTTCACGTGCACTAAGACAATCAATGCAAGATTCATCATTAAGCCTCGATGCTAAAATTGGTATACTTGCTGTTGAATTAGAACTTTATAATGATGCTGAACGTTTATTTCGTGAAGCAAATCGTCTTGATTTGCTGGGTTATTTATATGAATCATCAAATAAATATACAGATGCTATAACATTAGCTAAAAATGAAAATAAAATACGTGAAAAATTAAGTTATTTTAATTATGCAAAAGCACTTGAATCAAATCGTGATATTGATAAAGCAATTGAAATGTATACAAAAGCTGATTGTCATAGATTTGAAGTACCAAGAATATTATTAAATCGTCCACAAGAACTTTATTCTTATTTATCAAATTCTGATGATCCGTAAGTTTAACATCACCAACTCAATAAATTTATTTTTATTAATTATATATTTTATTGTTTTACAGGGCAATTAAAAAATGGCATGCACAGTATGTAGAATCAAAAGGTGATATGGAAGGTGCACTACGTCTTTATGAAGCAGCAAATGATACACTTGGTGTCGCAAGAATATTATGTTATTTAGGCAGAGAAGAAGAAGTTAATGAACTTGTTATGAAAACAAATCATGCTGTATCAGCTTATCATTTAGCTTCACATTATGATTCCCTAAATGATCCACAACAAGCTGTACATTTTTATACAATTGCTAAAGCATATAATAATGCAATTAGAATATGTAAAGAACATAATATGATAGAAGAATTATGGCCATTGGCTATGCTTGCATCAAAACAAATACAATTTGATGTTGCAAAATATTATGAAGAAAATGATAAACCAGATAAAGCTGTATTACTTTATCATAAAGCTGGTATGATACCAAAAGCACTTGATCTTGCATTTAGTACACAACAATATGATGCACTTCAATTAATAACAATGGATGTTAATGCACATTCTGATCCATCATTAATACTTAAATGTGCTGATTTTTTTGTTAAAAATAATCAAATTGAAAAAGGTGTTGATTTATTAGCAACTGGAAAAAATTATTTACAAGCACTTGATTTAATTCAAGAAAATAATATTACAATGACTGATGAATTAGCTGAAAAGTTAACAATAAATAAAATTGATAATGACATGGAAAATGATGGTTTTCGTATAAAAATATTAGAAAGAATTGGTGAAATTGCATTTAATCAAAGTAATTATCATTTATCAACTAAAAAATTTACCCAAGCTGGTAATAAATTACGTGCAATGAAAGCATTATTAAAATCAGGTGATACTGAAAAAATATGTTTTTTTGCACAAGTATCACGTCAACGTGATATTTATATTATGGCTGGTAATTATTTGCAATCATTAGATTGGCAAAATAAGCCAGAAATATTAAAGAATATTATTAGCTTTTATTCAAAAGGTAAAGCTATGGATTTACTGGCAAATTTTTATGTTGCATGTGGTCAAGTTGAAATTGATGAATTTCAAAATTATGATAAAGCACTTGATGCAATTAATCAAGCATCAAAATGTCTGTCAAAAGTAACAACTCCACGTGATCCAGAAATACAAAAAAGAGCTATTGAAGTTGTTAATACAAGAATGAATATTATAAAACGTTATTTAGATATTAAAAAAATGTTTAATCGTGGTGATACTGATATGGCTATTGCACAAGTACGTCAATTACTTGATGCATATGGTAATGATTTGGAAGAATCAGTTAGACGTGGTGATTTATTTTCAACAATAACACAGCATTATGCTGATAATGGTAATATTGAAAAAGCAAGAGCTTCAATTGAAGAACTTAAAAGACTTGTTCCTGGTATTAATTTAACTTATTATTATAATGAAAATTTACTTGAACTTCTTGGCTATCAAATTAATATACAACGTGAAGAAAGTATTGACAATGACGATGGAATTGAAGAACTTTTAGGAGAATAATAGAAGTTTTTTCTTTTGTTATTTTTAACAACACAATTTACACTTTAAAAATAAAAATATATCTACACAATCCGTCCACAGTTTGTGATAATTTATAATTCAATTAATATGTAAAAAAAATATAATAAACATATCGAAATTTTATTAATAAATTTTTATTTCAATTAAACTTAAATACTAAACATTTTCAAGATTTTATTTTTGTTTATTTGACATGTCAAATTAACAATAATCATTTGAATTATGTGGTCATACTTTTCAACAAGTATGAAACAATAGAAAAAAACAAAAAAAAATAGCAAAAATTATATCTAAGAAAAAGAAAAATTAATAAATAAAGGCAAAATGAAAAATAAAAAAAAATAAATGCTAAATATGTAATGACGATTGATTGATTGATTGATAAGACTGTTATAAAAAAATATTTTACTATTATGAGTTATTAATCATGTCATACACGTGTTTAACTGAGAAAATTTCAAGTAAAAAAAAAAAAAACTTATAAATCTTAATTAGCTAAAGTATAATTAATGATTTATGGAGTTGGTTTTTTGCATGGTGATGCAGTCTCAGCTTCTGGATCTTCATTTTTACGTTTTTTACGAACAAGATGTGATATATCACTTGCTGGTTTAGCTGTTGGTACTGGAGCAGTTGTTGTATCAGCACTTGTTGATGTACCAGCTGAACTTGGTCCAGCTCCATTTGTACTACCACTACTAGCTTGTTTTTTAATTCCTTCAATAACAAGTCTACATGCTTCTTGTTTAAAATCTTTCATATCAGCAATTTTTTCCAATATTTCAGGTAATAATTCTTTAAGTTCAGCAATTTCACCTTCATTTTTTTTAACTGATTCATTTGTAGATTCTAATTCTTTTATTCTTGCTTCAAGTAATGTTGTGGCTTTATTAAAATGACTTATACTTTTATCAAAATCATTTGTTAATGAATGTGCTAAACCAAGTTGATAATTTAATTCAGCCATTGATCTTGGATCAAGTGGTTCAATAGTTTCAAGTATTGTTAGAGCATTTTCTAAATCAGCAATAGCAACTTCTGGATTACCACTTTCCATAGCAACTTCACCAAGAAGTCTGTGTGCTTCAGCAAGTTGTTTTATACCAGTTTTACCACGTTTTGAAAATACTATTTTTGCAAGTTCAAGTACTTCCCAAGCAACTTGTAAATCAATTCCACGACCAGCATCTTCTTCATTAACATCATCGGCATCTTCTTCATCATCACCAGCAGCACCATTTGCCTCAGCATTACCATTTTTACCATTTGAAACTGGCTCATCTTTACTTGAACCAGGTAAACTTTCATCAATTTTTTCTTCTTTTTTTTCATCAGCTTTTACTTCTTTTTTTTCATCAACTTTTTCTTCTTTTTTTTCATCAACTTTTACTTCAGTTTTATCATCAGCCTTTACTTCACTTTTATCATCAGATTTTTCTTCTTTTTTATTATCATCATTAACAATTTTTTTATTTTCAGATTCTTTATCATCTTTTGATTTTTCAATTTGATCTGTTTTTTTATCTGTTGAAGCATCTTTAACATCACTGGTAGTTGATTCAGGTTCTTCTTTTTCATCATCATTATCTTCATCATCATCATCAACTTCAACATCTTCATCACCTTCTTCTGTGCCTGGTACACCATCACCAAGTACTCCAGCTTCTTCACGTGCTAATCCAAGTAATGCACGACCATAAAGAAGATATGGTTCACCAAGTTCATCACCACAATCTCCATGTTTTTGAGATAATAATTCTAAACCCTCAGCAAATGCTGTTACTGCTGCAGTGTAATCACGAACAAGTAAATGTCTTTTTCCTTGTGATATTGCCGCTGCGGCATCCGTAAATGGTACATGTTCAGTAACGTCTGCCATTCTGCAATTAAAAAAAAAAAAATAATAAATACCTTTATCAATTCTTAAATAATTAATTACAAACAAATTATTATACTAAATTTTTTGTGCATTGAAGCATCCATATTGGTGTTTTAATTAAATTCTAATTAAATTTATTTTCATCTATTTTTATTCAACTATATTTTGTTGATGATAGTCTTGCTTTTAGTATCTTGAAATGCTTTTTTTTCTTATTTATTAATTTACGATACGGTCGATTTTTTGTACATCATATTGAAGACAACGCGCAGATGCTTTTGAGTCGCAAGTCAGTAGGGAATATCTATATAACAGCCACCCCACCACCACCACCACCACGACTAGCATTATCACCACCAACCATTTGAACAGTTTGTACACGTTTTATACGACAGTGGGTGCTTGGGCACCACCGGTGATGGAGCCATCAAGTGTAGCTAGAAATCCAGCACCACGTCTTGTATTTTTAATTGTAACATTGTCACTCACATTAGCAGGTGAGATATCTTAATAATCATTTGTTAAATTTAAGACTGATCTATTTAAGCCAAGCAAAAAAATTAATAAATTGTTTATTATTTTTAAACAGCTACTGGTCTACTGTGTGGTGCAATAATGTCAGATCATTGGGAAGAAGTTGGATGGGACAAAGATGCATTAAAAAAATCAAATATCACTCCCACGTGGTACTTAAATGGACAAGTTGCAATGTTAAATTCACCAACACGTTATCACAGTAATAGACAAACTTTTCTTGTACCAATGCATGGTGGAATTTGGACCATGTGTGTTTCTTTAACCGGTGAGTTTTTTTTCAAATCAATAATGTAATTTAAGTGAATAAATAAATTAAGTAAATGTAACACAGATAATAAATTTAAACAACCCCCAACAGGGAATTCGTAGACAATGAAACAGACAGTTAATTTATACTGCTAATTTATCTCTTTTTTTTTGAAGGGTAAATAAAAATTGTTAAGATAATAATATAAAAAATAAAAAACTATGGGTTAAAGTCCTTCATGAATTTGGCAAAATGCCCAAATGGTTTTACAAATTTTTTTAAAAATATATTGCAACTAGTATTATGCTAACAAAGAACATGAGCTTTTTTTATTTTTTATTATTTATAACTTTCATATGCAGTATGTTTTATTATTTTTTATCTTCGACACATTGGTTTTTATTATTGCTTGATGTTATTTTTATTTATTTAAATATTAAATTTTTACATGCAAGCTCAAAGTACTATGTACCACCTTGACTTTGCTCGAGATATCGATCCATTCATGATTACTATCTAAATAGCAAAAAGTATTCTCTTGCTGAGAATATATATTGCGTGATTACTATTTTTTTTTTTTTTTTTTACTAGCTTGTTTTGTTGATGCTCTATTTAACGAGATTTCAACGTGACGATTAATCCAAAAATAAAAAAATAAATGAGGAAAAAAAAAAATGTATAATTAAATTTACAATGAGAGTCAATCAATTGTTGATTAAATATTTTAGAATAAATAAAAAGAAAAGCAATTAATTTAAAACAGTATAAATTAAGCTTCAGGGGATTTATTTCGAAGGTTTTATGTTCAAGTTAAAAAACCAATATCATTCGACAAATACACCTGTGTATTTATCATCACGCTGAGGGAAAAAGAGAGGGAATAATCAAAAGGGGTTCACAAACTTGTACCTAGTTTAAATTATAATAATATAAAATAGTGTTGAACAAAGTGGATGGGGTTACTAGTGGGAGTGGCTGATTGATGCGGAAGTATAAATTATCGATTATTTCAATGCTGTAATAAATTAATTTGAATTTTAATATTGACAAAAGAGATGATAAATTTTAATTCATTGTTATTAATAACAAGAAAATAACAAAAAATATATTTAAATTTTTTAAAAATATCTCAACCGTATAAAATCATTACGTATGCGTGACTTATCTTGAAAATCAAGCAGTTAAATCAAGTAAATATAATTAAACAAAAAAAAAGAAGAAAAATTTTATTTCAATTTAAAAAATAAATATTGCATTGATAAAATTTCAACAAGGAAAATATTTGATTTATTTATTTGAGGCAAATGTTTATTCAAGAAAGAAAAATTTATGAAAATAAACGAGAGCTTTTGTTGGAGTTTAAAGAAAAAAAAAACGAAAAACAAATTGAAAGCTTTGAAAACATCTGACTATGAAGCATTGATTTTTTTTATTATTTTTTCAAGATATTGAATTTATGAGAGACTATTCTTGAGGCAACCTTGTTGAGGTCAAGGATCATGACCCCAACAAGTAGCAACGTCATAAAGAAAATTACCAAAAGCTCAATATATTTTAATTTAATTTTATGAATTTCATCACGTTTTAGATGAAGAGATTCGACTTCTTGGTCAGCTTGGTTTTCCCCAAGAACGATGTATTAATTATTTAACACCTGATGAGGCACATGAAGAAATTCGAGCAGCCTGGCAAAGTCGTGAGTCTTTCAATCATCAACATCATCATCATTATTTTTTTCTATCTCAATTTTACTATATAAAAAATAATTTCTAAATGAAGTCGTTCTTTGTTTCAAATCCAATTGGAAAATCGGGAAATCCATTTAAAAGTTTTAATTGAAAAATAATAAATTTGTCATTTAAAGTTGTTTTTAAAAAAAAAAGAAAATTAAATATTTGTTTTTACACTGGGGGAATAGAAATTTATATTTCATTAGTTGTTATTTTTTTTTGTTGATGATGATATTGATTTTAAAATAAACAAGTTGCCAATGTATATTTTAATGTGTTATTAAAATTTAAATTAATTTTAGGAATGCAAAATTTGAGTATCTCATGTTCACTGGTCTGTCTAATTGTCCTTGGAAGTGCGGTACTTGTTGGTTTTTTTGGTCTATGTAGACATCAAATATCAGCTGTTCTCGTGACCGGTGTAATGTATCTACTAGCAGGTAAATAATTAAATAATTTAAAAATTTGATTATTATTAATAATTTAATTTAATATTATTTAGCAACTTTTGCATTATTTACCTTGACAATAATTCATTACAAACGAGCCCAAGACAGAGGTGCTAGAATATTTGATGGAGGACCAGAGGATGGTGTTGTTGGTGGACCAGCACCAAAAAATATTCTTAATGCAAGAATATTTACAACTTCATGGAGTATGGATTTTGGTTGGGGTGGTGTTACACTATGTACTCTTGCATCTGTTGCCTGGATTCTTCTCAGTAAAATTTTGAGATTCAGTCCAATAACAATGATTACAGCGTAGCAGTGGGATGCCGTCGAGGTGTAAAAAAATTAATCGATTGACTCAACAACACAAAGAAATTATTGAACAACCTGATGTTGATTCAATAGTAAAAAAAATGTAATAAAATATTGAGCATGATTGGCGAGTCACTAAATCGTTTGAAATATCAAAATAAAAAACCTCGATGGCAAAACAAATAACAAATAAATAAATAAAAATTAATTAAAAATAGACAGCTTATTGCTTAGCAAATAATGTTCTAAATGTCTCGAAAAAAAAAAAAATTATATCATGGACAAAAATATATATTAATTTCCATCGATTTGTGTGATAATATTTCAAAGTGCCACTTGCTGTTATTAAATTTTTTGGCTGGTAATTTTCAAGGCTAAAATATTCGTTACATATTAAGTACAAAATTAAACAACACATAAAAACGCACACTTTTTTTTTGATAATTAATTAGAATTTATGTTAATTTTTAAATCATGAAAGATAATTTACATTGACCAAGATTTAAACAACGAAAATATTGTCATATTATTTTTTTTGATATTAATAATTTTGCTAATGAGTTTGCTTTGTATTGATATTTTTTTAGAAGAAATATATTTTGCACATTGAGAGGCAAACAACCAATCATATTGATGTGTATTGTTTAGGGTGAATATCAACTAAATCAATAATTTAAGAATAAAAATAATCAAAGCCTATTTGCATTTATTATATAGCTTTTGCTATTTGTAAGCTAGATGTATTTATTTATTAATAATAAACACTGTGTTTGTGAAAATATTATTTTTTATAAATAAATCAATTTATTATTTCCCTCTCACTTTTTCTTATTGTGTTTTTCATTTTTTTCTTTCTCTTTTTTTGACACACTGGTTGAGATTTGAGGTTATGTTGACGCTCCTCGAATTTTTTTTTCTATCAATAATTATTATTAATAGAAAAATACCCAAATAAAATAATTAATTGCTTAATTATTAAACTATTTATTTACTCTTATTTTCTACTATTATTTTCAATACCAATCGAATTAATTTACAATGAAAAAATAAATAAAAAACGTTAATTATTTTACCGGCTTTTTTTTTCGATAAAATTTTCTTTTCTTGTTGATATTATTTCGAAATTATCCAATAAATAATTAATATATTTTTTTTCTATTTTTAATAATTAAAAGAATGTAGTATTTATTTTTAATTTATTTATTTGATTCATTGTTATAAACATACCTGTGATTTCCCTCCAAAAAATTGTTTAACAAGTTTGGATGGATATTTTTGCCTCTGGATTGTTGTTGTTTTGAACAATAATATTATCAATATTATCGTTGTACTTTTAACTTAAATAAATACCAGCACAATTATTATAAATATTTGTACTAATTTTTTTTTTTAATTAAATAAATAAACAATGAAGAAAAAAAGAAATCCGTTGGTTTATTTTAGCAGCGACCACGTTATATCTGGGACAATTTGTTTGTGTGTGTTATTTTTTTTTCTTCAGTCGTAATTACTAACGCACATGCGCAAAATATCATCGCCATATTGATCCAATAACTTCCTGTTTATTTTGAATTTTTGAAAATAATCTCGTCATAGTTAAATGAATACTTTAAGTATTTATAAATTTTTCTTTGAATAATTTACAACACTTGTCAAACTTTTAGCACGTTTTGAGTTACTTGATATTTTATGTTGATCGAAATTATTTTGTATCATATTATCATCATCAGATTTAACAAGAATATTTTTATTTTCAACATTGCGAAGTTCAACTTCAATATGGCTATGATTTTTATTCACATATTTTTTCCAATCAATCATAAAAATTTCAAGTGCATTACACCAAATACAAATTTCTTCAACTGAAAAAAAAAAATAAAACAAATTATTGCAAATTAGTTAATGAAGTTTTGTTAATTTATATTTTACCAAATAGGATAATTGATGTAAATGCAAATATTAATGCTGGTAAAGGAGCATATGGTATTTGTGTGTTGATAAAATTACAAAATGCTGGAGCTTCATTGATAAGCATGCCACACATGGTGTTGATGAGCCAAGGTATATACAGATAAGGATTATTTGTTTGTCGTGCCATAGTTATCAAACCCGTACTCAATATTGATGACAATAAATTACCACTTTCTATATAAATTTTCATACCTAATTATTAAATTTAAAAATTTATTTAATTTGTATTTTTTTGTTTATGCTAATGAGGGCTGCTAGTTTGCTTAATTAAATTACTGTAATTTCGACGAAATATTTTATTAAATGCTGCTGATTTTGTGACTGAATAACCGAGTGGTGAACGAGCACCAACTTCAAGGGTGATTGAACTCAAACAAGCAACAACAAGCCAACAAAAACTTATGTAAAAAGTTTTACTCTGAAATAATATTTAATATTTAGCTTTTGATTATTTTATTTTTTAAAATATAGCTACCAGTGAAACTGTTTTTTCCTTGACAAGTTCGACAACTGAATTTTCATTTTTTCTTGTATCCATATTAATTTATTTTTATTACACATTAAATTTAAAATACTCACAAATGACAGAAGGAATTTTCATATTTTATGGTTAATTTTAAATAATAAATGATAAACGATTTTTTTTTTTTTTTTTTTTAAAGATGGAGAATATATTATTTTTAAATTATTATTGTTAATCGAATAAACGAGATGAGTGTCGCATTTGATGATAAAATAGGCAAAATACTTGAAGCCAATTGTGTACGATCCATAGAGCAAGTGGTATTTCATCTCTTTTTATGTAAAGTCCATCGGAAACAAGACGAATTAAAAAGATGAAAATTTCAACGATCATTAGACATAATTGCATCAAAAGCCAAGGGACATATAGCATTGGATACTCCTATCTTTCAAAAATAACATTATTTACTATATTTATTCTATAATTAAATTAATTTTTAAATTTTCCATCTATTTTTCTAGTTAAAATTTACCGTTATTGCTCCAAGCATTATTTGGGTGTAATGTTCAATTCCCAATATTGAAGTCATAAGCTTAAGGTCTCGTTCAATGTCCTGTGGAACTTGAAAAATAATAATTAATTATTACAACAACGATGTTTATAATATCCCAAGTATAAAAATACCAACTGGTAAAAAATAAATAATTACAAATTAATCAAAAATTTATATAATACAATATGATAATAATAAATTGAAATAAAATAAATAAATAAATACAAATAATAAATATTTTATAAAATGTTTAAAAGATAAATATTAATAAAAATTAAATTTAAAATAATAATAACATTTAGTCATAATAATACGATGATTAATTAATTAATTTTTAAATAAATTAATTTTAAATTTATCCAAGATATATGATGATAATTAATTTTAAAAAATAAATAAATTTTTTAAATTAAATATTTATTTATTTATTGTATGATATACTGTTGTTATAATTTTTTAAAAATTTTAAATATTCATTGTATCATTATGTTTATATGTTACTATGATTTTATAATTTTAATAATCATTTATTTTAATTTTTAAATTATCTAATGTTTTTTTATACAAACACAAATGATGTTTTTTTTTTTTCAACGAAATTATTAACGAGGATATTTTATTTTTGAATAATTTGACTGGGTAATTATTTTTGTTCAGGATATTATCATCTTGGCATTGAAATTAATTTAAAAAATAATTGTTATTGCATATTAAATAATTCTTACCAATATTTCTAGAACGTTGCCTGGCATTAAATCTTTCTGGCACTTGACATTTGACAATTCGAATAATATCAAAGGCAGTAATTACCTAAAAATATAAGAAAAATATTTTTTTTTTTCAACATATGAATTATGATTATTTAATATTTAAATAATTTTGATTATTACGATAGACTAACGGTCCCAATGAGGCCAAATAAAATTACGTAAATTGAACTTCCCATGCTGTAGTGATTGCATAAATTGCAAGCCCAATTTTCAATTTTCTAAAATAATAAAAATTAATTAATATTATTATGTATTTTTATTAAATTTTAATTTTCAATATATAGCCGACAATCAAACTCAGTTACTCTCAAGTAACAAGTCGGGAGAGACTTGCTAATATATCAAATAAAACTTACTGATTTTTTGTTTTTTAGTGGAAAACCAATGTACTGACAAAATCCACATTTTTTATGTTTCATCTCAAAAATATTTTTAATCAATAAAAAAAAGTAAATCTTATGACAGGTCTCTTGGTTAAAGCATGTAGCATGAATTTAGTAACAAAACAAAAAATTTAAAACAAAAAAAAAATAAATTAAAAACAGTATAAAATACTATATTATCATTAAAATTTAAACCTTTTTTTTTCACTTGAATAATAAATTAAGAGTCTTATGTAAATTTTTAATACAATGGATGAGAAAATCAATAGAATTATTTCAGAAAAATACAACGACGAGACCGACAAGTTTAAAGCTCCTCGAGAAACTCCAAAACTATTGGTGAAAAAAAAAAGAAAAAAAAAAACAAATTTAAATAATATTCAATAAATATTTATATAATAATTTTAATATAAATAACAACAAAAATTAATTAATTTTTTTAGCTTTTAACAAGTAATAATAATATTGGTGAAAAAAAAATTTTACTAATTGCTGAACAAGAAAGTAGAGAATCCCAAAATGATAGAGATATAAAATCAAATGAATTATATTATAAAATACAATTATTTTTTTTGGCAATATCAATTTTATGTTTAAGCTGTCATGGTATATATAACGGTGCAATGGAATACAGTATTTTAGAAAATGGAAAAAAAGTTAATGGTAAATTACCATTGAGAAAAAGTGTGATAACTTTAAGCCTTGGTTATTCAATTTGGTATTCAATTGTATCATCATTATCATCTTGTATGCTACTATTTTCCCTGATACCAGTAAGTCAATAATACTATTTGAATTTATAAATATAAAAATCAATTAAATTTATAAATAAACATGATGAAAAAATTATTTATTTCAAGACAAAACGATACTGGAGTATTCCTGCAATTTTTCTATGCATTGCTGAATTGATCCAGGAAATTGGAGATGCGCTAATTTCGATATTTTTATTATTCACAAGACTTCCATTTTTTACAGCGTTATTATACAATGCTGGAACTGCATTTGTCATAAGTGTGTTAAATTTTTTTTTGTTTAGATTAATTGATAAATATTTAATTAATTTATTTAATATTTTATTTATTATTACAGTGGGAAAATTTTGGTGCTGGCTTGGAGCTGTTCGTCTGTATGAGTATCAATAATATTTTATTTAAATAACAAAAAAGTAGGTTTATTTATTTGCTAGTAAATAAATTAACACAATTTAACATGTGACATTATTGTTAATTTTGTAGTTTAACACTGGACTTGGCATTATCCTCGGGGAATACTGAGGGACATGAAACTGTGCTTGTGATACTCGTTGATTTATTGCTCATAATTTTAACCCCGAAGCATTTATCTTGACTGAAATATACAACGAAAATTAGTTGAATAAATTTTAAAAATTATATTTATTAACTCACCCAGGACAATATGATTTGTTGATGTCTTTGATAAAATCTTTACTCATATATTTTGATGATATTTTTTTTAATAAATATTCATAAAATGCGTGACATGATACAGTTGAAGACAGAATAGATCCATCAATACTTAACGTTGCAATTTTATTTTTACTACATAATTTTTCAAGTCTATATAAACAAAAAATAATTATTAATTTTTTTAAAATAATAAATCATAAATATATTTTACCTGCATATGTAATTGTTCAATTGATCAGCATCAGATGGACTCAATGAAACTCCAAAATGTTGCCAAATTAAATGTGATTTAACAGCAATTTCTAGCATATTTTCATTTAATTTTTTACACTCATTTTCTAGTATTGTTTCTTGAAAAAATTTGCAATCAATAATATCAGTTATTTTTAAATTTATATTATTTTTTAAAACTTCACTCAGTGTATCAATGATTTTATGATCTATCTTTTTCGAGATCGATGAATTGACATTGTCCAAAAAATTTAATGATCTTTTTGTCGAAAGATTTATAAGATAAATCTGCAATATAAATTTAAAATAAAATTAAATGAAAATATAAATTTTTATCAAGTTTAGATGGTGTTACTTTTGAATCTGGATATTCACGTGCTGATGATTCAATTGCACAAAGATCATCAAGTGTCCAACTTTGATTAACATGACTGACGAAATATATATTTGGAAATTCTTTAATTTCAGCACTTCTTTCAACACTTGAACAAAAAAAAAAACGAAACACTAGGTTTATATTTGCAGCTCAAGGCAAGTTTGAGAAATTATAAAATTAAATTTTCATACCGATTTCTAGCTTTCATTTGTTGGGATAAAAAAAATATACCAATAAACGTAGCAACTATAAAAGTTATAAAAATAATTGATGCAATTATAAAAATTGATAAAATATGAGATGGCCATGCAGCAAGTTGAATGACAACACCTTTAATAACTGGTCTAGATGAAGAAAAATAATAATGATTTGGTACTTCAATGTCATTGTCCAACAACAAAAGTGGTTTAATTTCTTCTCCATTATCTTTAATAGAAAAAAATTAATTAAGTTAAGGTTAATTAGTTGATAGTTTGAAATTATAAAGTGATTAATAATTACCTCGCTGTTTTGTCATCGTAAATAATTTTATAAACTGGATCTTTTGTCATTCAATAAACGAGTAAGTGACGACAAGTCAGCATATTTCGCAATCAACCTGGTTTTAATAAGTATATTGTCTTTTTTGTTTGTTTTTAACCAAGCAGCCAATTGACTTACTTTATAAATTTATTAAAATTTATATACAACTGCTATACGAAGTTTGTTACAAGTCAATATTAACTGTGAAGAAAAAAAAAATAATAAAAAATGAATAGCATCAGTGGATGCAAAGAGGGGACTATATAAAAATATTGTCATTCATATTATTTATCATTAACATGTGTTTAACTGTGTCTTTAAAATTATTATCATTAATATAAATATTTATAATTTTTATAGAATTATTCTTATTCAAAACAGGTAATTAACCTGTTTATTTTTTTTATTTTTTTTTATAATTTAAAATTACTTTTTAAATCTGAGATAAAATTAAATACCTGGTAATTGTTGAGAACAATTACAAATTTTTCCATATTATTCATGACAGAAAATGATAAATTTGATTTATATTTGTTTTTATTATGAAAATAAAAATCAACAAATATTAATTTTTTAATTGAGAAATAAAAATAACAAATTTCTTATGAAATGTTTATACTTTTTTTAAATAAAATATTATTGTATTTATTATTTATAATTTTAATTTTATATTCGTGCTGTTTTTTTCGAAAATTATTTCGTAAAATTTCTAGAAATTATTTTGTAAAATTTCTAGAAATTATTTCGTAAAATTTCAGTAAACTATACCTGACAAGAAAAAAATGAAAAAAAAATCTAAAAAAATTAAAAATAAATAAATTTAAAAAGAAAAATCTCTCAATGATTTTTGTAGAATAAAAAAAAATTCTAAAAATTAATAATTTAAAAAAAAAACAGAAAACATGAATGAAAAAAAAAAACATGAAAGGATATTTCAAATACAGACGCAAAAAAATAAATAAATAATTAATAAAAATATTTGATTATTAAAAAAAAAAAAATAAAAAGAATAAAACAAATTTTATAATGATATAATTACATTATCAAATAATTATTATTATTATTTAATTATAAACATAACTGTCCAGCAGTTGGTTTTTTTTTTTTTTCGATATATATTTTGCAGTCAAAGTTTGAATGTTTATTTTACATTACAATAAATTTCATTTGAATGTTTTAATTTTCCTGTGCGTATATTAAAACGTAGATAAATATTTAACAAAAAAATAAAAGATAATAATATTTATACTGAATGAACCAAGAAAAAAAATACACACAGCAATTAAATAGATAAAAATTTAATGAAAAAATATATTAAACACTGGTATGTGAAACTGTTTGTTTTGTATTGTTTAATAATTTTTTTTGAACAATATCAACTGAATTATTATCATCTTTAATTGGCACATCACTATCTGATGAACTACAACCACTATTATTTCTTTGAATAATTTGATTAACATCTTGTAATTGTGCATGTTCATAACTTCTTCTATTTCGTTGAATAATTGAATTACCAGGTAGTGATAATTCTTTTCTAAAATATTCTGGACTTGAACCAGAATGTTGACTATCAGCAAAACCAGATTCTGGTGTTACAATTGACTCGGAATTCATTGTTACAATAACATCATTTGGTGAAATTGTTGAATCAGAAGAAGGTGATGAAATTGTTGCACCATGATGCTTTGTTATATCACTAATATTTATATATTTTCTATTTTCAATATCTACATTAACTTGTTGATATCTTCTTTTATCATAATGTTCTTTTATTGGCTTTGTACAATTTGTTCCTCTTTTTATTAAATTAAGACGTTCTTTACTACCAGTATTTCTACGTGGAAATATTAAATTTTCTTTACTACCTATATAAATATTATTCTTCGAACAATCATTCCATATATCTTGTTTTTCTAATGGTAATAATAAATATTTTTTTGATCCATTTAAATTTCTTTTAGATCCATTTAAACTTTTTTTATCATCATCAATTATTGTAAAATTTCTAGAACTTAAATTACGTCTTGAGCCACTTAATGATTTTTTTTCTTCATCAATTAATGGATATCTTAAATATCCACGTTTTGAATTAGCTATTTTATTATGAAAATTTTCTTCTTTAATATAATCATGATGTGAATCTTCTTCATAAACAATTTCTCTGCTATTTTTTAAAATTTCACGATTAACAGAATCTGGCAAATTTTGTAGTTCTACATCACCAATTATTTGTATTGCATCAGGATCTATTTCAACAATTCTATATTGTCCATTACTATCACGATTATTTGATAATAAATGGGGATTCGAAATTTTATAATGACTGTCTCTGTATAATTTACCAATTGCATGTTCTTCTAGGCTATTATCACTTTTTAAACTTTCAGCTCGTACTATCGAATTTGTCAATCCGGAAGGTCGATGATTATTTGATTGATGATAATGATGATGATCATGATATGGACCAACTGACATTCCATCATCATCAATAATAAAACCTGAAAAAAGAACAACATTGTTTTGTTTATTTTCAAGTTGATTATCAAATTTATTTTGAATAAAATTTCCACCTTTCACCCAGCAGTAAAAACCATTTTAAATTTCATTAGACAATCACACAATCTTTCATAATTTATTGCAATTTTTTTTTTAGATATAACAAATCCATAAATTTAAATTACAAAACAATTATTTTTATTTTTGTTTGTTTCTAGTTTTAGTTTTTTTATTAAATTTATTTTTAATTAGAATTAAACCGATTTAATAACCAAGCATACATTTATTAGGCCTCTTGAGTTTCATCAATGAGTGGAATTGGTGAAAATCCTTGTGGTGGTACCAAATACCCTGACGCATCATTTTGATTGTATGTTGTCATAACCACAGGAGCAGTTCTTGTTTCACTAGGAATTTTACGTAGACCAACTCCATCTATGAATTAAAAGACCAGCACCAAAGAATAATAAGACAATGGACAAGATAGTTTTTTTAAATTTACATATTTTAATTATAAAAAATAAATTAGTATTTAAGCAAGACATAAGTGTTAAAATACAAAGTGTATTGATTAGATTGTTTCAAACAAACACCATTAGCATTAATATAATTAGTTGTTAGCAAAAAAAAAAAAAAAAGATGGATTATAATTTAATTGTATAAAAATTTACCATTTCCATGACGTAATTCATCTTGTACTCTATAAAATTCAGCCAGTTCTCTGCCAGAACAAAGTGGTGTATCAACTTGAATTGTACTATTAAAAAATGAATGATCAACTTCATATCCTTGTCTTTCTTTTGAATAACTAACCATTGGTTCAAATCTATGTCCCCATAATATTTCTTGTGGTAAATAGCTTGATCTTGCTTGTGTTGTTTGTCCAGTTGATTCAATAGTACCCTCAAGAATAACAACAACTTCAAAACGTTCACTCAACATATCCTCAGCTGACATATTATAAAATGGTGAATCAGAATTAATTTTATGTATTATTGTTATTGGCCAAATGAAAAATATACTTCCATTATGTCCATCAGTACCAACATCAAGTTCTTGTTGATGTTGTGATAATATTTCACCTTCTTTTGTTGATTTTGTACGTATTAATTGGGCACGTACAATTGCACCAATAATATGAGATTTTCTCATATCAGCAACACGAAATATTAGACACAGTTCACTATCTCTTTGACAAATAACAGCATTACGAGAAAATAATAATGTTTGTGTACGTTGTTTTGGTCTACTCATTTTGGCAAATACAATACCAACCATAAGTGCTTGTATCATAACACCAGCAATACTTTGTATACACATAAAAAATATTGCCTCTGGACATTCTTCAGATGTTGAACGACTACCATAGCCAATAGTATGTTGTGTTTCAATTGAAAATAAAAAACAACTTGTAAATGAAAATAAATTATAAATACATGGTGTCCAATTATTTTCAGCTTGTACTGGTGGTAAATGTTTTAATTCAAAATCACCATGTGTAAATGCAATTAGCCACCATATTACAGCAAATCCCAACCATGATAATACAAAACTCAATGTAAAACATAGCAATGTCCAACGCCATTGGGTATCAACTAGTGTTGTAAATATATCTTGTAAAAAACGTACTGAACGTCTTGATATACGTGATTGTAATACATTACATTCACCATTTTTTAAAACAGCACGTCGACGTAATTTACGAACTGGTCCAGCACGATATCGACTCCTAAAAAATAAATTTATCAATCAATAATTTAATTTAATTTTTTTAGCAATAAATAATGCCTGGATCATGATGAAATTTTTTTTCAAAATACTCAGAGTCTATCTCTATTTGCTAGAAAAATTTAAAAAATATCTATCGATCCATTTTCGTTTGAGAATTTTTATAGAAACGAAAATTTGAAAATTAAATTTCCTTGATTTAAAAGCTGTATCTGGATTTTATTCAATTCTATATATTTTTCTTATTTGTTGACAAAAAAAATAGTTGAAACTAGGCTTATTATAAACACAGCAACAATTTACCATGTTAAAAAATTTTTTTTGTTTAAATAAATAATTAACAAGATATAAAATAAATAAAAAATAACAACGTCACGGACCCCTGATTCGAAACACATACACAGTCAAGTTGTCGAGCTTGTTGCAAAAAAAATAATTGATAAATACAACAAAAATGAATGTAAATTAAGAGTAAAAAATATAAAAAAAATACATCTTTGTGGTAAATATAATGAGACTGATTACTTTGCATTGCAAATAATGTCAATCTTGTGACTTTTGTGATTCAATCAATGAGGAATAATAATTATTAAATTATTGCGTTGATAAATGATAATTACCAGTGACATTAAATCGATATATTTCAAATATACGTCATCATAATTTTCCATAATTTAAATTGATATAGTTTGTTAAAAGTCAGGTGCCAATACACTCAGTGTTAATATAAATTATCATCAACTAATACACACTTGACGCTGTTGATTTGGTAATAATGATATTATTATTATATACGCATGAGCCTTGACTTTATGATGACTCTTTGATAATGATGATATTTGTCTATGTTTTATTTATAAATTATAATGTGTATTTGTGTGTAATTTAATTGTGTTTTAATTGTTACAGGAAGAATCAAGGCTCATAAATATTTGCAAGTACAATTTATCATTTCGAAAATTTAAACCTTTCACCAACATGTTACTGCTGATGACAGAGCGACTAAATACATTTAAAAAATACTTAAATATATTTAATTTAATTTACATATTCTAATGAAATAATTAATTTTATCTTGATTGATTTTAGGTGTTGTCTATTTGACAGTTATTACACTTGAAAAATTAATCAATTACTAATTTTTTTTTTTCGATAAATATCACGTTACATCAATCCACTTGTCATTGACGAAAAAAAAATAAAAATATCTCAACAAAGATAATTACGTCTCGATGATAAAATTTTTGTTTAGTCTCAAGCTTTTTTTTTTTCTCATTATTTATGCTGATTTTAATAATAAAATTAATAAATTATAAATTAATGCTATAAAAAAATTTTTTAAAGATATTTTTATTATTTTTTGGTATACCTTAAGGTATGTTGATATAAAAAAATTGTTGTGAAATGATAATTGAGTTAAATGATAATTTAATTGTAATTTTTAAAAATTTAAAAAATGTTTAAATTGAAATTGTAAAGTGTGTGTATTTGGATGATGTATTACTTAAGTATTACTGCGACTTTTTAAAATACAACTTGTGCATAACAAACACATCAATATATCATTATGACTGTATCATTAATTAACAGGGTATTAATGGGCATTCTATATAACACATATAGCAATTGAATTTATGTACATATTAACACAACATACGTGGGTAAACATGTAAATTGTATATTAGTGTTTGATAATTGTCGCCTTCAAGCGAGACAAGAAAGATTAAGTATACAAGAGATTAAATATATTATAAAATATAATATAGATAAAAAAAATATACCTGACAGTTTATTAAAGGTATATTTATTTAAAAAACACGTGTGGTAATTGCTTATATACGTAAATATATTTTTATGATAAATGTATATTATCAAGTATTTATCAATAACTACCTGCTTTTTAATGAAGGACTTGGACTCTTTGGCACCTTGACGATAATTGGTGTTAAATAATTTGATTTTATTAGCTTTTGATCATCACCACATTCTGGATTTATTGATCTATCACCATTTAACAAATGATTTTTTGTATCATCAGTCATTTTTTTTTTTTTTATTTATTTTTCACTTTTTTATCTTATCTCATTGACAATTATTTTTACAACTCAATGCGTTAAATTAAATCTATAAATTAAATTAATTTTATAATATATATTTCATTAATTTGTAGCAATTTTTTTTATTTTTTTTTTTTAAATAATTCAGGTGTCTAGATATAATAATCGCTGACTTTTTTGACACTCAAAACTCTTTTTTGTTGATGAGTTAAAAAAAAAATAATTACTGATTTGGTTTCTTGTAAATTGAGACACTTAAATTTTCAAAATAATATTTTTATAAATTTACTTTTAACGTGGGTATATAAACTATCACTGTGACATTTCGTAACGTCTTTATATACCTAACACCTGACCAGTCTCTTGCAGCCACTTATCAACCACTAACAGTACAAATTTGCTTTTGTTATTTACAAAAAAAAATACAACACATTTATGGTCAGCAGATGATGTTTTAAATAATAAACTGAATTACGTATTTGTTTATTTTTATTTTTAAAATAAATGTACTATCATTCTCCCTCTTAAAATTCAAATAAATATCCTTCAAAAAATTTTTGTAAATTTTATTTTTAAATATTATCAATCTGCCACGAGCATATAAATAATTATATTTACAATTTAATAATAAGAAAAAGACGTCACTTGATACAGAAAGACTTGATCCAAATGACTGACATGCCTGTTGGGTTTCTTATCACATTGTTGCTATAATATTTACGTGTCTCTGTTAGATTCTTATCAGATAAACATTTAACAAATAAAATAACCAAGATCACAAGATTTAAAAAAAAAAAAAAATTATCATTATTTAAAATCCGTACGGAGAATTTAATTTTAGTAAAAAAAAATTTATATTATTTTAAAACAACATTAAAAACCAAAAAGATTTCTCAAACTGATATTCAAAAGGCATCCGGAATTGGATATACCATTGATCAGTTGAATACAGGAAAAGAATTATTAAACGTACTGAATGATTAATGACCGAATAATTATAATAACAAGATAGAATAAATAATGATATTTTAAAACATCAATATTTAATATTTAACAAGTGGTATTTTTAAATTTATATAGTTTGTTTAGTGTCATTGTTAATACGAAGGGACAACTCGTGCCCGGAAAGGTCTGATCAACGTAATAGTTTAAAACAGGAATTAATTTATTCTACCGCTTTTTTTTTTTTTGTTGAAAAAAAAAAAATAAATATTACGTCATTTTGTAAGAATCAATATATCAATAAGGAAGATAAATAAAAAAAATATATGAATAAACAAATGATAGAAAAATTTTTATAATTTATGATTTAAAAATAATTTGATAATAAAAATTATTTTTCAAGTTAGTTGATGGAAATGATCAATGATCATACACGTGGGTTGTGTATAGTCAATTAAATCTGACTTTGATGATTATGACATCAACGATTAAATCGTTATTTATCATTTGTTTTTTGTATAATTTTTAAAAAAATTTAAATAATGTGTTAAATGAAAAACCAACCAGCAATTTCGTCTTCGTGATACCTTGCGATGTCTACCAAGTGATTGTCTTGTTGTTATATTTCTAGTAATATTTATTTTTTTATTTGTTTGAACAATTTGACGTGTGTTTTCGTATTTACAACCAACTGACATCCTCCTTGTGGCACAAAGTGTCCAACTTAACTAACAAAAATTTTGGCCTTCAACCAATTTAACTTGGGTTTTACCGGAAAAGACAATATATAGGTCACATTATTCATTACTTAATCATTAATATTATCAGTTTATTTTTATTTCACAATTTTAAGCTTCTATAAAATTTTTATCATTCTTTATTTTTTTTTTTTCTTTATTTTTCAGCGTCTTTTAAATCTTGTTTTTTTTTAAATCTTATTTATCATACATGCGGTGTATTATTTCCTTGTACAAAGTGTCGAATATATTTTTCTTTTTTTTAAATTAAATATTAAAAATAATAAATTTAATTTTAAAAAAAAAGAAAGAATGTGCTACCGTTACACTTCACTGTTTCACACTGATAAACTCGGACGTCACAAGTCGTTGCAAAGCGATGGACATGAGAATATGATTACTCTTTTTTTTTATTTTAATTTTTTATTTAGTGATGCTGATGATCAGTGGAAATTAACTAGGGAAAAGTATTGGGAGATTAGGCCCGTGTAGGGAGAGACGATAAAAAGGGTTCAAAAAAACCGAGAGAAAATTTAAAATAAATTTTCAATCATTTGTTATTTTAATTAATCAAATATATAATTAATTGTATGATTAATATTTTATTTTTTTTTTTATTATTTAAAAAGAAGCTTATTGTTTTTTTTATTTTTATGTATGCTTTTGTTAACGACTTATCAGTTAATGATGAACGAACATTTGTGTGAATCTTAATAACAACTTTTTTATACTGTCCAATGAGACAGTTATTTAATTTTGATTACAGAGACTATAAATGTGTTTATGTGTGATTGAATCCCCCCCTCTTTAATAGAGTATCTGTTTATAATGAGATGAGACTTTGAAAAAATTAAAATTACGTCGAGTGGGAGACGGTATTCTAAGGAACATATGATTATTCAAAAAAAATTATACAAATAATAATCAAAAAATATTTATCAACTTGATTGATGTGTGACAAAGTTAAATATTAATTATTTTTTTAAAAATATTATCATATATATTTTTGTGACTTTTAATTTTTAAAAATCATCTAATTTGCATTTTTTTCAAACGTTATTTATATTTTTTTAAACAAGCTAGTGATGAATGAATGTAAAAAGTCAAGAGTAAAATTTTCATGTCAACATTTTGTTTAATTTAAAATAATAATAATAATTAATATTTTAGTTACCAGATATATTTTTTAACATGCATTGTAAGAAAAAGAAAAAAAATGTATCAAGTATACGCGGATAATAAGACTAAAAAATGTAACATGATAATAGTTATTTTCTAAGCATACCTAGTTGTTATTTGTTAAGTAGGTATTTAATCTCAAGCCATATTAATTATAATCCTACATGTCAAGAAATAAAACTTGTTACAAAGTCAAACTAAAAGTTCTTTAAATTTAGAGCTTTAACTGAAAATTATATCATCTTGGTAATTTATATATTATTTTAAATTTCACAATCATGAAAATGATTATACAATTGAGGAAAAAAAATAAGTCAATTTTATTTATGAATTTAGTCTTTGTTTGTCAATTTAAATGTCATTAAATTTATCTGGAATTTAGTGTATTTTTTTGGATAAAAAAAAATGAAATTAACCCAGTTTTAATAAAAGTATCTTGTTCAAGTCAAAAAAAAAAATAAATAAATGAGCCAGAAATATATGAACATTTAATGTTCTCGTAATTACGAAATATGTTACTTGACCATTTATCACATGGACTTTGCTGCATAATCAATTACAACTTAGTAGTAAAAAAAAAAAAAAAATATGTCGAAAATAAAAAAGGATAATATATACCTGTAGGAGTCAGCACGACCAACACCACCACCACCAATACTACTGCTTTGTGTGTTGACTCTTACAAGAGTTACATTTCTTGGTACTGAAACATTACCACTTGATTTTTGTGCAAGAAGTGGTGTTTCAACACGTGGCTGATTATCAACTTGTCCCTGATTTTCAAGTTCTCGTTCCTCCTCTTCTTCGATTGTACCTGGCAGTCGAAATAATTTCTGGGGCTCTTCCATTCCTATTTTATCTTCACAATTTACACTTTAACTATCACCTCCAAAATCATTTAAAATAATAATCTCAATTCTTTTAATTCGTTGCATATTTTTTTTTTAATTAATTTATAATTTTTTTTCATTTATCAATTTAATACTAATAATAAAAAATTGTCAGTGATGTTGTGAGTTTCCAGTCAGGCATTAAAATCACCATGTTCATCATCATCATCATCCTTTTTATTAGTTAATTTATTTTTCATAAAATCATCTTGCCAATTTTACGATTACCCTGAAATTAAAATCAAATTTATAAAAAAAAAAAATACATTAATGCAAATTTTTCATTAAACTAAGAAAAAAGTTTTGATATTTTTTTTTTTTGCTTGTCTTGAGTATATAATCAAACCAAAAAAATTTAAAAATTCAGGTTTCTTCACGACGAATGCAGAAACACAACTGTTTTAAAATCTCGTTTGTTGAACATGCTATTGTGCCAACGGATGTTCATGGCTGGCCCTCTTACTGGCGGGGATATTACAAGAGAAAAAAAAATACTTGTGATACGAACGCATCATACCATATCACTATTTTTATATGTGGATTTTATGAATGTGTATTTAAGGCTTACTTAAAACAACCTCCTATTTTTCTCTCAGTGTATATTCAATTACACATCTTAACGCTTCATCTTGATTATTCAATTTTTTTTTTTTTTTTTATACTACTCATAAAAGAATTATATTATTGTGATTGTCATAAAATTGTTATTAATAATGACGATATGAAAAAGCAAAATGCAACATGATATATTTTTTTTTTTTTACTTTTGCACGACACACGTTCAACAAGGTATTTGTGTTTGTAATTTTAAGGTAGTATATATGTTTATTTTTATACAATAAAAAACTAATAATTATGAAAAAAAAAATTGATAAATAAAATTTATCATTTTGTTGATAGAAAAAAATATTAATTACCAGAAAAAAAAATTTATAAATGACAAATTGATGACAAATTTTAATGATGAAAAAAATTTTTTTTTTAATTTTTAATTTTTCCAAGTATATAAGTTGCATTAAATTTGTGGCTATTCAAGTGTATAACGATTATATTGAATAGACTTGTCATGATTTTACCGTTTTTAGCTATTATTATTATTTTTATTTTTTTTTATTTATTTAATGATTCCGGTGAACGGCGCCAGGACTAGAGAATCAAGCATAAAATATTTTCTCTAGTCATGAAAAACTGGATTTAAATATTATTATTATATTTATTATTACGAATTGTGTATATATAATTTTATGCAATAATAATAAATAAAAAAAACGTAAATAATAAAATGGAAAAAAAAATTTTTTTAAAATAAATTTCGGCACTAATAAATGTGAACTAAATAAATATCAAAAATGAAAATATATTTGCTTAAAAATGTAAAATTTTTTCATGTATAAATTCTTATTTTTTTTATTGAATATTAAATATTTAATTTTTTTTTTTTATATGTATGCAAGTGTCGTGATACAACCTGTTGAATATTTTATTAAAATAAATATATATAAAGACATTAATTGAGGTCGACTCGACGAGCCGTTGTTTAATGAATTAAGACACATACATTTTGAGTGATAAACATATTTGATTATGGCATTAAATTTTTTCTAAAATTGACAGACGCGTGTCAGTATGTATAAAATTTAGAGGGGAAAATAATTAATATATAAAAAAAAAAAATATATAAAAATGTACACGCGATCGGATGTACATCCATTCCCCTTAAATGTATATTTATTATTTTTAATAACTAACTTGTCCTCAACTGTCGTTGAGCATTAAACACACAGTGATAAATTTTTTTTTTTTATAAAAATTGTACACCAGAGGGGTAATAAGAAGTAATATCCGGATAAAATCTCTAGCACTATGTATTAAATAGATTCCACAATATTAACTTACCTTTTGTCATGTAAATTAACAATTGCTCTTTTTAAAATCCAATTTTTTATTATTACTATCACTCACATGTGCTCTAATTTAAAAAAATTTAAATTTATTTATTTTTTAAGTTGTAAATATACACATGCATACATACACAAATAATAAATCACAATTGTTATAAATATATAATATTAAAATTATTAAACTTGTTTAAAAAAACACTTGTTAAAATAACTGAACAAAATTCTCGTGTTTTTGATTTTGAAATTTCAATAACACGCAACATTTTTATTTTTTGATTATAATTAATATATTTTTTGTTTTTTAATAAACTTGTTGATTGATAATAAATTTATTTAAACACGTTAAAATCGAAGGCGAATACACCGGCAGAATGCAACAGCTATCGTGTCGTGTCTTTTAGTGACGTTCAAGTTCTACACTCGCCTTTATCCCCCCCTTTAAAAAAACACATATAAAGAACTTCCTCAGGCAAAAATATACAAGACGTTTTCATGTTGATGATGTTGATGATGATTATGTGATTTTTTTTCTGCTAATTTCTTTTTTTTTTATACATCTCTCTCTTTTTTTTTTGCTGAAAATTTTAACGAAAATTTTATCATTATTTTTGTCGGTCTCTCCTTGTTTTATTTGAATAATGAATAATCATTATATTCATATAACCACTTCTACTTTTTTTTCATTTATGTATATTAAATTTATCGTCATTTTTTTTTTTTTTTTATCAACTTGTATAGTCTGATTAACAGGTATGCATCATTATATATTGTCGTTATTATTTTTCCGTTTAAATATGTGTCAGCATCTATAGAAACATGTCAAACACTGTGTAAACATTGCGTCTTTTATTTATCATTTAAATGCTTATTTAAAAACTTGTTTTTCCGTATACAAATTTTTTTTTTTTTTCGATAGAATTATCCCTGAAATTAATGGGATCTTTGCACTTGTTATTTTTCACGTTCAAAAATATAAATTTAATTCAAGACAATATATAATATATTCGCCTTTTTTTTTATCATCATTTGACAGTTATGCTGTCAAAATTTAAATAAAAAACTATATTTAAATATACAGTTATTATTAATTATATTTTTTATTATTTCAGTAAATTACAAAACAAAAAAAAAAAAAAAAAACCAGTTTTAATCCTCATTTGGTATATACAGGTAGTTATTATTTTTATTATTTCGAGTACTTAATTCTGGCAGATGTAAAAAACCTTCTGTAAAAAGGTCGTATATATATATTAACATTCACTTTATTATTATTATTTTATTGCAAATTATTATTTGCAAGTCAATAAACGATTTCACGGCCGATGGGCGGATAATCTTAGTCTGGCTTTGACCGGGTATTCTACTTGGTCAAGATAATAATATACAAAAAAAATAATAAAAATTCATTTTTATATTTGTTTATATAGCTGTATTTGAAAAATATATTATAAAAAAAAACAAAATATATATGTAATTTTATATTAGGCTATTGACCTCGGTATTGTAAATTTGTTTTTCAATATTTACAAATAAATATACGCGGCTTGAAAATGATGGAATATATTGTTATTCAATTTTTTTTTTACGCAATAAAAAATATAATAATCTTTTGTTTTATTTATTTCCGTATGAATTAGTCATACATAAATAGGCTGCCAGCATCTTGAAAAGAATAAAAGATTTAAATTACTAGCAGCGATATTGTTTTGAAAAAAAAATCTATGGAAATCGCTGAAACGTAAAATTCAAAAGATAAAATAATAATAAAAATTTTACGAATTGATTATGACGTTTTCTTGTTCGAAAGTCAATTTAATATGTGATTCATCATGCGTCACAATTTTAAGTGGTTCGTATGAACCGGTGTTTAAAAAACTAAGCAGAATTATTTTATTTTTTTTCCTGTAACTATTTTTTTTTTTAAATAATTTTATCTATTTAAAAATAATAAAAATTACATGTATCTATTTGTGAATGCGCACTATGTCTACACGTGTGACAAATATTTTCTTTGTTCATAAAATAGCCATATTTTTTATTTAAAATAATATTTAGTTTGTATAATCTATATCGTTTAATGATAACGTCAAAAAATAATATTTTTTTTTTTTCATTTTTATTCATATGTTGTTGATCGTGTAAATCAGCATATTAGTCCGAGGACAGTTGTTGCAATTTTTACAAGGTAATAGTGTACCAGTCTCTCTCTATTGTCGTATAAAATATTCACAACTTTCAAGAATATCGAAAATTAAATTGCGAAAAAAAAATAAACGAAACAAATATCTTCTTGTTTTTATAATATTATAATTTTTTTCTTCCAAGGTTTTTAATTTTTGTTTAGTATAAAAAAAAAATTCAAATTTTGCTGTGTGATGTGTACATGTAATTTATATAATATAGTTGAAGTGTCATATCATTCACATGTAGATGATATTAGAGACGAACAGGATGATATTAGTGGCGGGAAGTGGCCTCATTATCACACCAGTAAATTGCTTAATCTCAGCTCCTCCTTTGCCCTTCATTGTATCAGTAACTTCCTCGGTATCTGTTGCTGTATAAATTGCATATAGTATATACCATTATGTACATGACACAATGGCATAACCTGTTCAGTACTTAGTTCTGCGGGCACGTACCATAAATATATACTACACATTTATTGACCTCGTGTCGAGGGTAAAGTTTTAATACTTCATTTGCAAGAATCACTCAAGGCAGCTTGACCTTTTCAAGGCTTTTTTTGTCAATAATATATAAGTTTAAAAGTTTCTTGTTTAATTTATTTTAAAAGTGTATTGTATTTAAAAATTTTTCGATCATTTTTTAGAGTAGAAATTATGATGCTTTACATTAATATTGATTTTTAAAAAAGTTGTAAAATTATGCAAGTATAAATAGATGAAAATTTCATTATTAGATGGAATTTTTGTTGTAAAAAATTATTGAAATTTAATATTTAATTATTTATTCAATTGTAAAATAATAGAAATTTAATTTTTCGAATTATGTTGAGGGCGCAATTTCGAATCGAAAAGATGCCAAAGACTGACAAAAAAAAAAACACGATGTATTTTAAATTTGCCTTCGTTTCTTTTTCTAGATTAAAATTAAAAACAAAATTATCTCTAATTTATTTTTATTCTAAAATAACATAGAATATTCTATTTCAAGAAAATGATATTTTTGGTTGTTGGCAATATTGCCATAAATAAATAAAAAAAAAAATTAAGATAAAGAAGGAAATGTCGTATTATATTAATCATATAATAATCCAAGGAATTATTATTCTATTTCATTCAATCAGCTTGACACAGTAAAATATGAGTTATATGTTAGACTAAATTTATAAATATCAAGGCATTAATTTTCATATAATACAAGCGAGGTATTTACAAAGATTAAAATCAAAATTAATATAAAAAATATTTATTGTGTTGAAATGAAAATGAATGTAAAAAAGGATATAGACTATAACAATAAATTTTTTCAATAATAAATTTTTTTTTTTGTGTTCTATTTTCTAGTTGATAAATAAAATTATTTAAACCTGTTCTTCAGGATTTCTATGATGTGGATAATAATTGGCCTTGACATCAGAAATATCCGGACACGGTGATAATTGTGATGATGATGATGCAGGTGATATCTTGATTAATCGATTTTTTTTTTGTGGAAATATAATATCAAGGTCAGTGTCTTCCTCATTGACAGAATAATTAACACGATGATGATGAGCTTCTTGTTTACGATGATCATTTCTATCTGGTGAATCTGCAAACCTTGTATGTCTTTAACAACAAATTAATTATATAAATTTCAATATAATAAACACGAAAAATTATCATGTTAAAAACAAAAATAAAAAGAAATATTAATGACAAGTTGATTACCTCGAATCCAAGGTCACTCTGGAGGCGGATTTTTTTAGAGCACCAGTTGATGGTGAGTGTTGTAAAGTTGGTTTTGTTGATGAACGTATTAAACTCTCAACATTTGATCTAGAATCATTTCTTTGTGATGATAAACTTTGTCGTGAATCTTCTCTATGAATTTTTTGTTGTTCATCTTTTTGTCCACTTGATCTTCTGTGTCTTCTTAAACTAGCATTAATATCTTTAAGAACTCTATTATAATAATCTTGTCCTCCAATTTCACCACCATCTTCATTGAACATTGTTGCTGTACTTGTTGGATAATCAGCCTCCTGTTATTTTTCAAATCATTATTATAAATTAGATAGAGTCATGCAACTTGAAATATATCATAACATAAAAATTGTGATTATCAATTTCCGGGTATATTTATTTATATGTAGTACCTCATCGTGCGTGTAGAATGTCGCGAGTCTTTGATCAGGTTGTACATTGACACTATCACGTCGTGGTGAGTCGTCGGGTCCGGTTATCATTACGGGTATTGGTGTGGGTGGTGTTGGTGGTGTTGTTACATGCATGTGTAAACCACCAGATGATGATGCCAAACTAGAACCGGAACTTGTTGTCAATGAACTGCTTGAATCTTCTCTATACGTCGGGAAAGTAGCAGAACTCATGCGTTCTGTTGATAAAATAAAAATAAATACAAACATATTTAATTATTTAACAAGGTTAATAGTTATTCCGGACTTATTTTTATCATATGCCTCATTTTTTTTTTTGTTGTCATATAATTATACAAGTTCAATGAACTTGAGTGAATCATATCAAAGACCATTCAAGTTTCTAAATAAACTTATATTCAGATGGCAGCATGTGTTTGACATTATATCAACAGTTGATAAATATATATTACCTTTTGGATGATGAATGCCTTTTAGATGATCCAACTCAGCAGCCGAACACAATGGTGTATCAACTTCATATGTGTTATTAAATAGCGTATAATTAACTTCATATTCACCAGTCTCTTTTCTAAATGTTATTATATGCTCAAATCTATGACCCCAAAGAATTTCTGATGGAAGATATGAGCTTCTTGCTTGAGTAGTCATTCCCGTTGATTCAATTACACCCTGTAACATTAAGTTGTCTCAATGAATCTATCATAATTTTATCTACAGTTTAATTATATATGTAGATTAATTCATTGGCAACATGTTGATTTATTTTTTCAATTAGTTCAGATAGTTTATTAAATAAATAATTATTACCTCCAACATTACAATTACTTCAAATCTTTCTTTGAGCATATCACTCGCTGATAAATGATACAGAGGTGAACTATGATCAATTTTATGTACAATTGTCGTTGGCCAAATGAAAATAATTTTTTCTTCTTCACCATCACCACCAACTTTTAATTCTGTTTGAAAAAATGGCAATAGCTCACCTTCTCTTGTGACCTACAATTGTAAAAGTAAAAAGAAAATTTAATTTAAACTTTATAAATAATTATTTAAAAAATTAATTTACCTTTCGTTTGATCATTTGAGCTCTAACATGTGCTTCAATAATATGACTTTTTCTCATATCACCAACTCGAAACATTAAACATGGCTGACCATCTCTTTGACAAATAACAGCATTACGTGAAAATAAAAGAGTTTGAGTACGTTTTTTTGGTCGTGAAAGTTTTGCAAATACAATGCCAACCATAAAAGCTTGAAGTATAACACCTGTCATTGATTGCAAGCACATAACAAATATTGCTTCGGGGCATTCTTCTGTTGTGTGTTTTGATCCATAGCTGTTATAATTATATAGATCAATTTTTAATAATTGTATTTCATGTGTTTTTATATTTTTAATTAAATTATCGAAATCGTTGGTGGCACCGATACGGGAAAATTTACGGAAAATACGGAGAAATTTACCGGTTTCACACACAATGTGAGTATCCCCGTAAGTTTCCCCGTAACTTGCGTAAATGTCTTCGTAAATTTCTCCGTATTCGGTGCCAATAGCGATACCGTTAAATTATTTACCCAATTGTATGCTGAGTTTCAACAGAAAATAAAAAACAACTTGTAAATCCATGAATGTCTTCAACGCAATTTGTATGGTTTGAATTATTTGAATTATTTATATCTAAATCACCGTGTGAGTATACAATTAACCACCAAACAAGGGCAAATCCAAGCCATGATAAGAAAAAATTCATAGCAAATACTAGTAGTGTCCAACGCCATTGTGCATCAACCAGAGTTGTAAATATATCCTGAAAAAAGTTCATCAAAAAATTAGTAATTTTATAAATATTGTTGAAAAACTATAAGTATTCTGGAGTTTATGATTGAATCATCATGAACTTGGTGTAGTAAATGATAATCAAAACTTAAGTTATTTTATGGTGATCAATTTATTCGTTTGATTTTTTTTGCATTGGGTCAGTTAAAATGTTGACTTGATTTTGTAATTAATTTTAATCAATAAAATCAAAGAGAATAAATGAAAAAAAAATTACAATTAAAAAAATTAGAATTATGAAGAAATAAATTTAATCGTTTTAATTGTTAATTTTTTGTTATTATTTTTTTAAGTTAATTATTAAAATTTATTACACAATAAAGTTGGCATTTCGATGAGTCTAATGTGAAAAAAATTAGACGAAAAAGTCTATTTGTAAACGTAGGACGCAATTATTAGTCTATAATTTTTTTATATTTTTGCCAACACGTTTTGCGATATGTGTGACTCTTTACTTTCGATAGACCGTGATGGTATAAAAATAAAAAATTTAAAAATTAATAATTTTGTTCTACGTATTTACAAAGAGACATGTTTGTCTGTTTTTTTTTTTTAGTCCGTTAAATGCCAATTTATTTTTGTAATAATTAAAATTTTAAAAAATTAATTTTTCTACGTTTGTAGATTAAATCTTTAATATTAATTTATTGTTGTTAATCTTCAAGTTAAATCTTCAAAATTTATCTAAAAAATAAGTCTAATTTTTTAACTGAATTATCATTAATTTATTATGAAAATATTTTTCGATTTATTACTAAATTTAGTCAATAATAAAACATCAAAATATAAAAGTAATTTTTAATTTTTTTCTATTGTATTATTACAGAGCTGTAAAATTATTACATAAAAAATTAAAAAATTAAAAATTTAATTTATTAAAAATAATTTTTTTTTTTTTTTTTACCTGAAGATATCGTCGACGTCTTTTGGCCACGTTTCCCTGAACAACGTTACAATCACCGTGTTTAAAAACGACTCTTTTTCTCACCCTCCTTGAACTGAATCTCGTCTGTCGGTATCTAAACAAATTCAAAAAAAAAAAAAAAAATAAATTACAACAACTAAATAAATATTTCACATGATTTTTATATTTTTTTTCTAAAAAATAGTATATATAATTATAAAAAAAAATATCAGGAACATGGCTGAAAATTATTTTAAGATTATTGCTTAGGAATTTGATTTATACTATTCACGTTCTATATAAGCAATAAGGGCATTTTGCCAGGCTAGAATACAAGTGCGTGTATAAAAAAAAAAAAAAATAAAATAAATGTATATTCAATGATTTCAAAATTTAACGTTTCAATGTGCAAAGTATCCTAGGTCATGGACGTATCCAGATTATAATCAAATTAATATTAAAAATAAAAAATCTAAATTTTATATAAATCTTTTTATTAATAACAATCTAAATATAATAATTAAAAATTTATAAAAAAATATAAAAAACACATTTATCAATTCAAAAAAAAAAAAAAATAAGTATATTTATTTAATTTAATGACGTTTAAAATTTATACATTTTCCACGAAGCTATTTCAAACTTTTTGAAATTCAAGTCCTCAATTTTTTTTGGCAAAATATCTACATACACATATGCTCTTTGTAAACGGACTCTTTGAACTCAAATTATAATGTCCTTGAACGTCTGGTTTTTCATGTTCCAAAAAAGTAAATTCAAGATTAATTTACAAATAACTAAAAACTATATAGTTAATATCAATTGCTAATATTAACATCAATTTTAAATAGAAAATTTTTTAAATAATATTCAAGGTAATAATAATATCCATTAATTTTCATTTATAAAATATTTAATTAAGAAAAAAAATCATTTGAAAAATATAATTAACTTGTTATATAAATAAACTCAAGTTAATATTTTAATTACTTTCGAAAGTCGACGACATATATGTAAAATTATTTATGATTATTTGGCAAACATAAAAATTCTTGTTAATATACATTCAATATATTTTTCACATTTGAATTTTTTCTTTCAACATTATTTTCATATGCAAAGTGTATTTTTTTTTTTGCATACAGCTTACTTGATTTCCGGTTTATTATAAATAGATTTAAAAAAAAAATTTCATATAAAAATTAATGCAAAGTTGTAAGTGACGTTTTGAAGACCCTGACACATTGACCCACACGATCAAAAATAGATTGTAACGGTTTTTGTATATGAATGGGATGATTGTGTGTCTTTTCATGTGAAAAAAAAAATATAAAGTGAAGAAAAATGTGCAGAAAACGCATGATTAAAATCATTTGATAGAATAAAAATTATGCATGATAAAAAAATTAAATTAAAATGGATTAAAAAATTTATCTAAAGAGGAAAATAATTCAGGCAGTATGAGTGCGTACTTGAGACACTCTTCACGCCATGCAGCTTCTCCTGAGTTGGTGGCCTTGACCACCAGCATAGAAACTTGAGAAATAGCACGACGTAGACCAGATAACGTCATACTGTCACCAAGATTAATTGTTCGATGCTGAACAGTTGCACTTTCAGCTGGTGGTAAACTCAACTGATCCATTTTTTTTTTGTATATTTTTTTTATAAATTTATTATTTTTTTCTTTTTGCTTTAATCAAGTTTGTTGACCTCTATTTCTCTCTCCAACAAAAATATCTTTGTCATTGTCTTCAGCAGTATAATGTAGTCAAATTTTATCAACAATTGAAAAGTTACTTCCTATTTTTTTTTATATTTAAATAATTTATACTCGTGGCAATTTAAATTTATGATTTTTATATGCTTTTTTTTTTTTTATTGCCAGTGACGAATTTTAGTGGTATACAGAGTTTAAAAAAAAAATTAAGATACGTATATTAAATAGACAAAAAGAAAGCTAAAGCACCTCTAAATTTAACTTTTGTAAGTTTGCAATGTTTCAATATGGTGGAGCCATTTGATTTCAGGAAGAAACGAAGGGTGCGATGAGCTCGTTATTTATATTTAGCTTGAATTTATTTCCCGCTCACTAAATCGTTAAATTAAAATTTATTCTATATTTTTTTTTTCCTCTTAAATATGTAATTTTTTTTTCCTTTTTTTTTAAAAGTTATTTTACAATATTTTTTATTTTTTTAAATATTTATTTTAAAGCCATATGTCACATCGCGTCCAGAGCCACAAAAATATCCACATTAGACGTTTACACCACATTCGAAATTTATGTTATTTTTTTCACACAAAAAAATTCACATGTAATATTTTTTTTTGAGCAAAAGACACTTGTATTATTCAATGACAAATAAAAGAAAAAAAATTAATTAATTAATTTTTATGTACAAAGTAATGATGAGAAAAAAAAAAACCAAAAAAAACCTTTCACTGATTGATGAGCGCGCTCTGAGTCGCAGGTATTCTCCTGTGATAGCCACTTTCAAATTAATAAAAAAATTAAATGTACAATGTTTATCAAGCATTAACAAAATATAAATTTTTAATTTAGCATTTATAAATGGATAATGTGTCCCTAACGATTGGGATCTCATGATGCACTGAATTGACTACGTAACCAACTTTTGGCTCGGTATACCAAAAATTTTCTTTTGTATATGGCATCATGAACTTGTTTTGTGTCATTCTATCAACGTTGTCTTTATCATCTGACAGGTGTTAAAATTAATTTTCATCAAACCTTCGAAAAAATCATCTGCCCAAGTCGAGCAACAATTGAAAAAAGTTTTTCTTATTTTTCTTTACTTTTTCTTAGCAAAATCAGAACAATAATTAATTTATTAAATTTAACAAGTAATTAGAACAATCATTTAACGTGGCCATTTAAAATTGCATCAATCGACATGAAATTTAGAAATAATTCTATTTTTATAATACAATATTATACCAATGTAATTTATGGATTATTTAGAAGCCAGAAATTTTTATTTTTATAAATATTTCTTAAACTCAATGGTAAATAAATATATTAAATTTTTTTTATAAAAATAAATAATACAATGCTTTGTTGTATTTATAAATCATCAATATATAAAAATAGTACCAATAAAACTGAGTGGAATAATAAAAATAAAAAAAAAAAATTTTAAAATAATAAATGCACTTTTGTAAATGTGTGTGCTGAGAGTGCTATTATATTTTTTAAAACAAATAAAATTTATAAAAAAACAAATAAAACAATTAGTTGTAAAAATAAATTAATTAAAATAATATTTATATAAATTTTTTTTGTTGATAAATTTTTTATTAAAAGTGATATTAATATGCGTCATTAATCATCAAATAAATGAGTACATTTTCATAATGGTCTTTTGATAAATCATTTAAAAATAAACTAGAAAAAAAATAATTATATAAAAAACTAAATCAACAAATTAATATAGTAATTTAAAAAAATATTAGTCATGTGTTTGACAGCCAACATGATTGTTCTTTTCTTTTTTTCGTTCCAATTATGTTATAACCATAAATAAATTTAATAACTCTTTTTTCTTTTTTTTTATAATTCTTTATCTGAAATGGTTTTTGCTGTTTTGAAGCTTTCCGGTGGTGCCAGTTTATACACTCTGATAAGAAAATATAAAACTGACTTTACCAATACAAACTTAGTAAAAAATTATTTAAAAAAATTTTTTTAATAATATTAATAAATAAATAAATTATTTAAAAAATATACCTGTTTAAAAGTGGTCCATTTTCACCTTTAAAACTCAATCTACTCAGTGTACGTTTTTGAAAATTTCCAAGTACACTTAATTTTTCTTTATTAACATCCTTAACAATAACTTGTTGTTCATTTGTATCGTCATTTAATGTTACTGTCAATGTTGGTATTGTTTTCGAAACATTTGAATCAACTAATACTTCACCCCATGTTTTATTATTACTATCATTTTTAATATCAGCTGTTAATTTTTTCTCTCCCATTTGCATTTCCAATAATATTTTATTCCCAAAAAAAATATATAAAATACATATACTTTTGTCAAATAAAACAATCTTCAATGGGTTTTAAAATTAAGCTAAATATATTTCTATCCATAATCATAATAATTTCATCACAAAAACATGATAAAAAATTTTTTAAACTCCACATATGTCATTCATTTAATTATCACAGTATTTTCGCACTTTGTCACTGATTGATAAATTATAAAACAACTTGTCAAGTGAATTTAATTTAATTTGTAATAAACCAAATAATTTAAAATTTAAATGACCAATAAATTGTTCAATTTTATAATAAAATTTCGAATTATAAATTAATGTTTTATATGAAATTTTTGAATACGGATTGATACAACAACACCCACGTGCTGCTTGTGTCGACCAAACCGTACCCATGCGATACAACTGTTCAACGCGAATTGCTAACTTTTAAATGTGTAACACATATACTTTAAACTCCCCGGATCACAACTACTGTGTGTACGATGCTTATAGAAATTCGGCTTCTTTTAAACTAAAAAAAAAAAAAAAAAAAAAAACAAATCTAGCTGGTATTATTTTTAAGTCACTCTTCAATTATTATTATTTATTATTTTTGTTCCAAATTGTGATAAATATATATTTTAATATATATATATTCAGCGCGTTGTGATAAATATATAAATAGAATTTTTTTTTTTTTTTTAATTGACAGTGTTGGTCGTGAGAATGTTATCAGTGATAAGCTTGATGTATACGCTGTTCAAAAAAATAAAATAAAAATATAATAGGGAGATAAAAAAATATATTTATAAATAAATTTGTTTAGCAGATTATATAAGTAGTTGAAAATTAAAAAATAATGATTATTTTAATTTTTATTAGTAGTTTTTTGTATATGTGTTTGAAAGCATGATTTATTTTATTTTTTGTTTGGGTGTGTTTTGATTTTAAATGAGGATATTTTGATGATTAAGTTGAATATTTATGAGATGATTATTCCATCATCGCACAGTAGTTTATTATTTTTTACTTGAATTTTAGAAATTTATGTATGTCTGACCTCTAGAAGCCAGTGTTACTACTAGTATATAATTTTTTTTGTTGAAGCTTTTGTTGATAAGTTATCAATTCTCGATAAGACCAACTGCTGCTGTACAGCTTTGATCTATAGGCAATGAAAACATTTGTTGATAAAGAAAATATTGAAAAAAAAAATGAGAATTTAATTTATGAAATTATAATTGTGATAATATTGTTGTATATTAAAATTATTATTCAGAATATGAAAGGGAATATTTTATCAAGCCAATTATATTGTTGGTAAATTTATTATCGTTGGCAAAACAAAATTGAAAAATGAATATTCATAAGAAAATCCTATCGCTGATATTCATTAATGTAATTTGATAAAAAATATATGAATTAATTTACCTGCAAGTAGTAATAATCACAAATTAAAAATACAGGAATTTAAATGAATTTACAAAAAGTTCTTCAGGCACAGTAGTTTGGACTATTATTTTATTTTTCGATTCAATGATATTTTTAAAACAACTCAGCTATATTTTATTGGAAACGAAACATCATTTTTTTAAGCTATATATTTATCGTTGAAAAAAAAAATATTGTTTTGTGTTTTTATTGTAATTTGATTATTAAATTTTACAACATGATATTTAAATTTTTTTTTAAAATCATGACGGAATATTATTGAAAAATAAAAAAAAATCAATTTCAATATTGTAAATTGATTATAAGGCCATTTCAGTAAATTCTCATAATAATATTCTTCAATTTTAGTGGGTTATTGAAAAAAAAAAACTACATTTAATTTTAATTTAAAATCAATTAATTAAATTGAGAATATTTGTTTTAAACAATATTTCCAACCTGTTAAATTTCAAAGTAAATTAAGAATTCAATTGAAATATAAATTAGTTACTTTTAAAAAACTCGATAAAATCATAAACTAAATTTACTATAAAAAATAAAAAAAAACCAACAAGATAATGGTAATTTTATCTTGAACGAATAAACTGTGCAAATTTTTTTCGTTCCATGTAATTTAATAACGCATCAATTTTTTAATGAAATTATAATAAAACAAAAATTGTAATCCAGTTCATTTTGTAAAAAAAAAATTAATCTCATTGTGTATTTTTGAATAATAATATAATAATAATTTGTAGAAAAACATTATTAGCGTTTCGAAAAAAAATATGCCTGAGGCATTTTAAAAATATTATTAAATGAAAATTTTTGATGAAAAAAAAAGTATGAAAAGTAAGAAAAAAATAGAAATAAAAAATTGATCAAAACGACCATATCGAGTTACGAGATGTCCGTTTTGCGAAAACTCGTCTACGTGTTATGAATTCACTGTGAGGAATAAAATTTTCCCGCAACTATTCGTGATGGTTTTTTTATTTTTTTTTTTTTCCTAAACGATTTTTGTTGACGTTGGTCCAACCACGACACCATACGTCAATCATTAGATTTGAGAACCATGCTTCATCTTCATCATACATTTATTTTTTTATTTATTTTATATTCCCTACTTGCTGGATAATTTTTTATTCCCATGAAAGTAATATTTTATAAAAATTTCTTTTTTTATTTTTTAAAAAAAGGGTGCTCGTTTAAAATATTCATATAAATCACTATTAATTTACATCAATTATTTTTTTTCGATTTTATATAAAAATATATAATCGAAAAACTTTTATATAATTTTACTAAAACATAATATTTTTTTATTGAAATTTTAATTAATAAAAAAAAAAAAATTAATCAGTGGATACTGTTTTTTTTTTAGCGAAGAAAATATAGATATAATTGGAAATTTTATTTTTTTGATATTTGATGATTTTTCGATAGTTATATTCAACCAATGAAGCCACAAATTTTAATTTTATATCTCGAAAAAATGAGTTTTTTAATTATTATTGAATAGAGAATTTGTTGGAGTCAAATATAAATTTATTAATAAATAAAAGACCTGGAAAAATAATTAATTATTGATTTATTAATTTTAATTTATTAGAAAAATGATGACACCATTAAATGTCATCGAAATTTTTCGATGGAAATAGTCTCATCTAGGATTAAAATTTCGAAGTTCGATTTGATTCTTTTCAATATCAATTATCTCTTTTTAAGAGAATAAAATTTCAACAACAAAAATTTAATATAACATTGAATTTTTTGAAGAAAAAAAGTTGATATTAATAGCTAATAATTATTCGATAAACAAAAAAAAAAAAAATTACACATCGACATTATGTTTTAATTAGGAATTTAACTAAAAATAATACCGTCATTATTCATTTGTCATTTATCTAATAATATAGTAATAAAATATGACATTTTAAATTGACATTGATTACTTTAAAAAATAATGTCAAAATTTATTTTAAACATTTTTTTTAAATGTTATTCTATTTCGAAACTTTTGTGAAGCTTTCAAATTGTTACACAAATTTTAAATAATATATTACGATTAATTTTAGCACATTTCATTATAAACATAACTTTATTTTTAAATTTAAAAATTTTTTTAATCAACAAACAACAATATACTAACAAAATACTGTAGAAAAATGTATTCAACATTTTTTTTAAACATTTTTTTTTCACATATTTTTTGTTATAATCAAGTATAGTACAATCTGTACATACGCTACTATTATTAAAATTGTCATTTATTAACTTTAGCAATTCTCTAGAAATATATCTCATTTTTTGATTAGGCAAGGGGGTTTATTCTTCGTTTCTTTTTGATAAAAGTGAGAACGCCTGCGGCAACCAACCAATTAGCTAACTCCCAGGTACTTTTCTCTATCACACTTTTGCCTCCATCCAAAATCGCTAACGAACAACGAAAGAAAAGAAAACCAAAAATAAAAAATAAAAGATAAAAAAACAGGGAGATGAAAAGAGTTCCCGAAGGATTTTGTGGTAGCCTCGAGCTATTCTTCTTTTTGCAAAGACTAAATTTGTGTTTTTTTCTTATAAAAATATAAAAAAATACGATAAAAAAATTCAACGAAAAATAGCTTGAAGATGTTTATACAATAATTTAATTTAATTTTCAATAAATTTGCGACCAATTGATAATTTAAGAACAATATTTTGAAAAATTGATACAAATTGTAAAAAAAAAAAGAAAATGATATTATGCATGTTTCGATTTCGAATAGTCACGATCATTTGTTTGTGAGTTGTCTAAAAGTATCTGAATTTAAAAAACTCAGTGATCATCCATCATGATTCCCTCGCATTTCACTTGTCTCAAGAAAAAACAATGTGTTCAATCTATTTTCATCAAATATTTACTTTACATATTCTTCATTTATTATAAAAATAAATAAAAAAAATAAATTAATTTATTCTCTGACAATATTTTATTACCGAAAAAAGAATGCTATTTTTTTTCTTAATATTCATGAATATTAAAAAATGGAAATTATCAAAATTTAAATAGCTCTAAAAAATAGAAATAAATTGATTAATTTTTATTTCTAGTACATGATGGTATCAATCGTGAACAGATAATTTCAAGTATCGAAAATATTTCATCAAATTTATATTATATTTTCATGATATTATATTCAAAAGTAGATTGACAATTTTTGTATTAAATAAAATACAATATTACGTTATTATAAAAATTTTTTAAAATCACAAATTGGAGAATTGTATTTTCGAAAATATGATATCTGTCATATTACCATCGAGAGTTTATTGCATTTCCAGAAATATTTTTCATATTGCATATTTTTCATTATATTATTTTTATTATTTTCATTTTTTTTTTGTTCCACGGATTGACCAAAAATTGATAGCTGAATGTGACAAAGTGCTTTTGACTCGTCAACGAATTGTCCACGAGAATATATATATCCGAATTAGTGAACGTCATTAAAATGAGCTGTTAAATTTTTTTCATTTGATCAAGGATGCTTGGAGTATCGATGGGACATGTCGAACAAATATATATATTTTTTTAATTTTTATTTTTTCATTATCTATAACGATTGAAAAAAAAATTCCACTGACGAAATTAAAAAAAACAATTTCGCAGAATAGATTACTCTTTTTTATTTTCAAATTATATTAATGATTAATTTAATATTGTTTTAATTTTTATTCAATTTTATAATCATGTTTTTTTAATTTTAAATTAATGATAAAGTAATTTGTTTTTTTTTTTTTTTTAATTTTAAAATTATATAATTAATTATCAGCTATTGTGGATTATTATTACTTTTTTTAACTTGTGTGAGTATCAATTTATATATATAAATTTTTATATGTATGTATTAAACATATAAAATCATTCAAACGAATAAATATGTGTCGATTTTGTAGTATAGTATTGCAAAAGTCTGTCGCGCGTTTGAAACGATTACTACGGTTGTATGCTCTATACCATCGTCGGATTATTTCCACAAATAGAATTTCAATTTGTATTCTCTGTATGGCATGTTACCATCCAAAATATATACATTTTTTTTTTATTTTCTATTTTTACGTTTTTATTTTCAATCAGCAAATAAAAAAAAAAAAAAAAAATCTAATGAACAAATGAATCACACAAAAAATATTGATTTTATATTTAACTTTTTTTTTTTTCTTTATTCAAAAATAAAAAAAAAGAGACAAAATTTTATCTACATTATTATTCTATAGAGAATAATATATATTTTATATTTTTTTTTCATTTGCAATTCATTGCAAAAGTAAATTGTTCTGCGTTGCAAATTGCAATGACTAACGTTCATATTTCAAACATTATTTGTAGATGAATAAAATTTTTAACAATTAAATAACTCAGCTGTAAACGTATTTTTTATAATTAAAAAAAAAAAAACAGTTTATGACTCTGTGGTGTTAGTGTTACTTTATAAAAAAAAATTTCCTTTTATCATCGTCATCAGTAAGCTGTGGATCTCCCAATAATAATTGTTGATAATTGTAAATTTAAACAACTAATTTATATAAAAATAAAATTTATAAAAAATAAAAAAAACAACAATCAATTTATAGTAAATTTGTATTTACAAATTCAAGCTTGTTCTAGGGATCTCTCTTTTAAAAAATCCACAGAAACAAAAAGCTCATATAATATATAAAAAAAAAAAAAGAAAATATTAGGGAAAAAAAAGCTCGAGTATTCAGGAATATTTTTTTAACCTCATGAAAATATTCTGGCATGCTAAAAAAAATTTTTTTTTCATATATTGACATGCAGAGTTACTCTGTGTATGCAAATTGACGCAATGGATCGAAAGCGACATTTTTTTCGCATCTTGCACTCGTTCACAGTGCAGAGAAACAGAGAGCCAAATATTCGATTGAGAACGAGAATATTTTCATCACTTTATACTCGAATCCATGCATGATATTATTTCAAATGAAAAATAAATATTTCTAATTGTTTTTAAATTCATAAATAAATATTCATAAATATTTAAATTAATTTTTTTTTCATCTCTTTAATTTTTATTGATTAAATTTTTCAATGAGTTATTTTATTTTCACGATCATACAAAGAAAATTTTCCACTAAATATATTTATATTTTTTTTTCTTCCATTATTTACAACTGTATGATTTATGGATAAACAAGTTCAAAAAAAAAATAAAGAAAAAGGATTTTTGTGTTGTTGAATATAAAAGGATATGAGACTTTTTAAAATGCTTTTTGTCAGCAGAATATTTTTCATCAATACTTCTAAAAAAAAAAAAAAAGAGAATGTAAAAAGTCAGCAAATAATTTTTATTTTTATCAGTTTAAAATATTCAGCACTGACATGATTGTTGCATTAGTGATATAGTTAATCTAATCTATTTTTATGAACGTAATTTAATTGACGTTTAAAAAGGCCAAATGAAATAGCATAAATATATAAATTTATCGATATATTTTGAATGTATTTATTCACTTATATGTGTGAATTTTAAATGATAAATTTCGTTGAAAAAAATATGTTTGTTCAAGTCATTCTTATCGATATTTATATGTAACTATATTCAAAAAACAGATGGCGTAACTGCGATTCTTTTTAAAATTGTTTAATATTCAAAAAGATTTAGATAGCTTTCGTGTGTTTTATTTTAAAAATAAAAAATCTAATGGCCATTCAATGTTTTAGTATTATGCTACAAAGTAAAAACAAAATTTTTTATGTTTGTATCGTTGTCATTTATTATTTATTTTCAATTTATTTCATGATAAATTTTTTAGATTATTCAATAGATACAAGTTGCAGTAAATAATATTGTTATATGCGGATTTCATGGAATTTTTAAAATTACGTATACAAGTGTCTTATGATTTGCAAAAATTTACAGAATAAACTTTTCATTTTTTAATGAAGAAAAAAGGTTTTAAAAATATTTACAATAATGTAATTACCACCCTTTCAATTGACTAATTTATTTCTTCATAGAAACATTTATTTCTTTCGAAATTTTATTGCTCCAAAATCATTAGAAATTATTTTTTTTAATTCTAGTAAATTTTTAAACTTTTGGATGATGTTAAAAATTGAACAAGTCATTTAAATTTGTGGAGCCTTTGTTCATGTTTATTCAGAAATAATATAAAATTCCCATCAATATTATTACCCTCAGTTTTTTTAGAATTTTAAATAGTTATTTAAATATGAAATTTAAATTTTTTTTCTACACTATTTTGTATACAATATATGTAGATAATTTTTCCATAAAACAATCTTGTGTCATAAAACACACTTGTCCAAATTTATTTATTCGAAATGCATTGATATATAAAAATGATTTGAAAAATGTCAGTCAGAGACTAACCAATGTTTTTGATAAATTTGTGACAGTGTTTTTTCTCGAAAAAAAAAACCAGTTAAATTTATTTATTTGTCAATAAATAATTGATGCTTTAATCCAATGGTTTTACAATAATGCCATATCGGTTTTACACAAAAGAATATTTTAAAAATAATATTTCCTGAAATGCATATGGATTAAAATACAATCACAATACATAGATTATAAAAAATCATGTAAAATAAAACTGAGTATTAACAAACAAAAGAAAAACAACAAAATAAATATGAAAATATCAAAAATAAAAAAAATAGATACAAAGTAAAAATTTGAATTGAGTTTCTAAACTTTTTTACTTTGATCATCTGTATGAATGTTATTCAATCTAGGATATAAGTAGATCGTTATTTCACATCAAGAGTGTTGCACTAGAGCACGCTTCACCATAGAAATACTTTTTCAAGTTCGAAATTTGAAGACCGCACTTGACAAATTTTTTTACAAATTGGAAAAAGTATATATGATATATATTTTTGTATATTACTAAAAGATAATTGGCATAGCATTGAATTAATTTATATTCCATTTAATTTAAAGTAAAATAAAAAACAATTATCAATCATATCAGTTGGCTGGTATTCAACATGACATAATGCACAACATGATGTCTAGAAAAATTTGAATAATACATTTTATAATATTTTTTTTTATTTATATAATGAAAATTCGAAAAAAGAATTTTATGTGTTGGTTTAGTATTGACTTAAATCAAAGTATACCAATAGACTCAATGCTCGAGTCAATATCTTCACGGCTTGCCTATCATTTCCGGTGGCTTCTTCGATGAAGAAATCTGCCAGTCAACCTCCAGTTTGCATCAACCTCCTGGCTTACGGTTTACTTACCGCCCAACCAATCTCTATTTTTTTTTTTTTTTTCTTTTTCTTTTATTAACTCACTCTTTTCTACTCTTGCTGGTGGTTTTTTTTTTTCATTTTTTTTTATTACACCTGGCTGGATATTTATAGGATATACATAGCCACCCCGCATTGGCAAAACTTGTACTACTTTCCTGTTCACACAAGCAGAAATGCTTTTTTTTGACGTGGACTTATGCTTGAATCCGGCACGTCATTTACAATTTTTGTATTTTATAATATGGTCTAGTCAAAATATGTCAGACAAATATTTTTTTACTTGATGAATTTACTATTTTAAAAATATGTCGTTTTTGAAACTCATTTATCGATTTTTATTTTATTTTTTCCTCTCTCTCTCTCTTTGGATAATATACATTGTATTGTTTTTTTTTTCGCTTCGAACTGCCAATGAGAATTTGTTATCTACTTGGTATATGATTGTTCAATTCAAAACAAAAAAATAAAATAAAACCTTTCAATTTCCTGGTGGGAAATTTATATAACAATAGAAAAACAAAAATATATTTAATCTTGATGTATTTTTTATAAATAAATAAATTATTATTTTATAAAAAGCAGATGATTATGTTACTTTTGATGAAGAATTTAGTGATGCTGCGAGACGAGACGAGAGATTTTTGTCTCGCCTCTCGTAATCTCTTCAGCGTCTCTCCTCTTTTCTCGTGGCGAGAGATGATTTGTCTCTCATCCTGAAATTTATTGTCTATCTCGTAACCTCTCTCTCACTCTCTTCTTTCGCGGTATCACTAATGAAGATTTAGGGTTAGTTTTGATGACCAAAAACTCATTGCTCGAAGACACTGAGTCACGCAGAATTTGTGGTTTGAGTATCAACTTGGATGGTGTTCGAATAACTAAATTAAATTTACATAGGTACAACTTATATGTGCTACATAATCAATGCTCCAGATCTCAACATATCACTCAACAAAAGTACGCTGATTTTACAGTCAGTCTGTAAGAGCGTGAACTATAAGCGTTATTATAACACTAATCGTGATTAATAATTTATAATCATAATTACAACAATAAGCATGACTGATGGAAGAAACCTCAATCATTATGGAAAAGTCAATTTTATTAATTTATAAAATTAGTTTACTAATTTTAAAACTTTACAAACGATAAAAATGACGCCCAGCGTTGCGTCGTTTTTGATATATATCAGTTACCAACGCGGGGCGTCATTTTTATATCTTATAAAATTTTATTAATTATTTGCTAACTCACACGAAAATACTAATAAATTTAAAATTAATTATTTTTGTTAAGCATAAACAGCACCACGAAAAATATCAAAAGTTTGGATGATGATGACATCAACTGGCCCGTGCAAAAAGTGTGAAAAAAGTAACCATTCAACCAAACACAGCCGTCATGACGATATATTCTGAGCATTGCGAACAAGAATAACAAAACGTGGATCTCATCAAACTGGTTAAAAATACAAACAAAAATTAAAATACAAACGTAGAAACATCAGAAAAAAAAACGGAAAAACTTCGGAGAAAACCACAAAAAAATATCGGAGAAATATCGGAGGAAAATATTCGCCGGAGATTATATCAATCCAACTCTGGCCTCTAACCATAGATTTTTATTATAAATAAAATAAATAACAACTTGCAATTGTCATTATAAAAATTATTAATAATTATTTAATATTAAAAATAAATAAAAAAACAATTTATAACATTGAATGTAAAAAAAGTGAAAAAGGGCTGATTCAATTGATTAATAGCTACAAGTTTTCGGGATAAATGTGTATACATACAAAAGCCATAAAGATATATCTTTACAATGATTTTATTTTTCTTAAAGTTTCATATTATTTGTGGAGAAAGAGATTCATCGTCATACTCCATATACTATCTTAATCATTTCCATTCTCATCCCTTTATCAAACCCACAAACTATTACCATCCTCACGACAAATATATGTATACTTATATAGTTAAATATAGATATCAATATTGTAGAAAATTTTGTCATCAACCAAACGAAAGACCAAAGCTATCCCCCAAAATTTCAAGAGAAACATTTGTTTCAATGTAATTGTTGAACAAAAGCAAACTTGTTTCATTCAATGGCTTTTATCTTAACGTTTATCAGTGATACTGCTGCAACTATACTTCATATTCTCAATTTGAAAAGTCATTGATTTTAGTGTTTACATTCTACGCAGTGTTAAGCATCGTCATGTGTTCTAATTCTATTCAAGCTCTTGTTAACAAAAGTTACAAAATCAATGTTTCAAGTGTATGCACATGTAGTTTGGTCTCTTTCAATTATTCTCATTATTTTTATATATTTCTGTTATCCACTTGTATATACACTCATTGATTCATTGTTCATCAAATCAGCATTACCACTACATTACTCATTACACCATCATTAAAACAAATTTGTCCAATCATTGATATTGATATGCAATACTGCAAAAACCTTTTGATTATTCTGCTTCGTTGAAAGATCCACTCAATGTGGCCCTATTACAAACTACCATCACGTAACGAGCTCTTCGTTATATGTCTGTTATAATTTTTCACATAATATATAGGCTTGTCATTGAACCTCCTCATCATTGCTACACTTCAATGATTCATTATCCAATCACCAATTGATTATAAAAATAATTTTATTGTCATTTGCAAAACCTTCTTTCTCATTGAAAATAAATCTTAAAGATTTTGGCCATAGTGGCAAATGCATTTAAACTTTGCTTTCATTGTTGAACTGAAAGTTTGATGTATTCATATAATTACCCTATAGCTTTTACTAAAGACATCTTAGAATGCAGAACTGACAAGGCGTGGCTTTCTTTACTTGCAGCTGTTACCTCTAAATTATCCAAATGGCGAACAAACTTATCAAAATATATATGATATTTTTTTTTTTTCTATTTAATGTTGTTTTACTTGTCGTCGTTATTCACATTGTAATAATTTAGAACATGAATTAAATTCAGTCTACAACTTGGATATTTTTATTTTGTTTTATTTTTTTTTTTTACGAAGTTACTATATGTATTTTTATGAATTGAAATTTGAAATATATACTTGAGAAATTTATATAGATCTTGAGTAGCTGATTAAGGTGAAAGAAAAAAATGGTTCTTTTTTATTTATAAAAAAATAAAATGGATAGATATACAAAAGTCAAGTTATAACGGATGCTTTATGTTGAAATTTTTAGATCATTATATAACGAGAAGTTCGCTCTCCTTCTTTTCAATCGCGTGTTCGTTATACTTCAAGTTATTTCTAGTGTGAGCACAAAAGAGATGCAGCTTTTCATATTTCAAAACCACAAAAATGAATGGAATCATTACATTTTTTACTCGATAAAATTATGATATTGATTCCACTTAATTTTTATTTCGATAAAAACAATCTACGTTTATTTTTTTTCTTGTATTTTTAACTCGAGAAAATTCAGTATTGTCTGAACGATTCAAAACTGACTTGATTTTTCTTTATAAAAAAATATATCGTCCACTTTTTGCTGCAAATTTTCAAGTCGATTGATCCATGTTTAGTTGTAGTAAAATAATATCCCAATTAAATGAGTGCCATTTAAATTGACTGAATTATTTCCACGATAAAAATTCTATTACAAAAAAAAATAAAAGTTATTTACAAGATTTTTTTAGTGACTGCAGAACTGAAGTATTCAATTTTTCGTTTAAGAATTTTTTTTTAAATTGGAATTGCATCGTGGTCATGTTGTCAATCGTTGAAAAAAAAAAAATAAAAAGAGTAAAAAAAAAAATCTAATAAAATAGCGCGATAAACCGAGTTGAATGGTCGGTGGCGACATCCAGCCAGTTGTGACTCTTGAAATTGCGTTTTCCGGAAATAAAAGTACCGTTTCTAGATGCAAAAAAAAAAAAAAGAAAAAACTAAAATAAAAGACACAAAAAAAATAAAAGTAAAAATTGAAGAAAATATATATATATAAATAAACGACAAGAACATTTTGAAATAAAAAATAAATAGAAAAAAATTTTCAAGAAGACTTTCACGATTGAAATCAATTAACTAGCAGTAATCAGTGTATCGAACTCCATCGAAAACACTGGGTTAAATATCGAAGCCCAAGATTCACATTTTAATCAGTGTGGTTGGACTAGACTTTATTTATGAGACTGTTTCAACAGCTCTCGATTTATATATATTTTTTAGTCTTCATTACACTCACCGTTAGCCCCAAAACAATTTTGATAATGAAATCAGCATTTTCGTCAATAGAATTACATAGCTTACGAAATTTCATTATTTCTAGATTCAATTGTTATTAACATAATTATCATACATAGTTATCACAATAATTCTTGAATTACATAATATATTAATTCTATTTGAATTCAATATATTTTCATTGAAAAATTACAAAATAAACATACATAATATAACAATATATTCTGAATTAAGTTGAAAAAAAAATTCATATAATTAAGTACATGTCATGTTGTGTTGTATTTCATTAAAAGACCTGATCATTGCTGACCATGCTGATGTTGAACAAGGAGGTAAAATAGATTTAACAATTTTATAAATCCATGTGTCCAGTGTTTCATGGTATATCTATGTGTGTATAAACGTTAACATGTATAATATACAGATATGGGTTAACCCAAACTGTTACTGGATACGACCACACGTAGCAAGGATTGGGATTGAGATATAGGAAGAGAGAGAGGCAAAGACAAGAAGAGAATGACTGAAGGGGGTAAAAGCAGTACAAGCAAAAAGGGGTTGGAGGTTGAACGTGATCTTTCATAGTTGCTTGATTGGCCTCAACATCAATTGTAAAACTATTGTCCAAAAGTATTGTACTTAGTACATATACCAACCAAGACAAAATATTTAATTTCAACTGTGTTAAACTGTGGCAACAATAAAAATAAAAAAAAAAAGACACGTTGATGAAATCAAGATTGTAAGAAAGTTTTATCCTTGTATTTATAGTTGCCTTTACTGAATGAAATGAGGCCAAAGAATTACGAGTAGATGTTTTTCCTTTTTTTTGTCTCAAGTTGTTGAAATTCTGTCCAGAAATTTTTATCATTGTCATTATATTCTTCATGTATCATTCAAATATACGAAATCATATTTATTTTATACAACTTTAATAATATTATTTTTTCATTTTATGTATATACGAAATATATATTCAAGATGTAAAACATTGTATAATAAGTCTACCCTTCCTCTTCATGTCTCTCCCTATATCTAAGGGATGCTTTATACATAGTTTTGTATTCCAACGACAAACCGTTGTCATAGCATCACGTGGTAAGTCCTTGAGGCCACAACATGTTATACATATTTTTTATAAACAAAATAAACAAATAAAAATCATATACAAATGCACATCAATTGTCTCAATCTCGTGTGGTAACAATTTACTGTCAAATTTTTATCAAAATTACAGCTATTATGATTTTATTTAGATAAAAAAAAATTATTTTGTGATAATGCTTATATATTATATTTAAACATGTGTGTGATTTATTTTTTTATACATCAAATTATGCTTTATTTTATACATAAAGTATCAAAATATTTTTTTCCCTTCGGAGTAATTTTATGTCATCCAACCTCATCTGATTTTTATATAAAAAAAAAAAAATAAGTAAAGTATAAATGTCGAGGCCGAATAAGCACAAGTGAGAAAGAAAACTTGATAAAAGTAAACCAGTTTATAGTGAAAGCTCGATGTATATATATATCGAAGTGTCCTGTCCAGTGAACTGCGTGACAGCTAATATCCGGCCAGGAAACTAACACCCTGTCATCATTCCAAACCCTCTTTTTTTATATTTTATTTTCCTTCTCACATGATAAGCAACGACTTAGCAATCTCATCTACGCTATCAAAGTAGAAAAGTCCATTATCATCACATAAATATAGAATAGTTACAGTGATGATAATTTTTTACCCCACGAGTCCATCAACATCCGCACCTGTCTATTCAACCCCTTCCGGCTAATGCACCTGTATAATAAATATATCTATAAATGCCAATGATAATTCATCATACATTTAATGTGAAAAATTTTCATTTATTTTTGTAAAATAAAGCTGATTTTTTTTTGTAAAAAAAAGACAAAGCTAGATGTAAAAATTTTATTTACTTTTGAGTATTGATTAAGAGAATGGGTTGAGGCTGATTTGTGGATTATTTAGAAATTCTAAAAACGGCCAGATGGTTGAACGTGATGTGGTGTGTTAAACAGGGATATGCATCTTTGAGGACACATGCCAAGATACGCGAATCGCGTACTCCATGCTTACTGAGTTTGCTTGCTAAGACTTGTGATGAAAAGCTGAGAAAGTAATAATGAAATTCAATAGTATTATTGCATTTGTATGAATCACAAAATACTCTCATATATATATTATAAGTTTGTGTTAGTTATTGGTTTGATGAAGACCTAAATTTTCACAAGCCAACTACCAATGACACTTGCAAGAATTCATCCTTTGTGTCATTTTTAATTTAATGGATAATTAAATTTTCAGTTGATTGTTTTAACATCAAACATAAACAAATTTAAAAAAATTTTCTTATTTCTTTATAAAACTGTGCTTTGTACAAAAAAATTTTTCATGAAAAAAAAATGTTTGATTAAATTTACAGTTGCAAATCGAATAAGTTCGACAGGTGTATCCTCAAAGTTTCATTGAAACTTTTAATTCCATTGGGTATACATATTCCAGTATCAAAGGAAAATAAAAAAAAATCAAAAAAAAATTTATATATCTCTGATGCATATGTATTATTATTATCATTATTATTATTATTTTTTTAAAAAATTAATTTACAATTATACATCTGTAAAGGTGTTAATTTTGTTATTTTTTTAATATTTATTTTTATTTTTCGATTGACATTTTTAACATGCAAAATGTTACTATTTAATTATTTTTAAAAGTTCTTTGTTCATTTTTTTTATTTTTAAAATATCAATAGAATATAATCAATAGCTCGATTAAATTAAATTTACCAAAATCAATAAATTTTGTTTTTTTTTTTGTATTTCAATTGCACATGAATTGCTGTATCATTGTTTCGATACAATAGACGCACTGAGAGTATTGTTTCTCTAGTATTTTGTATTAACTTGATAATTGCCACTCTCAATTTTCACCTCAGGCAATAATTATATTATTGTGATATAGGATAAATTTTATATATAAAAAAAAAAAAAAATATTATATCAATTATTTTGATCATAAAAATTTCTCAGTTATATATTTAATTTTTTTTTTATCTAAACAAATATAAGTTTGTAATTTATAGATTGAAAAATCATTAAAGATATCAAGATGAATTGTTTGTTATGAGAAAAGTAAGTTTATAAGTAGTTTGTATAATGATGACAATAAAGTAGATAAAGACTCAATTGCTGCTTGATGATAATTTTGTAAAAGATAAGCCGATATCAATCTTACCCTTCTCAACTTGCTGGTTTAAATATACATAGGGTATATGACTATATAAATTTGTATATAAATTTAAACATATATATATATTAATTTCATATAAATTACCTGACTTTTGAAGACTTTATTTAAATAAAACTAAAAATAGTTGTAATAAATTTTTTCGCAAATTTTATAAATTAATATACTTGTCGAACTTTGGTCTAGGCTTGAGTCTACGCATGTATAATTAATAATTATTATTTTATTTTTAAATAATATTATACAATGTATAATTCAATGAAAATTGTATATATTAATAAACTGTGATTTTTTTTTTTCGTTTACATATGTATAAAAGTTGTATAATATTAAAGGAATCGTCAAATTTCCATCAGGGAAATGAAAGAACCTACTTTTCAAATTTTATATTATTTTTTTTAATATTTATTTTTTAAAAACTTATTTTTGCACATTCTGTTCTTGTATGACATCACGTCTCTTTTCTACCTTTGCTTTTGAGATACATCTGTCTTCCGGTATGTCGAGTAAGAAAATGACTACCAAGTAGGCAACTCGTTCGCTATATTTGGTTTTACGTACATCTAGTTTTTTAAAAAAATATAAAATGACAAAAATATATAAAAAGGAAGTACAAGTTTTGAAACACGTCACGCATTCCCCTTAGGAAAAATGTGAGAACAGATATAATATAGTGATGTTTAAAAAAATAAATAAATAAAATTTAAATAAAAGAAAAAACAAAAAATATTTACTCCCATTTTTTTTGCATGATAAGAAAAAAAATTATTTATATTTATTTATTTATTTTTTTAAAATTTAAATGACATGTTCTTTTATCTATATGATAAAGTTAGGGAGTATATATGTTTATGAAAATGTAGTTTGATAATATTCTTGCCAAGAAGATTGTTATCGAAAAGTGGCATTTACAAAAGGATCTCAAAATGGCTTGACATGTTACGTAATTAGATTGCAATCTATATTGGCTCTCAATTGGTAAACAGAGACGTTATTTTTCCGGTTTATCAGCTGAAAAAAAAAATAAAATAACATTTTGGGATGAGTAAGATGATCGTTAAGAGTCCAAGAGCATTTACAAACTTGATTTTTCTTTTGATTTCAGAGCTTTTTTTTTTTATTTACTTTCTCATTGTCGTGCTATTGATTGTTGGATCTTTGTGCTTTTGCACATTAATACAATATGGGAATCAATTGATAGAGGAAAAATAAATAGAAAATATATATTTGATCAATTAAATTTTTCCAGAATGATTATTTGAAGAAATCAACTTTTTAAATGTCGATAAGAAATTTATTTTTATTATATTTTTCTTCACTTTTTCTTTGTTTATTTCTTGACTTTCATTCGATCACGATATGTAATTTTATATTTTTATAAACAAATAAAATATAATTATCTTTAACTAAATTCCTACAAACTTTGCCTTATATATTATGAAAAAAATTGGAAAGAGCAACTTTGTAAGGCCCAGAAAAATCATAGATCATAAAATCAACTACAAAATTGAATCTCTTCTTCAGGTATTTTTATCCAATCAAAGAAAAAAACTTTGCTATCATTGTTTTTTAAAAAAAACTAAAAAATAAAATCAATACGATTTTTAATTTTTAGTTTGGCTTAATCAATTGGACATTCAAGTCTCACAAAAGTCAAACAATTCTCAGGTAAAAATTAGATATAAAAAACGAGTAAAATAATAATTAAGAAAAAAAAAAAAGGTTAAAACAAAGTGAAAAAGGTTGAAATTAGCTGAGCCTCAATGTGGCGTCCAGACAAGTCCGTCGTGTGTTTATGATTTCTATATCTATATATTATATAAGAAAAGTCGAAAATCTTAATTCGAAACAGCTCCGCCCATTGGTTAGTATAGGGGCGGCGTCAACGTGTCTGGGATTGGATAGTGCTCAACGAGGGTTGCGATTTTCCACATTTGTGGTGGAATATAACTGTGTGATGATCATGATGCGCAACTACAATAACCACCAAACTCGGAAAAAGCATGCTTTTAATATATCAGTCGACGCCGGGCGTCTCGAGTGTACGGTTGTAATTTTCCTAATACATTTAACGAATTTCAGTTAAACTATATTTTTAAATAAATAAAAAAAATTATTTTATTTATTAACAACAAGTTTTTTTATCTAAAATATATCAAAATAGATTTGCCTTATATTTTTTAGCTATTCAAACATGATAAAGCTCATAAAATTTCAAAACAAGTGATTGATTAAAATTGACAAGTGAATTTTTCGATTTTTTTTTTCGACTTTTTTTCGACTTTATTTCTATTATTATTTTTTTCGGTTACAATGAGATCATGGACTAAGAGTGATAGTATGAAATTAAAATCAGATAAAAAATTCAACAATATAATTGAAAAAAAATTAAGTGTAATATCACGTGATAAATTGTGCAAGCCTTTTACTGGACTTACGATGATCAGGAAAATTATTATACTATGTTTAATAATTCTACAGTCACTGAAAATAACCTCTGGAGCTTTTACAACAGGTAATAAACAAATTATTGATAATTAAAAATTTAAAAAAATGATTTTTATATAAGAAAAATTAAATACAAAATTATTAATGAGTCTTGTTAATAGAAACGCAGTTATTATTGTAAAGAAAAATATTATTTTTATAGATAATAATATTGAAAAAAATTAAAAATCATTTAATTAATTTTTCTAATCATTTGAAAATATATTTATAGTAATTTTGTGTATACCAAATTGATCCTAAATTATTGTTCAAACTATAAACTATAATGATAATATTTTCATTGTCATCCACAAATTATAGATAAGACAATATTTCAGCCTTGGGGTAAATGCATAAATTATGTAGTTTTACTTTGTTTAAAATTTTTGCGATAATATTTTTTAAAATATTCAATTTTAATTTAAAAAAATCTATCGTAATTTTAAAGTTAAACTTTCATTATTTACAATAGATAAAAAAAATTTTTAAATAACGATAAAATCGTGTAAAATTTTATTAAAATAAATACTTTGTTTAACTAATATTAAGAGTGTTAAAATTATAGCAGTACCATAAAAGCGTCTTTGACTTTAAGTGAACTTAAAAGCACAAGATGTCTTTGGTTTAAGTTTGTACATGACACGGTACATAATTGATTAAGTCTCAAGGTGGTTTGAGTGGTTTAACAACACTGTAAAAAAAAAAAAAAATTAAAACAAGAAAAAAAAAAAGTAATAAAGATACAACAACTTGAGATTGATTTATTATTGATAGATAAATTGATGATTTTGGGGATGATAATATTGCCCAAAGGGATAAAAAAAAAATATCCAAGATTACATTACACACTGTGCACATCGTATATAATTTAAATATATAATTTATTTAATCAAATTTTATAAAAATAATAATGATCTTGATTTTCTACGCTATGAAAAATTATAATTTTTCTCCCTAAATATCCCTTAAAATATAGCTTACCTACATCTAAAAATTTACAAATATATATAGATATATATATAGAGGCGTTGGTGGTGGCATTATCTAGCATATAGCCTAAGGCACGCCATCTGTTTCAACCCCTAATCAGACGGGGTGCGGCAGTTGCTAGTGTGCCTCTAATCTAATAACTACATGTATCCTCAGGCCAACTGAACGTGTGCTGCCTTTAACAATAAAGAAATTTATTTTTTTTTCCTCAACAATTTTTATCATTTTAAATTTATAAATAAATTTTTTATTCTTTATATCCTTCTTATTTTATTTATTTATTTTTTTACAAAAAAAAAAATTAAATTTTATTACTGAAAATGCAGAATTTATTGTGACAATTTATGTGTTTTTATGTATGGGGTAGTTTATTTATTTTTTTTAAATATTACTAAGGGTGACATGTATCAGTTGGTCTAATTTTCACGATTATCTTTGGTGGATATGAAAAAAAAGAAATGAAAAAATAAAAACCACTATATAAGACTGATGTCTCACACTTGCACATGTGGTACCACGTGCTAAAACAAATTTACATGCAGACAAGATAGAAAAAAAAAAAAAAGAAATATCATTTTTATTCTGTATATGGGTATTGGAATATTCACAGGTGTGGTGCTTTTTGCTGCTTTGATGCACGTGAACTTCGAGACAGCGCCCATATAGCATACGAAAGCTTTTTGAAATACTTTACGCTTGCACATAAAGAAAAAAAAGCTTCAATGACTTATGGATAAAGAAAAAAAAAAAAAAAAGGAAAAAGAGATCTCAATGTATATGGTTATGTATATGTAACCCCCTTTTTGCCTGCTACCCCTTGTATGGGGATCATTGCTTCATGCATTTTATATTTTGTTCGGCTTTGATTCCTTCAGCAACCCCTCAAAAACAGCCCTTGGGAGTAATCCTTAATCTTTGATCGGAAATTATCTTTGATCGCTTCCTTTTTTCAGCAGTCGAAATTTCTACTTTATTTTTAATTTTTCTCATGTCTAAATTTTGTCCAAAAGCTCAAAAAATAATCATGAAAAAAAGAATACTATCTATATTTTTCTTGTCTTATATAATTTTTCGATAAAATATTTTTTTTGATCAGACAAGAATATTTGTATGTGTTTGATTATATTTATTAGAATTTTTTTTTTTTTTCTTTTATTGGTTCCCTTGATAAGATAATCTTTATTTGATTATTTTGACTTTGATGAGGAGCTTTTCTTGGAACTTTTTTTAGATGAAATGTTTAACGAATGATAAGAGAAAACTTGCCGCTTTTATTTTTCTTTATTGGTTTAACTTCATGCACGTGCCACTTGTCTGCTTTTATATTATCAAAAAAAGTCTTGAAAAAAAAAAATCAAGCTTCTAACTTCAATGACATTTTTCTAGATATCAAAATCAATAAATTGTTTTCAGTCTGCAACAAAGATAAGAAAGTGTAACATTGACAAATGGACGAGGGACACCTTTGGTCACTTTTCTCATCGGTTAACAGTATTTTTTTTATTTCTTTTTTACCAGAGAAAAACGATATTTCTGTTTCGGATATATTGCCTGATCTTGGTGAATTTATCTAGCCACTTTAGCTTTCATCTTTTCGAGCTTTGATTTTTCATTTTTTATTTTTATTTTTTCACTTGGTTCATTACCTGGCCTTTTTTACTGATATACCCAACATGTCGACTACTCAATTTTTGATTGAAAATTCTATAAACTATTTTATAAAATTTCTCCTTTAAAATATTTCGATATTATATATAACATATCGATATTTGAAAAAGTCACCCTCTTCCTAATATGCGAATATTTTCATCTGAATGACTAAAGAAAGCAAACGTAAGAGGAAGTGTGATGTGGTCAAGTTGGTAAAAGCAGCCCGAATATCGTACAGCGAGTCTCCAGTTCAAATCCGTTCTTGCAGAAAATAATAAAATCATACGAAGACTCTTATCTTCGGCAATATAACGCGAATGCATTCCAGCTTTCAGGGCAAAAACCTCCTGGCATTGAACGAGTGAGGAGTGTACCTACCTCGCTCATTCTATGCCAGGAAGTATTTGCCCCTTAAAGGGTGAAACCCTCTTTTGCAAAATACAATAATTTATATTTATCCTTATTTTTGTACTTTCAAGTATTTTTTTTTTTGTTGTAATTTTAATGACAGTGTTGCTGCCAATTCCCGAAACGTGTTAGAAAATACTACAACCGTATAAACACAATAATATATACTACGACTTTATTAAATTTTCAAAAATTATGACAACACTATATAAACAATAAATAAATAAATAAATATTCCTTTGAAACAATAATTTATTTTTTAAAATTTACTATAATAAATTATCTTGGATAAATTTAAAATTAGTTTATTAAAAATAAATCAATCATTGTATTTTAATGACTCAATGCTATTATTATTTTAAATTTAATTTTTTAAATAATTTATTTATTAATTATTCTATAAAATGTTTATTAATTTTATTTATTTTTTTTTCAAATTTAATATTATTATATTATCAATAAGAAAATATCTTGGAGCTTTGATATTTTACCTTTTCGATTTTTTACTTGGTTCATTACCTGAGCTTTTTTTTCTAATATACCCAACGTGTCGACTACTCGATTTTTGATTGAAAATTCTTTTAACTATTTTTAAAATTTCTCCTCTAAAATATTTCGATATATTCGAACAAGTCACCCTCTTTCTAATACGCGAATATTTTCATCTGAATGACAAAATAAAGTAAACTGCTAAAGTGACAAAAGAAAAAAAAAAATCTCAATATGTTCTCTTTTTTTTTTTTTTTAGATATTAAGTTGGAAAAATCCACTGGTTATTTGTCCTCACTTCATATATATATGAACATTCATTTATCATATTTTTCATACTCTAATCTTTTCATGCATTTGAAGAATAATTTTTTTTTATATTTTTTTATTTTTCATAGAATATATGAAATAATTTTTCAAGTGTACCATCTTTGAGCTCAAGCTCTGACAGATGAGGTACGATGATGATTATAAAAACGTGCTTTAAAATACTAAGATAAAAGTTTTTTTTTTTTAAATATATATTTATAAATAAAGTATATTAATTGCGAGCTGTGTTGTGGTGTTATTAAATTCTTATGGAAATGTGGCGGACCAAAGCAAGGCTGAAACTCGTAAAGTCAGCTATTATGTTAAAAAGAAAAATTCTTGGCTAACAATGAAAGAACAATAAATTTAGTTAATTCTATAGAAATATATTTAAAATAGATGTTGTTCATATTAACTTTTTATTCTATCAGAACTATTTATTATATAATATATTAATTAAATTTTAAATAGAATAATTTAATTCTATAGAATAAAAATATTCATAATTTGATAAACTCAATAATTTTTTTGTATTTTTTAACTAATTTACTATAAATGTTATTGATGAAACAATAACGATGTTTATATACTATGGTATATAACTAAAAACTAATTTCAGATTAAACTAGTAATTTATGATGATCTATGTACATAAATTAGTAAAAATTATTAAAATATTAATTTACAATAAAAATAAAATATAAATTAATTTGTTAAATTCTTATTTTTTTAAATTAAAATTATAATAATAAATAAATATTTATTATAATAATAAATATTTTTCGATTATTGTCAGATTTGTATTATTCAGGATACGTTCATTTCCTGTTAAACTAACAGATGATTTAAATTATTTTATAAACCTGATAATATGTAAAGAAAACTTAAGTAACGTATTTCCTGAAAGAAAACTTAAAAATTAATTTGACCTATAATATTCAAATTGTTAGACATATTCATACTTCAGTTGAACAAACTGAATGAATAATTTATTTGATAAATTTTCGATAATATGAGATCTGTTATTCAGATACGTAATTTGTTAAAAGTTATAAATTACCTATTAAGGAAATCTATCTGACCATTAAATGCATTGAAGTCTGTCCGTGTCATTTCAAATCCTAAAATTTTAGGAAAATATTGATTTCAGTATTTTTTTTTGTTATTTAACTTTTAGTATACTTTGAGGTTCACTTTAAAAGATCAATATAGAATTAAAAGTATTTAGCTAACAAAAATGTATTTTACCTATTTTCAATAAATGGCTATGGAAAAAAAAAACGAGCAACTTGTATCCAGGCTATGTCAACGAAAATTATTATACAAAAGTAACTTTTTTAGAAATTTAAAAATTTTTTTAGTAAAAAATTTTTTGTCTTTTTTATTTGTCTTTTAAAATTCATAGTCTTTTCAGAGATTTTATACAGTATGAAAGAGTTAACTGCCAAGTTTATTTGAGCTTACCCGCGCACACTCCAAAGAGTTGACAATTTGGTTATAAAGTTTGAGCTTTTGGGTTTACCTTAGTGTGCCTAGAGCACCCAAGCAAACTCTACCAAAATCACCGAACGTCTGCTGAGTAAATGGAACAGCAAAAGAAGCAAAAAAAAAAAAATTCAAAAAGACAGACAAAAATCTTTTTATAAAGTAGATTATTCACATGCCAAATATCAAGTATATTTAATCAAATTAAATTATTAATTTATGAAAAAAAAAATCTTACAATTGGTTTATCATCAAAACTATACTCTAAACTTAATTTCATTTGTCGAGAGATAAAAAATAAATTAAAAAAAAAAAGATTATAACCAGTAATATTCCGAGGAAAAAAAAAAAACATTTAAAAGCCGCGAGACATCTATAAAATCAGTGGAAAAAAAACTTTTTTAATGTCAAATAAATTGAGTTTATAAAAAAAAAAATAAAATTACCATTTATTAGGAAGAAAAAAAATGCCATGGGCAATATAATATTACAATCAGAATATCTCCCTAAAAGTTTTAAAGAAAAAAAAAAAAAATGAAAAAGACAAAATAATGACATTTATCATTTTGCTTCTTTTTTTTTTTTATTTTTTGTATTCAAGATAAAACAAGTAGATTTGATGCTTCATGAGGATAACGTTTGCTTCATGAATATCTCAGACTAAAGAAGGAAAATGGTGGTGAGCTTGGATTACAATTTGGTCCATTAAAAAAAAAAAATAAAAATAGATAACAAGTTGACTTTTATCGTTTACTTGTATATAAAATTTTAACCCTAAATGTTTTTTTTTTTTTTAAATTAAAATACAAGATAAAAATCAAAGATGGAATAAATATTTTTTTTTTACATACAGTATTTTGTAATAACAAGTAATATAATGTATTTTTTTTTTTCAATATCAATATGCTAGAAAAAAAAGACAAAAAAATTTCGTAGAAAAAGGAAAATTCCATTTCGAAATTTTTTCTTTTGGCTATTTACCATTTTTCTCAATCTTGGTATACGACAGTGAGGTTAAAATGTGACCAGCTAACTTATGAATATGATAATACAGTACGAAAAAAAAGTAAAAAAAAATAAATAAAAATACTAGATGTACTACTACTACTACTACATTGATGTATATAAAATATAATAAAGTAGAAAGAGAAAAAGGATTGTACTACGAGTCAAGAAAAGAAGTCAAAAAAAAAAAATAATAATAATAAATAAGAAAATTTGTCTTTTATATATTTTTTTTCTCTTTTTATCAGGGTTGCTTTTGGTTTTCATGTACACTCAACGACCCTTATCACCTAGAGCTTGGTGAAGGCCACAGAAAGAGAATATTTTGTCCCTCGTGATATTGGATGCCCGTTGAGATGCGAATTAAAGTCATCGTTGAGTTCTCGGTTCTTTATATTACCCTCTTTTATTTATTTCTTTTTATATATATTATAACGTTGTATATTATATACCAAGCAATTTTGGTTGTACAATTTTAGTTTGGTTATTTTCAGACTTTAACATTGCGATATATTGTTTTTTGTTTGGTATGGGGATCTCTCTCGTGACATCTGTTTCCTCAGATGTTTCTTTGTTTGATGAAAAATAATGATATATATATTGTTTTGTCTGAAAATTATAATCCAGGGGATTTAAAAATACTTGTTATCTATTTTTAATTTAGACAATTATATAGATTATTTTGATAATGCGTGAATATGGTATTTTATTCTGATTTTTATTGTTAAGATAATTATTTGTCTCTTGGGATAAATAATTTTCGTATTCATAGATAAATATTTTATGTAAATTTTCGTTATATTTATTATTTATTATCGATTTAAATAATTAAAAAAATTAAATTTTCCATCGAAATGAAAATAATAATTTTGTTATGTTGATGATTCAGTTATGATAATTATATAATTTGATAAAAAATTATATAAATCAGAGCTTTTTAATGTGGAAAAAATATACATTAAAATTGTATTAAAAATAAATGATAATTTTATTAAGTTTTAATTAAAACGGCATTTTTATTTGGGCAATTTTAAATATATTTTTACAACTTTTTATGGCTACAAATTAATGTAATAAATTTGTATTTACTTCAAACATAGATTTCTTCGAATTGATAAATAAAAAATAGATGTAAATTTTACCGGATGTAAATTATAAAAAGTAATGCTATGTAAGGTTATTTTTAAATAAAATAAATAAAAGGTGTCAGTGTTTTTTTATTTAAAAACCATAATAAACAACAACAAAATTTTTTTTTGACTGAATTATTATTTAAAAAAAAATTTATGTATATCGACGGTTGAGTGATGTGGTCAAGTTGGTAAAAGCACCATTTTATCAGTGGCCTGTACCAAACCGTTCAAATCCTTGTTCCACCATATCATACGAATATACAAAGTAATTTATACTTAAATCAAAAGAAGTCAAACAACCCAGCTTTCAGGGCAAAAATCGCCTGGCATTGAACGAGAGAGGTAGTGAACCTTCCTCGCTCATTCTATGCCAGGAAGTATTTGCCCTGAAGGCTGGATCCTCTTTTGCAATACACACTAATTTTAATTTATATTTATCCTATTTTGTAATTTCAAGTACTTTGTTTTTTTCTATTGTATTTTTAACTACAGTGTATAAATTCAATACTATAGGCTTCACCTACGTAAAATTGAATTTAGCCATTTAAAATATTTAAAATTATATTTCAAATATTTTTTATATGTTTACCAAAATATTAAAATAAAAAATATTTTATTACATTAAAAATTTTGCATATAAAAATTTTTTGTTAATAATACAATTTTAATTTAATTAAAATTTATTTTAAATATATTTTCTAATTTATTTTTAATTTAATTTATATATACATACAATGTAATTTATATTTTTTTCACTTTGAATATATGTAGATAAATTTATGTATTTTTTTTTTTTCATTGTAGATCACTATTCTTACAGTATATTTTGTACAATATACATTTAGTTAATGGATTTTAGAAATAACCACAATATTTTCATAAACGTGTTCACGCATATGCAAAGAATGATGCATGTTAACAGAATGTTTAATCCTTTCTTTACTGTACATTTCAATTTAATTAACTAAAGCTCAATTCTCCACGTCGTTTTACCTCTTTGTTTTAAAACTATATCCATCTCATTATTTTTTTCGAGATATATTCTGTAATGCTTTCCCTTGCTTAAAATACATGCAAAAATAAAAAAAAAAAAAGTCTATGATATTTATTTAACCGCGTAATCCACGACCGGAAGGTGCTCACTAACCGGAAACATATCCACGAATGAGACTATTGTTGCACGAGCATCACCCTTTTTTCTGAATTTCTCTGTAAATTATATTTTTATATTTTTTTGCATTTTTACTATTGAAAAAATTACATGTGCATAAATTTTTTTTTTTTTTTTTTCGGTTAGAGGTGTCCAGTTAAAATGATAAAAATATAAAATGAATATTATATAAATAAATAAATGAAAATATGAATAATAAAAAAAAGAGACAATTCACTTGTTCAATTTTTTTTTTTTTAAATTTTTTTTTATATTTTGTTCATTGCTGCATTAACACAAAATTTTCATTTACCCACTGTATGATAATAGTTGTTTATTTTATCCATAAATACAATAGCGAGTAAGAGGGAATGAAAAAAAAAAAATTAAAAAATGCCTGGGCGTGAATCCAGAAAGTTTAAATTCGACAAAGTAGAGAATAGTTTAATCCAGCGTGTTTCGAATTTCATTGTCCTCTGTACCGATAACACAATATCACTGCACCCGTGGGAGACAAACCGGATGGTTGGAATAAAATTGGCCCGTTTGATCCGTTTTGGACAAATTCGGCCATAACATTTATCACATTTAAATTAAAACGATGACACACATTTATCATTGTACCAATTTTTTTTTTTTTTTTTAAATATACAAAAGCAATAAAACGAGTAGAATTAAATTTGTTTATTATTTTTAAATGTAAATGGGATTTTTTTTTCTTTTGTTTGAACATTTAATATTGAACTTGAATGGTATTGTTGGCTAGCCTGAGATATCGATATTGAATTATACAAAAGTAGAGGACAAAGAAACGACAATGTTAATTGAAACCTTTTTAATCAATTCAACTGAAAGTCATTAGGACAATTAAATGTAGCAATTATTCTTATTTCTTAGTTTTATATAATTGTTATTGAAATAATAGTTTAATTTTCCAATTTTAAATTAAATGTATTATGTTTTTTTCATTGGTTTTTTTTTTATAAAAATGAAAAAAATATTTTAGAATTAAAAGGGTTTGTTTATTAGAATTTCGATGAGTTATATTTTTCATAATTTAAATGTAATTTTTTGAAAATAATAATAAAGCTTTAAGTTTGTGAAAACTTGGATTTATTTTATTAATTTTATTTTTTGTGTCAAGCCTTTTTTATAATAAATAAATAAATAAAAACAAAAAAATTCATTTTAATATCACTGCTTGTATAATCTTTATGTATTTTTTATTTTTAATTCCTGTAAATTGATTTTTTTTTTGTTTTTTTTTTTAAGACTGCAGCATAAAATATTTGTGGCTATTTTAACCATAAGCGCAAAAATTTACTGCCAAGTTTATGCGTTATAATCAAAATAGAAAAATGTTTATTTTTTATTCTCAGCTGGGGTTAATAATTAAAAATAAAAATCAATATTATTTATATTTCAAATGGCAATAAAAGTGTGTAAAAATAATTTATGTTTATATTGAAAGAAAAAAAAAAATAAAAAAAGCTCTAATTTGCAAGTTTACAATTTATTGAAAAATGATAGTTTTAAATCGCGAGTATTATAATGCTGAAAATATATATATTTTAATGTAATACGTAAATAACATGACCGTGAAATTCGTTATGTTATTTCACGATGTAAACATCTCCAGTGGATTTCATACAGCAAAGCTATCCAGTGAGTTGCAACTAACCACCCACAGTTGGCCACACTCGCACTCGTCGAGAGAATATATACTATAAAATTGTTGTATTTAAACTGGTTAAACATAGACTGGTAAAAACACATACAAATAGAGAGAAGAATACGGTATAAGCTAACACTCCATAATTAACACTAGCCGTATGGTAAATTAAAACAATAAATATACACCACAGAGTATAAACATTTTAGTGTTGGTTTGGAATTTGAGTTAAAAGCATTTGCAATTTTTTTTTTTTTTTTCAAATTGTTTTTTGTTTCTTTATATACTTTTCTAAATTTAATTTAATAAAGTTTTAAATTAATATTATATATATTTTATGGCTTAAATTTTAAATCACTCAGTTGTGTTTTTATTTTTTTTTCTTCATCAAAACTAATTGAGCCGATGATTTTTTTTCTTTATCATATTTCTATTTTATTTTTAATCAAAACCAATATTGTTTTTTTTTTTTAAATTAAATAAGTAAAGATTCTGACGATAGCCAAACCAGTAATTAATTTTTTTTCAAACTGCCTTGACCACTTGCGACTGAGGAGAGCTTTTTTTATTTTTTTCAAAAATCAAACACTGCAGTTTTCCTAACAGAGCTTTTTCAAATATTCTAAATAATATTTAAAAAAAAATACAATTTTTAAGAATTACATAAAACTATGAGTATCAAAAAAAATTATTTCAATGTGTTGAGCTACATACAAAGAGTCCCGAAATGTAAAAATAGCAACACATGTTTTCGCGAAAAGCACAATCAGTCAGCTTGGATTGATGCATTAATATACACCCACCGTAATGTACGACATGTATATAAGTAAGCCACCAATCAATTGATCGTATCGATATAAATATAAAAAACTTTATAGCTATGTATACCATAATTTCAATCACCTGTAAATAATTGAAATCTTTTCGTTGCCATATACCACACGTGTTTTCTTCTCCAAAAAAAAAATCAAAATATCACGAACAATCCACACAGTATATTCACAAATAACACAAAGTGACCCATTGAGAGTTTTGAACTTGGATTTTGCCATTAGTCATCTATCGTATTTCCGATAATATGTATTACGAGGATTCGATTCAAATTGCTGGCAACGAAGTATGCGTGTTTGCTTATACTAAAATGTATATGTGACTCCTCCTCTAATTCACAATATGACTCTGAAATTCATAGGATGACCTATCCAATAAATACTACATCTTTCTCACTTTACATTATTCATTTTTTTTTTTAACTTTCATTTAGTTTATTTTTATTTTTTTTTGTTATTTTTGCAATGCAACAATGATTAATGTTTCGATTTCTACAAACCAATTATTTTTCTTTTTTTTTTTTTCGATAGCTACATAAATATTTTATAGCAATATATATATACTTTGAGTTTATCGCAAAGCTAATTTGAAAGAAGAGCCATATATATTTATTTTGCAAATTACAATACATCGTTATGCTCATTTACATTTGTTGCTAATCTACTACAACTGAATTAAATAAATCTTGTAAATTGTTTATTTATTCAATTGATCAATTCAATAACTATACATAAACATACATCATGAAATTATTTATTTATGCAGACAATATATTATACAGGCACAGTGATAAATCAAAAAAAAAAAAATATAATGATGCTGGGCTAGATGATAAAACAGCAGATGAAATTATTTTATTTGTAATTTGATCAAGGATACATTATTTTTAGTGGCTATTTTCACATGACTACTATGCTATGTATGTGTGTCTAAAATAGTATAACCAACTTCACGAAATACCTCTTGAACCAGGACACAAATACATAGTAAGATAGCTAGTATAATGTAGTGGTGTAATTATTAATTACCATCACATTGACTAATGAAACTTACGCCCTGATTTTGCACGATTTCAACAACTGCATTGCAAGGTATTTTATATGCATCAGTCGTTCACAAATTGTCAGCTGATATACATACTAAAATATTGATTTTATTAAAAAATAAAAATGGTAAATTAATTGATAAATAAATTGTGAAAATTATTAAATTAAAAAGTTTAAAATTATTAGAAATATTAAACATAAAATAATGGAAAATTTGATAAATAATTTATTAATATTTTATCTTAATTTTTTAATTTTTTCATTATTTTAGAATAATATAAATATTGACAAATTCAAATGGAAAAAAAAATTATTTATAAATTATATTTAAATTAAATTTAAATTATAATAAAAAAATATTTAAAATTATAAATAAAATTTACATTTAAATTCCGACAAATCCAAATTTTAAAAATATTTAAAAAAATATTCTACAAATGTAATTAATATTTTTTTTTATTTAATTTACTTGTATAAATTTAATATGAGTTTATATTTACTTTTAATAATAATTAAATATTTTCTACACCTAAAGAAAAATAGTAAAAAAAAATCATTTAAAATGTATAATGACTTTGAGTTAAAAATAAAGCTCAAGCTATTAAATCTATTTTATTTAATAAATATCAACAATTTCATGTAACGGATTCATTATGTACGCGTGACATACAAACCGATGTTGCCTTGGTAAACGACCATATAGACAAAGTCACGTATTGTAATAACGTGACTGGAGAATATTCACATGAGACAAGTTTCAAGCTGATCGTTTAGCCTGGTCGTATGTGCAGAATACTCAGTACGTCTAACATATATATTTAAATGATGTGTGAACGTGTACAATACATAAATACATTCCCAAAAAAAAATTATATAAAAATTATTAATTAATAAAATTAGATAATATTTGCATAGAAAAATAAAAGGGTCAGTAAAGATTAATGCATTAGACAAATATTTTAGTATGTATATATATGTAGGGGTATTTCTTGATGGAGAAAAGGGATGCAAGTGCATGATGAGAGTGATGGAACTAACACGAAGGAAGGATATGGTCATTACCCGGACAATATACCGCATTAATGGATTGAATCGAATTTAACGGCCTATGGATCAGCAGGTGGATTCAAACAGTCGTTGTGCTTTCATATATATATAGGATGTAGATGAGTAGACAATATCAGCATATACCATCATCCATGATAACCCACGTGTCTGCTCATTTAGGAAATTTCCTTGTCTCTTTCTCTGTCTTTCTCTTTGTCTCTTTTTATCGCTAATTCTCTTACTTGTGCCACATACCGAGGGTAAGTTTGATTGCTTTTCGGGTTACTCCTGATTAGGCAATCAGCCTTCCAACGTCTGCTTGACGAGTGGTACATCTTCTTCTTCTTCTTCTTCTTTGTCTTCTTATGTAATATTATTATTGATATATACGTCTTTTGCGGGCTTTTACCACAGCATCTTTGATATAATTATGGTCAAAGTGAAAATTACAATAAAAATATTATTTTCATGTAATAATAAATAAATTAAATTTATATATTGATTGAAAAAGATTATAAAAACATATAGCTATTCAATTATTATCACTGTGGCATTTTTATATAAAAAGTTGAAGAGTGTACTTTGAACGAAAAAAGGAAAAAAAAAATAAAGTTACGAGTACACTCACGCTTTTCGATAGAAAAACTTTTTTTTATTTTACTATTGTTTTTTATTTTTTTTCTAAACTTTTTTACATTTATAATGGAAATATTATATTCATTATTCTTGGGTTATATGTATAATAAGTTTAACAATGATTCGATTGCGTTGAATGCTGATATAATAATAACGAGTTTTTGATCCATAAAAGCGATCAATAACTACGTCCCCCTAGCAGTCGCGATCCACCACAGGCAAACGATATGTCCTCGTTACGATGCGGATAACGACAAAACATTAAAGCTTCTTTTTTTTTTTTACTCATAAATCTCGTTAATCCTATGCCAAGAAGACTCTTTTACGTAAAAGCCTGGCAGCGTGAAAGAGCAAGAGAGAAATAATAATAATATTTAAAAAAGAGACAAGAAAATGATGACACGTCGATACATGCTGCACCCTCTTTTTATAAATCATAATTTGTTTTTTATTTTTTTATTTAGCTTCTTTTTATATGCGTGGAAATATTTGCTTCACCCTTAATTATACGATCCACTGAAAAAAATTTCTACAAATTTTTTTTTTCTTTTTTTTACAAACACTTTATTTATATTTTCTTGCAAGTATAACTATGAAGTTGATATATATTATAAATAATGATCTAAAATAATAAAAAATAAATTATAAATAAAATAATTTTCATGGTTGAAAATATGAATTTAAATTTAACGAAATTATATCGAAAATTGTACCGAAAAAAAAATAAAAACAACAAACAATTAATTTAAAATTAAAAATTACACAATTATTAAACAAATAATATTTTTAATTAGTTTAGAAAGAAAAAAAGAACAAAAAAAAAAAAATAATAAATCTTTCTTCAAAACAAATAATCTTAAATTAAAAAAAATTCAATTAAAAAAAAAAAAATTCTAAAGGACGAAATTTGTGGTTTTTTATTCTTTGCTTATTCTTCAATTAATTACCATTTAATTAATGAATAAATTAAATAATAATTAATAAATAAATAAGAATGAAAAATAAATATAAAAATAATTTCAATTTCATCTTGTCTTTTTAATTATTTTAATTACACCAATAAAAATATATTACTAAAAAAATTATTAAAAAAAAAAGTTCTACGAAATAAATTTAATTTTAATGTAAAATTTTTTTTAATATAACAAAAGAAATTTTCTATTTTTTTTTTTTCTTTTTCAATGTAGTATATTTATGTATTATGTGTATAATATATTATTTGAGAATTTATGATATTATTAATGCTTGGAAAGTCAGGTAGACATAATATCATCCCTCGTCAAAAGACCGCAATGCATACTAAATAATAATTTTCCTTTTCATTTTACCAATTTCACCATTACGCAGTTACAAAGTCTCAATTATATTCTGCACATATATGTATTGAATTTTCCATGTAATTATAATGATAATGAATCCATCAAATTATCAAGAAAAGCTTCGAAAAATAAAACAACCCTTAAAACACTTTAAACATACGTGTTCACACTGTTTATTCTATTTTTTATATAAAAACCTTTTAAAGTTTCAATTTATATACATTTTTTACTCATTCATTTATTGATTTAACTTTATTTCATTTATATTTTTTTTTTTGAGCTTTTACAAATATGAATGTAGCATTAAATATAATTCTGCAAAATACAACAGCTCACACAGTACAAAAATAATACTCGAGATGACAATGATCAGCAACACCAAGCTCAAAATAAAATTCATTAAAATTTAAAAATAATAATTAAATGTAATATGTTCATTTTATAATTGAAAAAAAAATAATTCAAGTAATTATATTTGAAATTATTTATTTCATTTTCACAAAATTGCCAATGATGTATTCATTTGCAATTTTGCGCAGACGCAAATAATTGTTGTTGTTGTATCATGTGTTAATAACAAGATTATTCATCCATATTCCATTTGACAAAAAAAAAAAAAACAAAAAAAAAATAAATAAAATCATGTATGTGTAGGTTAAAAAAATAAATGTGTTGTAATAATAAATTTTTCAGCAAAAACTTTTAAACTATATTTTTTTTCTCATTTTATTTTTATTAATATCTATTTATTATTATTATTTATTATTCTTTCAACTTTTGTCGTATTATCTATAGACAATTGTCTTGCGAAATTTCCTACTTTTTCAAAATTATTTTTATTATATTTTGTCCAGAAAAAGTATAATCACTGCAATCACCCAATCATCGTTGTGGAAGAATTTAATAAAACCCACAATATCTCAACTGCCTACCCTCAATTATTATAAAAAAAAAAAATAAATAAGAACACTCGTAAATGAAAGAGTAAAACAAGCAACTTTCCATCTACCACACCAAAATAATCACAATAATATAAAAAAATTCTTCATAATCCTACAAACCCCTTCAATTTATAACTCTCTTTTTTTTTTTTTTTTTTTTTTGCAATTTAAATTCTTCATATTTTCTTAATATAATATTTTTCTATTATATGTCTTGAAGAGTATCAAAACAATTCATAAAATATACCAAAGAAAAAGATCTTCCATAAATTGCTTTATTATTTTTAAGAGAAGTAAAAAAATCTTTTATTCATTCGATGGATAATTAAAGGTAAACTCTCATGTATTCGATACACCATTTGAGGGTGTGTATATACACACGAATAGGGTAGTTTTAAGGGACTAATGTGGAATGAGAACCCTTGCTTTTCATCGTGTTTGTTAAGCTTCTTACAAATTAGCTGTAAATATTCATGCGTTTCTACTTCCTTTCCCTCATTGGCATATATTGCCCTAAAAAGGGTTAAAAAAAAACCACGTGGTAACCTCTTGTTTTACTCCCTCAATTCACACACACACATACGTATATAAATATACCCACAAAGTATAAACTTTAGCCTCGAGGTATGTTTTTTTTATTTTACCTTTTCTCACCCTATTTTGAACCTTTCCTTTATTTTTTTTGTGCAACCTTTTTTTTTTTTTGCGTTCATCCTGTTGCCTTTACTCGCTGATGAAAAGACAAAAAGCAACACTAAAGTCAACGAGATAATGAGTACAATGTATGAAAAGCATAAACGGTTGGTTTTAATTATTCAATCACTCAATTAAAACTAAAATTTCAGTATAATTGTGTATCTGTGTATGTATATTAAATTTAAATTTATATATGTCACATAAAACGATGACAAAACTCATAATAATTTGGTCATTAAATTATTCAGTTTAAATAGACGCAACACAATTTAGTATTATATATAAAAATCGTTAAAGAATAAAGATTATACTTCGTTATAATTTTAATGATTTCGAGAATGAATATAATTTCCATTGTAGTCTTGATAGAAAAAATATGAAAAAAATGAAGATAGAAAAAATAGAAAATAGATATTAAATTTGTTATTACATGTAAAAGCATAAAAAAAAAAATAAAGTGACATTAAAATAATGTTAAAATTATGACAAGACGAAATGTAAATGTCGAGGGCAATGAATTGCAAATAGCCACATTTCTATATCGAGGTGTCATTGCTGGACGAGAAACGATAGTACTAAAGTGCAACTTATGGGGTAGTACGACGAGATGACGCCTCTGAAATTCACATCAATTTATAAAAGACAAAATACTAAAAAAAAAAAAAACATAATATTATGCTTATTACGATCGTAAAGCTCCTTTCACAGTTATATTTTTTTTTTTTTCATTTTTTTTATTTATGTCAACACTTGTAGCCTCTTCGTGAGTCATCAACAATTCAATGTGCATTTTTCTCTTGAAAAAGAAAATTTCTTTCGTCGTAATATAATTCATGTTGTTTCATAAAACAATTTAAGAATTTATAAAAAATTATTTTTCATTTTAAAAAATATGCGGAGAAATAAAAATAATTAATTTATAATTTTTTTTTTTACTTTTTTTTAAAGTAATGTTATTATGTGTTTTAAAATTTGATAATTAATATAATCTGGGACATTTTATGGACAATGAAAAGTAGAAATTAAAGTCATTAAAATATTGATTAATATATTTTTTTGTATTGTGCTTTTATTGTAAATAAATTTCTGATTTATTTGTTTTTTTTTTCTGTTAATAATTTTGATGGTTGGTGACATTAGCCAACGGCTATTTAGGTTTTATTAGTTTGTCGACAGTTATACCAACATGTGCGTGCAATGCGTGAGATTATATTAGACACCCAGGTGATACAAATGTTACAGCACTATATATATTGAAACAAAGACATTAACTTTACCCGTTTACCTTGTAATATAATGACGCAGCATTTACTGTTTCTCATTACGAATTTATAGATTTTAGCAATTTCAATTTTTTTTTTTCTTAGAGGATATATCAATATTGTCATTTCCAAGAGTTTTTTTGTATTTTTGATATTCAATAGACTTTCTCACGGTTCTTTTGATACATTTGACTGAATCTATTGTCATAAAAAAACTGTCTTTCAGTATTTCAAGGTATCGGTCAGTGGGAATAAAATCCTCCCTTTGGAAAACATCCCAGAGGATTTGTAATCGGTGGATCTTTTTCCATTGTCAAGGGATTTTCTTGTCATTGTATCATACAGATACAAAATGAAAATAAAAATTTATTATCATTTGTTTAAATAAAAAAAAAATTAAATTAACAAAAATAAATTATTCCAAATGAATGGAAATAATTTTTGGGTTTAAATATTAACTTTAGTAAGTTTTGGCTGTTGAGATATATTATTTTTATTTCAATTTATTGACTGTGTGATTGTGAAATTGAAAATATCCTTTACTTCTCTTCTCTGTTATAAATAGTACATTTGTCATTGATAATTATGGTAGTGAGATGGATAAAATATGTGTAAGTGAGAAAGACAATCAATTAAATTATTGATTTAGAAACATATATATGAAAAAAATTGTTTGGATTATATACAATAATTAATCAATATATTTTTATCAATCAATATACATTTATGGATTAATGTAATCAATTCAAAAATTTTTGAATTGTGATCCGTGATGTAAAAGGAAAAAAAAAACGAATCTATGATCCAATTTGTGATCAGTTTAGAATAATCTTTTTTTTTTTTATATCCGGTGTTTGAGGCAGATATTTCCTAGCGTAGATCAAGTGCGTAGTTCACATGCTCTATGCTAAATTATGTTTGCCCCAAACACCAGGAATGGTATTAAATCTTTATACACAAATTTTTAGACGCCATAGTCAACAGATTTGAACATGAAACCTCGCAGGCTAATCGCAGGGCTCTTGCCGACTTAACCATCAGCTCACTCGATGAACTCGTACATAAAAATAACACACATAATTTCAATATCAAACTTTCGTTATTTTAAAAAGTAATAAAATTATTATTAATTTTTTCAATCTAATAAAACAAACTTGCAACTCAAAATTTCCTTTTTTCTTACAAAATAGAATTTTTTATTCTTTTTTTTTTTTGGAAATAAAAAGTTTATCATTTATTTAATATATGAAAAAAATGTCTCAATCACTTAAAAATATCATAATCATTGTCTTTTTAAACGTGTTAATAAAAAATAAATTTCATTCATATTTTTATGCACAAAGTATTATTCAAACTGCTAATAAAATAGAAAGAAAAAAAAAAAGCATTAAAGATATATCTCTTGTTTGTATGATTATTTTTATTTTAAAAATTTAATTATCTACCCAGTAATTAAATCCTCAAAATTTACAAAATGATTAATGTAATTCTCAAATTTTAATGGATCCTCTGTACACCACATAGCTTTGTCATACACCCCGAATATTATCAAAATGTTTTCACAAAATAATTAAAAAGCTTTGAGGTCATCATCCACCATACAGACAGTCAACATAAATATCTTTCATAAACTAAATTTTGAATATATCCATGTTTCATTGAACCATATGCTTACAAAATTATTTAATTCATTCGGAATAATGTTATCTTGATTCTGGACATATTGACAAGTTACAGTTGGCAAAATTTGTATCGACATTCTATACAGAAATAAATGACTTGAACATAAATGGTTGAATCATCAAGCCACATGGTACAAATTGTCCATTGAAGTTATCAACTTGTATAACCTCCGAAAATTAACAAACTTGAGTGAATTTGTTGAGGTTAGGTGTCTTGGTTTGTCATTGTCTAAATATATATATATTGAAAAAAGTAAAACTCCAAATGACCAGTTCCAATCAGCTACTATTGCCTGATAAATTGATTTCTGTAATGAATTGTGGCCATTTCTATCTAGACACCAGAATTCAATATTGCTTCTTCAGGTTCACAAGTTTCTTTTGTGAGTGGTACCACTCTGGTTTGTAATTTTCGTCAATATATATAGATATTTTATAGATTCATTAAAGAGGGAGAGAATTTCTACTGTATACATGTAAGATTCATCGAAAGTACAAGCCAAACGGCTTTTACCAACTCTTAAAGGAGAAATGGTATTTCGTGCGGAAGAATGAATGAATCGAAACCCTAGAAAAACATCCGAAAATACTTGCTTTTACTGATTTTTATTTCTTTTATTCTCTTTCATTTTGTTTTTTTTAGTTTATAAAATTCATTTCATTTTATTTTTTTTTTCTCTGTCTCGGCTAGTATTCATGTTTGTCTATTGGGAGCGAATTCATATCCACTTGATGCCCATTTAAAAAAAACTTGAACTTTATATCTTACTTGATATTCCACTGAGGTTACTTTGTACTACAACTTTAACTTTTCAAACTAAAAAAAGCAATATTTAATGGTTAAAAGATTTTAATTGTCATCACGCAAAATGTGTTTATAATTTTCATTTAAATAAATTATCTAAAATATAATAAATATAAAAAACAAATTGTAATAATTATATTTCATTTTTTTTTGAAATAAAATAAATCCGTATATATACAAATATTATATGAAATATTGCGTATATGTGCTGCGAGTGAAAACCCAATTGAACATGTCGAATGACCGACAGATTAGTTTTGTACGTCTGTTGGCGTCAATTTGAATATAGATTAGTTGTCAGGGGAAATTGGCCACACACGACATATAGTTATATATTGTTATCTCATTCCGAGGTTTATTATCCAAAGCACATTGTTATTCTCTCACTCAGCATTGTGTATATACAATTCCCTTGTTTCTACATATTCATACACATCCATAGATATATTTATATGAATATTTATATATATTTTAATGTGATTTTACATGTAATTGTAAGTGTCATACCTCGTAAAATAATATTTCATTAAATTTAAATTTTTTAAATATCAATATATCAAAAATTCAATAGGTGATAATTTATTTAAAATTAATTAACTATTTATAATTCAAATCAACAAATGAATCAACTATTAAATTAAAATAAACACCCAAATTTATTTGAACAATTCTTATTTTATAATTTTATCTTTGTGTATGGATAAAGTATCTTGGTGTTAAGCAAGCTTTAATGACAATCCAGCAAGTAAAATTTTATCTCATTTATACAATTTTGTATTCCATAGATTTACATGTAGACACTTGTTTATGTGTGTGAATGAAAAGTACTAAATTTAAATTGGTTAATATCAAATAAATTATTTCACATGTATATACAAATAGTAGCTTGTTGAAATCATATTATCCAATAATATTATTTCATATATGATAAAACTATATATAACTTGTTCAACAGCATTGAAAATTAGCAAGAATATAGTGGTACTATAACTGACAAATTAATATCACATAAAAATGTCATTTACAAAGTTTAAAAATAATATATTTTACATATCGCCATAAATCAAATTTATTTTCATTTTTTTACTTTATATATTCATTGACAATTTAACGATATAATAATCAAACTTTTTTTGTTTTATTTTTCAATACACGTAGTTTATTATATATCTATTTTTTTTTTATTATATTTTTATATTATAACTTGTGTGTGTTTTTTTTTTTATAAGGCTTCGTGGTTTGAATTTATGTGACATTGGTCTGTGCGCCCCCTTGACCCCGTACCCTTAACATATAGTCATATATGAGTATTAGAAAAATGAAAAAAAATATAAGGGAGGATTTTGTGATGCTCCGACAGAAATGAATCGAACCAGCCGTGTCCCCGGGTACTTTACAAATATGTGACCAGAAAACAAACTAAAAATACGTAATTTTCATCTCCGATTACCCCTCGTTTGTTTTTTTTTATTTTTTATTTTTATTCTTTTCTGTTTTAGCTTGGTTCAGTGTTCACTATACCCTCTTTCAATTGCAAACTTTGAAGCATGATTTTCTTTTACCCCAGAGTTTCAAGTCTCTTGTTTTTTTTTTATTTTTATTTTTTTTTTATTTTTTGTAGATTCATTCTGGCATTCGCTCATCCCCCTGTCGATTCAAAAACTTACCCTATACTATTTGTAATTAAAAAGAATCAAGAAATCGATGGATGAAATGAATAATATGGAAAATAAAAATAACAGAAGAAAAATAAAGACAAAATATTATTTTTTGCGCAAGCGTAAATTTACATTTGAAACAATGGCGATTCTAAGATTAACGACATTCATCATCCCTTTGGATTATTCAACAACCACACTGTCTCTCTTTTCACTATTATTTCAACGACAAGAATGATATACCCGACATGTCCCAATAAATGTATACCAAGCACAATCCTATTTTATACGAGCGATCGTAATTTTCAAAATGACGCCGTTAGTTCACTGGCACGCGTCAGAATTTCACAGTACCGTAGCAAAATTTAATGGTATAATTTTTATTTTTTTTTAAATTTTAAATTCAAGTATTTTGATGGTCTTTTTCATTATTTTTATATTCGTAATAATACATGCAAGACAATCGAATATATGGGGTTAAATATATGCAGAGAAAAAAAAGAGGAAGTTAAATAAATTTTAAAAGATTAATTCATACAAATATTTTTATTGTGAGTTAAAAAAACAAAAATAAATTAATAATAAAAGCATCAGAGAAAAAATTTATGACTTGAATGTAGTATGAGAATATAAATGAGATAAAAAAATGTTAAAATTGAAGAGAGGATTTTTTGATTTGATGTATTTTAAATTTGTCATGAAATGAACAAAAAAATATTAATGAAATTGAAATTAATAAATGATTTTAACAGTTAAATTTTATAAAAAATAATCAATTCAATAATTTTTAAATTGTGATCTGTGATGTAAAAAAAGAAAAAAAAACGAATCTGTGATCCAATTTGTGATCAGTTTAGAAATACGTTTTTTTTTTAATATTTATCCGGTGTTTGAGGCAGATATTTCCTGGCGTAGACCAAGTGCGTAGTTCACATGCTCTATGCTAGATTATATTTGCCCCAAACACCAAGTGAAGAAATTTACAGAACTGAAATAGATAGGCTTCTTCGATTTCTATATACTCAACTATTCGTTAAGAATTATCAGCTCATAACCTTGTACAATAATACATAATAGATTTGAACTGGATATATGAATTTCTGACGGCAAGGCTCTTGCCAACTCAACCATCAGCTCATTCGATGATCGAGTATATAAAAATAACACACATAATTTCAATATGAAACTTTCGTTATTTTAAAAAGTAACAATAAAATTATTATTAATTTTTTCAATCTTATAAAACAAACTTGTAACTCAAAATTTCTTTTTTTCTTACAAAATCGAATTTTTTATTCTTTTTTTTTTCGAAATAAAAAGTTTATAATTTATTTAATATATAAAAAAATGTCTCAATCACTTAAAAATATCATAATCATTGTCTTGTTCAACGTATTAATAAAAAAACAAATTTAACGTATATTTTTATGCACAAAGTGTTATTCAAACAGCTAATAAATTGGAAAGAAAAAAAAAAATTAAAATACAAAAAAAAACGTTAAATGAAATGAACAAAAAAATATTAATGAAATTAAAATTATTGTAATAAAAATAAATTTATAAAATTATATTTTAACTGAAGATAATAGTTAAAATGTTTATCTGCATTTGCAAAATTATATTCTGATTTTCAAGTGGTAAATTTTTATTCCATGTAGCCAGAAAAAAAACATAAAGATTCGATAAAAACCAACCAGTTGACACTGTGACCTTTGTTACGTGTGTTGAACGTATGTTTGTGTTAAAAAAGATTTTGTTGTGCTTTTTGAATAATGCAAAATGAAGGATGAGACGTCTAATTTTGTTGTGTATATAAAAATAACAACATACGAGAATTTAAAAGGGATGAGTTGAGTGTAAAGTATGCACACATGTGCAAGTTCACAGGTGTAAAAACGTGTTGTTTTTGTTGTTGTTGTTGACTTCTGGTTTCCTGTTAAATTCAATATTCCAAAGACACTCTATTTCTAGTCCTGAAAATTTATCTATATAAATACATAAGCAGAATTTCATGACATCAAGTAAAACCATTTTGGCTTTACACAATTTCTTTCAAGACATTATATCTCAAAAAGAAAAAAAAAAAAGAAATCAACCAGAAAAATACGTAAAAATGTTTTGAAGACTTGAAAAGTAAAAAAAATATAAAAAAAAAAAAAAAAACCAACACTAAAATGGAATAAGAAAATTTAACACTCGTGTCTTTTACGATATTTTTTTTTTTTTATACCAAAACTAAATCAAGTTCATTTAGATAAGATTCCCTGTTTCTTGACTTAAAGAGAAATAAGAGGTGAACAAAAAAAAAAAAGAGGTATGGCACTCATCCAGATTCTATCACAAAATAAAGTTTTGTATTTTTTCAATAAATTTTACGTTTGAAAAATACTGTCCCCATTATAAATTGCATGAACTTTTTCATCTATGGATTGTCAAAGTAAAAAAAAAAAAAAAAATACTTGCGCTCTTTATTACAATTTATTCTGTAATTTTTTCTTTCATTCATTACTTTTTTTTTCTATTCAATTTTTCTCCAACGAAAATGATCAAATATCAATTTAAATTCACCTGATCAAGTAAAGGCGGATTGTAAAAATAGATGGGATTGTATAACAAAAAGAAAAAATAAAATAAGCGATGGTATTCCGATTAAATTTACTCATTTCTTTTGTTCGTATTTCAACACTAGTACTTTTGGTACCTTTTCAATGATATTCTTGACTCAATGGTTAAATATATATCCGAGTTTTATTCTCTGATGCCCCAGTGGAATTTACTTTCTCCAAATTTACATAAAAAAAAAAAAGGATATAATCTTAAGACTCATTTTTATTTTGATACTCTTATATAAAACATGAAATTCCACATGTTATTTCCCTCGTGTCATGATGTGTATGTTGTATTATGTTAAGACGCGCAAACGAGTCTCAGGTGACGTTTACTTTGAAGTGTCATAGGCTGTTGTTGAATAGAAAATATACACAAGAACACGAACAAGATGAAGAAGAAGAAAATGAAGTTAAAGAGAAAATCGATACTGTTAGTATGCTCATTTGAATACTTAGATTGAACGTGAATAGAAAAAAAAAAAATATATAAAAATAGAAGGGGAGCTTAATCGTGCTTTTGCCAGTTAAATTTATGAGATTTAACTTGATAAGGAAAGATCAGGTTTACTGTATAAGAATTAAACGAATAAGAAAAGTTTAAATAAAAAAAAAATATATATATTCCCAAGGGCAGTTAACAAATACGTGAAAAAGATGCAAAGTTTAGACAGAGAAAGAGTGTGATTGTAAAATAGATAAGAGGGACAAAACGTCTGCAGGGCACTACTGTGAGGTGGCCAATTTTTTTGCCATTATTATCCGACAAACCGACATTCACAGGCAAATCGTATATTGTTTCATGATAACGTTAGTTTACTCAATGCGACGACAGACCACAGGATATTTTCCTTTCCTATTCAACACTCATCCTTTTTTTTTTTTTTTTTATCACTAGTTTAATTTACAATTGTGTGCGAAAATTTCATCTGCATTGTTTCGAAATACAGACTCTGATCATATTTAAAAACTTATCATATTTTTTATTTTTTTTCTATGAACGTTTTTGTATTCTCCAAAAGCTTTTTTGTATTTTCTAAAAGAGAGTTAATATATTGAAGAAAAAAATTGCAGCTGTTGAAGGTAGTTATCTAGTGTGTAGCAATACTTGACTATCGAAATTTTTTTTTTTCATTTTTGTTGTAAATATTTCGATGTAGATTGATGCACTTTATTGCTCATACAATAATGAAATTTTTTCTCATTCAATAAACAAGACACAGCTATTCAAATTTCATCTAGACAAAAAAAAAAAATCTATAATTTTTTCATTTCGTTATTTTAACAAGCATCAACTGGATTTTTTTGTGATATCAAATTTTTTTTTGTATTCACAGTTAATTAAACTGAGATACTTAAACTTAAAAAAAAAAAAAAATTAAATGACTACATGAAAACGAGACTGAGTAATATCTATATGAGTAAAAAAAAATTTCATCCTTATACATAGATAAGTTGATGTGAAAAAGTGGTTTATCTATCTACCAACTTGTTTTTTACGTCTTCATTCTACCAGCATGGTCAAGTGATGATAACGTTGCTAAAAGATTTTTAGTATATAAAAAAAATTGTCAGAAAGGTTGGATAAACTGTGACAATTCATCATGCCAAAAAAATATCTGCATTGAAATATATAAACTCGTGAGCTTTTATGAGACACACGTGGTTTATTCACACGATCTAAAGTGCATTTTTGTAACTTGTGCTTTTTTAAAATAGAATAGTATAACAGTATAAAAAAAAAAAAAAGGTAAAATAATCAAAAAATAAAATAGTATAAGAGTCGATGACAGTAAAAGAAAAGTAAAATGCATTGGAGAAAAATACACCATAGAACGGTAATCCAGATAAAGTCTATATATCCGACGTTTTATCTCGGATTTCATTCGATTTTTCAGACATAAGCGATAGTGAAAGAGCGACGAAAAAAAAAAAAAAAAAACAATTCAAGATGAAAATAGATATTTCGCTAGTATTTTATTTATATAATTTTTTTTTTTTGTTGGACCCTTATGCATTTCTGATGAAGACCAAAGAGTTTCACATGTACACACATAATACACACACACACACTTTAATTTAAAAATACATATATGAAAACATGTATAAATGTGTGTATGTGTGTGTAGAAGTTTTATGTATATATATATATTTTCCCTCACCTACAATATGGTGCACACACAACTTGGACTGATTGCGATCGGGATTTAATGAAAATTCCACAGAGAAAAACAATTCTACGACTTCTGTCTCTTCTTTGCGGTTAAATTTTAACCCCTATTTTCTGCAGCTGTTTATTTTTTTTTTTCTCATCTTTTGTACTTAATATATTTTAGAAATTTCTACAGTAATTTTATTGATTTTAAATTTTTTGAAAAAAAATAAATATGAAGGTAAATTTTGTGAAATGTTATAAGTCGTGCAAAGAAACATTGTCGTTTCATAAACAATAAATCTCAGTGTATGGTATGAGTAAAAATAAAAATATATAAAAAGTAGGGGAAGAGGGAGAGTGGTTAGGCCAAGTAGTCAGCAATTTTCCGTGCCGGCGCCCCGACAAAAAGCTCGCCACCCTCGTCGTTCATTCTGTCTTTTTGCTCGTAACTATACCATCCCTGAGCACATGCTCTTTCTCTCTATTTTTTTTTTTTTTTTTTTTTTCTTGTCTCATTTTTACTCTAGTTCACTCTGGGACGTTGTACCATTCTCATGCCATTTCCGGCAAAGAGCTGAGCTTTCGACTGTCTGGGTAAATACATAGTATACACAGTACTGTCGAGTCACGTTTCAGCGCGAAAATTCATTTAATGTTTCCGCACTGTACTATGAAAGAAGAAGGACAAAATTGGGGTGAGCAAAAGGCAGTAGAAAATGAGTGCAATCCTAATGGAACGAATGGTCTTAGTTATCTTCGATGTATCAACAGCATTTATATACTTTTTTTCTTTTTTAAAAATGAAAGATATATTTATTTTTATATACTTTAGAGGCTTTAAATTTATAATAATTTATTAATTGATATTAACGTATAAAATTATTAAATGTAATACATTTTTTTTGATGATAAATTTTATCACGATAATGAAAAGAAAATATATTTATTTATTATTTAAATAAATATTCGTTATCGATATATATTAGATACGTGATCATTTGAGACTCACTTTGTGTATAACATATGTTTTGTTAAGAAATTCTTTTAGAATAAAAATACCACTAGATGTGGCATCAACCCAAAGAGAATTTTCTAGTTACTTGAACTTTTTTATGTTGAGCTTGCCAACTTTGTAGTCACTTCGATTCGCTTTAAAAGTCACAATGTACTCGACAGGTTACTACTTTACTTGACTACCTGAAAGAGAATTTTCTTTTTGTAAAAACTCCTTGGGCACCTTGAACAAACTCAATCTACTTACTGCTAGTAGTAAGATCTTTTGCTTTCGACATATTGTCAATCGGGTTATGCTTTTTTTTTTTATTTGAAAATAAAAATCTTAAAAATAAATAAATAAAGTTTTTGTGACAATTATTTGTGTTTCAGTGAGCACAGTAGCAGAACCAGAATTTGTTGAAGAGATTGGTAATACGACAGTGCCAGCAGGTAGAAATATAAAGTTGGCATGTAGCGTCAAGGACCTGGGTACTTACAAGGTAAGTGTCAGTCGTTTGAGAGAAAGTTCGTATATGGTTAAAAGACCTTCCTGTTTGGTTGAAAATTTAGTAGATGAGTTTGCCAAGTTAATGAAGACCCTTCCTTAAGAATGTTTGAAAAGCCAAGTACAAAGTTAAAACCACATTCAGTATGGACAAGAATCTAAATTTGAGGTCATCACTATCAAAACTAAATAACAAGCATTTTATATTATAAAATTCAATAAAATCAAATATTTTTTTTATATCAACGTATATAATTATGAGGGAATTTAATTTATCAGTTGAATATATTATATGAAATAATTATCATCTGATTTTATATTATTAATAACATACATATATGTATACTTGATATTTATGCTTGAGTTATTTTATGAGTACTGTCACATCCTTATCAGACTCAACTAAAAATCTAGGCTTTTAATGAATGAACTTTCATTGGAAGAACCTCATTAAAAACAAAATAAGTATGTTGAACTCTTGTATAATAATTTTTATCTTGCGTGTATATTTCAATGGTGATAAAACTTGAATTTTCATTTGTCTATTCATTATACAAATGTGTCTTCATATTTGTACAATGTTAAAATAATTATATTTACAACAGCATATTTTCATGGTATTGACAAAGTTTTGATGATTCAAGAAAAGTACAATAAACATGAGACACAATAATAATAACAATATGAAAAACTTGAAGATGAGAAATACAAGAAATAAAATAGAAAAATAAACAATGGAAAATTTTTGAGAGATGAAGTACTCTTGAGAATTCTTCTTGAAAGTTCAAAAGTGTTGCATGGATCTCTAATGATTTTTTATCTCGTTTTTACAAGGAAAAAGTCAAAAGATTTGAAATGTTTGATGGAAAATAAAAAACCATCAAATATTTATGTATTATCTCTTATTTTTTTTCGTAATTTCTCCAGATTTTATTTGTAAAATTCCAATTACAAAAATTTACGTAGAAAAATCGAGAGATTACATTGGAAATTATCTAGAAAAAATTGTCTTCTTCAATATAAAAATTTTCACACCATTATTTTTGTAGATATAAAAAATTGAATGCTAAAAAAATATAATAAAATAAAAATTTTCACATAAATAATTTTATTTTTTGTAAAAAATAAAGAAAAATCATGAATTATTATAAAAATAAAATAAGATTGTAATTTACCTGAGAGAATTTTGTGTCAATTAAAAAAAATAAATAATTCATTTAAAATTTTCTTAAAAATATCAAATAAGAAAAATCATTAAACTACAATTATAAAAATAAAACAATATAAAGCAATATATAATATGATGAGTCAATTAATATGATTTAATTTTATAAATAAAAATTAATAAAAAATCATACAAAATAATATACAAATAAAAATTAAAATAAAAAACAATCATCAAACTCTCAAGCAAATATATTACAATAAATAATATGATCCTTGAGAATTTTTATTTATTTATTAAATATATTTAACAAATATACAGCTAGAAAAAAAAACAGCAAATATATAACCCTCTATTTGATGATGGCTTCAAGTATTGAATCGTATAAAAAAGATCCTGAGTGAAACTTTTATCAAATAAAAAATTCCTAGTAAACACACAGACACAGACACAACAATGAATATAGCTATGAAATTGTAGATCTATATATAAATAAAAGGTATAAAGATCAAATAGTAAATGTTTGTAGTACTATCAAGGGGATGATTTTATATTGCTGTATTTTGTCGTTGGCTTTAACACACGAGAACATGGTTTTTACTGTAATAGCTGTCTCGTTAGTAGACCTTGTCGATAGTCACTGGTAACAGGACACCAGGGGATTTTCTCAAAGTGTTAAACAACTACTTGACTATAGTCTTTATATGTTTCTTACACCCTACAAATGAAAATAAAATTTATTTCTTCATAATCATTTACTGTATCCCAAATAATTTTATAAAAAAAAATTTTTTCAATTTATTATTGATTTTATTTAAAAAACAATAATAATAAACATAATAGCGTATTTTTTTTTTTTTTTTTTTTTACACATATTTATTCTGTCAAATAGATAAAAAAATTAATCTCTTTTATTATTGAAAATGAAACAATGATATTTTCAATGTAGATAAAAAATTTTTTTCGATTAAATTTTGTGGTTTTAATTTTCAATAATGCATTTGAACAATGTCAATATTAAAAATTCCAATTCATTTTATTTTTCATGTAAATTAATTGTTTTTTTTTCTCTCATTGTTAATATTGTTTTTTTTTTTTTTGGTTTCAATTATCATGATTATTAAAAGCAGCAATTTTACAATGATTTTATACATATATAAACATGAATATTGGCTATATGGAAAATGCAGTAATGCAAACGTTTTGAAAATGTAAATTTAAAGATACAAGCGGGTTTTGGTACTTCAAGTGAATGTGGTAGCCATATAGGGTAGTCTTTGTTCGCCTTGATACTAGATTGGTAAAGCTAAAATTTAAGAGAGGTGAATATCTCGATTTACCGGTATTATTCTGATATCCAGAATTTTCTATACATAACGTTAGGGAAATTGCTACTTTCCGTTTGTTGAAATAACGTACAACTATTGCTTGACTATACACAATGTAAGATAAGAAAAGAACAAACTAAAAAAAAAAAAAAAACTATATATTTTTATTATTTATATTTTAAAGTTGCGTTGGAATTGCTTGTTTATTTTTTTTTGAGTTTGATATTTGAAAAATTAAAAAAACCAACGGATAATAATAATGAATCAAGTTGAGAAAAATATACAATAGCTTTGGTAAACTTTAAAACTATATTATAATTGAATAAAAATTTTTAAAAAAGAGTAGAAAAAGTGTGGAGTAAAAATATATATATAAAAAGAGAAAGAATTATTTGATGGTTCGTTATCCATGATTTCAATGTTGGCCAGGCAAGAATGTTTAATGAACTGGCAGTATATATACATTATATATAGGTATATATTAAGTTGGAGTATTCAGGTTTTGTATTATTAAGATGTAACTCATTGTAAAGCTAGAGAAAGATAGAACAGAAATGCAGCCTTACAAAATGGAATATTTAATTTATTCATTAGCAGAAGGTTTTGTTGAGTCGACAGTCAATTAACAATTTCAACCTGATTACTTTATAAAGTTTTTTTAATTTCAAAAAAATTTCATTGAATATTAAATTTCTGTACAAAGAACAAAAAAAAAAAATTAGGAAAATGAAAAAAAAAAAAATCCAAGTTTTTTGTATTACTAGTTTTTTTTTTTTTTTTTTGTAAATTTATAAAATTATTTGATTAAATTATTATTTTATTTAATTACCACAACTAAAAAAATATTTAAATAAATTAATTTTTATTTATTTATTTAATTGATTTTTCTTTGTTTTAATAAATTTTTTTTTGACCAAATAAAATCAAATAAAGCTCTTAAATTGAAATAGATTAATAAAAAATTATTTTCAGAAATAAAATTAATGAATAATCAATTATAATTAAAGGAAATTCAATAAATTATTTTATAAATTTTTTAAATATTTATTTTAACTGGTTAAAATAATTTCCAAATTTCTAGAATTAATAATGCAATGAGTAAAATATTGGCAAAATAATTAATTTCAGTTTGAATTAAGTCATTGAAATAAAATCAATTGAAAGCTTCTACCTGTCTGATGAGAAAGCATGAAGTCAAGTATCGATTGTTAAACAGATAAATATATATATTGAGTATTGAACAAAGTTCACGCCAGACTTTTGACAGCAAAACCACGAACACGTGGTTTTCTACGGCCAAACTTGAAACCATAGCAAGTATTAAGGTTTCACACAGTGGAAACAATAATAAAAAAAAATATATAAAAAAGCTTAAATAAAAGAGAAAAGTAAAGTCAACGACTTGGCAGGTTATATACCAACTTCGTGGCTGTTTATGTAGACGATTGTAAACGATGAGAATATAAAAAAATATAAAAATCTTGTAGGATGATGAACAAGCTTTTTCTTTTCAACAATTTCTTTTCAATTCTTTACGAGAAAAATAAAAAAAAAAATATTACAAATAAAATAAAGTATATATAAAATTGCAATGCTGTTAAAAATAAATTCAATTCATTTATAATTTAAAATTTTTCATATAAGTATATGGATAAATTTAAAAAAAAAAAAATTCAATAAACTTTATAAACAAGTTGACAAATTACCGATAAAAAAAAAAAAATAATAAAAGTATTGTAGTTGAGTGATGGAGTTTAAAATTAGCACTTACCAGTGCAAATATTATTTTATCATTTTAATTGTCAATGAAGAAATGCGCTAAAATTTTTTTTCTAATAAAAAGAAAAAATTTTTTAACCACATTTTCTGTGTTACGAATTGACCCTCAACTTTTTTATATAAGATTATGCTTGTTACGTCAATATCCGATAAAAAGCCACTAGATTGGTGCCAACTTGACTCTGCCAAAGTAGTGACTTCGTTAAAAAGGTCGAACTGCTTTAATTCAAAACTACACTTTTATCCTTATTTCATTTATTTCCTCTCTTAAAGCTTCGTCTCAATTTTTCTTATCCTTTTTGATTTTTATTTTCTCAAACAGCTGTATAACTATATGTACTACAGTTTTTGCATTTAATTTTTTTTCTTCTTTTCTTTGTTGATTTCATTTTTGCTTTATTTATTTATTTATTTTTTTTAACCTTTCATAGATATTCGTCAGCCTTTCAGTATAAATTTTTTAATAAAACTTGTCCGGGTGCTTTAATATTTCATTTTTTTATTTTTTCATGATTATTCACGCCCCGATGATTTGTGTCGAACCTCGCCTTTACTATTCTACCAGAAAATAATGAAAATAAAAAAATAAAAAAATTACATCTTATGTCTCAAGTCCAGGACTTTCATATTTTCATCAATTTATTTATATTGTTCATGAAATTTTCAATAATACTAAATATTCTTTTTTGTGAAATATATTTTTGTATCAATAATTCAATGTTATCTATTGGCAGTGGTTACGTAAGAATAAAATATATACTGTAGAGGGTCACTTGTAAATTGAAGATGATAAAATTTCATGACTGCGCCAAAAGTAATTTTGGCTGATGTTGGATTACGAGCAACTCACCTATCATGTTTTCTTTGAATAAAAAAAAATTTACAACTTTTCTATTTTTCCCTGTAATAGCTCTACTTAATTTTTAGGATTTTATTCGATTAAATTCTTGTCCTCTTAAATTTTTACAGCGAGGAATATAAAAATTTAAAAATTATAAAAAAAAAAATCAATATCAATGATCGGCTATGGACTGAAAAATAAATATTGATTTATTTGAAAAAATACACTAATTTGTTTGACGAAAATTAAAAAAAAATTTAATGATAATTGTAGGATATTTTAATTGATGAAATCGTGTATATGAATGTTGAAAAAAAAGTGTTATTTTTTGGTGTTAATAAAGGTTTGTTGATAGGTGTCAATAAATTACATTTATAAACATAAAAAAATAGACCGAGACTAAATTGTGGATGAAAAATGTGAGGAAAAAATTTAATGAAAAAAAATATATACGCTAGTGTATAGTAATAAATAAATAAATAAATAATGAATACGTTGAACGGGCCATCCTGGCTATAACACTACCGAGCGTGTTATTGACGGGTCCGTTAAAGTCACGTGCGTCAAGCCCCTATACACATCAGCGACCAAAAAGAAAAAGATGAGAAAATAAAAAAACGTTTTTGTAATATTAATATAAATGTATATTAGCCATATATATTTATACGAAAAAATAATAATAATAATTATAATTAAATATGAAAGCTTTAAAAAAGAAAAAACAAAAAAAAATATAAATAAATCTCAAGTGTGATATTTATTGAAAAAAAAATTTTTAATATTTATGAAATATATGGATTGTGTTTGTTTCAATTGTTATAAAATATTTTATGATATTTGTCAGGTAGAATTAACTTTTCACATCGATAAAAAAAACTTCAAGAGATTAACATCATCGATTAGTCAAAAAAAAAAAAAAAAAATGACAGAAACATTATTTTCCACTTTGGCACCATATTCTATTCATTTTATTTTCAATCAAGGATTTTATTTTAAATTGTTAAATTTACTTTTACAATTAAAAAAAAAATTTTAAATAATGAATAATCAAAAAAAAAAAAAAATCCATGGACTTTTAAAATATACAAAAATAAAAAAAATAAAAAATTTTAAATTACATTAAAAATAATTATAAATTAAATTTGAAAAAAATATATATAAATTGTATTAAAAAATAATAAAATATATTACATTTCATCAATTTATATTCAATTATAAAAATAAAAAAAAATATACCTAATATTTTTTATTAACTAAAATGTAATTTATAATTATGATAAAAATAATTTAATAATATTTTTTTTTCTACAGGATATTAAAAATATTATTTGACAAAATGATAATAATTTTTTGCAATGATTAACTGTGTTTAAATTATATATCATAGTAATAATGTATAGCATCTATCAATAGAGTATGGAGCAAGTAGTACAAGACAATATGTTGTCAGCCGTCGTTAAGTTTCGAGAATCTGACTAGTTGATGGTTTTGAAAGGAAATACCTTTATCAAGGTGGTGATTGAGTGACGATAAATTAATGTTGTACTGAAATTACCAATACATACATACACTATTTTCTCATGTACATATATACACATTAAATTTAGCCGCATACAATATGAATCCATATATCAGAATGTAATGATATATATATGTAAAAGTAGTGAGGATATGTTGGATAGGCGATAAGCAGGATACAAGATGGGTTCATTAAAATGAGAACACTGATTGTATTAGACCAGGAACCCTTCAACCCTTCAACCCTTCAGGCAACCCACTAAACACTCATACATATGTGTTGTCTTCAATCATCTATACTCATACATCAAAGTATATCATGATCTATATCCAAATATAATTTTGTCTTTTTTATTTTTGTTTATTCATATTGTTTTACTCAAATCCATACAACAAATTTGATGGAATCTAGATTCATTGTCACCTTGACAACATGCATTTTATAATCAAAAGCAAAACAAGGCAACATTTATTTGAATCTTTTTAATATTCGTTGGCTAGTGTATTTCAAAAGATCCGCTTATACGCTTGACTAAAATAAAATACGCATATCTTCAATGCAGTTCAGTCATTAAAAGCTTTTTATATATATACTGCGTGGAAATTGTACACACTGGGTTTAAAATAAAAAAATATAAAATAGGTATACAAAAAAAAAAAGGATTAAAAAAAAAAAAAATAGTTTATTTTATACATGTATAAAGTAAAATAAAAAAAATTTAATTATTTCAAACAAATTTCAGGGTGAAAGGATATTCTGTTGTTTTTTTTTTTTCAAACATATATTGAAATAAAAAATATTTATATATTTTTTTAACAGTGTATGTATTTTTTGTTTTTTTGATAAAATAAATATACCTATATTTTCTATTATATAACAATGATAAAAATATTTTTTTCTTTGAAAAAATTTATTTTATTTAATTAATTTTATAATCAAATAATTTTCATTATAAAATTTTTTTTATAATGATTATTTTACATTTTCTTTTGAGTTATAGATCATTTTTTTATTTTAATTTTTATGCAGATTATGGTTATTATTTTTTAAAATAATTTTATCATTATATAATTTAAATTTATAGCAAAGTTTGAGTGAATGTCGATCAACTGTACATGTAGCCTTGACTTGTGATTTATTTTAACTTTATTGAATTTTTTTTTTTATTTTAATTAAAAATATGTCATGGATAAAAATATTTGTATTTTTGTTTTTCTTGTTTTTTATGATATAATCAATAGTTTAAAAATATTTGGTGTATTATCTTTTTTGTGAGATGTCGATTTTATTTTATAATTTTTTTTTTGTATAAACTATATAATAAACTATTTGAGTGGAAAAAAAATTTTTTTTTCCAAATTGAAACAATGCAAAATAACTTTGATAAAACAAAGACGAACACATGTCATTTTGTATAAAGACAATGAAGTGAAAATTAAAATCACAGTCTATTTTCTCTTTTTTATCTTTATTTTTTTGGAATTCAATTGAATTGAAGCTTTCAACGATGAGGAAATTCAATCAAAGCTCTTGATTATTGCTCGACGAAAAGAGAATTGAAATACTCGACAACCGAACAAAGAATATACAAAAAAATAGAAAAAAAAAAATGTTAGATCAAGTCACACAAGAATAAATTCAAGTCAGGATATGTTGAGTGTGTATTTAGTATACAAACATCAGGAGATCGCGTGGACGATTGCTAAAGAGGTAAACAAGGGTAGTAAAAATAAAATATAAAAAATATATAAAAAAGTTGTATGAGAATAAAAGACAAACGTCACACTGACAATGAGAAAATAAATATAATATATAGATGCAAAATAAAGAGACAGATTAAAATAATGCGATGAAAATTTCGATTTTAGTAAGCGAACAGCCAAAACTCAAGCACTTCACAGTAATCGAATTTTGTATGAGATAAAAAAGGGGACGCGATAAATGACGATGACCAAGATACCATCAATTCAAAATACGTAACCATTCTACATTTCCCTCTTTTATTTATTTTTGATTTTTTTTTTCTTTTTATCTTTTACTGATTTACCTCCTCGCACTACATTTCTCACATACTTTAGAATCCAACTTTTCCAAGCATTTCAATTTCATCATAATATTTTTATTTTTTTTTTTTAAATAATATTTATAACACTTGCATTTTAATCACATTTTTTATAATAATAAAAGTATCCAAATATATTATCAATATCTTTAATAATTTTTAAATAATAAAAAATGAAAAAATAAAATTAAAATGTTTAGATAAAAAAAAAAGCATTAAATGTGCTTCGAATAAAAAAAAGTTTAATAGTTAAAAAAAAAATATGAATTTTTATAATTTTGTGTTGTATAAACTTTCATTTATTTATTTATTAAAAACCAAACGAATTATTTTTAATTATTGTGTCAGCTTTCATTGTTTTTTTTTTTAATTTAATTTAAAAATTTTATGGATTTATTGTATTTATTTCGACAGAACACGTAATGATTTTGCTGGAAAGAGGAAAATCAATGGTGATATAATTGCAAATATAAGCTGTGTAAAACCCCATCAGTATTGATAATGAGACTGCCAAACAAAACACGTTAACAACAAGCTCAAAATAATTCATTGATTCAATAAATTGGAAAATTGTTTTGTGTATACTCAATAATATCAAAAATGAAATAATATTTTTACAATATAATAAAAAAAAAAAAAAACCAACTGAAAATTACTCTTTACATATATAACAATGCATTGACGTGTAAACAATAAAATTTAATGTTGTTTGTTGTTATGAAAATTCAGTAAAAATATAAACACGATGAGTAAATTTTTGGTGGTTAAAAGTTGTTTGTCGATCGCGGTTGTTGGTTGAAAAGATTGGAGAGAATGAAGAGAGTGTTGTCATATAACCACAATGTATATATATATGAGCTAAAGCCAAGTGGCGTCATTGTGTCGTACCACTATACTGGTGTCAAGCCACGAGCATCCGTGTTGGATATTGGTAAAGTTGTACGCGACATCCTGCGCGCAGTTTGTTGCTCCTATCTATTCGTCTCATTCTCTTCATCACCATGTTGTGAAATTCATCGTTGTGTATTCCCTTAACTTTTTTACCCTTACAATGTTATATAAATATTACTCTTGGGTTTAAAACTTAAATAAAAGCACAAACTAGATCATAGATAGACTTCAATAATTAAAAAAAAAATACAAACAAAATATTTCATACTAATTAAACAACAAATTCAAGTTCATTATCATAAAAGCTAATTCAATTATTAATATTACGAAAAATTAAAAAGTTTAAAATAACTTTTTCAACTTGCTACTGAATATCCAGTACAAGAAAAAAATATAAAACAAAATAAAACAAGAGAAATGGAATAAATACCGATAAAAATAAATAAAAATAAAAAAAAAAAACATGGCACATTCCTAGTAGATCACTGTCAACCTTCTAGAAGCCAATATAAATACCTCAACACCCTACAAAACTCAACGCCTGCTATATCTGCCTGTCCCAATGTTGTTTTCCAAGCGTTTTGTTTTCTGCATTCTTCTATTATACCCATGCGACTATATGCTGTGTTATATAACCAATAGCTGTATTGCTTTTTTTTGTTTTTTTTTTTGCTTTTTTCCATGTATATATATCAAGAATATATAGGCTATACATTTTATGCTTGTATATATATATATTCTTTGTTGTCACCCACGTTTTCGTTTTCCGTTATCTCTTGTGAAAATCATACGCGATGGAATTAGATTATTCCGCACGCGACTTGCCTGCTTCACCTTTTCTACCCTGGGGGTCGTTTGTCACTTGTCAGTGCTAAAGAACGGGCAGACTGATCCCAACTGGGCCAATGGAAAATGTTTATTTCGTATACATTCAAGTTTACTTACTATCATCCGTTTATGTATGTCCTCAGATTTTTCTTTATTTTTATATATATATATATTTACTGTTCTCTATATGAATAAATATATTTGGTTAACAAAATTTATTGTTACAGTGAAAAAACAAAGCTTCTTAAATTATTCGATGGATATGTAAAAAAAGTACGCTATTATTTTCATACAACAGTATCTTTTTTTACTTGTCAAGTAAGCATAAGCTGAAAAGTCAATTCTTTTTTTAGGTTAAAATAATTATCCATAGATTGAAAATTAATTTCTATGCTAGTCAAGATATTTTTTCAATAAAGCAAAACATTTTCACTGTTGCAAATTAATATTTACATCAAACCACAATACTTAAAAAAATTTTGTGTCCAGTTAGAACAAATACAGCTGTCCTACTTTATAAAAATAAAAAATATATTTAAAGACATTCTATATGTGCCATCAGCATAACCATATATAGATTTAAAAAAATTGAGCAACATACACCATTTGTTTCATTATTGTATTGTGCAGCAGCTATCAGCAGTGCGTCTTAAATTTTAGGTTATGTTTCACGTAACTCTTGTTCGTCTTGTTGCCACACGTATCTCCAGTATCACAGACTCTTTTCTCTCGATTCTTTTTCTCAACAACATAGCCCATCTACATCCCTCCTCTTTCACAATTACGTCGCGCGTGCCTTGACTAAAGAAACATGTACCACAACTACTACCTCAAACTACTCTCTGTTTTTGCATCTATCCTTACTCTACCAAAACTGCTTTTCTCTCTACACATACAAACATACCATTTTCCATTCCAAACACCGTATGTTCAAAATTTATCTCACTCTTACACATTATTGCTCATTCAGTTTGAAGCAAGGAGTATTGCTTTCTCTCACTCTGGTCGATTTGATGCAACCACATACATTTTTTTTTTTTTTTATTTTCCCTAGGTACCAGATGCCAAGAAAACTCCAACAAAACTAAACAACCAGAGGCTTTTTACGTATAATAACATGACAACACTTGCACCACCAATATTCTTTCTGCTTTCGTATATCGTTGTTGTTTTTTTTTTATTCAGCAATATCAAAATATTTTTATACCTCAATTTTATATTATTTTTTGAATTTTTTGATACCCAAATTATATGCGATGAGTTTCATTGGAGTTTTGTATGTTTACACTTGTTTGTAAACTACTCGGAAATTTCAACCAGCTTTTTCAACATCAATAAATTATATATACATACATCTTTCATAACACAAACACATTTATGAAAATAACTAAATTAATGTATTTTAACTTATTTAAAGTATAAAATGCTTTTCAGATGATCATACATTGTTGCACTATACTTGTTCATAACCATCACTTCTATATTATATATGAGAATGAATTTATATGTGTTACAAAAGTTGATGAGTAATATATATTTTACATTGAGAAAGCCATTTGGCTTATACATTAATTTTATTTTATATATATTTTTTTTAATTTCAATTACTTCAATGAACTCCTGTATAAAGTATTATCCTGATTAAATTTATGCTTTCAATGAAATTTGAGAGTAAAAAAAAAAAAACAAAACAAAACTTTTTGTCAATAATGATTGTTGAAATTTATATTTTATAAATATTTATAAAACGTATTCAACAAAAATATTTATCAATTTGTTATTTCATTTTAATAAACAAATGTAATGGAAATAACTAATGCCTTGGGCATATAGCATATCAAATTTTTTATTATTGTCATTATTATTATAACTATAACGAGAATTAGAGACAGACAGGATTTGCTGGTAAAATGCCTGGGGTCTGGGGCAGCTTAGCCATCCAAGCAAAGCAAAGGCAAAGCTGATGTTTTTAGAAGGGGAAAAAAAATGAAAAAAAATACGCAAAAAAATTACAAAATAGAAAAAAATAAATAAATAGTAACAAGATGCCTGGGGCAGCACTTAGCGAATGATTTTTAAATTGAATCAAAAGTAGAAAAAAAAAAATATAAAAATTAATAATATATAAAAAAAAAGTTTACAAAAGATCGGGTTATAAATGTCGTCGTTAATATTTTAGTGTATATAATTATTATAAATATAATATTAATAAAATAAAAAAAAATTGAAATAATAATTAAATTAAAATATTGATTATTAAAATTATATAATTAACCATGAAGTTATCTGATTGAATAAATTCTTGAAATACCAATTGAAAAGTTTTGAAAATTAACAGAATGTTTTTAGGGTTGTTAGTGAGAAATAATGAGAAACCACATAATCGTTTGGATAGTTGACATGCGCATATTGTTAAATAAGGTTCATTGGCGTCGTATGGCAATTATTAGTTGTCTAAGACTACAAGAGACTCAACAGCTTGTGGTTAAAGTGCTTGTAAAATGTCTCTCTTTGAATTCAACGATGATAGATAAAACGTGTAGTATGATCAACCCTAAATGCCAAGTAATTTATGCATTTATAATATGAAAATTAAATATGATCAATACAAAATTAATACAAAATTTAAAAAATTAATAATCTTATTTTATCATTAATTGTTTATTAAATTTAAAAATATTTTAAATTAATTAATTATAGAATAAATTTTCAGTTGATATTTTTAAAAATTTATTTTTCATATTAATTATCATTATACAAGATTTTATGAATTTTATTTTAGTCTTAATGTTAATAAATAAGCTCTTAAAAAAATAAGACAATTAAAAGTCTTATGTAAAAATGTATATATATAAAATACGAATGCAGAAAATTGATCTTAATATTTTTACGTACAAAAAAAAAAGTAAAAAAAAAAAAATGAAAAAAACAAGTTATTTTAAAAGAAGAGAAAAAAAAAAAAATTGTAAAAACGAGAAAAATAAAAAGTGAGTGAGAGGATTTTTGGGGTGAGGATTGAAGCAGACAATTCCAGACTGGACGGCGCTGAACTCGTCGCGTTTTCGTGGTAAACAAAACTGTAACTCTCCTCGCACCAAAGAATCAATGTTATACTGCTATAACATTCTCGAAAAACAAAGTACGAATACATTCGTCTTATTTTTTGATATCTGTGCATGTTGATGTGTGCACTATTTCCCAGTAAAAATAAATGTACATAGAGTGAGTTAGGCTCCATTGGAACAACAAGAGTATTTCTGCGTCATATAATACAATATCAATTTTTTTTTATTTTATCAATATCTACGTATTGTTTTTTATGACTCAAAGATTCTGTTTACTACTCTGTCAATATGAGTAAAATTGTTATCTATATTTTTATATATAGAAATATTTAACTCTTTAGATTTTAAAGTGAAAAAAAGCTTGGATATAAAAATAATAAAAAAATAAAAAACAATTGCAATGCGTGAATAATAGTGAGAGTGAAAATTTTAAAAAATAGAATAAAAAGTAACATACGTAGATGGATATATAAAAGAATCAGAAAATATATAGATTTTCTTGATCAAATAAAAAATATTGAAAAAGCATTTTGTTTTTTTTTTTTTTTTTATTTACAAATATCTAAAAACGCAAATCATTGAATATCGAGTCTCGATTGAGTGGGCGTATCAAGTGGATTTTTCAATAATGGAGTGAGGCATTAAAAACTTAGATTTACTGAATCATACATTGAAAATAATTTATCACTAAAATAGCTATGTATCAACTCTAAAAAATATAGAGCTTTACTATGCGAGCTTTTTATTGTATTAAAAAAAAAATTACGAGACATGTTTTTTTGATAATTATGCGTAACTTAAATGATATTGACTAGTCCAAGAAAATTATTAGCACATAATTACAAAACAAAAAAACAATGCATATTTTTTTATGTAAAAAAATAAACCAAAAAATAACATTTTCAACAAGACAAACCATGTGTTTTCTTTTGTTCAAAGCTTGTCTGGTTTATATAAAGAAAAAACCCAGAAGAAGATATTTTTCTAAAGAGATAATTTTCTCTCAACTTGTATTAGCGAAGCTATCATAATAATTCGTTCTTATATATAAGTGAAAGAGTCCAGATAGTTACTTGAAAATATATGTATAAGAAAATACATAAAACGGTAAAAGAGAATGAAAATGTGATGAACATATTGGCGGTGGTGGTGGATATAGAATAAGAATATAAAAAAAAAAAAAAAAAAGACAAGGCTACCTGTACTTATTTCTCAAGGGACACACACACACCTATATATTTATATACATATATACAATTGATATATACTGTCATATACATATATAAGTTTCAAAGATCGGAACTCACTTTTCCGCCCAACGGAAAAGCATAAATATTTAGATGGTAGAAGGAAGAGACCGGTTAGGACTCATAGAAAAATACATCTATACATGTCGTAATATAAAACCTCATATATATATACCAATCCATATACAATAAATTTATATATAAGAGAATAAAAATTGTGCATGTGCATATTGTAAAATGCGCAGGTTTTGCTTGAATTTTTATAAAAGTTTTGGCGCGTTGTGGAAAAATATATACGCTTTCCACTGGATTGATACTTATTGTTGAACATCAGACATTGATTTATGATATCCTCCTTTTCTCTCTTTACCAATCTACTTCAACACACTGACCCTGCTTGAAAAAGTTTTTCACAAAACACAATTCTCTTTGTGTATATATATTATATTTCTTCAACTACTATTTTATATAAATATATATGTACATGAAACTTTGAATATATGTATTTTTGTTTTTCATTTATTTATATTTTATTTTTTTATATAAATTTATGATCATGTATAAAAATATTGAATGATGATTACAGGTTGCCTGGATGTTATTTGACAAAAGTGCTATACTAACTGTTCACAATCATGTGATAACAAGAAATCCAAGGATATCAGTGACACATGACAAACACAGAACATGGTATTTACATATTAATAATGTTCATGAAGATGACAAAGGAAAATACATGTGTCAAATAAATACTGCAACAGCAAAAACACAATATGGATATCTTGATGTTGTTGGTAAGTTTTAAATATTCATATTATATACAAAATTTATTTTTTTTTAATAACGAAAAAAAGAGAAAGAAAAAAAAATGAGACAAAATGAAACATCTAAAGTTCACTATGGATACGAATTTTTTATAATTTTTTTATTTTAAAGAGAATTTTAAAGTTTATTTAAAATTTTTGTGGTAATTTTTGAACGTTCAAAAAAAAAAAAATAAATGATAAAAAGTTTATTATTATTTTTTTTTAAGTGTCCTATTTTTATCTCATTCATTTTTATATTTTTATTATTTAATAGTTACATTTAGTTTATACAAGAAAGTTTAATATAAAAAGAAAAAAAAAATTACTGAAAGAACAAAGATAGATATAAACAATAATAATTCAATCAAAATAGGAATGCTTTCTCTAATAGTGCAAAGACAAGTAGAACATATTAATATCTCGAGTTTTGACATTTCAACAATGTTTGAGAGAAAGACAGAGAGAGGGAGAGACAGAAAGAAAAGAGGGAGAGAGTAGTCATAAGGCTAGATTAATTGTTTTCACGGTATGACTCTTGGCTTCTTTTTTTAATTTTTAATTTTTTTATTCATTTCCATCAGACAATCTCTCACGTTTCACAATTTCTTATACTAAAATTCTTGAAAATTTGGCGATAATACCAACAGTCAGCATCATACCACTTTGGTACTTATCAACTTATCAAATCATCACCATAATATAGAAAGACATTAGCCAGTATAATTGATATATTTTAAAATTAAAAATTAAAATAATAATTAATTTTTAACTTTAAAATACGTGCATAAAATTAATCATCAATAATTTTTATATAATAATTTTTATTTGTATGTGTTTATTGCTTTTTTTTAATTTTTTTTTCATCAAAAAAAATTGGGGAAAAAATTCTTCTGCGTCGTTTATACAATTTGGAATCCCTGCGGCTATTGGAATAGAACTTTTACCGCCTTTTTATACATATATATTTATAAAAAAAAAAAGATGTATATCTACTTATTTGACTCACAGTAAATAAAGTAAAACCATAGGGATTGGACTTTTATTCGATTTAAAGCCTCTAGCCAGTCTTGAAACTTAAAAATAAATAAATATATATAGACTGTCATATGCGCTCAACAGAATGATACTAATGGCTATCACCTCCTGGACTTTTTCAAAAAAACTATCTAAAACTTTTTGATCAATTATTATTATCTTATATATATTTTTATAAACTTTATGTATTTTTATTTATTTTATTTTTCATATATTTTGCAATTTATATCTTAAGGAAATTGGTTAAATTCAAAACTTAAAATGACGCATCGTTGATGGAAGTATGCGCGCTTCTATCTTGGTAAATCCGATGAACTGTCACTCGCAAAATCGAGAAAGCAGAGAATATTAGAGACTTATTCGAGACGAGACCTGTCACTTTCAAGACTATCGACTTTCTCTCGTGTACTATCCTTCGTTGATGGAACTTGTCGTCAATGAACCAATGCAAAATTGCTACAACTATATACAAAACATTTTAAACTACCATGTACCTCTCATATATCCATGTATAATTTTTATAAAATAATAAAGTTTAAAGAAGACAAAAAAAAAAAAACAAGAATTAAAAGAAAAAAAAAAGACGACACTAATATTTAATAGTATATAAAATGTTGAGGAAAAATATGAGAGTCGTTTTTTCATCGATTTGCTGATTCGAATCATTTTCTTCAAAGTTAGTTGGACGCCGTCATAAACATTTACCAACGACTAACCCAAACCTTTATTCTTATTTCCGTCGACGGATGCGTACATCCTCAACCTCAACTTTTATACCCAACACATTTTTTTCCTCTTTCAAATAACACTTTTTTTTTTTCTCTTCAACATTCAATCGAAGAACGTTAAAAGCATTTATTAAATACATGATTCGAAAATTAATTTATAAAGTATATCTTTATGCGATTAAAGCCAATTCTCGGCTGACTATTTATTGACATATACTACTGATTTAATTTTTTAGTTCCAAGTAGTTGTAATAATTATTATAATATAATTTTATAATGTTTTTTTTTAAATATAGAGCTTTGGATTTATTTACGGATAACATCAGTCATCACCAAACAAATTCACCTGAAATTTCATTTAATAATTTCATTTAAATAGAATTTTCCAGTTGAAAAAAAAAAAAAAAATACAGCAGGATAAAGTATGCAACAGTATTTCTTGGTAATCATTATTGTACACCTCATTATCGAGTCAGATTAAAAGCTCTTTCCAACTATGTTTGTATACTATTTTTAATATTCATCAAAAGATATTAAAATATATAAAAGCTCGTTTCAACAAAATTAATTAGTCAAAGAATATATACCTATGTATTTTTTATTTTTTCCATTCACAATAATTGAGGTATTAAAATTATATTAAATTTCATTTTTCATTATGTAATTTATTTCATTTAAAAATATATAAAAAAATAAAACTACATCGAGTCAAAAGTAATACCCATCATCAGTGATAACGAGATGTAAATTTTAATGTATTTCGATTCTCTTATAGTCACTCAAAAGCTTCTCTTAAATTTCAAATCACCAAGTGGCCAATTATGATAAAACCAATTTCCATCTATAGATTTACTCTATGTATATATTACAAAATCGATACCGAGTAAAATAGTGTTTTTAAATTTTAACAGAGTAATGTAGACGAAACACACTTTAACCATAAATTTAATTTTCTTTTATATTTTTTTTTCTGTTATATATTACATAATAAAAAATAAAATTTGAATTATATTTTAATAAATATAATTAAATAATAAAAATTTAAGAATAATCATAAAATATTTTTTAATATTTTATACAATAAGTATAAGCTGTCAATACCATGTCACAATTGAAACCCTCCTACAAGTTTTATATATATTTTTTTTTGTAAATATTATTTTATAAGACAAGAGTTTAACACAACTAGCTAAAACCAACAACACGTGGTGTACGATACTTGAATAATGCATATATATATTTACAAAATAAAAAAAAGTATATTGTAGTCTACAGTAGTCACTGAGGATTGGCAGTCGAGTTAGCAAGAAGGGAGTAAAATAAAATAACAGATCGTCCTTCAATCTGCGGAGTCTACAATTTCGTAACAGGGGATTTCGGCATTAACATTAATTCGGGACATTGGTAGCCAGCTGTGATAATTCTATGGGGATCGCAATTTAACTTGGAAAAAAAAAATACAAAACAAAATAAAAATGTATATAAAAAAAAATAAAATAAAAAAGATACTACACGTGTTGGTACATGGAAAATTAGATGATTTTTTTTAACGCAATTTTTGTGTGGCTTTATATGGAGCTTAGTTAATTCAGCCTCATTTAGTTCTCTAGATTTTTTTTTTCTTTTGCATAAAAGACTCTACCAAACGATTATCATACTTTTTTATTTTTCGATCGATTTTTACATGAAAGTATACAAGAAAAAATAAAATTGTCGAACAAAAAAAAGAAGAAGCAAATTGTGGTATTCTAACCAGTCGAAATAAACGTAATCCTTGGTCTGGGACATTTTGCCTGAGGACATTTGTTCTCGTTTTATCGTACACAGTGATTACGAGTTTTTAGCGAGGATTTTGTTCGCCTTATCACACATTCTCTCTTCTTTTTTTTTTTTTTTTTATCCCTCCAACTATGAGAGTTGTGTCAAAGAGACCAAAACCCTTGTCTTTCATTGAACTATAGAAACTTTGGACTCTTATTTTTCTCTCTTTTTTATTGATCTCATATTATTTTATTTTATAACAAATTTACTGTATGAGTACTTCATAAAATCGATTTATATTCAATAGAATATATTTGTATATCTAAAAAATATATTCATCTATATTTCATCATCAACATTGAGGCTTTTTTTTACTGACTTTGAAATGGAAATATTTTTATTTCTCGATGCCTATGTATATTTGTAATTTAAAAATCAATATATACTCAAAAATATATGTATACACAAATATTGACGAGGCTATATACATTTCAACCAGTATTTTTTTTTTTTACACCACATTATTCATCTTTTTTTTTTTCATATATTTTTCAGTACCACCAAATATTGACGACTCACAAAGTTCATCCGATGCAATTGTGAGGGAAAATGCAAATGTCACACTGACGTGTAAAGCAACAGGAAGTCCCACTCCTAGTATACGTTGGAAGAGAGATGATAATGAGAAAATTACCATCAACAAGAGTCTTGAAGGTAATAAAAATTAATTGGACTTTTATTATCGATATTATTTCAATTGTTTTATTATTATTATTTTTCTAGTACCAATTAATCAGTGATAAATTAATTGATTCTTGGTTGATTATTGAATTTAATTGGATTTTTTATTTCTCTTTTTTTTTTTTTTTTATAGTAATCGAGTGGGAAGGTGAAACTCTTGAAATGACGAGAATTTCAAGGCTTGGTATGGGAGCTTATTTGTGTATTGCAAGCAATGGCGTACCGCCTGCAGTCAGTAAGCAGATTAAAGTATCAGTTGATTGTGAGTACAATTTCTCAATTATTATTTTTTAAAGTGGTACTTGTTATATTTTTATTTTTTCTATTATTATATAATTTTTATATATTAATTATTATTTTATTAATTCATTCAACGAAATGAATTTTTTAAAAATTATAAAATATATGGGGAAAATTATTGCTGAAGTAGCAAAATTGTAAAAGTGTTTTTTAATTAAACACAAGAGCTTAAAGTACTATTGGCTTGATCTAAATGTTGAGCTGGAACAGCAGCAACAGCAGCAGACTTTATTGCAGAAAATTTAAACTTATAAAATTCAAGTTCTTTAATAATTTTGAGTCAGCACTTGGCAATACTCGTCAGCACTTGTTCGTTACTGTTTCGATCATACAGGTGAATAGTACAAATGTCCAACACTATAGCTTAACACAAAATATAGTACACAAAGTAGATCATAATTTTTTTGCTAGCAAATAATTAATTTAAAAAATTTCATTCAACCATAATATAATAAATTTTCTTTTCTCTTGTATAAAATAAATAAAAAAAAAAAAATGACCAATTGATTAATTACAGTTACTAAATATATACACTGTATATAAAATATTTTGTGTAGAAGATTAATTGTATTCATGAATGTATTACATGTTCAAATTGTCTACCACTTTTAATGACAACACTTTACGAGGTAAAAAAACATACAGCTATTGAAATAGATAAAATAGATTGTTGTGAGGTATTATAGCCAGGACAATAATTATAGGGGAACCATCTCGTGTTGAATAAACTTTGTATATACGAATAACAGTTAAAATTAAATTGTAAAACGTAAATTTTCGTAAATGTCTATTTGTCTGTAAAATTTTTCAGTCGTAAATATTTTTATTTTAATCATAAAATTTCATTTAAAAAGATAATAGAAAAAAATTATATTGATATTAAAATGAATATTGTATTATCGAATTGCTAAATTTATCAAAATGAATAGTAAAATTTAAAAGCATAATGTAAATCGATGTCAATACAAAAAAGAAAAAAAAAAAAAAAAAACGTCGAGACAAAGTCACGTGCATGCAATGATTCAGTTGACTTTTATTTTCTCTTCAAGTAGATACTGACCTGACCCACACTTTTCTAGTACACATAAACATACACACACATACAAATGCACATGACATTACCATCAGCAATCTGTTATTAAAATCAGCAACGAGAAAAATTCGTGCCGTATCTTTGCAGGTCTAGGCCTCCGCCTGTCCAACAACAGACGTGTTTCAGCAAAAATTAAGCTAGCTAAAAACTTGAAATAAAATTAACAGACCTACACTGATGTTATACTAGCATTTACAATACCTAAAATTGCTACAGTTGACACTATTTTACTACTAAAATTTTTCAACTAAAGTTAAAAAAATAAAATAAAATTAATATTTGTTTTACTTGAATTTTTTTTATATATTTTTTATTTTTTTACTGCAATATCTCGATTGCTTTTTAAAACGTGCTTATCATTGTTAAGTACCTTTTATATGTAATTTTTTTTTCTGCAATTCAATCAATTTTAAAATTTTTATCACAATTTTACATGTATATTTAAATTTTACATATATTTTTGCCTTTAAAAAATTATTGGATACTTGGATAAATTTAGGTTTTTGTTCTGTTAAGTTATGTCGTATATACTATATATGTTTTTTTGTACTCTACTTGCTAAAAAAAAAAAAAAAATCCAAGATGGCAATCAAGATTCGAGACGCAAAACCTGAGCGAACAATCGAAGGCTTTATCGCCAAGACGTTTATTTAAATTTAAAACTTGCAGATCGATCTATTTTTTTTTCTTTTTTTTTTTTTTATATATATATTTTTTTTGTTTCTTCTTTTATAGCCCTAACTTCAATTTCTACACACCCTGTAACTCTCGAGCTTTTGTCGATCGACTCGTTGGCACGTTCATCGAAAAACTCGTTAACGTGTGCACGTCTCTGTTCTTTTGGTAACGAGAAGGGAAGAAAAATATTAAGTAAGAGAGAACGAAAAATAAATAAAAAATACTTTTTTGTTTTTTGGATAGATTAAAAAAGAAAAATCGTGAAAAAGATCACTAGTCAACACACAAAGTCATACTCTATACATGTATATACGTTTAAAGTGAAAAAGATTTTTGTATTCCAAGTGCATAGAGTCCAATTTTGTGGTCGGTGCCAATTAACCAGAGTGATACAGATGGGCTTTATTTACTTTGTCTCATCTAACTTTTTTGATTTTTCGTAAAAATAATTAAAAATAAATTTTAAAACTGTCAGGGTAATGATATTTTAATGCTGTTTAAATACTTGAAACATAATTTCATGATATTTATACTCGTAAATATATATTATCAAACAAAAAACATCCTAGCAAAAAATATTAGAAAACAAAAAAAAAAAAAAAAACATAATGTATAAAGTTCATAAAAAAATAAAAATAAATGAAATTAAATTTTAAATCTTTCAGGACAATTATATTTGAGTGTTGTTTAAATATTAGAATTGTATTTTGATGAAATTTATACTCGGAAATATATTTTTAACCTGCAGAAAGTGAAAATTCCGGAATTTTGCCAATTATAGGTCCCGGTAAATTATAAATAGAAAAAAAAATAAAAACAATTGAAATTAAATTTTAAAATTTTTAGAACACTCATGTCTTGTTGTTGTTCAAATAATGGAATAATAATTTCATGAAATTTTCATTTAGAAATATATTTCCAAACGACCAAGACATGAGACAAAAAATATCAAGAATCAAAAATTCATAAAAACAAAAAAAATTATTTAAAAAACTTGAAATTAAATTTAAATACATTCAGGATAATCATATTTATGTCGTTTACATATCGGAACAATGACTTTATTAATTTTGTATAGTGATTTAAATGAGTGACCAGAGGGCCTCTTACCTTTATTCACTAGATTCATCAAGCAAATTGTGTTCCAGTATTTTCACTCAGCATTCCCAGTATCTGAAACAAAAAAAAATTAACAAATTATTAAAATATAATATGTATTCTAATTTATTTATTATATTTTAAAATTTATGAATTATTTTTTAAACCTAATCATAATGTTCACCGCATATTTCAATCATATCAATTCTTTATACCAAAAGGAAATTATTAACAAAAATAAATATGCTAATTGTATATATGTACAAAAATAGTCATAAAAACACGCATATATTTATGGCTATATTATAAAAAATAAAAATAAAATTGACACCCAGTTAATTTGGCATGTTTTCAAGATTTATTATCATTACAAATATTACTTTAGTCTTTGTAGATGAATTATAGACACGACACACGACATAAAACTTTCATAAAACAAGTGTGTCTCTGTCGTCAGACAAGACCCCAACCGGAAAATATATCGGTAACAAGAATACAAAAATATATATCTCCCTTACATCCTTAACATACAAATACGTGTACCAAGTTTATACAATGCCTATATACATATAAACCACCACAAAGTGTTGCAAATGTTTCCACTTCATCAGAATAAATATGCGACATTTATAAGAAAAAATTACCCGATCTTCAATGTTAAATTTTTATTATTTTATTTAAATATTATATAAGAATATATTTTTCATAAATACTATTAAGCTAAATATATATAAAAAAATATAAATTTAAATGAAAAAAAAAAGAAAAAAATTAACCGAGAAAAAAATAATTAAAAAAATAAAAAAAAAAAAAATTTCTGACTTATCATTTTGGCATGGAGCTTTGCAAGCACAATATATCTATATATGAGTGTAATATATAACCAAAGGGTGAGAATGGGTCACTCTATGTAAATTTTTATTTATCATTATTCTTTTTTTTTTTTTAAATGCAAAAAATATACAGTACGATGCGTATATGGTTTAGAGAAGTGGGCTAGGTAAAATAGCAATAACAAAGAGAAAAAAAAGAGAGAAAGAGAAAAAAAAAAATAATTTTATGACTTTAATAACTGCATTCATGTTTATATGTGTTATTACAAAATACATACATAATTATATATGTATATAAAAATATCCACACTTATCCGTCGGATGAAACTGGCTTTATACTACTTGTTTTCTTGTTGAGAATGTATGTGTCACTGTTATGCTTAATCATAAATGCATATGCTTGCTGTTATAACGATCATTGAAGTGACTATTTTCTCACTTATTCTGTATACACAAATTTTCATAATAGCCATTTTTATGAGTACTTGAAATAAAATTAAAAAAAAATATTTTAATTACAATACATATAATGTTTAAGTGTTTGTTAATGTAAATTAAAATACAAAAATAATTTCAATATAATATTTAAATTCAAAAATATAATTTAATTATGTTGAATATATAAATTATATTTTTAATTAATAATTATTACATAATTTATAATAATTTATTGGAGATTTTTTAAACTTTAAATATCAATGGAAGAATTATTTTTTTTTTTTTACTTGTAATTGTTTGGCTGTTATAAAATTTATAATATGTATATGATAGTCAAAACAACAACACGTGGAGTAGACATAACGAATGATGTATTGCACATGTCTAGTGTATTGTATGTATCTATCTGTGGTTACAGTGGAAACAGGAATTACGCATAATAATCATGTCATTCTGAATGAGCCACTTTAGTTCTGAGTTCCATTCTCTGGTGCCTATTCGAACACACACACACACATGGATTTGATATTGCATATTTTGTATACATATGTGGTATAATTACAGCTTTACAATGAATATAATTATTATTACACTGTCTCATTTGATACATATTTATTTAATTTAATAAAAATTAGAAATATCAAAATAAATCTATTTTTTTTTAAAGATCATTAAATTTATAACATTTAAAAAAAAATGTTAATTTAAAATTCAAATGTTTTTTTTCTTTTTACATGTTTAATTAACACATTTTAAATTTTTATTTTCTATTAAAGTTAAATTTACATTTTTTTAAATAGTCTTTTTACTTCAACAATAATTGTGTTGCCAAAAAAAAAAAATATATAAAAATTTAATTTTTAACATTTACATTTTTTTTTTTTTTAATTTTTTTGTTTTATTTTTGTTTCAAAAGTACTAAATTTTATATGAAAAGAGAAGAATAAAAAAGAATTTTTTTTTTTTTGAAGTAGTATTTTTGGAAAATCATTGACAAAAAATAAATAATAAATTTTTATTAAATTATATTTTTGTAAAATTAGTAATAATTTGTATCTACTATTTTTTTTTTTTATTTTGTCATTTCGGTGATAAAGAAAATAATAGGGTTTTCTGGTAAAATTTATTGCTCGTAGAAAATTCATCGTTTTCACGTTGGTTGAGAGAAAAGTATGGAGCAAAAAAAAAAAAAATAAAAAACTATGTCCAGGTGGTATGAAGAAGAAACTAAAAGTAGGGGGGTAAAAACGCAATACAATTACACAGTCGTAGCACGTATATTCTCGAGAAGAACGAAAGAAATAGGGGTTGAAGCAAAAAAACGAAATGAAAATAAAAAAAAAAGAAAGGATAAACGAGTAGGCGAATGAATCAGGTGGTATACAATGTCGACGAGATGATCCGTAAAAACCGTGTGTAACCACGCGTCTATCGTTCATTTGTCCAATCAATTTTTTTTATTTATTTTTTTATTTTCATTACAAATTTTTGATGGTTCAACGCACTTTGTTCATCTCTTTTCGTATCCAAAAATATATGTATAATAAATGCAAAAATGAGTAAAAAATAATATTAAAAAAAAGAGACAATGAAGGAGGCAATTTCGAGGATGACAAAAAAATTACCATGCAGCAGTCTCTAGAGGGGTCTCTCTCGACATCCTGGACATGCTACACTTTTTTTTTTTTGCTTTTACTCCCTTGTTCTGATTTTTATATATATATTTTTTTTTGTCTTGTTAATTTTACCATGACTGACGGAATAATCTGCAACGAACGGGGAAAATATTATTCAACCCTGCATGTATAAAAGAAATTTTCTCAATGGAATCTAAACCACATACTGCCCACATCCTTTTACATTCTTTATTCATCATTATTTTTTTTTATAGTGCAATATTTGTTGACTCATATATTTATATTCTTTTTACACTCACATGAAATAAAAAATTTTAAAAAAAAAAAAAAGATATCACACTAAGAGTGACAAGTATTTAGATTTTTTTATATATAAAAATTTTTACTTTGATCTATATTTTATTATCCATGGCTACATAAAGAAAATAATATATTTGATGGAATAAAAAATTAATTAAAATTTTTTTTTTTTATTATATATTCATAAAAATTGTCATTTGCTAATGGAAAAAATGTATATTTTTGTTCTACAGTTAATGGGAAATAGTGCAATGTTGTTTTCTATATGTGTCACTTTCATTTTTTTTATTTTTTTATTTAACTATTCAGGTTTGATAATACCCCTGAGGCAAGCTTGGCAAATACTTGTATATATTATATAGTGAAATATATATTAGATAAAAAATGCAAAAGCAAATATTTTCACATGCATATAACGTGATCAGAGAATTCAACGAATAATGGCAATGATCCTCATTCAAAAAATGTCACAAGAGATAAACTTCAAAAAGCTATATATACGTGATGAAAATATTGCCATATAAAATATTAATAATAATATAATAAATAATAAAATGATAATTCAACAAAAAAATAAAAATCTCTCATTGAAATGAAAATAAAAATAAAAACACTTCAATTAATTTAGCAGTTAGCTTGTTATTGTTTTCAGTATTATTATAATGATAATTGTACTTAAAAAGTTTTCTATTTTATGTTTATATTTTATACATATAAAATAAGAATAAAAAGCAATTTTAATTATAATTATAATCAGCTGTTTTTCATTACATAAATGTCTACGCGACCTCAGTGTATCTTTCCATTAAATTTCTATTTTCCTCGGTATTCATTCGAGTGAATCGCATCGTTTTTTTTTATTCTAAAAAATACCAAGACTTTTGTTATCAACAAATCCGTGAAAAATGTTGGTGAATCTCTTGTTGAACAATATATATATCATCTTGAAATATTTTTTTTTTTTTTTTTAATTTCATCTGATAGTAAAGGATATGAACAAGTAGAAATAGTCAAGATGTGTCAGACAAACAATATAATAAATAAATGAATTAAAAAGTAATAAAACAACATTAAAATAATTTTTAATTTGAGAAAATTTTAAAATAAAAAAACAATTAAGTATTTTGTAAAATTCATTGTACTTTTTTCATGTAAATGGAATGTAATATTGTTGGAAAAATTAATTATAAATATGTCAAGAATTGTGGACAAATATAACACTTAAACTTTAATATTTTGATATTTACAAAATGTATAAATAAATATTAAAACAACCATTTTCAAATTAAAAATTATATGTATTTTATAATTTTCAATATTACAAATTCATTATAGAATTGGCAGTTCAAAGTCCAATTACTGATAAGTTGATAATATCATCTTGAAAACGTGACATATGCATTTCAACTTTGACAAAATTCTACAAACTAGATGATGAAATGAATTCCTATCCATACCTTACACAGGCAATGCGATCGATATATATATTTTGCATCAAAATTTGGCATAACACTGTATGGCACGTATATCGTGATACTTGCTTTGCACGATAAATTTAAAAAAATATAAAAAATAAAATTTCTTTACTATGCTGAGCACGTGAATACATGTATACTTTACACATGTATTCATTTTTCTATGTATATTTTCAAATAAGTTTGTATGCGAAAAATATTTTAGTAAAAGAAAAAAAAAATAAATATATAAAAAGACAAAAGAATTTTTCTACTCGTGAATTGTTTTGGTGTAATGGCACATGGACTATACAAGTACTATTGCTTATATTTTCGATACATTTTAAAATAAAAAAAAAACTAAAAGAATAAAACCTTCAATTTTTTATTTTATTCATTTTACTTTGTAAACAAATATTATTTATTCTTTGATTTTAAAAAATAGATTTAGTTTTATATTATTGTGGCCACTTTTGAGAGTTTTAAAATAAAAATAAATGTATAAAGTATAAAAAAAAAAAAAGATAAAGAAAAATATTGTAAGACAAAGAATAAAGAAAAAAAATGGAAAAAAGCACGTTCCCGCGGTTTTAAAGTAACATACAACTATTTTTAAGATTCGACATGTCTTAGGTAGGTTTTTGTTGGTTCAATCGACTTTTATTTTTATATAAAACTCGATAATAAAACCAACAAAGAATAGACAAGTGTGGACACCACAATATTTTCAATTTTTTTAAAAAAACTTAACAATGGTTTAAAAGTGAAGAGCATCAGACGATCAACGAATCAAGAGCCAAATAAAACAAAAAAAAAATAGAAAAATACAAGTACGTATGTGACATACTCGATAGGCTTACACGTGCTTGAAAAAATATAAAATATAAAATTATATTTTTCAAAATTTGTCTCTTTAAAAATAAAAAAAACAGTTTTATTTCCAAAAAAATTATTTCACTGTACTAATGACTCCTTCTTCTAATAAAAAACGATTGATTTTCAATTAAAAAATGACACATTCTATTTAAAAAAAAACAATACATTTAAGAAAAATTAAATTTAATATTAAATTTCAATTAACAAAAAGTACAGACCTTTAATTAAAAAAAAAAAAAAAAATTTACAATAAAAAATCAACTAGTACACACGTGTGTGTTCATGTATCATTATAAAAATTCAAAATTTTCAATCTGGAATTTCGTTATTAAGCACTGTAAAATCGTGTATATCAATACACATTTATATATCTACACATCAATTCATTGTATTCCTGTGTGAATATATATACGACACGCGATATTCGATGCTTTCAGTTTGATCGGTTTTCTCTCCTACCATCTATCCAATTGCAATTGTTTGCTTCTGACTACAATCACGTATACATTCTCCGAGAATAGATGTACATGTTCGAATATATACCTACACTAAATATACATTTATATATCCACATCAATACACCACGTCGACAACAATCTAGATCTCTTAATTTCCGTTGACAACAAAATCACGTTAGGCATCAAAAACATTCATCAATCCAAATAAATATAAAAAAAAAAAAAAATCAAATATAAAAAATATATTTTTCGTGTCATTTTTTGAAATTCAATTTAACTTTATTATTATTATTTAAATTATTATTATTATTTAGATAAAAATAAAGTGAGAATGAGTATTAAAGTCAAGGTAATAAAAAATAGATGTCCAATTTGTGGGAAGAGTCTTACAGAATACATCAAACATTTGATATGGGGTATATGTATAGGGTGATGTTTTTTTGATTTAAACAATGTTCCCTTTTCACAAAACAACCTGCATTCTATTTTGTCGACAGTTAGGGTATCATCCCTGTCCACCTACTTTTCTTCATATACACCCATATGTATTATTATCACCACCAGTCTTTTACACAAATTTTCCATGTATTTGTGTTTGTCTGTATACATACTCAAACACACATAGACTTGTGGACTTTTATTGGGTTGGCTTTCTAGCAACCCTCTATAATCAAATCCAATTCTATAACAGTATCTTTCTCTCTTTTGTACCCACCCTATTACACACGTGGACCCTCTTCACACGAAAGGAATGTTAATGCGACAATGCCTCTGTTCTGACTCACCTATATAGCAAGTGGTGGCTCCATGAGGGTGCAAAACGATGCCGCCAAATTTAGATCCATATACAAATATACACAGTGAAAAAAAAAGAGAGAAAGAGAGATGAAAAATGAGACCATATAATGGAAAACCTTCAAATGGATTTTCACATTTTAAACATCCTCTTCTTGGCAGTGACTTTTTTTTTTTCCTTTTCCTTTTCTATTTACGGATAGACGTATCTTTTTTTTTTTTTTATTTGTTGAATCTAAAACGCAATTTCATCCCCTTTTATAATCTCTAATCATTAATCGATAATATATTTAAATTATATTGACAATATGTATTATTTTCATTATTTTATTTTTCTTTTTTCATTAAAAACTTTTTTTGTATAAATTATTTTTAAAAGTTTATGTATTTTTTTTTTTTTTATTTCTCTATTGAGTTAGTAATCACATTTGCAATTTTTCAATCGATCACGTTCAAGTTTATTTATCTTGAGGTGATATACAGAGTAAAAAGTCGCCTACGGCTGTCAAGAAAAGTAACTTAAAATTGAAGTTATATGCGTCCGGCAGCTATACCAATAACTTGCCAGACGGACAGAAACAGATATTATATGCGCATTGGGTCCAATGATTTTTGCTGAGACTAGTTTTGCTGTCTTTCGTCTTTCTCTTCGTATTTTTTTCCAACTTTTTTTTTTTCTTGCCTGTGATAGGATGGTAGCCATCGTCAGCTACGTGATGTGGTTACTGCAATTTTTTTTTCTTTTATTTTTCTTCTTCATTCATTCATTTTTTTTTTTTCATTTTTTATTCTATATCAAACTACTTTTTAGAGTAGTGATCAGTGATCGTTACTGCAGATCAATCGTAATATGGTTTAGGATTGTAAATTGAATTTTTTTTATACTGACTACGATGGGATATCACACCTTCTTTTCATTTTCTTCTACTCGACAGGATTCAACAAAGAAAGATGAAAAAATTTACTCTTTTATTTTTAGACTCTACTATTTTTCATGAATTTTATTCTTTGATGCAAGTCACGTGTCTATGTGTGCCTATGTGTGTGTTTTTGTATGTATGAAAAAAAAAAATTTCAAGTATCACAAAGAATAAAGTTTGCAATCAATATCATTAAAATATTCTGTTGATTTTATTCAAGTACGAGATATATATTTTTAACAAATGAAAAAATTGAAATTCTCAAGTTTGTGTCAAGGATCAGGTTGTTATGATATACTCGGTTGAACGAAGATGAATTGGAAACTGTCAACCGTTAACTATTTCGACATTGATCGAAATGCTGACAAATTCTGTCATCGTATTCAATCGATGATCATATTGTTATTTAACTTTTGACCTGATTTTTTTTTTATGTTAAGCTATAATACTGTACAAATATGACATTGATTTATTTTCATATGAATAAATTGAGCGTAAATACATTGTTTTAAATATTAAACGTTTGAAAAAAGAATACTTAGTTCTGATGCCAGGAAAAAAATTCATGTCTTTTGTACAGATAAATCATGGTAACCTCTAAAGAATTAAATTAAAATTCCAAGAAGTAAGACCCAGAGGATTTTTCAACAAGCTAAATGTTGCTTAAAAAGTTTTTACAAATTTATTCAAATAGTCCATTTGATCTCCACTACATACGACCTATGTAAAATAAAACCTTCTTTATTCCTTCTCTTATAGAAAATTAATTAGTTGTTTTCGATTATTTAAAGAGAGTCTCAAAATTATATGTGTGAAAATAATTTTTGGCACTCTATCGATTTTATTAAAATTAAAATAATTATAAAAAGCAATTCAATATAAAACTAGAAAATGTTCATTTGAGATTAAAAAAATAATTGTAATTTTTATAATGAATATATTTTAAAAAATAAAAAACCAAAATATAAATATATTTAGAGGCATTTTATTTGTGCAATCAGCATTAAGGGTTAGGGTAGCTAAGCGAGACATGTCTTGTGTTTCTCCAATACAGCAAAACATCTCTGTTGTTGCAGCTGAACATTCAGACCAAGCTGCACTTGTACCTTTACTACAGCTAAAAAGCTCTAGTGTTCAGTTTAAACAGAAATAAATCACTCTTGAGAAAAAAAAAAAAAAAAACATTTCTCAGCTAATACGCGTGTCTTAGAAAAAACAAACAAAAAAAAAAAACAATATATACTTTTACTATACAAAAGAATCTTTTAATATATATAAATATACTTTTTCATTTTTCAAATAAAATATCATAATAATTTATTTTATTATATGAAAAATTTTTTAGTGGGCTATTTATTCAACTCATCAAGCAGAACTAATTTAGCCGGATGATAAAATAAAAACAGTTATACTTTTCATATGTTTAATAAACATAACCATACACAAAATAAGCGTGTGTATATTTGTGTGTGTATATAAACAAGAAAAGAAAATCTTATATATTAAGATTGTGAATATTTTTCTGTGTCGTAAAATTTATACTCTGTCAAAGTGGGGTAAACAACCCCTGTATTACCCTGTGATCTGTCGAGCGATATATACGAATCTCTGCTTTCTGTTTTTTTTTTTCTTTTCATTATTATTATTTTTTTTTTTCATTGCAAAAATTCAATCATATATACTTATCAAAAAAATCTAGTAACTTCCACGTGAATTATTTTCCATCTGTATATAGAAAGAGAAAAATAATAAATCCCGCAAAGAAAAAAAATAATGTAAAAGTAGATTTCAAAAAAAAAAATACAAAGAATGTTAAAAAAAAAAATGTCAATCATTGAAATTTACATTTTTTTATTTCTGTGACAATTTGTCTTTTACATTTTTGTTCTAGCAAATATTTGAAGCTTTTTTTTTTTTAATCTTTAATTCTCTTCAATTTTTCAAGAAAATTTTATCATCACTTTTATTATTTACTCTATAAATCTATATACATTAATTGAATTTATAAAAAGAAAAAAAAAACCAAAAATACAATTTAATTTTTAACACATAAAAAAGTAAAGCAGAATAACATAAAATTTTTTTTTATTTTTAGTGTCATTTGATTTTTTTTTATATTGTTAACAGTGTTAGTACAAGAAGTCTGCAATTCATTTTACTTTGAAACTGATGTATTCGTGGTATAAGACACTTCAGGGGTTATGAAACGACAACGTACCGAGAGCTTTCGTCCTTTACCTTGCAATAAGAAGACTTCTATTTTTTTCCTTCTCATTTCTCCTCTCTCATTTTCCATAGCACTCTCAGGCGAAATGTTTTGCATTTTAAGAAGGTGTCGTGAAAAAGCCCTTCTATCTTTTTCTCACTTTTTTTGCTTTATCATTTTTCATTTCTTTTTTTCATAATATCATCCAACTTACTCTACCTGTCAAGACACCCTCTCATTCTCAATTTTACTATCGTCATTATTACCCACTGATGTGCTCTATAAAATTCACAAATAATGTGTCTAATTTCAGGTCACTCAGTGCATCCATAAAATAAAAATAATAAAAATTTTAAATACCATTTAAAAATGGTAGTAAAAACATTAGCTATATCATTTTCAAGCTGTAGAAAAAAACAAACAATACAAAGCTCTAAAAAATAATAAGATTTCCGGTGTTTTAGTTTAAAAATAAAATTCCTAAGGGGAATGACAATAAACCGTGACTGGGATTCTGGCAAGTTGGCGGTTTATTTTAAGTAATTTACATGTACGTGCCTTGGAGATCGACCGTTGGTTTGTAAATATATATGCAAAAGCAAAGAAAGACGTTTCGTCTCGTTAACTACCAGAGTACCTAGCTTGGACCATTCAAAATTTTGCGCAAGCGTTCAAAATTATATATATGTTCTTTAGTATATGGGGTTTAACTTAAATTGGAGTCCCATCCTCCCTGATGATGTGAATGTCGTCGAGAATTCATGAGTTACCCTCATCGAAATGAGATTAGTTTAATATTAAGTTGAGTACTTTGTATGTGTATTTACAAATTATCAAAATCATATGTTTTTTAGAAATTATAATTTTTTTTTTTTTCAGATATTAATTCTTATCGTGGAAATAATTTTACCAAGTTTTTTTTTTTTTTTTTGATATATTTTTACAATTTGGATATGCTTGAACAAGTAAAATCAACAGATTTTTTTTTTCATCATTTTAATTAATTTAAATAGGAAATTTTTGCAAGGGATTTTATAATATTGATTTTAAAATATTAAAATGAGAAAATATATATTTTTATTACCATAATGAAAATATATATAATAAAAATAATGAAATTTTTTTATTCAATTGCTTGCAGTTTCACCGATGCTATGGATTCCTCATCAATTAGTTGGTGCACCGTTGGGTTTTTCAGTGACTCTTGAATGTTATACAGAAGCTCATCCAACATCTCTAAATTATTGGACTCGTGATGATGGAAGAATGATTCATGAGAGTAGAAAATACAATATTACATCTGTACCAGAAAAACCAGTTTACAAGACTCATATGACACTAACAATATTCGAATTAGAGGTAAAAATTTTAGTTTTTTCTTCAAATAATATTGTTGAAAAAATAATATACAAATTGTCAGAATCACACAAATTTTTGTGGATTAAACATAAAATAAATGGACATTCATTTTATTTTCAAATATTTTCAAGAGATTATTACTCAATAAACAAAAATAAATAGTAAAAAATATTAAAATTTATTTTTAAAAATGAAAACAAAAACCAGCTTAGCTACTAATATTTTAAAACATCAAATTTCAATAACCCTCTTTCTTTTATTTTTTTTTCGGATTATATGTAAAACTTTAATAAAATTCAAAATTTAATTTTCAACATTAAAACTATTATAATCATTTTAAATTCATCAAATTAATGTATATTTTTAGAGAACTAAAAAAATACTCAATATGAAAAGATCAATAACCCCTCAATCAACACAATTTTCTGATAAATAAAACCACAAAAATACAATTAAAAATAATTTTTTTCAAATTAAAATAATTCAATTTAGCAGAATGAGACATCAAATAAACGACTATTTCAATTTTTGTAAAATAAAAAGTTTTAACTTTTAATTTAAATATTAAAACACCTACACTAAAATTTTTTTAAAAAAAAAAAAGCTCAATATTAAGCTCATTAACTACTCCAATAATAATTACAAATTAAAATATAAAAAAAAATTTTCTGTATATTTCAGCCTCAAGATTATGGCAGCTACAAATGTGTAGCTAAAAATCCACGTGGAGAAACTGATGGAATAATACGTCTTTACAGTGAGTACAAACAATGACAATATTAAAAATAAAATATCAATAACATTATTGTAATTTATGTAGTTGTATAATTTACATTAGCAAGTGTTTGTTAATGACTAATGACTAATGACTAATGAGTAATGACTAATGACTCAATGACGTATCCAATACATAATATTTACATTTTGCAAATTCTTGAAATTCAATATGTATGCAACATATTAAGTCAATACCAGTTAGAATATCTCAATACATATTATGTACTCAAAGTATCAAATAACACCATCTATCTATAGGCATATTTATAAAACTTTGAAGAAAAAAATTGTATCTTCAAGCATTCAAAATCATATTTCAATTTTTTCTTTTCTTCTTATTTTTTTTTTTCTTGTTATATTTTTATTTATTTATTTTCTTTTCTTTATTATTATTTTTTTATAAATTCAAGACACGACGAAACATACCATATAACAGGGTAGAAAAGTAGATATAGTATATGTATATATATAATAATGTGTATCGAAATAATCTCCAACTCCATGCCCCAACAAGTACGTTCTTTTTATTACGAGGTATCTTGGCTTCTTTTTATCCTTTGATCTCGATTTTCTCTGGAATCTTTTAGTTTCGATCTCAAATGAATCCCTCGGACTTTGCCAAGTGATATATACAAAGTTAAAATAGTGGTATGAGATAAATGAAAATTGACAGAAAATATATATTTGTTTTTTTTTTTTTTTTGTTCTTATTGTTTATATTTTTATTGTTGGGATAAATTTTAATAAGCTATATAAAGTTAAAAAAAAACAAAACTAGTTAAATTGTGAAAATAAAAAAAAACAACAAATGCTTACATGTATAAATGACACGTGAAAATAGGTATATGAAAACTTGTGGTGAACCAGAACAAAGCAAGCTTGTGGGCTATTTAAATACACGTCAATGTGAATAGGTATGTGTGTGGGTGTATGTTGGTAAATGTGGCCAGTTAGCAGCACTATATTAGCATGCATCAGTTTTTTGCATTAGTGACATTCAAATGAAAAGAGCCAAGGGTATTTTAACATAAAAGCTGGAAGTTGCAATAAAAGACTCTAAAGTTCATAAAGACATTTTCATGTATGTATGAATATATATATTTTATCATTGCCTCTTTTTTTTTATTTTTTCTCTTTGACTTTTTTTGTGGAAAAAAAATAAAATAAAAAACGTAAATCGGATCATTCTATGATGCGGCCTCAGAGGGCATAGAAATAAATTCATTTGCGTAGAATATAAGTAAAAAGGAATCAATTTGGTTGCAGATTATTTTCATTGAATAATAAAAAAAATTATGATATTTTATTTGAAAAATGAAAAAGTATATTTATATATATTAAAAGATTCTTTTGTATAGCAAAAGTATATATTGTTTTTTTTTTTTTTTTGTTTGTTTTTTCTAAGACACGCGTATTAGCTGAGAAATGTTTTTTTTTTTTTTTCTCAAGAGTGATTTATTTCTGTTTAAACTGAACACTAGAGCTTTTTAGCTGTAGTAAAGGTACAAGTGCAGCTTGGTCTGAATGTTCAGCTGCAACAACAGAGATGTTTTGCTGTATTGGAGAAACACAAGACATGTCTCGCTTAGCTACCCTAACCCTTAATGCTGATTGCACAAATAAAATGCCTCTAAATATATTTATATTTTGGTTTTTTATTTTTTAAAATATATTCATTATAAAAATTACAATTATTTTTTTAATCTCAAATGAACATATTCTAGTTTTATATTGAATTGCTTTTTATAATTATTTTAATTTTAATAAAATCAATAGAGTGCCAAAAATTATTTTCACACATATAATTTTGAGACTCTCTATAAATTATCGAATACAACTAATTAATTTTCTATAAGAGGAGGAATAAAAAAAGTTTTATTTTGTAATATACATTGTATATAACTTCAAGTATTAACAATTAAAAAATTAATTTCTGTTGCAGTAGTAATTTGTTTTTGTGTCAACACTTGATAAAATTAATATACTTACACTTTACACATATTCATTATAACCACTATTATCAGTAATTAAATTATTTATGAATTGTAAAAATAACATAAACAAAAGTACTATATACACTTAAAATTACGTGGTTATAGCAGTCACATATATATGTCAAAAGTTTTATATTAACCAACATAAAAAAAGATTTGTTGTCAAATGAAAAGAACAAGGGGAAATATGGGGGAGGCAAGAGGGTGGTATACAATCTTTAAGAAAAAAGAGAGGGATGAAAAAAAAAAACTGCAATGAAAGATTGAGACAGAGTATTTTTTAGGACATCCACAAAGATATATATATAAATTTATTATTAAAGCTTGCCTAGACGCCAAATTGCCTGGTGTTTCGTTATATCAAAACCTTTTACCCTTGTCACACTACTTTATTCTTTTTCGACTCGAAATTATCACAAGCTATTGTTTTTTTTTTTTCTTCTTCTTTTTCATTATATTATTCCTTTATTTTTTTTTCATATATCAAAACAATAAGATACGATGAAAATGAAAGAAAAAGTTTTAAATGAACAGACCGTTAAATTGGTTCCACTTGAGCCACTCAAGCCCGCACGAGCGATTAAAAATACAATTATTTATCTGGTAAACTTGGGAGGGAAAAGAGGCGGGATGATGAAATTGAAGATTTTTCTTTTGTTAATATAAAAACAAAGAATATAAGAAAAAAAATAATATAAATTTATATTTATAAAACTTGAAGAATGAGAAAATATAAAAAAATTTGCTTAAAGAAAAAACATAAGAAAGGTAAAAAGTTTTTTTTTCTTTCAAGTGATACAAGGGTAGCAACGTGGTGATCCACTCAGGGGTTACAAGTCTATACTACCACTAATATTATATAACATAATAATAAATGTATATTAAACTGTATAAAGTGAATATTTTATTATTAGTTCGTGACGACCGCAAGTAAAGTAAAATCACTGCTTTTTCGTGTCGTTTTTTATCAACTTTTTAAGCTCAACTATTTCGCTCCAATTATGAATTGATCAAAAGTTTCATAACTTGAATGACATAATGAACAGAACACCATAAGCATTTGTCTGTTGGTTTAAGCTTCCCGGGCTTTTGTAGCCAACTTGTAAAAAAAAAAAAAGGAAAAAATGTAATCGAATTTTAAAGACATTTTCTAAAGAAAAAAATGAAAAAACAAAACAACTCAACTTTTAAAAAAATTAGTAAAGATAAAAAAAAAAAATTTCAAGTTGTTTGTTCAACGCTGAAGTAATGAGAAAAATACACGTCAGAGGTTGGGATAGTAAAAATGGAAAAAATAAAAAAAAAGACAGGAAGGGATAAAAGTGCCTTTTTCATTTCGCTAAAATCTTTAAAGATTTTCAACTAAGCCTTAACATTGGCGTCGCGACCAGGCTGTTAGTCTGACAGCACTTGGTAACCGGAAAACTTATTCATTAACCCTTCTTACTCATTGCACGCTTGAAATAAATTCATCTTTCTGCCTCAGAAATTTTATCATGGCAGGATGATAAAAAAAAAGATTAAAAATTTATCAGTCACGATGAAAAAAAAACAAAAAAATAATATGCAGATATGTAAAAATGATAAATGACTAAAGCTATGCAGTTAGTTAATTATAAAACCATTTAATTTGATGGATTTTTTAAATATGTCATTAGCAAGATTTTAAATAAATGTAATAACATGTCAAAAAAATTTTCATGTGTTGATGTAAATACCAATTTTAAAATTATATGAAAAAAAAAAAAGCTTGATTGGATTTATAAAGTCAATTAAATTTTTAATTATAAAAAAAAAATATAATTTTTCAAATGATAAAAAAACTTTTAAACTAAAAAATTATCGTTGAATCAATATGAAAATATTTTTATATTGGCAAATCAAGTTAATAATATGTTTTAAAATACAGTACATAATACGAGCTTTGAAATTATAAAATAATCAAAATTTTTAACTATATTTACTGCAGCATAAAATAACATTTAAATATCATAAATTCTCAATAAAGTCAGCTTAACAAAATACATTTGAGCTCGTGAATATTTGCTGAAGGACATTTTACAAACTTACTGGTATACAACTATGAAACAATTTATCTCAAACAAATAATATAGTTATGTGTTATTATAAACCACTGGTATTCTAAGCTGATTAACAATGGTCAATCTAATATCAAAGATATTTGCTTGATTTTCAAGCTATTCAAGTAATATTACACCGAAAAATATTTGCACAATTAAAATGCCATTGCAAAGTTCACAACAAATTTTTTTAAAAAATTATAAATGAAAAAAAAAAATACAAATTTATGAGGATAAGAAAATTAAAATTATATAATTATATCGAAATGACACAGCCCTGACTTTGTAGACAGTTTGACTAATGTTGTATCAATATATAAAAATTATTTTCATTAAAAAAAATCTCATAGTTACATAATGAAAAAAAAAAAACATTTTTCTTCAATATTTTATGCTTGCTGTTGACATTAAAAAATTTCTGTCTTTCATTGTCTCACCAATTTTCACACGTTAATTTCCATTTTCTTATATTTTTTTTTTATTTTACCATCGTCTGCCTTTTATTTTCGCTCATCGGTCTTTCATCAATCTTCTATTTCCACGCTTTTTTTCCCCAAGATTTTCTCACTTGGGAGACTTTACTTCGCACATCGTATTCGTGACTCTTAGCGTGAAATATCGAAAAAATTGCTGGTAAAAAATAAAATGTAAAAAAAATCCAAGATGATAGAAAGAGAGGAGGAATGAGAGATGATAAATACATAATATATACGCATAGGACATTTTTATTTAAAAGTCAGTTGAATATTTAGGTAAAAAAATGACAAAAGATAATTATATTTAAGTCCAATTTCAGAAAAATTATAAAAAATAAAAATAATTGAAATTAATTTTTAAAAATTTCAAGATAATAATATTTATAGGTGTTGTCCAAATACCAAAATTATAATTTCATGAAATTTGAGCTTATAAATGTTTTTTTTTTTAAATGGAATGAATTATGCATCCACGAAAAATATAAAAATGGAAAAAAAAATAAAAAATAATTGAAATTAAATACAAAAACGTTCAGGATGATTATATTTTGGTGTAGTTTAATTACTACAATGCTAATTTCATGAAAATTATAATCGAATATATATTTTTAACTAGCAGAACCTTCATCAAAAGATCCGAGTTTTGCATATAAAGGCCACAGCCAAGAATAAAACTCCAAAAAAAAAATAAAAATTATTGATATTAAATTTTAAAACTTTGAGAATATTGAGGTATTGTCTAAATGCTCAAAGCACAATTTCATAAAATTTTATCTTAAAAATATTTTTAATACACATGGGAAATTTAAAATTTAAAGAACAGTTAAATATTTATGTAAAAAAAGATAAATAAAAATCTATATGTATTAGATAAAAAAATAAATAAATAAAAAAAAAGAAAAATCAAGATAAAAAAAAAAAGAAAAAACGTTAAACAAAGTTGTATGACTATTTGAAGTTGAAGAACGACTTTTTGAATTGACTTTTAAAAAAGGGGGCAAAATAAGTTTGGCAATTTCTTAAAGCTAATCTTAAAGGTCAGTCAGCATTGAGTTGCCACAGGGGGTTGTGTAAAAACTTATATAGAGAAATCAAAAGAGATAGGCAAAGAGGGTGAATGTCAGCAGATTCAAGCTAACAACCAAGATGGGTATTTCATGAATTATACAAATGTCTCATCGAAGAAGGAGAAGTCTCTTGAGACTAGAATAATGCGAATGCGTGCACCAAAGCTAAACTAAATTTCCCCTCTTTAAAAAAAATAAATAAATAAATAAATTTTATCAGTCAACTTTGATAATTTTATTTTACATTTTTATTATACTCAATTTTCCAACAAAAAAAAATATATATATATATTTTTTTGTATAATAATTAATCCATCAAAATTAAAATAAAATAAATTGATTATTAATCATGAAGATGATAATTTAAGGCTTCTGTGTCATAGTAAATTTTGATAGATAAAAAAAAGAAATAAAAAAAAAAGAAGACTCGATGTATTCAGCATGTCTATTACGACCACACAATAAAGCCTTTAATTAATTCAATCATCCAGAGTCCTTTGATGCTTAATCTATCACCACTTATTTGGTACCATATAGCTTTTTGGAAATAATTTCACTAGAATCAGTTAGTATAATAGCTTCAGCAATGAAAAAAAAGTAGATAGGCATGAAAATTGAAACAATTAAAGATAAAATAAAATTTGATAATTGTAAAAATTTCTTTGAATTTTTATCGATGAAATTCATGATTTAAATCAATATTTAAAATTTTTTATAGACTAAATTTAATTTATTTTACCTGGAATAGCTAGTAAAAAATATCATCTTAAATAAAAAATTTTACCCTTACTTGTAATTAAAAAAATAAAGACACCAAGAGAGGGAGAGACAGAAGAAAAAATTGTGAGATAATATAATAAGTAAAAGTAACTGTCTCATGTCTCTGGACAGTGAGCCAATCCACATGGATATATATATATATATTTAACACACCTCATGAAGGTATCATGAACGGTTACCCGAACTCGATAATTGTGGCAACATTGATGGCAAGCCGTGTGAGGCCACACGATGTTGCTTATTAAGCGACATGACAGCCCCCATCGTAATTGATTGAACCAGAATGAATTATGTAGTTACTCACTCTCCATCTCTCCATTGACCTTTCTCATCAACATAATCATCATCATCATCATCATCCATCAATCAAATTGTTACATTCTTATATAAATTTCATTATGAATTAATATACAAAATATCTTACGATTGTCTCAACTAATCAAGTCAATAAAAAATTTTAATATTCATCAATTTTTTCATTAAAAAAAAAAACAGTTTACCCCACTTGTTTATTTTAATCTAAATTTATTTTATTTTTTTCATACTAGGTTTTAGTTGGATTATCTAGTTTAAAATATATTTTCATTTGTCTAATTATTTTTAACAGTCAAATGAATCTTAAATTTATCCAACAATTTAAACTTGAATAACACTGTAACAATGAAGAATATACTCAAAGCTATATCAAGTTTGAAAAAAGACACTATTGGGTATTGTAAAATAGATACGATAAATGCCGATCACGTTTGTCGATTCTTTTTCTTGAATCTTATCCAAAAAGTATTTGAAATCGGTAGAAAGAGTGTTATTAAAACACGAGGAAGATTGACATGCGAGTAAGAACATCTCTTGAATATAAAATTACCATTTCAAACGTTTTAGTTATATCAAGAATCGATTACAATTTTTCTTTTTTTTTTTTTGTTCATTAAATCGTAACCAAAAATTTTCATTTACATATTATTGACTTAATTTTCTCTTTTTTTTATTCTAGTATTTGTAAAAGTTTGTCTTGTCTTTAAAATTATAATGTAGGTGTGGTTAGTTATCATTAAATTTAAATGTAACACTCAAATAAAATCAATCTTCAAAGAGATACAATTTGATACTCCCAAATTTTCAACTAATAAATGTTGTCTATGATAATTTTTTTATTTTTTATTACTTATTTTATGCAGACAAAAATTTAGTTGGCATACATCATTCAAATAAACACACCCACACACATATACAATTGTATGAAAAAAATTTCCATATTGAAATTTCATTCATTTTTATAATTTGAAAAAAATTTAATTTACTAATTAAATCCGCTATAATGAAATTATAATTTTTTTTAATTCCAAAAATTTGTCATTGTTTATTTAAAACAAACAAACAAAAATTTTAATCCACAAATTAATTAATTAAAATATAAGCAATTTTAATTTTAACGACAAATATTATTGATTGAAAAAAAAAAAAAAAACTAATTTACGTAATAAAAATTATTAAAAAAAAATATTTTAAATATCATTCTTAATTATTAAATAGTAGATTTATCAAAGCACTTAATTTATTATACTTTTTCAAAAAGAAAAAAACAAAATGAATATTATTTTTATTTTTTTTCTCAATTCAGAAAATTCATCTTGGACATATTCAAGACTTGATAATTGATTGTCGAGGGTGAAAGTCATTTAGTGAAGAAAATAAAAAAAAAAAAATTTTTTTCTTCTATGTATTAACTGCTGCTATGTATAATATTTAAGATAAAAATTTCTTCAAATAATTTCAATATATAAAACATAGTATTGCCAAATAATGAAAAATCGTGAATTTCAGTGACGAAAACCGGAAGTAATATACAGTTAAAGAAAAGTCAAAGCTTTTTTTCTTTTTTGGGATTGTATAGTTAATATATACAATATATGAAATAGGTATATATAAAGTATATAAGTAAAAGAATCCGTTGACGGGCCGCAAGATTGATTGAAGTCACGAGATGGAAAATTAACGGTCTACCTCGGTAGGGGCGCAGACGATCTGACGGCTTCAAGGAATAGGGAGAAAAGCATAGTGTGACAGCAGCTGCATACTAATTCACTTGGTCTTCCATTTTCTCTTTTTCTCTCTCTATTTTTTTTTCTTATCTATATATATTTTAGGGGCTGTAACATTTTTTTTTTCTATTTTTTTTTTCACTTTTTAACCTTACTCATGATTATTGATGCTACCTCACTGTCACCTTTGATAAAATCAACAAAATTATTTTGAATTAATATAATCTTGATATTTCTAAATAGATATTAAAAATTATTAAATTTTATTGGAATTATATGTACATATAAATTTATAACAAAGAAAAGTGTTTTTTATTTTTTAATTTTTTGTTTAATTTATACTAGTGAAAATATTAATTACAACATTTCAATTACAAGAAATATATATAATTATAATAATTGTTGACTGAAAATTCTGGATAATGAATTGGTTGTGTTTCAACAAGAATTGTCTATTTGCCCAGTTGAATAATAAATAAAGGAAAGATAAATATAATGAATGAAATTGAATAAAATTTGTCTTTAAGAAAAATAAAATATTCGTGTTGGAAAATTGAGAATGAATGGATGTGTAAAGATTGTGCAATCAGGCTAATTAAGAAGTATTCAAAATTTTAACGAGTTTTCTGTAAACTTTTGTCAAACCACTTTTGTCCAGAGGAGCAAGTTATTTCATCCTTCATTCTTCATACCACTGCGGCTTATATATATATTTTATTAATTCATGTAAAATTTTGCCGGAAAAACAATGGTAAAAGAAAGAAAAAAAAAATTCCACGCAATTCACTTGCACAAGGTATACATAATTACAGCAATATTTAATAAAAATATATATTAAAAATAAAAGAAAATATAAAAAAAGCTTTTTGTCTTTTTTCAAGAATAAAAGTGCAAAATTTATATTACACATATGTGCAAAAGCATGAGGGTCAATCATCAATCAGTGAGTGAAAATTAAATGGCCGAGACAACGACTTTTAATATATATTCCACGTTAAAAGTTGACTCGATAAATCAAAAGTGAAAAGTCACTGTCTAACTCTGTCTGGTAGTCGCTGACCTGCCACTCAGCTTAAACGAACAAAATGCTTTTTATCGTTAGTTATAATTTTTTTTTTATTTTTTATCACTTCATTTCTTTTATTTCACTTGAAAAATATATCTATCTATATTCATTTAAAATTTTTTTTTTCTATATTCTCTGTTTCATGGTTTTAAATATTTTATTTTTTCTTTGTATCATAATAACCCATTCAATTGATAAATCAAATTATCATAAAAATAATATATTTATAAAAATAGTAACACTTAATTTCTATGAATAATAAAATTTAATTAATTATACCATTAATGTGGATGAATAAGCTGGATCATTGACATACTGTCAATATCAATTTAAACTGTAAATTTTAATTGTCTAAATATCATCAATATAGATCAATCAAATAATAATTTAATTATTTTTAATATATGTATTATATTTATTTATAGTATACATTGATTGATAAATATTTTTTTATTAATAATTTCATACTGTCAAGGATTTAATATATATTCAAAGTTCAAATCAGTAACTTAATCCATTGGAAAATTCTAGACACGCTTTGTATTAGACGATGGCAGACCAAAGGCTGATTAAATACTTGAACAAGTTTTCAATGAGGGCTTTGAAGTTGACCAAGCTTGTTTACATATACACCATGTTATTTTGTTACACAGTTATCTCAAGTGTTGCAATGTACACTCTACTATAATTTTCATATATTAAATTTATATGTACACATGTATAAATAAACAAATTGGATAATTGTAATTTGATATACACTAAATTTGTTTATTTTTAAAATTAAATTATATGTGTATATTTTTATTTTTTTATTTTGATTAAATTATTTTATTTCAACACGCGCACACATAGATCAGTTTACAGTATAATCTCTCTATAGTGACATTCTCTATAGTGACATCGAGCGTCAGCGTAGGAGAATTTTTTCCCTCACTCCAGAATGTCCCTACTTGTGTTGGTGTATCGGTGTGTGACGTAGTATATTCTTTTGTTTATTATTCTAATAAGTAGCTGTAAATTCCCTCGACGCTTATTTTGGATTTTCTATAATTTATTTGATTTCGACGATGTCACATAGATCATACTTATATGGCTCGTTAAATTTTTTAATGGCTGTTGGACTATTTGAATTTGTTGGAATTTCAGCATCTGTTAGATAAATGTACAACTGTCGAGGTTACGAATTTGTGGAAATGCATACAACTCTAAAATGAACGTTTAGAATATATGTATATATGTGTATGCAAGTTACTGGACGAATGACGAAATTAAGGATAATTATTCAAGTATATATACTCGGTCGTTGTACACTGGTACTTTGGTGAGTTAGAGAGAAAGACGAAGAGAAATGAAAATAGAGTACAGAGAAGGGATGAATAGTGTAAGGGATTGAAAATCTACTGCATGATGTGAGGATAAAATATGATGTAAAGCGACCAGTTCTAGCTTGCATACCATGTGCTTTAAAACTTTTACACACACATATCTCTCTCTTCTTTCTTTATCTAATGTATATTATTCTCTCTACACTGGGTTAATACAGAGGTGGGTAAAGTTAGTAACAGGTGAAGCAATCTATAATCCAAGTATAATAATAATTCTACTTATATATATTAATAAAAAAAAAATCTATACATGTATTTTCTTATACTATCAAACAAGATAACTTTAATTAAAAACAAAAACTTTTTTGTTGCAGAGTCGGCACCACCAAGCACAAGTCCAAGTCCACTCACTACAGAACTATCGAAAAAAAGTGAGTGTATTTTTTTTTTTTTCTTTTTAATATATAAGTATATACGTAGAGAAAAGAAAAAGAAAATAAAAAAAAAAAAGCTATTATTATTTATGTTATTAAATATAAAAGTTAAGAAAATACGAATGAGTCACCAGAGAAATCTTCACTTTAATGTTTTGTTATTAAAAAAATATTTTTTTTATTTTACCCAACACTTTTGATATCATTTTTTTTTTTTTTTTTGTTTTAATTATTTTCTCAATTTTTTTTTTTTTTTTAATATTACTGTATCAGGCTGGGACGTGCTAGCAGAGATGAACAATTCTATCGATGGAAATCCAAGTTCACTGACTTTTCAAAATGGCAAAGCTTCAAAAGGTAAGCATTAAATTTTATAAATTAATTTTTTTTTTATCTATCTAACACACTTTTCAATGAAACAATAAAAATTATTAAAATCAAAAACAAATTTAATCTACTGCGGTAAAAATTTTGAATTGTCTGACTATTGCATTTTTATACTACTTAAATTTACCTAATAAATTGTTATCTTCTTTTTTTTTTTTTCTTCAATTACATTTAAACGTAAAATAATATAAAATCAAGATAGGTAAAATGTAAATAGACATAATAAAATATAAATTAAAATTTTCTTCAAAAAAAAAACCTATAATTTATGATAAAAATAAATATTATATTTGTAATATTATAATAAGCACTTGTAATGGATTTAAATTAATTGAAGTTTTCATATAAAATATTTCTCAAGAGTTTAAAATGAGTTGGAAATTTATGCACCATACAGTTTTTGATTAAAGATGGTTGGATAAAGAAAATAACAAAGCAAACATAAAAAGAGATGATGAAGAAGAAGAAGAAGAAAGCAATGAAGCTTATAGTGCCCTGAGAGTAAAAGTAGAAGGAGGCTAGCTAGTTCGTTGTAACATCAATATTTCATGTATGCTAACACGCCAAAACTAATAATGCTCAAGCCCGAGGAAGACCCAAGAATAATATCAGCATTCGTGTACTCACGTTGTACATATACATAACATATCTATACACATTTTGTCTATACACATATAACCTCACATACCTGCCAAACTCTGCATTTTTTTTATCCTTCAAATATACACATTTTTCAACGAGCCATTTAATTTATCACTAGTATTATTTTTGACTAAATACATACATATATTTTCCATTAAATAAATAAATAACTATATGACAAAAGAAAAAATATATTAGACAATTTCGCTGAAGAAAAAAAAAGATCATGATATGAAAGATCGACCAAGTTGACTTGCTTCAATAAAACAAGATGAGTCAAATGAAAGTGTAAGAGAGATAGAAATATTGAAAGTTTGATACTAAAGGGATGAGAAAAGAGGAAAGAGGTGAGGTTTGTAATTGGTGTAACATCTGCGGTTTGTGTGGGGTTGCATTAATGTTTTCACCCTCGTAACGTCTTTTATACCCATCAGCTTACAACGCCCTCAAAACGACTATTTTTTTTAACTCTTCTTTTCTTTCTTGAATTGGAGATAACTTTACTTTTAAATTTGTATAGATACGCATAATCTTATGATATATAGTTGAAATCAAAAATAAACTTTTTTGTCAACATACACACACACAAAATATATTTCAAAGTTCTATAAAAGAATCAAAGTTCGACAGTTATGATTTTAGATTTATTCAAAGATACAACAAGCTATTAAAAAAAAATAAATTCACAAAAAAATAATATTTTAGACAGATTAATCTATCAATATTTTTATGGAAATTAATTGAAAATTTTTCAAAGCTTTTTATTTATTTTGAGAAATAAAATATGAAAAATTTCAAAAGACATATCATCGACTGTTAAAGGCAACATCTTCAACAAGTTGTAGATAAAATAATTTTCACAATCTTAACCATTGATTTTAAAAGATAAAAAGTAGTAATGTTTAACACTCGGTCAAGAAATGCCTGATAAGAATCTCTTGAATCCCAGTGCAAATAAATATTTCATTCAAGACTTCTTGGTCAAAAAAATACCAAAAAATAAATTTACTATTCTTCAACTTTATTAGCCACATGTTGCACATTTTTTATTTTGATATTTTTCAATGAAAAAATAGAAAAAAAAACGTCATTCAAAAAGAAAATCAATTAAAATTAAAGACTGTTTTTTTTATATTTACTATCTTATAATAATTTTTCCCCATGATTAAAACAAAAAAAAATATTGATTAATCTTTGAAACGTCTATCAGTTATAAAATTATTATTTATATAAACTAAAACGTTTGAAGTAATTTCAATGTTCAAACAAATGCTATAAATTTATATTTGAATGTATACTCAATTTATAAATGTATACGATATCTACTCATAAGTTGAAGTTTAGAAATCTGTTGAATGTTCAACAGAGTGAGTATAAGGATCGAGTAAATAAGGTATATGCTGAGAAATGTTGCTCAACGAGGTGAAAGCACAACTGAAACTCCTACCTCTCTTATATCTTTACATATACATAGTAGATAAAAACATTATAAGTATACACGTATAATATCAACATTAAAGATACAAACATACACTTTCAATTTCAACCCCGCAATAGACGGTAAAGTTAATTAAAAGGTTATATAAATCATCAACACTTTTTATAAAGTGCAATTATAAATATATTATTCATCATTTATTATATCTACTATTTTTTTATTTTATTTATTTAAAACATCATACGTAATTTCTAAATTTTTATAACAAATAGAGCCACCTTCTAACTATTTTCAAATAATAAAAATTTCATCATGGCCCAAGTGAATCTTGTCAGTCTTGTTATTAAAAAAAAATAGGAAATTATTTAACAATCAAGTATACGCATTTGTTTATTAAGCATTATATTTTTCAAGTAATAATATAACTAGTATAAAAAAAAATAAATAAACAGTGTACATATGAAAATAAGAGTAGTCACAATTAGCTGTTGCAATCAACAACTACATATAGATATGAAATTTAAACATATATATTTATATTTGTTTGTGTATTATAATCTAAAAGTCATCAATAACAAGAAAGCTACTAGGTGATAGTGGTGGTGGTTGTTGTGCTAGTGTAACATTAATTAGAAACGGTAATACCTATAACCACGCTCGTTTAATAATATAGAATAATGTAGTTTTACCAGGGCAAGCCTCTCTCTGTGCCATTTCATTTATAACGATATCGTACGGTTAGTATAGTACAATAATAACTGTTTAATCGAGTATAGCAATGAGGGGCTAAAGGGAGAAATGTTTCTATGCGATTTTAATTAGCGATAGTGGGTCGCGACGCCAGCAGTGTGTCCGGATAGAAAAAAAAAAAAAAAAAAAATCAACACAAAAAGGTGAAAATGTAACCATGGCTACATTTATTTGACATTTATTCCAATTTTTTTTAAATAGCTTTTATATTAAAATTAAAAAAAAAAAAAATGGTTATTCTATTTTACTTTTTTTTGTTTTGTTATTTTAACAGATAAAAAAAATATTATAAAAAATTTTTTTACAACGTAGTCTTGTGTTATAAGTAACACATAAAAATACATATTTATTTTTGCATTTAATACAAAAAAAAAAAATTATGTTAAATTCTGAAAAAAAAAAAACAATTATTTATTAGTAAAAGTTTAAATTAAATTTTAATATTTAAATAACATCTGCAATTATATACACATGTATATACTGAATAAATAAAAAAGTGACAGTAAAATTATTATATAAAATTTTGTCATATGACTTTGTTAATTTTCCATTATATAATTTTATCTTGACAAGTAAATGGCTTATAAATAATGACTCAACTGAAACTTGAATAATTAATAATCATTCTGGTCAGGGTCACCATTTATTTTACAAACTTTTTTTTTTTAGAATAATCAGCTTTCAAGAAAATCGTAGTAAGATAAAAAATTAATTTTCATTTTACGTGGTTTAAATTCCATTAAAAAAAAAAAAAAACTATTGAATAATATTATTTCTAAATATAACTATATTTTCCAACAATTTCAAGGTCGAATCTAGCCATTTAAAAATGACAAAAAACCTTGCATGATAATATCAAAATATCTACTAAAAATTAACTAAAAATATTTTCAAATTGCATCTTGATTTATCAACTAGTTTGAATATAATAATATCTCTCTACTATTATGTAATATATATCGAGATGATGATCTGCAAATCAAGCTGAGCTTATATATAATAGTCAACGCAGCTTTATTGTGTTCAAGAAGACCAACATGCCTTTATATATTCAAGCGAATAACACAAGCAACTTGGGTCATATCGATGAACAACACATCATGTGGCCAATGGATTATACACAAGACTATATAGCTTGAAACATTAACCTATACATACATACACATATACACATTCATTGGATATTGCATCTACAATGTTGCAACAGTGCCACTGTCAACCCTTAATGTTTGACCAAAATTTGCATGCGTCTGTTACCTAAGCAATATACACAATCTCATTCTCCTTTATTCAAAAATATGCTGTGTTGTATAAGCACGCTTAGAACCTCAGCAATCCACCAATTCAACCAACTCACTCACCAATACATCACGTATACATTATATAATACATACTATGTCTATGTATATGTGTGTATGTATATTATGAACCAAATATATACGTGCGTTGATCGTCAATTATCTTGACCAAAATGAGGCATTGTTAAAGCTGAACTGGATATACTCTATAGTCCATTGCCGCAAGGTTAAATCAAATTTACCTTCATCAAAGTACGTCACATGATGGTAACCAGAGAGTGCTTTTATTATGTCAAAATAATTGTTAAAGACTTTTTTTTTTTTTTTCATCAAAAAGCTTTCATTGAAATATTATTATTTAAAGAATTTTTTTTCTCCTTTTTTTGTAAAACAATAATTGTTTATTAATTAAATATATATTTAATTTTTTTTTTTTTTTTTTTTAACAAAAGAAAATAGTGTTGAATAATTTTTTTAAAATTAATTTAATATATATTGTATGTTTAAATGTTTTTTTTTATTTTTTGACTCAAGAGGTGATATAGTTCTCACTATTTTCATATATGATAAACACTGTACTGACAGAGGCTAAGAGAATTCGTGTTTACTTTGAGTTTGCATATACAATATACATTTGCCCTAAAACCATATGTTCATAGTGGAAAACCTTCACATTCACTGTCTGCCTTTTGGAAACGTTAACAAAGGCGTAAACATCTTCGGTCGAGAGCCATTTACTTGGTGTTTCTCAACATGTGTCTCTTTTCTTTGTCATTGTGAACAACGCCCTTGTATATTTTGCCTCAGATGCCTCAGTCACTTGATTCGTAATTTACCTTGAGGCGTATTTTGTACATCATTGTATATACATACATAAAGCTACTATGCCCTCAAATATAAACAGACACATGAGTTAATGAATACACAATATATACATATATACATAACACAACCTTCGTTAGTTAATCAATATAAATTATATTATATAATTTATTTATATTTTTAATTATAAAATTATATTTTTTAAAGTAATAATAATTTGTCTGACTATATATTTATATTTTCTACTTACAGGAGGTAAAAGTCAATCAAATCTCAATGAAATTGATAAATCAGAACAAAAATCTGGTGAACGAGATGGAAAAGAACCCTTAGAAACTTGGTCTTCTTCTGCTGAAGGTATATTTAAATTTAAACTAATATATAAATTTATTTTTGATAATAATTGTCCAGAGTGTAAACTCAATTGTGAATTAAAAAGTTTGATAATTTATATAAGAAAATTCAAATAGATTAAATGAGAATTTCAAGATTTGTGGTAACAAGAATTTGATATAAATATAGTTTGAATAGATAAAAGATGAAAATTGTAATGAGAGAAAGAGAGAGAGAACAAAAAAAAGGAGAGAGAAAATTTAAGAAAACGAATGTACAGTGGCTTAATCGGGCTTCCTGACAAGTTTTCACAAGTTTCCATATTGCATCTTTTCCTTTTATTTTTATTTTTTTTTCTACCTTAAATTTTATCTGGTTTTCTCTCACAAGCAAACCTTGTACATTTATACACCAATTCAAACTCAAACGTGAATCCAACTAGTCATCTAACATCTCCCACCAACTATCCACGTCGTTTCATCTACATCCGCAAACATCTTAAAATCCTTGCTACGCGGCATAAAACTCTCGGGGATCAATAGCCCAAGGACCGCAATTCAATCTCTGACAATTGGGTTTACGCCTTTGACATTTTATTCCTTATTCTCTCGTTTTTATAGGAATATATAAATATACATTTTTTTTTTTTTTTTATTATTTTACTTTTACATTTTACACCAAGATTTTTTTCTTTTTCTTTTTTATGTTTTTTCTATTTACTTGAAAAATACAAAATATGAAAAAATATGTTGACAAAATAATGACTAATAGACGGTTTTTTGATATTGAAAAAAAAATATCCCAAAGGCATTGAACAATATTGGTTATTTAGCTTATATTGATGCTTTTATAGTAATTCTTCTAGAAAAAAGAAAATAAAAATATATGAAAATTTGCATAATGGTTAGATGTGTGTGGTAAAATTGTATTCCCTTGTTGATGACAGCAGGTGCAGCAGTGTAATTTTTCAAAATACGACATATTGAAAAATACTTAAAAATATAAGCATATAATATCATCAATATATCATTTCCATCAATTTATTAATATATATTTTATTTTTCAATATACTCTTTTTTTTTAAAATAAAAAAATCATTTTATTATAATTTAAAAAATAAAAAAAACCAAGTGTTGGATCTTCCAAGATATATTTAAAATATGAAAAAAAAATAAAATATATTTCAATTTTAAATGCTCAAAACTACATATAATTCATTTATATTTTTGATATAATTTTAACACAATTTATATAATAATTTTAAATATATAATTCAAATGTATATTTTCAATTTATATATTCAACAAATAAACTCGATTTTTAATATAATTTAAATATACCTTTTCCACTTGATTTATTAAATGTATTATTATATTTTTTTTTTTTTAACGATTATAACTGGCATGAATTTCAAACGATGAAAGAAAATTATTTTATGATGGTTATTTAGTCAATAGAATAACGATGAATAAAATGAAAAAAATTCACTCATATATATATAAACAACTTAATTGGACAAAAAAAAAATTCACGTATAGAGAAAGGTATATAGTCAAGCCCCGAATGCCGGAAGTGAAAAGAAAAAGTGAGGTGAAAATAATAAAATAAAAATAAAAGAAAAAAAAAATAAATAAGTTGGGGGATGCCAAAAGAATCAGACAAAAGTTACCGAGCACAAAAATCCTGTGGGAGTTGCCTGAGGGTTAGTTCTTCTGCTACTCATGCCTATTTTTTTTCGTTTTTTTTTTTTATCTTTCGTTACTATTTTATCCCTCTCTTTTTATCCCAATTTTTTTTTTTACTTCTCCCTGTTTAAGCTCATCCCAATAAAGTCTCAAAGGAATGCACGCCAAGCATTGGACCAGAGTTGTTCTTGATGCGTAATTAAAGATGAGTTCAACTTCAAGTTGAACAACTAGTAAAATATAAAAAAAACAAAGAAAAATAATAATAAAATACATAATGATTTATTTTTCTTTTTTAAAAACATTATTTTTATATTCAAACAATTATTATCATAAATATTTGAAATCATTTTATTTTCTTTTCTAAGTTATTATTAAAAATTCATATTAATTTTTTTAAATAATTAATATGTTATGTTAATGAGTGAATTAAAACTAATGACAAAATTTTTATATTGTCATTAGATATAAATTATTGTGTAGAAAGTAATTTACTAAATCACTATATGTCCCAAACAATTTAACAAACAAATCACAATTTTATGTTTCAGACACATCAGTAAGAGTAGAAACAACAATGACAATTCTTATGCTGACACTAATTGCAACGTGGATAATTCGATAAATTAAATGTGTGTTTGTATACGATGGTGCCTGAATGAAACGAGGAATACATGAAGAAAAAAGAAAACAAAAAAGTATAAGTAAAATAAATAATACTCCAAGACTGAACTGGTGTAAAATAGTTAGCTCCGTTTTTAAGTATGAAAAATAAAAAAAAAAAAAAATTTTTTTAAATAAGAATTTTAAAAAAATGAGTGGTAAAAAGATAAAAAAAAAATAAAAATAAATAAGAAAATTGTCGTGTAATGCAACGACGCGTGCCAAGAGTCTCGGAGGCCAATAGCCCGTTAAATAACAGACATGAATAAGAGATAATATTAGTGAGAAAAAAAAAAATATATATAAATATTATAAATATATAATTATAATAAATAATAATAATATTTAATGGACAAGTATATAAATAAATAATGCACCTTAACGGTGATAAAATTAAATTTAACATAATTTAAAGGGAAAATAAAAAAAAAAAAGTGCAACGATTGTCGCTTTCGATGTAATATATTGTACGCATAATAATTAAAAGCTAAGAAAAAAAAAAATAATAATAATCTAACATAATAATACAGGGGAGAAAAAAATATGTCTTATTTGATGCGGTGACCTTTGGCTTTGTGGTATATATATCACAAATTTTGAATACAACAAAAAGCTCAGAAAAAATATATATATTTAGGGGTGTGCGAATAAAAGCACAAATGATTCGCACCATTGAGCTTTTTTTTTTTTTTTCATTTTCATCCACCAACTTTTGTGACTTTCTTTTCTTAAACGAAAATGTCAAAAATTTTTTTACCAACCTTCATCTTTTACTTCTATATGTATATATGTATTTTTTTTTCTTTTTTATTATATTTTTTTTTACTTTTTTTTCACTACAATTTTTTGCTTTTTTATCCAAGCTTCTACGGGCCCATGATCCCATCTGTATGCTTGAGATTAAAACGTCAGATTCGCTTCAACGAAGCGTTCGTCTTCTACCTTTCTCGAACTACCAAGAAAACCAGACTTCTGCATCGAACATGAAAAGGGAGTCGTTATTTTATCGATATAGCATTTTGCAATTTTTTTTTTTTTAGACTGTATTCATTTTGAATAAGAAATAAACAAAAATAAATAAATAATAATGAAAAAATAAAAAAGAAAATTGTAATCTTAAAACGTACAAATTGGTAGATAGTTATTTTGCCCATTTAACATTTACTATTTAATTAAGATGACTCGTGCTTTAATAAGTCTCGTTATTTTTTTTTTATTTTTAAACTTTTTTTCTTTTTTTTTTTTGACTTGAACTTTTTAACTTTTTCACTCTTCACTCTTGATCTGCCAGTAATGAAAAAGTACCTAATCAAATATGTATAAAAGCTTTTGCACAGGTCACTGACACACTCACATACACATTATTGATTGTGTGAATAAATTAAAAAATATTACAAAGTTATAAATAAATATTTTTTTGCGCAATTTGTAGTAAAAAAAAATTAAAAAATGAAAAAAAAAAAACAAATAAATTAAAATTTTATTAAATATGAAATAACTAATTTAATAAATAAAATGTACAGTTGACAATTTAAAAAAAGAAAAAAAAAGCGTTAAACATTTTTTTAATAATAACCAATCCAAAAAAGCATCAAGCATCAGAATAAAAAACGAGCTTAAATATTATTTCCATGTAGATCAATGAAAATTTTGCTCGAAAATTAATCTCAGGAATTTAAATGAAAAAAAAAAAAAAAATTAAAAACAACTGCTTGCTGTGTTTTTTGGAATATAAAACATTGAAATTGAAATGAAAAAAAAAATATACATATAAAGATTAAAAAAAAAAAAACAAATGGTTTTTTAATTTTTTTTTTTTTTGGTAAGAAAAATTAATTATTAAGATTTTGATGTAGAAGAAGAAGAAAAAAATATTTCCCAATTATATATAAAATTAAAATAACAAAGAAATAAAAATATTAAGAAAACAAAATCATAGGCATTTTAGGTACACCAAAATACCATCCATTATTCAACAAACTGGCTTGACTTTTGCAAATGCAACAGGTCCGTAGCACAATGAAACAACAAGGTCGTTTGCATCGGATTAAGGGAAAGGTCCCTCGGTACACTAGCTGGTAAAAGCTCACTACTTGTCATGCCACAAACATCAATTTCAAAAATATTTATCACTGGTCAATATTTTTAACCTAACATCACAAGCTTTTATATTTGTATTTTAATTTTTTTTTTTATTTTAGCTAAAGCCTAAAACACACTGGGTTCAATTTATTCCATATATAGAAGAAAAAAAAAAAATCAATAATGAAAAAAAGCTGATGCTTTGAAGCCATCATTAACAGATCACTGAAAAATATATACTATATTTTAATTGGCATTATCGGCACGACAAGTATATAGCTAAATTAAAAAAAATTAATTTATATAAATGAACATATTAAGTATTTATATAAATATAATAAATTATTGGAAAATATTGTGCTCAAAAATTTGACAAATCGATATGACCAAGAACGTCAATAATAGTAGGCCTCAATTATTTATTTTTTTTTTTTAACGAGATTAATTAAAATTATACTCGGACTTTGTAAATATAATAATAATAAAAAAAAAAAAAAAAAAATTAAATAACGTCTGTTATCTATTGATGAGCTTTTTCAACTAAAAAAAAAAAATTAATTAACAACGACGAGTTATTATGTTTATTTTGTACAGTTGAATTTTAATTTTTTAAATTATCAATAAATTTTAAATAATTTATTGCATGTTTGTATGGAGAAAAAAAAAATACAACAAAAATATTATTATGAATTTTTTTTTTCATAATTATATTATCGCCTCGATCCTGCTGCGCATATATTAATCTTTATGAAAACACATTAATAATTTTATAAATTAATGACACATTTAGTTAAAATATATTAAATTTTCTTAATATTCAGGTACACCGCAAATTTGAATATAATTAAAATTCATCATTTAAGCAAACAAAACCAGTATTGAATTTTTTTTTTTCTCCTAATCAATTAATAACTTTATTTAATTAAAAAAAAATTATCAATTAAATAAAGCAAATAATAATAAAATAAAAAAAATTCTTCATAATAAAAATTGTAAAATTCTTTGAAATAATTTAATTTAAAATAAAATTTTTTAAAATTTCATTCATTATGAAAATATAATTATTTATTTAATTATTTTTATTCAATTAATTATTAATTAAAACTGCTGTGCAGTCAACCCGTCGTTGTAAAAATTGAGCCTATTGTAAAGATGATTTGGAAAAAAAAAAAAAAGGTTACAGCTTAAAACAGAGGGTACATTTAATAAATAAATAAGTAATAAATATAATTATATTAGTTTATAAATAATTAAGGTAATTTAAACTATTAAATAATGATATTATTATTATTATTATTATATTGTATGTTAAGCTATTATTATGTGCTTTACGTCGTTGAGTTGAATGTTGTTGTTTATGAAAAATAAAATGACAAAAAATAAATAAATTTAAAATAAAAAAAATTAAAAAATTACAATATAAATATGAAAAATTCTGGTAAATATTAATGAAACAAGATAAAAGCATATCGTAAAAAAAAAAAAAAAAGATATCAGGAATATATATATGACAGAATTTTTTATTTAATCCAGTTGAAATTTGTTTTTTTTTAAATAAAATTACCCCTTACTTTTTAGAACAACAACTAATCAATTGCTTCATCACGTAATTGATAAAATCCCTATTGAATATATTGGAGGATTATATGTCAAAAGTTTATGTTCGTTGAGAATGAAGATATATAAAATTTACGTAAGCTGGCAGACAATTGACTATCTTTCATCAACGGATTTTCAAAAGTGGCTCGACATTTCATGGTTATATACTTGTTATCTAACAAACTAAATTTGAGTTTTATTATTTTAAAGTATGTGGCTTTATATACTAACGACAAATCTTTAATATAATTTTTTTATTTAGCAACAATATCAATTGAACAACAAAAAAAACAAAAAAATAAAATATTTAAAAAATTTCAGTGATATAAACACTGATATAGTCAGACATTATTATTCCATATCATTTATGCATTTTATTTTAGTTAAATAAATGCACTTTTTTAATTAATTAATTTAAAAATAAAAATTTCCTAAAATAAAAAGGTCATGAATTCATTATATTATATAATTTTTTTTTTAAATATTTTTATTCGTTTTTTTTTTTTAGTTTTCTCGTATTTTAAATAAAAATTTATTCTTATTTTAGTTGAAAAAAAATAACAATAGAATGGCAAAGTATACTCTATCGAAATTTTATATTCAGTATGAAAAAAAAAAAAAAAGCAAACCGAATGGCCTCAGTTTTTCATTGTACAAAATCGACAAGCCCTAAAAAACCAGCTGATTAAAAATTAATGTGGCATACTTTATATTTTGATTACAGAAATATAATTGTTCTTTTTTTTTTTTTTTTTTTGTTATTTCGTATATTTTGAATCTTTTATTTTGCAAAATTCATGAATAAAAAAAAATTATTATCATTATTCTTTTATTAGTTTCATAACGTTACTAAAAATATTTTGATAATTATTCGACTGTTGAAATTTTTTACGAAGCATAAAATATTAATTTAAAAAAATAACACTTGAGTCGTCACGTTGTCAATTTTATATTCACAATATTATTAATATTATGGCAAATAAAACATTGGCTGTTTACAAGACCTCGAAATGTTTTTAAATTTTCAATGAACTACTGAATTTTACCAGGACTATATTGACACTGCAAGTATTTATTTTTTAAATTTTTATTCATTTATAGACAAAAAAATAATACATGAAGATAAATTATATATATTTTTATAGAGCATTATGTTTTACTATTTGAAACTTGAAAATTTTATGATTTTTTTATTATTTCATACTATTCTTTTTGCCTCATATACAATTTTCATTTACTACATGATATTTTCTTTATTTTCTTTTTTAAATAATAATAATAAAAAAACAAATATTCAAAGAATTTTGATCCCAATTCAATTGACTGAAATATGCTAAAGATTTTGACTGTCAATAAAAAAAAAATGAGTATAGAAAAATTGTTGTTGGTAAAAATCACTGAGTGTATTTTGTGTTTGTGAGGAAATTCAATTTCCACTTGGTCAAACAGCTTTAACCTTCTAACTTTATGGTTTCACCACTATATTTTCACGCAAGAAAATGCACTTTTACTATCATCATTATGGTAGTTTGGAGGTTGTATAAAGATATACATTTTTTATATTCAATACATCTTTAAATTTATATATATATAAAAAATAAAAAAATAAACAACACGAGCTTGCAAAAAAAAAAAATACTATATCCATGATATTTTTATTTCTTAGGTTTTTTTATTTTTCTATCTAAATGTTTACTATTCTTTTTTTTTTTCAAGTTTTATATTTTTTTATCTATTTTAAAATTTAAAACAAACATTTTCCGGAAACAGAAACTTTTTTTGTTTTTTTTTTTTTTAAATAAAACTTGGTAAATCTTTGATGAGCCCAACCAAGTTCCGAGTGTTGGTCCATTGTAAATTATTATGAATTAAATTCTGAGGTCAAAGTTTACATTGTTGAAAAGTACACATTAAACAAAATGTTTTTTTTTCTTTGTTTTACTTAAAAATTCTGTTCGCATGGTTCATGAAATTTAACAAAATTAAAGTACATTAATAAAATAAAATATAGGCCAATATATTATTAACAATGTATATATAAGCCATTTTATTATTGGAGGAAAAAAGGGTAAAGTCCGATTGGTAAATTTTCATGTATAGCTTGAGGCTATGGTTATCAACAAACTGCCAATAACAAAATTCAGGAAATGAAATTTCATATTGACAGAAAATATATAAAACGAGAAAAAAAATTTTCAAACTGCTTTTGATTTTAAAATCAATCAGTCAATCAATCATTAAATATAAAAATTGAATAAATAAATATTAATATTAACTGCACAAGCAATAAATGCCTAAAAATAATTTTAAATAATTAAGCATTTTTTTAAATAAAAGTAAGTAAATCTAGCCTGTAATTAAAATTATCATAAAATATATTAAATAATCATAAATAAATTTTTTTTAAATATAAAATTAACTATAAAAAATTTTTAAATTTTACAGCTTTAAATATAAATTAACCAATATTAAAATCTTCAGCTATATATATTTTATATAATCAATAAAATTTTTTGATAATAAATTTGTTTTTTTCTATAAAAAAAAATTGAGCTTTTTTTTTTCGTAAATTAAATTCATTTAAATCTATACTTGTTAATGAAGGAAATTAATTAAAATGGAATTTATATGTGTAAGTTTAGATATGTATATGTGTATGAATAATAGTAGTAAGCACGATTACAATTTTAGAATACCAAATGCTCGACGAAGCCACGAGTTTTCGCTGCTTTCTATTATATGATATTATACATATGTATTAAATATACATACACTAACATACACATTGAAACAATGAGAATCGCGAAAAGGTCAACTGCCAGTCCTCATGGTGTGTATACATATCCACCAGTTCTCTGGGTGTTGGAATTCGAATTGTAATTTCTAACCGCGTGACTCCGTTCATACAGACCATTACCATCCCTCCCTCCCTCTCTTTTACACCCTTGTTCATCACCCTACTTTTTGGCCAAACTACAAGTACAGGGATGTCATCCACCGTATGCTCTTCTATTTTTTTTTTAACCACCAATGTATATAATAAATTCCCAGACTTCATTTTTAACCACAAAAAAAAAAAAAATAATAAAAAAATTTAATACTATTTCTATACACACACGTACACACATTTCAAAATAAAACGTAAAAAAAAAAAAAACATTAAAATAAGTAATTTTAAAATAAAATGAGAATACTGCAAAAAAAAATAAAAAAAAGTCACGTTCCACGAATAATTATGACATTACCGTCACTTTTGTATGCCTAAAAAAAAAACTAAAAAAAAAAGTTAAAAAGTTACAAGGACGTTATAAATAATAAAAGTTAAATTTACCATTTAACACGAATTTGTCATTCAATTTTAAATATATTTCTGTTAAAAAAATCCATTGAAATAATACAAAAAAAATAAAAATAACGAAAAAAATTATATATAATATATAAATGAAAATGAAATTTAAAAAAAATTGTATAATAAAATTTTAAAAATTTAGTTTAATAATAATTTGAATATCATATTATAAATATATATTCAAGAATGATCATATATATTACTAAGTGAACTGTGCATTTTACAATACGACAAAGTTTTCAAAATCTTTGTCTTATTGTTCTTTCATATTTCTTCGTGCTTGAGCTTTTCTTTGGTTACACAATATCTTCTCACTTTTGCACAAATGCATACATAGAAATTGTAATCCGTGAAAGTGGTTCTTTAGCTGGCGTAAATCTCAACCGAGATACCATAACACTTGTACAACTACCATGCGTATTAATATAAATAATAATAACAAAAATTCTTGTATGAATTGCCATTGTCACAAGGATACGACTTTTGGTTGCAGCAACTATTATTTATGCATCATTAAACATCTCTTATTCTTGTATTACATATGGATAATTTTATGCACACACACATTGCACAACAACAACTTAATAAAAATATGAAAATACATTTCATCTAAATAATCATAGACAAGTTTATTAATATAATTTTCCTCTCAATATTTTCACACATGTCAATGTATACCTTGTCAATGTATCGCATCAGATTTACTTGTGATATAATCCAATGAAATGTTTCAGCATCATTTCCCACATTGATGAAAACCGTTGTATTTTGAGATGCTGCTGCTGCGATTGACGATTCGATAAACACTTGATTAAAACCAGCCAGCATCATTACTAAATCCATTCTATCAGTATCAAGCAATCTTCATTGTAATTTACTCAACAATACACATACATACTGTACACATACACACGTATAATTAAATAAAAAATATGAAAATTATATTAAAAATAAATTTGATAAATTTTTTTACCGTTTTTTTTTTTGAATAACAAAATTATTTTTACTCAAGTGGAAAAATATTTATAAATCATATTAAAAATATGTTTTATATTTTTAAAAATATTTCAATTTTATTACATTATTATTATTCAATTATTATTTAATTACATTTATTTATTTTTATTTTTTTTTTACATACATAGAGCCATGTAAAAAATATAAAAAATGTATGTAAAAATTGTAGACTAAAAATGTAATTTATATTTATTTTTTAATAAATAATAATAACAAATATAACTATTGTAAAAAAAAAAAAAAAACATAAATAAATGCAGCATAAATTTAATAATAAAAAGTTTATATTGTTATATTTTTTTATCATAATTTTAAAAAATTTAAAAATGCAAATTACAAGAGTTGAGAGTTAATTACTATATAAAAAAAAAAAAAAAACAAAACAAAAAACTTGTAGGTTGAAAATTTACCAGTAAGAAAATTTACTTGAATAGAGAGTTAATTATAATTAATTTTGCATTGTCTAGTCAGTATTCGGATGGTTATGTTTCTGTGCAAAAAAAAAATTAAAATACAACGATACTAGTTATTATAATTTTTTTTTTTCTTCAATTTCTCCTCTCTTTTTCTTTTTTCTTCTCAATCTTTTACTTCTGTGCCTTTAAAATATATATATATTTTTTATTTTATTTTTTCAATATCAGATTAATATTGTAAACCTGCTTCGAGATTAAAGTTGCACAAGCGACGAATGTCAGAAGAATATCAGTTTTTTTTTTTCTCCTTTTTTCGATGATTAATTTTTTGTGGATAAAAAATTTCTGAAAGGATATATACATATATATAACGACAAGTTTTTCAGCAACGAGGAGAAACGTGTTCAAGCTGAATAAAGAGTATGGGAACTTTCTTTTTTCTTTTCTAAACTTTTTTTATCATTTTTTTTTTTTTTTCATCTTCTTCCTATACTACTATATAGACTCACCTCCCCGATTGATCCTATGTAGCGAATCTTTTCACTATTCTTAGAAGCACCTTAGTCAAGCGTTTGCGTTGTACTCCATGCCGATCTTTCCAAACTTTTATATACGTTCGCGCCTTTTATTCCAAGCTTTTATATTTATTTTGTTCGTCCTTGTATATATAAATTTTTTTATACTTTACTTCTAGGTCTCACGAGGTTACGAACTGACTTTTAAGACTCTCAAGATTCTCCTCCAAGTAACCAAGTTTTAGTTAGAATAGCTTTCGTACTTAATACCACCAAATTAATCTCAAAACGAAGCTAGGATTTTTTTTTTTTTCTACCCATCAAAAAAAGAGGTGTAAAAGAAAAAATAATAAACAATGATTTTTGTGTGCGAGTCTATCATAAGGCTTAAAATAAAAAAAAATTGTAGAGATGAAATTTGTTATCTTTATTTTCACTTCAAAGTGATTTTTATTTATTTATTTTTTTTTTTTATAAGGTATAGGCTGTGTGACGACAAAGTAAGATATTTATTAATCAGGTAATTGCTATGCCAGGACACGGTGAGCATGGTAGAGATGTGATAAGACACGCAGTCTCTCCCTTATATATACGCTATATATATACCATCTATGCGGATTGCGGACACGCTCAACTAAACCAACACATTTATATTTAAACACACTTGATACATGAAAAAAATTTTCAAGTATATGGCTCTGCAGATGCCATTGAATTCAACGAAAATTACGTTAATGCAAACGATGCACTAAAGTCAATTATGCGGCAACGTAATTTTAATAGTAAAATTTTACAATTTTGTATACAATTGTTACACACAAATATTATAAACTATATTTTTATTTAACATATTAAAATTTTAATTCATGATAAAGTAAATAATCATAAATTTATCATGTTTTTAAAATTCAAATCTTTGATAATTTATTTAAAAAAAAAACAAAATGAATTTGTAAAAATAATCAAACTTTATTTGATAAAATTTTTTTTAAAAATAGTAATGGAATAAAAAAAAAAATAATTTAATATTTATTTGTAAAAGTATAATTAAATTATTTATAAATAAATTTTTTTCAATGTAATAAAAAAATACATATATGACAGTTGGAATGAAGCAATATATAATTATGAAATTTTAATAATAAATAATTTTGAAGGATAGTATACAAATCATAATAATATGTATTTTATATAGTGGACAATACAATGAAAATACAATTGATAAAATGAGAGTAATAAATTGAACTGGGATGAATGATGATGAAACAACAGAATGAGGCTGACTTGAATTCCATAGCTGTGAGTTATGCAGCACTCGATGGTATGTAGTAATTAGGCAACATTGCAATGTGAGTTTAAAGTTTTCCCAATCCACAAAACTTTCAAGGAATTGATTATCAACAAAAATAATAATAATACAAATTATTATTATTATACATAAAATAATACTAATAAATTTTAAACTTTCAACTAATTTTTTATTTAAATTTAATACAATATTTTGACAAGTGATACATGACATGGTATGATGTTCCATGTATACTTTGTTTGTTTGTGTGTGACAAGTTATATTGATTAAATCAATGACCAGAACTCTAGATGAAAGTTGGTCAAATGCTTTCACTAAGTGTATCAATAATATTCTTACGACTTGTACCATGGAATTTCAAACAAGATCATAAATACAATTATTAATTGAATAAAATCCTACCTTGTAAGCGGATGTTAATCTTCCAACGCTGGTCATCAAAATTCTTCAGGATACAGCAATCCATGAAGACCAAAGGATGCTACACTTCATGTAGTTCATGTGATGATTCAATCTGATCATCAACAGGTTCAATGATCACACACACAAGCACTACACACACGTACACAAAACAATGATCACTACACTTTTCACCAAGCTTTTTCATGAACACTTTTCACTGATTTTCACTCTAGCACTTGTAAAAAAAAAAAACAACACATATTAGCTTGATTCACTTGATAACAAACTATTTGACTTATTTATTTAAAAATTATATGAAATTGTAATATTATATTTTTAAATATAGTTGATATTATTATTATGATTTGAAAGGTCTCGAGTTGTGGGCTGAGTTGATAATATACACGTCGTTGCTAGTAAGGCAAGCTCTTGGGTAAAGGCAAGCACATTGATAGTGGCAGTAAATTCTGTTACTCTTGCTGCTCTCAGCTCTCAAGACCAACATGTTGTGATTTATCAGCATCACCAACAGTTTATCAAAGACAATTTCAATAAAAATTGGTAAATGTTCAACAATATAACAATGATAAGTGGTACATTAGAGACACAATCACAGTCAATACCAGCACCATTGATTGTTTCAGTAAAATATTGATAAAATTGACTCATCATTGTCGAAACATAAATATCATGTAGATGGTCTTGATGCTTTTTATCCTGTTGCTGTTCAAGTGTATCAGTATTTGATGGTTGTTTATAAACAATTTGATTAATTTTTGAAACACTTGAATAACACAAACTAAAATCAACGATGTAACTAATGACACTTTTAACACTGTAATCATTTGCTTGGTATTGTTCATGTTGTATTTTAGTATTCAAGCAGTCCTTGTTGTTGTAAATAAAGCAGTTACTCTCTCTCCATATTCTTCTTTTTTCATTATGTCAATATCATATTACACATACAATGGCAATACTAATGTTTTTGTCCCTGGATAAATTTGATGCTACTGTAACAATAAATTATTAAATTATTATTGGATAGATACTTTTATTTATAAAAAATGTAATTAAATAACTCACTAGGCTCAAAAATGATCATGGCTCCAATGACAAACCAATTTAGTCCCATTTTTAATAATATTTGTTGATTAATTGCATTGGCACATCAGTAATACATCTGTAAACAATAAAAACATTGAATAAACGTTGCGTTGTAAATATTTTTCAAATTGGAGCAATTATTAGTAACAAAAAAAGAATAAATGTAAAAAAAGTCACGACACTGAACAACACAGGTTTTCTTTCTAACGAAGGCGCGGCCATTTTAGATTCGTCGCGCCATTTATATTTGTCGGTAAGTAGAATTTTACTTATCGACAATTAAAAATAATAATAATAATAAACAATAATAATAACATCAATAAATAAATAATAAATAATTAAAAATAAATAGATAAATAAAAAAATAATGTAAAAATATTTTAAACAATTTTACAGGTTATTTAAAAAAAAAAAAAACAATAATTAAATTATGTTATTGTTTAATTATTTTATTTTTGTTTTTTTTAATTTTTCAGTATCATCATGTGTTCCTTGACAGTGCTTGACACTTGACAGTCATAACAATTTTTTTTATTAACTGATAATATTATAATAACAAAGCTCAGCTGATAATTTTGCTCCAACCAGCTCCAAGTCACTCCAAGTCTCCAACTCATCATTTTGGATTTGGTCTACCAACACATTTATTCTTCCATTTATTTAAATAATAATTTAATAATTATGGCTATTCAAAATTCATTGACAAGCTTCAAAGAACTTCTGGACATTGAGCCACCTTTTGGAGCATACCTGTCTGGAAAATACATAAAGTAATAAATATTTTAATTGCTCTATATTACACTAACCTTTAATGAAATAATTTTAATAATAATAAATATTATTTTTTAGGAGCTTTGCTTATTTAACAATTAAAGACAGACTTCCAGTGATAATTACAAAAATTATTGACAATTTAAGTCGTACCAAAGAGTCAATAAACAAGAAACATGGTGGAGTTAGTATGATAAATTTTTAAATTTCTCATCTTCCAATTTTATAAATATAAATAATAATTAACTTGAACTATTATAAAACAGAATTCTGCTGAAGAAGTGAAACAAATAATAGGAGACTTGAGTAAGCTGAGAAGTGAAATGATGACCAACAAACAACTTCAACCACTGGAATTATCAAATACAAATAAAGATGCTGATGCAGCAATTTGGAATAAACGTCTTGAAGAACAACAAGTCATTGATAAATCACCACAAACATGGTACAATTCATGCTGGTTGCTGTCAGAATGCTACATGTATCGAAGAATATCACAAATATTTTCTTTAACGTATGTTAATAAATTAAATTTATCTCATCAATTATATATTGCTAATAATTATTAAAATTCCAACAGAAATAGCTTGTCATCATTTGATCCATTTGAAGCACAAAAACAAGCTAATTTTACAGATTCAATTGGTTCAATTGGTTTTCTAGCAAAACACGTAATGTCATTGGTGAATAAAAATTCTAGTTATTCATTAGATGATCAAAATAAAGATTTAAAACAATTGTTAAAGTTAAATCTTTGGGGAAATAGGTAATTATTTAAACAACAAATCAATACAACTATTTGTTTACTGCAATATATTAATTTCTCTTTGATTGAAGATGTGATTTGTCATTGAGCAGTGGAGACAAAAGTAATGTTGATGGTAATCCAGTTGAAGGATTGTCATTATTTGATGATGACTTGCTGATTGACAATACCCAATGTGTATGGAATCTTTTAAACAGCCATAAAAATACTGATGTTATTGTTGATATTGTTTTGGATAATTCTGGATATGAATTATTTACTGATTTATGTTTAGCAGTATATTTAACAAGTCATAGATTTACAAATAAAATACGTTTTTATGTAAAACGTATACCTTGGTTTGTAAGTGATGTTACTCAACAAGATTTTCATTGGACAATTGAATTTATGAATAATTCAATGAATAAAGATATCAAAGCATTTGGTGAAGTTTGCTCAAATTATTTAAATTCTGGAAAATGGAGTATTGAGGTAAATTTTCCATTTTATCATCAAAACAATTATAAAAATTATAATAATTAAATAATCAATGTTTTCTTTTAGATTGAATCATTTTGGACAGAACCATTTGATTATTCTGAAATGAAAATGCAATCACCAGAGCTGTATTCAAAATTATCAAATGCTATTTTAGTTATTTTTAAAGGTGACTTGAACTATAGAAAATTATTAGGTGATATTAATTGGGATCATTCGACTGATTTAATGACATCATTGAGAGGTTTTAATCCAACAAATTTAGTAACATTGAGAACGTTAAAAGCTGATCTTGTTGTTGGTTTAGATAATGACACAATTAATAAGCTAAATGCCAAAGATAAAAATTGGATGGTCACTGGACAATATGGAGTTATCCATGCAATCATCAAATGAAAATAATTTTTACAAAATTAAACAAGAATAAAGCAATGAAAATAATAAAATTAATTATTTTTACAATTTAATTTAATCACCTTTCAAATGGTTTTAAAATAATAAAAAAGTTTTTCGTTTTTATTTTCTGATTTTTGTTTATTCCAGTACACTTTGGAGTAATACAATATCCAATAATAATAATAATAATAATAATAATGATATTGAGTCTATTAATTAATACATGATAATATCTTTTTTTTTTTTCTTGATTTCTATAAATGTTTGTACAATTATCTATTTAATAATTTTTATGAAATAACAGAGAATAATGACTTAATTAAAATATTTTATTAATAGTATAATCAACATCCTAAAAAAGAAAAAAAAATTAAAAATAAGCGAATAATGTCTATATCGCGATGTTTAAATTTTTATATTGATTATGATATTTATAGTTTACAGTTATTTTATTTTTTTTTTTACTTTTTTCATTAATTTTTCTGGTTTTTTTTTTTTTATAAATTGTTCACATCACAAATTTACAGTAGAACAATTATTTTATGATAATTCATTCAATTAAGAATTTCATGTGAATAACATACATTTTTTTTTTTTTTTATAATCAATATTTATCTTGTAATATTGATAATTTTTTTAATATATTCAATTAAATCAACATGTGTTTTTTTATGAAGATAACATGATTGACGTATGATTTAAAATTAAAAAGATTGTTCAATGAAATAAAAAATACAAAATCAGTATTTAAAAAATTTTCAAAATGGATAAATGGATCTTGATAAAGAGAAATAATAATTTTAAAAAACAATTATACAAATAAGCATCATCATATCTTGAGTCCACATTGCTCAATGAGTAAAGAAGAATAATGTGATAGGACTGTCATCAGCCACGTAGTTTATTTCTACATTAAACACATTATAAGCTCTGACGAAACAGCACCTTTGAAAAAATGTTTTATTTATACATAGACAATGTTTATTTGTAAATACAAATTGATATTTTTTAAATACCAAATGTATGATTACAAATCAGTCGTTTATTTATTAATCACCTTGACTGTTTAGTATACAGAAAAATAATATTAAATTACTCAATCAAGGTAGATCAATTTGACAATAAAATCAGCCATGAATGTTTATACCAATATTACCAATATTAAGAGACAATAATACAAAACAAAAAAAAAATACACAGTGAAAACTTGAACAGTTTATTCACAGTGATTGGCCCGCAATCCTTACACACTAATAAAATTAATTGATTTTATTCAAATACATTTGCAGCACAATGGCAATTCAATTTATTTTTTTTAAAATATGGTATAAACATTCATATTACAAATGAAAATCAATTTTATCGATTTGTTAAAAATGAAAAAAACAATTATTATTTTGATATACTTTACTGTCACTACTCAAGATGTTGATGGTGTTTTTTTTTTTTTAGATAATTGTATTATTTCGAAATTTTATCAAGTTAAAAATAATAAATAAACAATGAAATTATTTTTATTTATTGTGTGACAGTCACGTTGAACATGGCACGAGCATATTTGCATCAATTCTTTGTCGCTGTTGTATTTAATTATTATTATTTTTCGTTTATTTATATTAATTGTTTTTTTAATGTTAAGCTCAATGACATTGGTCTGTAATATTATTGATGAAATTAGTATAATTTGAAAATAAAATTTAAAAAAAAAAAAAATATATGTAAATTCAACATGAAATTATTTGTTTTCATTTAATTGAATGCTCATTACCTTAAAAATCTCCTATTAATAAAGATGATGTTACTTGGTAAATGCAGCAAATACAGCCCATAAAACTGGATTGGCATTTGTTTTAGCAGCTTCAGCTTCAAAATCAAGTTCCAATAATATTCTAACACGACGCATTGCTATTTCATAATCATCATCAGATAATGGAGCAAATGCATTTTCTAAAACATCAGCAGCATGTGCCAACATAACAAGTGCTAATGTTCTTTTATCCATACGACTTGCATCATTTACCCAACGACATAAAACAGCTTCCTGTATCTGTAATTATAATTATAATATTATCTATGACAATTGATAAATTAAACAACAAACCAAATACTCATATGATAAGATTATTTTACTTCCTTTTTGGTTGAATTATGTCGTTGATAATATTCATGTTAAATATATATTAGTATTACCTTTTTAACAAGTCGTGTTTTTGCCAAATTATCTGTCAATGGATGTGTTGTCATATCAAATAACAAAAAGTTCTGTTTTTCAGTTGTAAGTACGCCTTTTTCAACTAAATTTTTAGCTAATCTTTCACGTACATTTTTTAATTGATAACGTAATTTAAGTGGGTTCCATGTTTCACCTAAAGCCAAGGATAATTTTATACATATTTTTTTTGTTTTTCAAATTTAAATTAATCGAAAAATAATGATACAAACCACTTAGATATTCAATCCAGCTTTGAACTGGTTCTGGTGAATCATATTCTTTAAGATGTTTAAGTGCTTCATCAAGCAATACATCACCAGTTTGTGAATCATTTTTAACAAGTACTTTTCTTACAAGTAGACCTCTTTTTCGCATACCAGTTTTTTCCAATTCAATACGTTCTTTTAAACCAAGTTCAGCTAATATACAACCACGAAGACCTGAGCTAATACAATCATTCCAAAATGATGTGTAACCCTGAAATCAATTATCATTAGCTATACACATTGTTATTATTTTAATTAAATATAAATAATATTAAATAAAAATTTACTTCTTTATCTTTTAGACCAAGTAGCAAAACTTCTTCCATGAGTGTCAGCCTGGTCGCTTTATCAGAGTCATCTTCAACTGTTGGATTTGAGTTAAAATCCTTGGATGAATTAGTGTCATTATCAGCACCATTATTTTGTTCATTAAAACCACCACCTTGATCAGATAATCCATCTTGTCCCAGTGAATTTCCACTACTGCTATTTACAACACGGCGCCTTTGTACCAGCCCATCACTTCGATTCATTTTAATAACTTTTTTTTTATTTAATTATTTTATTTATATTATATTTATATATTGTTAATGTTTATGTATTATTAAGTATAACTCAGTTAAAATTAATCCACACACTTGTTTTGAATTGTTTGTTTATTGGTAAATATAATTTTTTATTATTTTGTGTATCTGGCAACATGTATGGAAAATAAACACTGTTCTGTTGACGTTTATTACAATGGGACATGTCTTTTCAAGATGGCCAGTACTCATACACGGAGCGCAAACTCGTTTTCACTTTTTTTTTTTTTTCTGTGTTCGTCACCGTTTACTTGGCCAACGCACACACATGCAAATGATGGTAGATCTAGGGTTGTGAGTCCGGATTTTTTACCGATTATTAACCGGATTTTTAACCGGATTTTTTACCGGTAAAAAAAAAAAATTTTTTTTAACCACTAAAAGGCGGAGCCACATACTTGCGCCGATTTATACTGCGCATATTATATCCGTTAAATTTTTTTTTTCACTTTCTATTATTTACAATTATTTATTAATTTTACAACAAATTTATTAATTTATTATGGGAATAATTAATAAAAATTAATAAGATACGGGTTGTATACAATATATATTAATTTAGTGTTGATTAAATATTATTTATTATTATTATTTTCATCAACATTTGATAATGAAAAACAATTCTGGATTTTAAGTTTAGAGGTTATACATTATTATCGTCAAGGTAAGAAAAAAACAATGAATTATTTTTAATTGTTATTTGATAATAATACGAATTATTGAATAAATAGTAAAGTTAATTTGTTTTTAAAAATTCAAGGCTAAAAGAACATCATGGGAAGGTCTGAGTCAGTGGTTTGGAGATACTTTGACCAAGTAAATAATGCAAATGCTAGTAAATACAAAAAAGGACGATGCAAGTTTTGTAGCCAAGAATATATATCTAATGCCCAAAGGATGCTTAATCACTTGATTTTTAAGTGCAATGAATGTCCAGAAAGTGTAAAGAATTTTTTGAATAGTGAACCAATCAGTCAAAATGACACTTCTAATACAAACACAAACACGTATGATTATCATATCATTTAATCATTTTATTCGTTTAAAACAAAAAATATCAGTTAAATAAGGACAAAAGTAAGCTACATTTTAAAAATATTCAGAGGTAAATGTATATGTTTCAGTTGAACTGAAGTTTTTGTATTAGGCTTAAAATGTACTTTTTAAAAAAAAAAAAAATGTTATTTATATCATGTTTGTATTAAGCAAACATGATATTAATATTTTTGATATTTATGCAATGAGTACCAAAAAAATTAATATTATTTAAGAAAACAGTCAACTATTTCAATTACCTTTTATGTATTAATATTTACATGATAATAATAGTAATAATAATATGAAAGTGTAAATTTAAAAAACTATGTGATGACTGATAATACATGATATTATATATTTAATAAATAAACACTATTTATGTATTCACATATATAAAAAAAATTTACTCAAGAGGTAAATTTTCATTATTATAAATAATAAAATTCTTTTGCAATAATAATTCAATTGAATGGACTCATTAATTATTATAATACGAAGAATAACCATTTATTAATTAGTTTAATAATAATAAAATTAATAATAAAAATATAATTTATTGAAAAATAAATTAATAATCAATTATTTATTAAACAATAAATAATAATAAATTAATTAATCAATGAATTTGATCATAAATTAATAATTTGATTATTATTTATTAATATTAATATATTCTCATTAAAGATAAAATAAACTATTTGAAATTACCCGCGCAAACGGTGATTGGCTCTGGTAAGCTCCGCCTTTTTTGGTTAAAAATGATTTTTTACCAGTAAAAAATCCGGTTAAAAATGCTAAAAAAATAAAACACCGGTAAATTAACAACCCTAGGTAGATCTAATTTTAAAAATTTCTTACTTACCGACTAGTAAAAAGCGGGTAAATTTTAAAAACTTTATAAATTTTGCACGCGATAATTTAAAAACAATCGCATACGTCAACATTTTTTGAGTGATTTGAATTTATAGAAAATGAGCTGAGAATGGTTTTTAAGATAAGACGATTAGTAGTTGATTTAATTCAACAATCATTTAAATTTAAGTATTTTAATTTTAAAGAAAGAAAAAATTATATTTTAGCAAGTTTTAGATCATTAAGTTTTTCAAATAAAATTACATAAATGGCTCGATGAAAATTATAATAGTATTTGGAAAAATCAGTGTTGTTTTTGATCCTAATAAGTGTAATTGATTGCAATTTTGTTTTTTCGTAACAACATTTAGATTGGCTATTTATCATTAGCTATTTATGTTTAATATTTACACAGTTTATTTACAAAGACGGCTTTTAAATAGTTGATAAATTCTGTAAATATCATTTGAATTATTATTTGGTAAAGAAAGAAATTTTTGTTGTCAATAGTAGAGAATAACTTATCGATTAATAGTAGATCTATCTATTGATGCTCATGAGTCATGGGTGTGTTTTTCCCAATTTATACAGCTTATACACTTTACTATTTACATTTTACCACTATTTGTTTATAAGTGTTTATAAGTGTGTACCACTGATGTGTCACTAAAGATACTGTTTCTCGAAATAAAGAAATTTAACATTTGTCTTCTGATTGTTGTAAGTAAAAATAATATTAAATTAAAGATACTTAATTATTATGTATATGTTCTCCAATATACATGATATTTTCATTGTAATCTATTTTCATTTATCAGAAATCGTAAAAATAACCTAAAATATATATAAGGCCCCATATACAATAACATATCGTGATCCTACTAAATAGAACAAGATTCACGTTTTCTAACGCTTGGAACAGAGAAAGAAATATAAGAATAGATGTTAACACATATACGCAGTAGTAGTTTCCTAAATTCATAGTGTAAATTATGCTTTTATCATTATATTCAACAATTATTGATTATCTAATTTTCATAATATTCATCAGTGGGTCATCTTATTTATTGTTATTATTTTTATATTATATATTGGTTTAAATATATTTAATTATTTTGATAAACTCGATATTATTTGAATGTAACTTAAATCAAGCAGTCAAAGTGAATTATATTTGTTGATATTTTTTTATTGTTCAATTTAAATTTCTACTTATCAAATAAGAACCAAAAAAAAAAAACACAAAAATGTATATATATATTAAGACAAATTTATTAATTATTTAAGGAAGCAGAATAATAATTAAGAACCTGTTACCAGTTGTTCGAAGGGACTCAAAGTTTTATTATTAATTTTAAAAGTAAATTACAATAATGAATTTATTATATATATACATAATTTCAATTGTTATAATTGCAAATATTACAGCAAAACAAGCAAAAGCACGCAAGATGAGTTTTATCGATCCCAAACTTGAAGGTGATGCTGCAAATGCTCATAATCCTACCGATCTTACGAGTGAAACAACTGATCAAAGTAAGTTAATTTTAGATAAATATTTAAATCTCTTTAGAAATAGCCACTTATTTCACTTTGTCAATATTTTTCAGCACCAACATACAAAACATACTTGTGTGATCCTACATCATTATATTACGATGAATATTTTTGTGAAAATGATGATCGTACAAATTTACGTCTTCGCAGATTACAAGATACAACTATTCTCCCAATGAAAATTTTCAATGGACTTGAGAACCTCATAACTTTGGATTTATCATCAATTGGACTGACGGAACTAAAGTCTGATATTTTTTATGGTCTGTCTAAACTTACTCAATTGTCTCTCTGTCATAATAAATTAGTCGCTTTGCCAAATGGAATTTTCAATGAATTACACTCACTAGAAGAGTTAGATTTATACGGTAATAAATTGACAAGCCTTCAATCTGATATTTTTAGGAGTTTAACTAATCTTACAAAACTAGATATCAGTTATAATAAATTAGTCATTTTGCCAAATACAATTTTTGATAAATTACGATCGTTAAAAGAGTTGATGTTACCATGCAATGAATTGACAAGTCTTGATATTGATATTTTTAGGGGTTTGACTAACCTTTTAAAACTAGATATCAGTTTCAATGAATTGTCATCACTGCCAAATACAATTTTCAATGATTCAAGATTGTTACAAGAATTAAATTTGAGAAAAATTGGATTGACAAGTCTGGAATCTAATATTTTCAGTGGTTTTTCTTGTCTTTCAAAACTAGATATCAGTGATAACAAATTATCGTCTTTACCAAAAGCAATTTTTAATGGATTACAATCATTGGAAGAACTTATGTTGCAAAAAAATAAATTAACAAGTCTTGATTCTGATATTTTTAGTGGTTTGTCTAAACTTTCAACACTGGTTATAAGTGAAAATAATTTATCGTCTTTACCAAAAACAATTTTTAATGGAATGGAATCTTTGGAACGCCTGTATTTAGAGTCAAATCAATTGACAAGTCTCGAGACTGATATTTTTAATGGCTTGCCAAAACTCGTCCATGTAAATTTATGTGATAATAAATTGATTCTGCCAAATCCAATTTTCAAGGAAACAAAAAACTTACAATCATTGATTCTAAGTTCGAATAAATTGGAAAGTCTAACAGCTGATTTTTTTAATGGTATGTCTCAATTTCAAATGCTGCTTCTTGCAGATAATCAATTATCATTTTTGCCCAAAACAATTTTTCATGGATTAGTTAATTTAGATCGAGTAGCTTTGAGTTCAAACAAATTAAAAAGTCTTGATGCTGAAACGTTTACTGGCTTGTCTCAAGTCAAGCATTTATTTATCGACAATAATGAATTATCGACATTGCCTGATACAATTTTTCATGATACAAAAAGTTTAGAGCTGTTGTCATTAGATTCAAATAAATTAAAAATTCTAACACCAGATATTTTCAATGGTTTGTCTTGTCTCCGGATGTTGCATATCAATAATAATGAATTAGTATCTTTGCCAAAAACAATATTCAATGAATTAAAATTTTTAACAAGTTTATCTTTGCACTCAAACAAATTACAAAGCCTTGAGGCTGATATTTTTATTGGTTTGTCTGGACTACAGTCTTTAAGTATCAGCAATAATGAGCTATCTACTTTGCCAAGTAAAATTTTCAGTGATATAAATAGTTTAACAGAATTGTCATTGGAATCAAATAAACTAAAAATACTTCCTTTAGATGCATTTGATGGTTTGTCTCTCCGCAGATTAGATCTTTCTAAAAATAAATTAGTATTTTTGCCTGAGAAAATTTTTAATAGTTCAAATCATCTAAGCAATTTGTCATTAAGATCAAACAAATTAAATATTCTTCAAGAAAATATTTTTAACGGTTTATCTGGGCTCTCTCATTTGGATATCAGCAATAATGAATTAGTGTTATTGCCAAATACAATATTCAATCAAACAAAAAGCTTAAAATCATTGTCGATGAATTCAAACAAATTAGAAAATCTCACATCAGATATATTCAAAGGTTTCTCTTATTTCCATTACTTGGACATTTCTAAAAATAAATTGACTAGTTTGCCAAATCCAATCTTCAATGATCATGAATATTTAAAAGTATTGTTGTTAAATTCAAATCAATTAAAAAATCTTTCTTCAGATATATTTAACAATTTGTCTCGTGTCTTTACATTGGATATTTCTGAAAATGAAATATCCCATTTGCCAAAGACAATTTTTAATGAATTAAAATCTTTAGAAAGTTTGTCTTTGAATTCAAACAAATTACAAGATCTTGAGGCTGAAATATTTATTGGTTTGTCTGAACTCAAGTTATTAAATATCAGCAATAATGAATTGGTGTCACTGCCAAATACTATTTTCAAACAAACAGAAAAATTAGAATCACTATCATTAAATTCAAATAAATTGAAAATTCTTGAGTTAGATATATTTAATGATTTGTCTCTTCTCTGTCACTTGGATATTTCAAATAACGAAATATCTCATTTACCAGAAACAATTTTTAATGAATTAAAATCTTTGAAAAGTTTGTCATTAAATTCAAACAAATTACAATGTCTCGGTGCTAAAATTTTTATGAGTTTATCTAAACTCGAGCATTTGGATATTAGTAACAATAGTTTGTTGTCTCTTCCAGATGGAATTTTTGATAAAAATAATAAGCTTAAATTTTTGTTTTTGAATAAAAATAAACTCGACAGTATTGAGCCTATTATTTTCAAAAATTTGAATGAACTTTGTTTGCTAAATATTGTGGATAATAATTTCACTATGACAGAAGATCTCATGAAATTAATCATTATAAATTTAAAACAGAATACATATGATAAATCGAAGGAAAGTATTATTAGAGATGAAGAGATCTGTAAAAATAGTATTGATTATACTAATAGTGGAGCTTATATAACTGAATATACCAACGATTATAAAAACAATTGAAAATAAAATTTCAATGTTTAATTCAATTTTTAATTTTGTCAGCTTTAAAATATTAATTAATATAATTTTAACCCTTTTGTAAGCTTCGAAGTATTTATTAATATACTTTATATTAATTTTCTAATAAAATTTATCCTTTCTTTCATATAATTTTATTTATTATAAGCTTTTTTTTTTTTGAAGTAAAAAAAAATTTATTAAATTGTTTATCAACTTTGTACTTAATATAACAATAAAAATAAAATAAACAAACATGTATATTTTTAATTTAATTTTAATTTCAAATATTATTTATTATTTTGCATTGTGTAATATGTGGAAAAAATTATCCAACTTTGAATATTTGGCAGCGTTGGATTTTTTTTTTCAATTTATAATTTGAAATATCAATATTTATCTTTGTTTTTTTTTTAAATAATTTTTCGCGTGGACTTACGGTTCGAGGAAAAAAAAGTAAAAATGCAAAATTTTTTTTTTTTTTGTTCAATTTAAAAAATCGTCAACAATTCCATATTATTTTTCCATAATTTTTATGACAAAATTGTTAATCCCCAATAATTGTTATATAATTTTTCGTAAAGGCTGCTGCAATTTTGTTTTTTCTTTTCGTAAGAACATTTATTTATTGGTTATTTGGCATTGGCTAATATACATATATTTAATATTTATTCACATAATTTATTTGCAAAGATGTCTTTCAATTAATTAATAATATTATTATTATTATATATATTGTTTTCAAACACTTAATTTTATGCACTTATTTAAAATTATTATTTGGGCAAGAGAGAAATTTTTGTTGTCAATAGTAGGAAATAACTTATCGATTAATAGTATAGGTCTTTGTAAATTTATCTATCTGTATCTATCTATTGATGCTCTGAAACGGTAAGGTCATTTTATTTTCCCCAATTCATCCCGTATGGTGAGTTTCGGGGGTACTACAGTCTACACTCTACTACCACTATTTGCCAATATGTAAGACGTAAGTGTTTATGTATTTGCATAAGTGTGCATAAGTGTCTAGTGTCTACCACTGATGTGACACGAAAGATACTGTTTCTACTTTCTCGAAATAAAGAAATTCAACATTTGTCTTCTGATAGTTGTAAGTAAAAATTATATTAAATTAAAGATACTAAATTATTATGTATATGTTTTCCAATATACATGATATTTTCATTGTAATCTATTTTCATTTATCAGAAATCGTAAAAATAACCTAAAATATATATAAGGCCCCATATACAATAACATATCGTGATCCTACTAAATAGAACAAGATTCACATTTTCTAACGCTTGGAACAGAGAAAGAAATATAAGAATAGATGTTAACACATAGCAGTAGTAGTTTCCTAAATTCATAGTGTAAATTATGCTTTTATCATTATATTTAGCAATTATTTATTATCTAATTTTCATAATATTCATCAGTGGGTCATCTTATTTATTGTTATTATTTTTATATTATTTATTGGTTTAAATATATTTAATTATTTTGATAAACTCGATATTAATTGAATGTAACTTAAATCAAGCGGTACGACGTCAAAGTAAATTATATTTGTTGATATTTTTTTATTGTTTAATTTAAATTTTTGATTATTAAATAAGAACCAAAAAAAAAACAAAAATGTATATATATATTAAGACAAATTTATTAATTATTTAAAGAAGCAAAAATAATTAAGAACCTGCTACCAGTTGTTCAAAGGGACTTAAAGTTTTGTTATTAATTTTAAAAGTAAATTACAATAATGAATTTATTATATATATACATAATTTCAATTGTTATGATTGCAAATATTACAGCAAAAGCACACAAGATGAGCTCTAATGATCCCACACTTAAAGATGATGCTTCAAATAATAATAATCATGATCAAAGTAAGTTAATTTTAAATAAATATTTACATTTTTTCATAAATAGCCACTAATTTAACTCTGTCAATATTTTTTAGCACCAACATACAAAACATACTTGTGTGATCCTACATCATTATATTACGATGATTATTTTTGCTACAGTGATGATCGTACAAATTTGTGTCTCAGCAGATTAAAAGATATAACTACTCTCCCAGTGAAGATTTTCAATGGACTTGAAAACATCATAACTTTAGATTTAGGAGAAATTGGACTGACGAAACTCGAGTCTGGTATTTTTGATGGTCTGTCAAAACTTACTCAATTGTTTCTCAATCATAATAGATTAGTCACTTTGCCAAGTGGAATTTTCAAAGAATTACACTCACTAAAAGAATTATATTTAAACGACAATGAATTTACAAGTCTTGAATCTGATATTTTCAGCAGTTTAACTAATCTTACAACACTAAATATCAGCGCTAATAAATTACTTGCTTTGCCAAATACAATTTTCAAAGATTCACGATTGTTACAAGAATTAGATTTGAGTAAAAATGGATTGACAAGTCTCGAGTCTGATATTTTTAGTGGTTTGTCTTGTCTTTTAAGACTATATATCAGTGAAAATAAATTATCGTCTTTACCAAAAACGATTTTTAATGGAATAAAATCTTTGGAATGGCTGTATTTGAGGTCAAATAAATTGAAAACTCTAGAGACTGATATTTTCAGTGGTTTGTCTTGTCTTTCGAAATTAGATATCAGTGCTAATAAATTATTGTCTTTACCAAAAGCAATTTTTAATGGAATGGAATCTTTGGAATGGCTGTATTTGGAGTCAAATAAATTGAAAAGTCTAGAGACTGATATTTTCAGTGGCTTGCCAAAGCTCATGTATGTAAATTTATTCGATAATAAATTGATTCTGCCAAATCCAATTTTCAACAGAACAAAAAATTTACAATCATTGATATTAAGTTCAAATAAAATAGAAAGTCTAACAGCTGATTTTTTAAATGGTATGACTCATGTCACAAGCTTGCATCTTGCAAACAATCGATTATCATTTTTGCCTAAAACAATTTTTCATAGATTAGTTAATTTAGATCGATTAGCTTTGAATTTAAACAAATTAAAAAGTCTTGACGCTGAAATTTTTACCGGTTTGTCTCGCCTCAAGTATTTATTTATCAACAATAATGAATTATCGACGTTGCCTGATACAATTTTCCATGATACAAAAAGTTTAGAGCTGTTGTCATTAGATTCGAATAAACTAAAAATTCTAACACCAGATATTTTCAATGGTTTGCCTTGTCTCCGGATATTGCATATCAACAATAATGAATTAGTATCTTTGCCAAAAACAATATTCAAAGAATTAAAATTTTTAACAAGTTTATCTTTGCATTCAAACAAATTATTCAGCCTTGAGGCTGATACTTTTATTGGTTTATCTGAACTAAAGTCTTTAAGTATCAGCAATAATGAGCTATCTACTTTGCCAAGTAAAATTTTCAGTGATATGAAGTATGTAACACGGTTGTCATTGGAATCAAATAAACTAAAAATACTTCCTTCAGATGTATTCGTTGGTTTGTCTCTCCGCAGATTAGATCTTTCTAAAAATGAATTAGTATTTTTGCCCGAAACAATTTTCAATAGCTTAAATAGTCTAAGCAATTTGTCATTAAGATCAAACAAATTAAATATTCTTCAAGAAAATATTTTTAACGGTTTATCTGGGCTCTCTGATTTGGATATCAGCAATAACGAATTAGTGTCATTGCCAAATACAATCTTCAATGATCATGAATATTTAAAAGTATTGTCATTAAAATCAAATCAATTAAAAACTTTTTCTTCAGATATATTTAAAAATTTGTCTCGTATCTTTACATTGGATATTTCTGAAAATGAAATATCCCATTTGCCAAAGACAATTTTTAATAAATTTAAATGTCTGGAAAGTTTGTCTTTGAATTCAAACAAATTACAAGATCTTGAGGCTGAAATATTTATTGGTTTGTCTGAACTCAAGTTATTAAATATAAGCAATAATGAATTGGTGTCACTGCCAAATACTATTTTCAAACAAACAAAAAAATTAGAATCACTATCATTAAATTCAAATAAATTGAAAATTCTTGAGTTAGATATATTTAATGATTTGTCTCTTCTCTGTCACTTGGATATTTCAAATAATGAAATATCTCATTTACCAGAAACAATTTTTAATGAATTAAAATCTTTAAAAAGTTTGTCATTAAATTCAAACAAATTACAATGTCTCGATGTTAAAATTTTTATGAATTTATCTAAACTCGAGCATTTGGATATCAGTAACAATAGTTTGTTGTCTCTTCCAGATGGAATTTTTGATAAAAATAATAAACTTCAATATTTGTGTTTGAATAAAAATAAACTCGACAATATTGAGCCTATTATTTTCAAAAATTTAAATGAACTTTGTTTGCTAAATATTGTGGATAATAATTTCACTATGACAGAAGATCTTATGAAATTAATCATTATAAATTTAAAACAGGGGGCATATGATAAATCGAATGAAAGTATTATTAGAGATGAAAAGATCTGTAAAAATGGTATTGATTATACTAATAGTGGAGCTGATATTACTGAAATGATTTATTATTATAAAAACTATTGAAAATAAAATATCAATGTCATATCAAAATAAAATCTTAAAATTTAATTTAATGTTTAATTTTGTAAACTCTTTAATATTAATTACTATATAATTTACATTAATTTGTTAATGAAATTTATATTTTCTTTTATAAGTTTTTTTGTATAATACAAGTAAGAAAAAATTAAATTGTTTTATACCTCTAATAATAAAAATAATAAACAAACATGTTTAATTTAATTTTAATTCTTGATAATTTATTATATCTTGCATTTTAAATTTGATTTTTTTTTAAATTTTTAATTTGAATTATAAATATTCATCTATGTTTTTTTTTATTTAAAAAAATCGTCAACAATTACATATTGTTTTCCCATAATTTTTATGACAAAATTAATCTCCAATAATTGTGCTATAATTTTTCATGAAGACTGAAGACTCGGTTGAAGATGTAAGGATTAAATAAAAAAATTATAAATTAAATTATTAAATTATTATAAATTTATATTGCAATAAATGATTATAAAAAAAAAAAAAAAAAAATCAACGGCAAGTTAAAAATAAATTCACAGATTTATCAAGTATACCACCGAACAATTCAATTTTTTTTTTTCAATATATACTTTTAGCCTGTAAATTTTCTTGGATATATAAAAATATTGCTTGGCAATACAAATGGAGTAATAAATTTTTATTAGCCAAAGGCAATAAAGCACGAAATTACACCCTGAACTATCAAGAATGTTATTGGTAACATTTTACAGTTAAACATGTTGCTGTTATACATGTGTGTCTCACACTAAGACAATTCCATGGCCTAATACACATTTGACCGAACTAAATTCGTTGAAAATGCAGTTCACTTGATTTGTTAGTTGAATTTTTCTTCGAACAACTTAAATAATAAATACAACACAATTAACCTAAACTCAATTAGAACTCGGTGACTGCAACCTTCTTAACATCATAAACCACTTTTAGTATAGTTGAAGTTTCTTATCACTATGAAAATAATATTTATCAAAGTGTATAGCTTAATGCTTCAGTAAAAAATTAAATAAATAAAAAGGTAAAAATTAAATTAAACAAACTGGGAACCATATGTTAAAAATAATACTCCAGTTTTATTTTTTTAGTGATGCATTTCGTATTGCAGGTAGTCGACTAAAAAACTATTGAAAACTATATAGTATAGGAAGGGGCATTCAGGGACTCATATAATCAACCGGGGGTTTTCGTGTATGAAAACATGGAAAGGTTGTATTCGAGTTGGAAGAGGACATTCAGTCTTTCAGTCGTTGAGGTACGCTCGTACGGGACGTCCACCAACTCTCTCTTTTTTTTTTTTAAATTCTGTATCAGATTTCCTCGTTTTTTTTCTTCAAAGTGTACATATTTTTTTTAATTTGACCAGTGTGTGTGCTTCAATAAATTTATTATAAAAATATACAATAAATTTATGAAAAAAAAGTGATTGGAAAAGATAAAAATTTTCATTTTATTTTTAAATTTGAAAAATAAAAATGACGTAAATTTACTGACATCATCAAAACGTCGATGTCAGGTGAGTTTTTATATTTTTTTTTCTATTAATAAAAATTATAAAATTAATTTTTTTAAATTGACCTAAAGTTAATTTAATTTTATGAGAAATAAAAATTAATAATCATTCAAAATAACAAAGACTTTTTTTTCTCATTCTCAATAAACAATTACATTGAATTTTTTTTTTTTTTTTTTGTCATTTTCATTGTAAGCTGTATTTTTTTCAATCTTTCAAAATCTTTTTTTTTTTTTTATTTTCAATTCTCCTTTTCTTTTGTGCAAATATATTTTCACTTGCATTTTTAAACCCCCGTGGATAAAATACGGCGCCAGAACATGCTGTGTCTCATAAAAAAAAAAAAAAACAGAAAAAAAAATAATAAAAAAATAAGAAAGAAAACTCTGGGAACAATATACGCGTAATCATAATTAATAATTAAGTTATTATTTTTTTTCGTCGACGTCAAGAAACAACACTATGCGATAATAATTTATTTCCAACATGTATAACCCGGAAACAGTGTATATAACATTATGTTTTTCACATGCAAAATAGAATTATTTTAAATTTTTTATAATTTATATCATTGTCAGTTGAGAATATATTTATTTTTTCTTCAAATTATCATTATTGGAGTCTCTTCCAAGCCAATCTAACGACTCTTTGCAAAAAATTTAACCCAAAAATATCTACGGTTTGAATTACGTAACTATTAATAATCACGACCTCGTAATTATAAAAAAAATCATTAAAAAACTCAACAGATTAATATATAGTAAAATGATTTTCACTTGAGATTTGAGAATATTCTTCATGTTGTTTTATTTATTCATCTAGAAACTCATCAATAAAATCCTTGATAGGATGAATCATTTCATTTTTAAACATAACGCAACATCATCATCATCATAGCTACATTATTTTTATTTTATTATTACTTCATAATTATTACTTATAATCTTATAATACTAAGCAAAAAATTAAAATGTTATTTGAGTGTGTTGTTGGAAATTTTATATATATATATCAGGAACAAACATTATGTTTCGTCACCCTTGTTTTCAAGATATCACGCACCTGATAACATAGATGCAATATAATACAACAATACAAACCTGTAAGATTAGCTCCACATGTGTTATAATATATATATTTTTTAAGTATATATTTTTCTTATTTTTAATTTTTTAAATTACATATTTTTATTGGTGTGTAATAAACAGTTATAATATAAACATCGAAAGTGAATGAAAATAAATAAGAAATAATTATTTTGCTGATGAGAATAAATAAGTAATATAGACCCCACATTGATATATAAAAATATTTTAAATCGCGTGACCAAAATTTTATGTTTTAAATTGATTCGTTTAAATAAAATTCGTGCTACTGTCTTTGCGAAATTGCGGGTGTGTTGTTTGTTGTATCCTTTATTTTATTTTTTAATTATATATTTTTTATTTGTCCTGTGATTCTTTGAAAAATTATAAGTGCAATAAAAAAAAAAAAGGGATGGAGAATATATACGAAGTATTGTGAACATTGAATATAACCTCCAGGATACGCTGTTAAATTCTTAAGATGATTCAGGTTTGCCTGGCTGAGTGCGTAGGACTGGCCTTTCAGTGCCTTATAGTACCCCAGAGTCAAGTCCGAGGCCGTTGCAATTTTTTTTCGTTTTTTTTTCTTTCGGTTTTTCATCTTTTTTTTTTATATTATAATCTTTTTTTTTATTATATACTTTTTGTATGTGTATATTGCCCTCAGGCTTATTCAATTTTTTTTTTTTTTTTATTTATTTATTTATGTTTTTTTTTTTGGCCAATAAAAAAAAGAATTTTTTCGTCTTTACTGCTCGGAATTACGTGCATTCTCTTGCTGCACGATTACTCGAATTAGGTGAATCCTCCTCGTTCGGAAATATAACGGTTGAGTATTTTCTAACGAGTATAATTTTACGATTGAGTTAGGAATTAAATAAAAAAAAAAATAAATAAACTAGGGCGCCAGTCAGGAAACAAGTCTGTGAAGAAAAAAATATAAAAAAATATAATAAACCCTTTATTAAGTATATGAGATTTAAAAAAAAATTCAGTAGCTAATTTTGGTGTTTTAAAATTCAAAAATAATTATACAATAGCAGCTAAAAAAAAATATATAAAAATAGAATTTTTATAAAATTTATATGACGCTTATAAACGTAAACTTTATTCAATTTATTTGTGTCATTATAAGTACGATCGTATCAAGTGAAAGTTTTCCATTTGCGATCAGAAACTTTCAAAGACGCTCGATCGGTCAGCGGTATGTCTAAATTCTCCGAGTTAATAATATAAAATTAAATAAAGTTTCAAAAAATATAATTAAATACACACACAACTCACCATGTTTTATATAAAATTTATAAATTTTTTTAGATGAAAACAATAATCAAGTTGGCTTGAATCTATCGAATTAAATAACTAAAAATTTATTATACTTGTAATGGATATAAAAATAAGAAAATAAAATATATAAAATTATCGAAATAAATATAAGAAAAACAAAACAATTTGATGGATATTTAGAGTGAAAGTTTGTACCAGGTACCGATAAGCTACATGGAATAATTAATGATTGCCTGAAGCAATATAAGCCTCTAAAAATAATAATAGTGCAAAAAATAAAATAAAATAAAATAGAAAAAAAACCATCCAGTCATGATTGCGAATTTTCTATAATTATTTCAATTATTTTTATGGATAATTTATTTAAATAAAAAAATATATTACAATTTTTTTTTCTAGAATTATTGACAGTATTGTTTGTCAATATTTAAAAAGCCTAAAAAAAATTTTTATAACGTATTTTTTTTTATATAAATTAGGGTAGGTTTCACCCCCTGGTATATTTTTAGAATTAATTTTAATAATTGCCATGTGGTGGTCATTTCCGTTACGAAAAAAAAACGACAAAAAAATTGGTGTCTATTACGTGGATGCAATGTGGGTGACTGGGCGATGTGAAACCGTCACTTTGCAAGGCAGATGATGACTTTATTCTGCCCATCAAAATAAGCACGAGTTACCTATACACTGCACCTTTTGTATTTAGTCCACATGAGTCGATGGAACAGTAGAATAATGAGCCAGCCAAATACCCAATTGTCATGATAAAAAAATAATATCTACACATTGCACGTATTTTTGAAAGACCTCTGTTTATAACCAAGTCATTGATCTCAAAAATGAATATGCATTAACGTGACTTTTAGCATGTCATATATAGTTTTTAAAAATAAAATAAAAATGGCAATGGGTGTGTCCTCGTCTAGAAAAAATAAATAAATAAATAAAAATACATATTAACATTGAAAAAAAAAAATATATGAAGCCGTTCTGGTCATGCGGGTAAGTGAAAGAAAACATGATGCCAATCGATGTTAGTAGGAACCTCTCAATCTCTATAATATAATTGAATATATAGTTTTCCTTTCACGACATACTTATTGATTCTTGTAATTTCTAATTTTTAATATTTTTAATATATTATTTTAACAGGCATTAAGTCAATTCTTTTTCAAGGAGATTGTTTATGTGTTTTTAAACTTTTAAAGATCAACAATGTTCCCACACAATTGTGAAATAATTGGCTAGTTTGATAATTCAAATTTCGCCATGAGAAAAAATATAAAAATTACCAAATCTTACTTTAAATATCATCTCTTGAATTAAATTAACAATTGTATTTTTTATTTTTGTATGGATTGGATTTTTTTTTTGTATTTTTTATTGATTTTAAAATAGATCTTCCGTATATTGATACACTTGCTACAACCACAAGATCCAGATAATTTATATCAGCAAAAAACAAATGAAGAAAATAAATAATATTAGTACATGTAATAAGAGCTTTCGAGTATTTTTTCTGATTTCATTTTGTTGATTAGTCTCAGAGAGAAGACCATAGCAAATCTTGTTCGACTTGATCTGGTCAAACCAGATATCATATACAAAATTCTCATACAAAATGGCGATTATCTAGGAGAAGGGAGTTTCATTATCTATTTATATAATTATAATTATTTCACACGCGATTATAATTTTGCAAAGTGTTTTAAGTATTTAAAAGTATTTTAAAATTCAAATAGCTTTTCATTGCATTTTTGAATATTTATATGAAAAATTTCTTCAATTTAAATGGCATTTTCCAATTTCTAGTTTTTAATTTTAGAAAATAGAAATTTGCAAAATTCATACAAGAGTAATGATTATTGAGAAACTTGATCATTTTTTTTTTCTAAATAAATTATCATAGAAATTTTTTTTTTTAGATTTTACTAAGTATTTTCTTTAAATTTCTTTAGCAATTATTAATTTTTTTTTTTTACCTGGATGCACGTTTACCTAACTTGTGAAAAATTATCACCTTAAAATAAACACATAATGTGCATACACTGTATCCAAGAAAAAACGAAAAAATAAAATTTAAAAAGCCACAAAAAAAATAGTAAAAATAAAATAAAAAATACCAACATTTCGAATATTGAAAATATTTGTTTTTTCTCTCCCAACAATAACATTGTTTCTATGGAAAAAAAATAATAGCCACATAGACTGTTACATAGTATATTGTGACTAGAAAAAAAATAAATATAATAATAATAAATTTTTGCGGAACCGGGAAGCCTTTGTTGGAGGTTACAACAAGGTCGTGGTACATACAGGGGCCACTGAACGTGCGATAAAACATAAAATGCAGTGTGTTAACTCTCTACACACGCATAAAGCAAAAATAAAAAATCAAAAAAACATAAAAATAAATAAAGTAAAAGCCATACTTCACATAAGCATGTAGGTATATAAACCTAAGAAAATAAAAATACTAAGGGCCAAGCACAAGCGTCCTTGAAGCTTGTCCTTTATGCACTCATGGATCATCCGCATAGAGTGAAGGTAAAATTTATAAAATTTATACATGTATAAAATATGATTATTATATATATGCAAAAATTAAATAGAAGATATATTCAGGTATAACAGCACAGCAGCAATAAAAACAACAACAACAACAACAACAACCAACAGAGCACCTGGACCTGAACGTATAGAGATTGCATAGTTACATGGCTATTTCACCGATGGAATGTCTGGCATGTTATATGCCGCTCACAAAATAAAAGGATCTCGATGGCCTTGATAGTGCGTTCTCTCTTTCTCTCTCTCTCTTTTTTTTTATTTATCTCTCACTATTTTTTTTTTGAGACCTTCAGAGTTGTAGTGTTGTGTGTTTGCTCAAAAACCAATATAGTTTTAAATATTGCTTGGTTAAATTACTGATTATTATATGAGCAAATTTATAATTTTATCTGGCTATGCATAAATTAAGTATTTTGACCATTTATGACTTTTTTTTATATCACAAAGACAGCAACAATCAATTTAAGAAAAAAAAAAAAACTGCGAAATATTGTTATTTTTTATTAAAAGCTTTTGAAATATTTTGTAAAAGTCAATATATTAAATGGCTATTATTTAAATTTAAAAAAATGAATTAATTTAATTTTATCAAGGATATATAATTTAATTCTTGGAAAAAAAGAAATTGAGAAAGTTTTTGCGCAAAATGGAAAAATATTCAAATGAAAATACAACAATTTTTAAATTGAAAAAAAAAATTATTATTACTAAATATATGGCATAATATAATATATAAATTTTATTCATAATTTAATGAATATAATAAATAACCATTAATTCGACAGATTTTATTTTCGATATTTATAATTTAATAAAGAATCTTATGTTGAATAAAATTACTATAAAAAAAATTATTCTACAATGAAATGTCAAAATGAAAACACATATATCAATATGAATTAATTATATTTAACAAACAATTTATAAAAATTAGAAATATGAGATAATGATTATATTAATTATGCACATATGAAAATATTTATCGAATAATACTGAACAATTTAATAAATATCAATATATATAATCATGACAATATAAGTTAGCATAGACAAATAAATATGAAAATTCTAAAAAATAATAGATATGATTGAATGATTCAAATAAATTTCAAATAAATATATAATTTATTAATTTATTTCTGAAAATTTAAAAATGAATATTTATCAATTACATTACTAATATATCCTAGAATCAACATAACTACATCAATAAATAATATAATAAAATATAAAATTCTAAAAATATTATAAATTTAACAATTTATCATAATTAAAATTATAATTCAATATATCAATAAATTACATAACTAAATATTTCAATATACGTAATCTTGTTTTACTATTCGCTATTCGTTTAATTTTAAAAATTTCTATTAGTCACAAGCACCTATAATAAAAAAAATATCGATAAAGTATTGTAGCAGCAATGTGTGTTACACCTGCACGATTTCTTTATCGTTTAAAGATATCAAAAGAAAAAAGAGAAAATTAAAAGAAAAAAAAAAAAAAAAGAGAGAAATCGATCGAGAGTGAAGATCGTTAACCTGGCAAGGGATCTTTGCCCTTTTTCTTATAATATTTATTTCTTGCTATTTTATTTATTTGATGTAATTCACAACAACGCACACACACATGTACTTAGACCATAGAAATGTCTTTTATATTTATTTTCAACATCGAATAAAACAGTAATAGTGCGCGCATCAAAAAGAAAAATAGAAAATCCTTGAGGCATTTTCATTCGCAAGGGTATAAAATTATTTGCCATACAGCAAACTGAGTTATGACAAAAATTGTAGTTTATTTTCAACTATTTGTGTTATATCGTTCGAAGAATATATAATAATTATTTTAATGTGTGTTGTACACACAATATTGCCACATGAAAATGTACTTTAGTAAATTCAAGTTTACCTGGTAGCACCCGAGAATTCCATACTTAATTGCCCCCCTGTGTATTTACTTGGTTTTTAATAAACTCCATGGAATTAAATGGGATGAGTGTCCTTTTACTTATCCAGTCATTTCAAATAGTTGATCCGGTCTCTATATATAAATATATATTTTTATACTATCCTAACTTGATATTATAATAAAAAATAATTATTTCTTGCTGTTGTTGTTTTATAAAAATTATATATCTACTTTACCTTTATTCAGTTGTAATTTTTCATTTGAAAAATTAAAAATAAATACTTGTTATAATTGCTGTGGTTTTTTTCTTATTTATAATAATTAATTTTTTTCTTTTTGTTTCATTTTCTTTTGTTTGATTTTATCGGGAGAGTTATCATTTGCCATCTCAAAGAATTAATGAGATTAGTTTAATGAAATAATATTAAAAAATATTAATGATAATTGGAAGATGATTTTTTTTTTATTTTTATTAATTTCATCTTGTGTTATCTTGAGTGTTATATCTTACATGTCAACTTTATAAAATTATAATGATATACAAAGTATATATTCTTGTTAATTTTTTGTATAATTTTATTCCTTTTTTTTTTTTAGTAAATAATGTCATAAACACGTATGAATATTTTTTAATGATATATATTAATTTTTAATCATTTAATTTCTATTCAATAAAAGCCATTAATCATATATTTTTTTATTTTACAATTTTCTTTTTCCAATAAGTATTTTAGCATAGAGCAAAACAAGCTTTGAAATATTTTTTACGACAAGATTTTTAAAACTACATTCTAGAAATCGAGGTTGTATAAAAATATAAAATACAATTACCAATCTCTCATCAAGTATATTTTATCAACTGGAGATAATAATAAATATTAATATTTTAAATTTATAGAATAAATAAATGACAAAGTTATGTGTCAATTTATATAAATTGTAAATATAAATATTTCGAAAATATTATAAATATATATAATTTAAATAATATTTTAGGTGAAAGCTTGTTTTTTTTTTTTTTTATATTTATAATTTAATTTTATTAATAATGTTTTTTTTTTTTAATAATAAACACAATGGATTTTAATAATGTTGATAATAGACTTGACTGATTATTATTATTATTTAAATATGGATTGAGTCTTGGGGTCTTTCATCTGAAGAATTCAACGGTGAAAGTGGTACGAAGACTTTCGATATATATAATCCAAGTATAAGCATATTTTAATAATAAAAAAATACTTTTTAAAATGACTCAAGTTTTTTTTTTTGTTGATAACAAGTTATTGTTAATTTAAATTAAAATCCATGATTGGATTTTATTGATTTATCTATGTTTATCATTACTATTGCTGGAGGAATTAGTATATTTTATATTTACTAAAATTGTTGTTGTAATTTTATGTAGACACTTGTAGTCCTGTGTAGTAAAAACAATAAAATTATGAAAAAAAAAAAAGCAAATGAAAAAGCAAAAATAACTGGTGGAAAATTAAAAGTTATTGACTAAATTTATCAAAAAATAAAACAGTATTTTTATAAGATAAACATATAGCTGTTTAGATATTTAAAGTCAACTTTATAATATTGAAATTAAAATTTATCAAATATATTTATCAAGATGTTACATGATTATTTTACACAATTTTATATATTATTATTTAACCAGTACGCAATTTTAATTTATTTTTTTCTTTAGATTAATATTATTTTATAAATAACAATTATGTAATGATATACGAAACAAATGTATATTTGACCATACACAACGGCTCCAATTGGAGAATGAAAAACAAAAAAAATGATAAAAATGCATTTATCGTAGTGATAAATGTATAATGACACTGTCTACTCAAACATCATGTCTAATTGCTATTTTTTTTTTAAATTATCATGATATTTTTAAGTCAAATATCTTGAGAAAACTTGTGTTAATATACTGATATTGGATTTTATTTTCTTTGAACATTATTATGTATACACAAGGTGGCTTTTTCACAGACATGTTGAAATTTCAATACCTCATGGTCAGACAATTTTTCATCACTTATTTATATATATTTATTTTGCAATGAGATATTTACTTGAGTCGAGTTAACTTTCAACACTGAAACTAAATACATATAAATATTTATATTTAAAAAAAAATACTGAATAAAGTTATTATTTATTTTTTAAAATTTTATTATTTTTTTTTATTCTTATGTCACGTTTATTATTTAAATAAATTTTTGTTATTATAATTTGTGGAATAATATGAAAAGTCAGTTCGAAATTCAAACCGCGGTGTCGAAAAAAAAATGAAAATTACAAATCGAAAATTTACTTTTTTTTTACAATTACACATAGACGTTTTTTAATTAATTTTCTTCAAGGTTAATTATCATAGTTTGACACTAAAATAATTTGACATTTCAATTGACTCGTTGCAAAAAAAATCCCACGAAAAAATTCATTAGTAAACATATAGAAACGAGTTATAAACTTGTTCAATTTTTTATGTAAACGAGTTGCTATTTTTCGACAATGTTTTATTATTTTTAAATACAAAAAAATAATACAAACAAATTATTATAATTATATTTGCATGTTAAATGATTACTTAACATGCACCATTTATTTTGACCTTGATTTTCACGCTCATTACTAAATAAAGAGAAAATGTTGCAATACCAAAAGAATGGAGAAAAAAAACAATACATTATTATAATTTAAATTTGAACCTGTTTATATAACACGCTCGAAAAATAATAACAACAATAAACAACTACATACATAATAATTAATAAAAGTAAAACTGACATAATTTAATAATTTTTTAATTTCAGAATGCGTTGGTTTCGGGGCAACGTCGAGGCACCAAAATTACTGAGTCTAAGTCCACTGCGAGGTGATGATACAGATGCGGATACAATTCACTTTCGTTCCAGATCAAGAGGTAACAAAAATAAAATTAAAAAAACACAAAATACTTTTCTATATACATATTAAAAATAAATTAAAAAAACAATTTCATGCATGTTATTTATCTTTGATAAACAAAATCAATCTAGAAATATATTTCAACATCTTGGGTTACAATTTTCTCAAGAATATATTATCTTGGGAATCGAAATTTGATTCACTATAATCCATATGATAATTATATGTCATTCATAAGTATATCATTTGACTGAACTGTATATATTCATCGAGGTATATGTGAGAATGAATTTATATATGATGTTTTTACCTTAACTTTCTTGAACATCCTGAGTGACTTGATGTATTATAAAATATACTCGCTTATGTTGAGAAAAAAATATACAGAGACACGTTATGCTTTGTGAAAACCACACTCACATATATACTCTACACATACAAATATATTATTATATTATTATATTATTACTGTCTTCACCGTATGTCATTTTGTCAATTCATTTCTTCACATGAGTTTGCTTGAATCGGTTCTTTAATATACTCACGTTAAAAGAAAATAAAAGTATATAATTTGGAGTCAGTGAACCAACTCGGTGATCAGCAGCATCATGGTATTTTTCAAGTGTAAGCTATTTGCCACATGTCTGATAATGATGATGACTTCCTTTGATGATCAAAGCATTTAAATCATTATTCATAGATCATTATATACTTTTTTTTTTTCTTCATAATATATACTTGACTTTTTTTGTACTTTAATGAATTTTTAAATTTTTTTTTTTTACAGATAAATCACCAGTTAGATGGCCACGTAGAAAATCATCAAGTCCAGAAAAAAATTGTTACAATGTTCAAACATCAAAAATAACAACTGAAAAATGTAGTAGTAGTAAAAAAGATAAAAAAAAAATTCATGAAGAAAGAAAAAAATTTTGTGAAAAAAAAAATCCATTATTAGATAGAGTTAAAAATACAAGATTAAGTTTTTTTAAAGATAAAATTAATGATGATTATAATGATGATAGTTTACAGTGTAATTCAATGTGTGATATTGAAAATTTAGAATTAAAAAGAACAGATAATCGTAGATCAATATGTGAAATTGATTTTAAAAAAATAAATGATAAAGAAAAATTGCAAATTAAAAAAAAAACAAGATCAAAATCACATACAAGAATATCACTAAAAAAAAATATAGATGATAAATTTAATTATTTGGGTTTTAATACATCAACATCATCAAATAAATCATGTTGGTCAAAAGATGATAATGTATCATCAATAAGTCCACCAAAAACACGTAAAAGTTTTCATGGTCATAAAAATTTTTTAAAAGATTATACTGGTTCAAAAAAAACAATTGACATTGATAATATAGATGATGATAAAGATTTATCATTTAATAATAGTACACTAGTTGACAGTCATCAAAGTCCATCAAGTTGTCTAGCATCAAAATTTCGAGCAATGCAAGATCGTTATGTTAAAAGTTCAACAAACAGATTAATAGCTAAAATATATCGTAAGGATGTGAAAGATAATGATAAACGTAGACTGCGTAGTTTTTCATATGGTGCATTACCAGGTTTAGAAGAGCTACGTACAAATCCATTATTTGAAGATCATGAACAAGATGACAATGATTCTGGAATATTGGATAGTGGCTCAGCAACAAGTTCTCTATTTGATGATCGATGTGGTAGTGGTGCTTCTGGATTAATAACAAATGACTCTTCACCATCACAAATATTACCAAAAACAAAAACAACAACATCATCAACATCTTCAGCATCACCAACGTCATCGTCATCTTCGTCATTTGATTTAGAACAAAATCAAAGCTCAAAAACAGATTCAAATAATTCTGAATATTTAGGTAAAAAAAATAATAAAAAAGATTTACATAAAATTTATACAAAAATGAGTGTACATAATTTAAGTCTTGGTATTGAAAAAAATCCATTAAATACAATATATAATATTAAAAAAAATGAAATAAAAAATGATAAAATTAATTTATTTAATAATGAAAATGATAAAAGTAAACAATTAAAAGTTGTTAGATCAAGTTCATGTACAACTGAAACAATTGTATTAAAATTAAAACGTGAATTTTCTGATCAATCATTAGGTATATTTATTGCTAAAAATAAAAATTTAAGTAATGGTTATTTAGTTGCTCATGTTGTACCAAATGGTCTTGCTGATAAAGAAGGAACACTTAAAATTGGTGATGAAATATTAATTGTTAATGGTAAAAGATTAAAAGGACTTGATATGTCAGAAGCAAGATGTGTACTTGGTAGTGGTAATACACCTGGTGATGTTGATATTGTTATATCAAGATATATTAATATTGAACAACCAAAAAAATTAAAAGAAAGTAGTGTTGATTATGAAAATATAACAATTGATAATAATAAAATTATAAATGATTCAATTGATTCACCAAAATTACATTTTAAAAAAAATCATCCAAGACATTATAGAGATAAAAAAAATGAATCTGCACGTTCAATAAATTCAGATAAATGTCGTCTAGTTAATAGTGGAACATCACAAATTTCAACTAATTTTTGTACTCTACCTAGACGACCAAAAACTTCTGTAACGACATTTCACACAGTGGTATTTGAAAAAGGTCATGGAAAAAAATCATTGGGATTTACTATTGTCGGTGGTAGAGACAGTCCCAAAGGAAGCATCGGTAAGCTTTTTAAATTTCGAAAATATTTTTTAATCCCTTGTATAAACATTCTATGGTTCTAAGGTATTTTTTGTTTTTTTTTTTTCTTGAAGGTATCTTCATTAAGTCAGTTTTACCGGGTGGTCAAGCTGCTGAAGATGGACGATTGCGAGCTGGAGATGAAATTTTAGCAGTAAATGGACAAGTTTCTCATGATTTAACACATCGTCAAGCTGTACAATTATTTAGAAATATTAAAAGTGGCTCACTTGCTTTACATCTCTGTCGTAGAGTCAAACAACGTGATGCACAGTAAGTTACATAATAAATATTATAAACAATTTTTTTTTATTAAATAATTTAACATTAATAATCATTTTTTATTTTAATTTATTTTTCAGATCAATCAAGGCTAAATCATGTGCTGATTTATTAACAGTCGATGCTTAATATGGCTCTTTAATTTGTATAAAAAAAAATTAAAAAATTTAAAAAAAAAATTGTATATATGTAAATTCAACGATAAATCAATTAATAAATATATACATTATATATATTTACAATTATTTAACAATAATATATAACTGGTGTATTAAAATTTTTTAAAAATTATCATATTTTATTTATTATTATCAGCTTTTTTTTTTTTAATTAAAACAATTTCAACAATTTAACAATATTTATTATTTATTTTTTTATAAAAATGTTTAGAAAAAATTGAATAAAATTAAGACATTAAAATATTTTGTTTTGTCTAAATTGTAAAATAAATTAAATATAAAGTTTTTTTTTTAAAGCGAGACTAGAATCTAAAAATTATCAGTATGCCTGACAATCGGTGGGTGATTTTGTAGAGTGAAGAAATTTCTCAGTAAGGCGCTGATTTCAATGGAGTCTTTGGATACCTGGAAAAATGATAAATAGATAAATAAATTGATGATAAAATTAATGAAAATAAAAATAATTATAATTACTTGTGCCTCCTGATGAAATTTAATACAACAACTCCTTCTCTGACAGCTTTAAAAAGCTCAATGACTTCTTGATGTGTACACCCTCTGAGTTGTTTACCATTGAGACTGAGAATTTCATCACCTAAAACATCAAACAATAAGTAAATAATAAAATTACAAGAACCTAGTTCACTTGGCTCAGACAAAAATAAATAAAAAAAAACTCTTAGTCTTATCGAATTAAGTTGTGACAGCACCCTATTCATCAAATTGCGACTAACAAACATGTCATCCATCAAAAACTTTATGAGGAATAAAAATAGAAATAAACTAAACTCTCCTACATAATAATATATAAATATTTTTTTTCATTTTTTCAAAATTTGTTTGTCTGTGGTATTGTTTTTTTTTTTTTTTTTAAATAAAAATATATATTTCAAGGGTCGTTGGTAGACTCAACTGGACTCAACTGGTACCACAAGTTGTTTCTATAGATCCACGTCTGTTATCGTTGGGTGCTACTTGTATATATACCAAAGGTATGAGCCCGTTACAAAAGCATCATATAAATACATGTACGAGAAAACAGCTCTTGGCATTCACAAGACCGTAAAAACCGGCCGGTTTTATGCTGAAACTCGAAACTCAACCACAAGATAAAAAATAAAAAAAACAAATACCATCAACAATAATAAAAAAAAAAATATATATTGCAGAAAAAAAAAAAGCCAGATGAATGCCAGAAAAAAATTTGAAAAAATAAAAAAAAACGATCAATGAAGTAAAGTCGCATGATCAACACAATCCAGACAAAATAGCATAAAAATAAAAATACTTTTCTATATTTACAATAAAAAAAAAATATAAGATAATAAAACAATGCTTATAGATGCTTGTCTCGTTGGTTCTTTCAGCTTAACAATTCTGGATTTGTACAAATAAATGTTTGGGTGTGAATACGCGAAAGCTACGTGCCAATTTTTAACTCACGTTTGAGGCATTATTGAGACTTGCTTACGAATCGTACTGGGAAAACGGTTGTTCAATTTATTTTATTTATTATAAATTTATTTATCATCATCAGTACTTTTGTCTTTCTATCTATTTTGTTTTATTTTTACCAACAAGGTGAATTTGATATACATAAAATCGCGTGCCAATAAGTTAACTCCCACTTTAAAAATAAATATACCAAAAAAATTCATGTAAGAAATCTTCCTGGACACGATTGAACTTAAAGTTTTTAAATTTATATACAACACAAGAATTGTATAATTTTAAACTTGTCAATCAAGTTGGTTAATTTAGTCACCTTGTCTGACAGTATATCCGTTTGACTTTTCGTTTCCTAGTCACGTATAGTAAATGCTCCACTAACCGTGATATAGTCAATACAGAAAATAAATAAACATAAACAAAGTAGATCAAACTAGGAAGTTTAATTATCAGGAAGATATTTTGATTGAATTTAATTTTTATGACTGTATACAAACAACCAACATCAACTAGTAAATTGCATGCTCTATTCACTATTGTTTTTATTGATTTTCATTGGGAAGTCTCTCTCTAAGGGGTCATCCAACTGACTGGGTACATCAGAAATTATCTATCAATATTTTAAATTACTTGTCTCTAAGCAAAAGCATTAATTAACCTCAGCTAGTAAAAATATTTCTACAGTTTTTCTATGATTTCTTGAAATGGGTCAACTAAAAAATAATACAGAATAATCCAGTGTATCCAGATAATCCAAACTAATGCAGAAAAAATAACAAAATAATCTGGTAAAATATTTTAACCACGTCTTTGAAAATAATAATGAAAAAAATACCTTGCAATAGGGCTTTTGATGCATCAGCTTGTCCACCAGGAAATATTCGTCTAACAAAAATTCCCATTTCACCACGAGGACTGTCACGGCCACCTACAACGCTAAATCCAAGACTTGGTTTACCATTTCCTTTTTCAAATTTTGCAACATGTTCTGTTATATATTGATCACCAGTATCTCCCATTGAGTCAATCGATTCTTTACGATTTTTTACTGTACAAGAAAGTGACAGATAATTTGGTCTTTTTTTAATTTGTAAATTTTCACTATTCTTTATTGATATTTTTTCTTCCGACATGACATTTTCATTATTATTTTTATATTCATGCTGAGTTGTATCGTGCTGTGAAATATCTAAAAGATTTTTATGTTTATATTCCTTAGAGAGCATTGTTGTTTCAGTTAATCCTTGAGGTAAAATTTCTTCATAAGCTGTTGTTAAATGAATTTTTAAAATTTTAAATGATTTTAAAAATTCTTGCACTTCTTCTAAGCTTTTTAAGGCTTGTAAATCTTTTCCTTCTACCTCGACAATTTCATCACCCAGTCTTAGCCTTCCATCTCTGTCGAAACATTAAAATAACATAAATTTTTAGAAATTAAAATTACTGGAAAATAAAAAAAGGAGAAATTTCATTTACCTGTGAGCAATTCCATCTGGTTCCAGCTGAACAATAATATATTTAATTTGTTCCTTCAAATTTTGTTGTGCCAATCTAATACCTAGACTTTCATTTGGATGCTGTTTTTGTAGACAAATAACACGAGATCGTTTGACATCATTTGGTGGTTGAATAATATCACTGAGAAATTTTTTTTTATCTTGTTGAAGTCTAATTCTATGTGGTGCAATTACACAAATTTGTGGTACGTTTTTACTACACTGTAGGGTATCAATTGATCCTTGATGTATACTTGGTAACATTCTACCAGATGAACTTTGATGCCATCGAAGACCATTAATTCCATCACCAATATCAGATGTAGCTTGTGTTGGTGATTTAATACTTTTAATACTCAAATTATCCAATGAATTATTACGACAACCTCTTGGTGTTGAACTTCTAATTGGTTTTTCAATTTCTGAATCAATTACACTACTTGTATCTGAACTATCTGTAAATTTATTATTAGAAATTTCATTTTCATAATTAACTGTTGATTCACCACGACCAGGACCATCACTATCATAACCAGATTCATTTGAGCTAACATAATGTGATGAAAGTCTTTGTTCAGAACATGGTACTGAATTACGACGTTGATTTCTTAATGTTGCAATAACATCAAGCTCTGTACTTAGTGAAAATGTGTCAGATAATCTGTAATCATTAACTAAATTATAATCTGAGGTTTCATGATTTGATTCAACTAATGTTGGTGGTTTATTATTACATCTTGAATTTTTTATAAATTTACTGTAATTTATTTCATCAGATATATTATTTTTTTTAACATCATTATTTAAATCACTTGGATTAAGACTATAACTATCTGGTTCATAAATTTTATTTTTTATATCATCATCAACACAACGATATTCAGCATATGAATTTCTACAATATTTTATATTTAATTTATTTTTTTGTTCATTATTACGTTTTCTACCAAGTGTCGTTGTACCATCATATAATTCTTCAATTTTTAAAATTTGAAAATTTTCTTCAGATGTTGTTTTAAATAATCTATCTTCTTTACAATCTCTTTTACATTGTTCTTCTGGTAAAACAGATAACTTTGATCGTAAAAATGCATATGGAAAATTTGTTTTTTTAACTTCTTTAAAATCACAACTACTTGATTTACGTAAATTATCATTTTTAATATTATTAAAATCACAAGCAACAAAACCAGATGATGATGTATAATTTGTTAATGACACACTACCCAATGATGTTTCATCAAAAGCATCATGACATTCTTTATTTGCAAGATTATCACATGATACTGTTTTAATATTACGATTTGATATTTGTAAATCAATACCATCTGATGGATCATCACCTTTAACATATGTTGGACTTGTATTTAATTGTGATGTACTACAACTTCTAAATAAATTATCTTTTTCTGATATATTTATTCTATCATCTATTATTGATGAACATCTATTTCTCGTTGAATTCAACATACCAGTTGAACCCATGCGAATGAAAAATGATTTAAATGGTGATGCTGAACGTTTTGGTGTTATTTTTTGTTCATTTTTTCCAAAATGATTTATATTATTATTATTGTTTTTATTATTGTTATTATTATTTATAACATCATCTTCATTTAGTGTAGATATACATTCTCTTGAGCCACATTTACGAAATGATTCAATTTTTTTACTCATTTTTCTGCCCCAAACACTTAAATGACCTGTAAAAAAAAATTAATATGAATAAATATCGTTAAATATATGATTAGTTATAAGTTAAAAAAGCTATTAAAATTAATTTTTTTATTTCTTCTCTCTATTATAAAAAGAACAGTTGTCATCGATAATTATCGATTATTTTAAAGAAAAAATAAAAAAATATGTCAGGAATTTGAGGCAAATATTTCCTGGCATAGACCAAGTGCGTTTGTTCACATGGTTTATGCTAGATTATATTTGCTTCAAAACACCATGAAGTCGAAGATAGTGTAGATGCTCTATTTTATTAAAATCATAGGCATCTGTAAGAGAATTCTAGAGATAAAAAGTGTATTTGAACTAGAGACCACAACACTGTAGGCTGGGCTCTTGCCGACTTAACCATCAGCTCACTTGATGAACTGTTAGTTATAAAAAATAGCCTTGAATTAAAAATTATTTGATTACTTAATATTATTTTTTTTTTATTTTTTAACATTAATATTTTTGATTACATGATTTTTTTTAATTTATCATTATGATTTTTCGATGTCAATAAATTTAATTTTTTTTTACATTAATATTTTGTAATTTTTATTTATTTTATTTTCAGTATTAATTAGATTAATGTGAATTTAAATAAAGAATAATTTAAATAATATTTATCTGGTTTTACAAATATATAGTCGAAAAAAAAAAAAAAAATTACAAAAGTCAAACAGTCACTACATTTAAATATGCTCGTGTTTTTTATTTAATAAATAATACAATTGACAGTATACAATTTAACTTTTCACTTTTGAATCATTTTATTTCACTGTATTATTATAATAATGAGAAAAAAAATTTATTAAAATATTACGAAAATAAAGGTCAAGTGAGAGACAATTATTATCATTTATTATTGTTATGAAAATAATTTTTTTTTACGATTTAATAAATTTTTATTATTTAAAATAAATTATAGTATTTTTTTTTTTAAATATTATTGAATGTGAATTTTTTCGATAATAAAAATCATAAAAATTTACAAATTTCAATCTTTCATTTATTATTATTTTAAATTGTTTTTTTTCTTTTTTTTTTTATATGACTCAATGCTATACCACATCCTTAATTTTGAATATCAAAATAATAAAAAAATCATGAAAAAAAAAATGAAAATATGTTGATGCTTTTACAACCTGAATTCTTGAAGAAAAAATATTTAAAAATAAATAAAAAAAAAGAGATCAAATGCTCTTTTGTATTTGACATATATATAAGTTTACTTTTATTATTATTAAGGGCCCAGTCATGAAAATACTGATGGGACTAACGGATCATCTGTCCAATGCTGACATAGTCACATTGACTTGACGATTGTCAGGCATTTCAGGTATGAGTACACATGTTTTATTTCATTTTTAAATTCATTTTTTTGTTATTTATTTTTTCGACTAAACTTTCCAACACCATTTAACTTTTTTTTTCGACACAAATAAATACAAATTCATCTTATAATTAACAACACAGTGGATGAAAAGTACTAAATATATATATTTTTTTTCACCTCAACGAAGCTGATTAAATAAACTCTTTAGTTATAAATTCTTAAATATTTAATTACAGTAAATTTAATTCTTGATATGTTTTTAAAAAACTACTCTCTTTCTGTATTTATCTTATTTTTATTTCATCATCAACATACCCAAAAAAACAAAAATTTAAGTACATATATTTTTTTTTATTTTATAACGACGCGTTTAACATCCCGTTTTGATGACTTTTATTATGTTGAATTGTCGTATATTAGTAAAAAAAAAAGCGCAATAAAAAAGCTCAAAGATTTTGTGCCAATGGTTATATATCTTAATAAAGTATTTGCGTGAATAAAATATCAACACCAACAATGACATGCTGTATATTACATCAATAAATTTATATATTTATATTTTTGTTAACGAATAAATAATACGTGAATCAAGCAAGTCTCATTTGGATGATATAAGTGGCAACATGACTATATATAACATAAATCCACGACACGAAGATGACTGCATTAGAGTTTGTTTTATCTGATGTTTGTATTGAAATAAAGAAACACATATACGTTCGATGACTCCAAAGAGGTAAACTCCTCGAAGCAATCGAGCAATGCCTCCTCACTTGGGATATATCTAAGCTTCGTCGTAAATCTTGCTTTTTTTTTTTTTTAGAAAAAATATCAACACGCCAAACGATGAACATAATAGTTTCCGGTTTTTGCCAACGATGTGTTTCTCTTTTCCTATGGCCAAGGACAGTTTCATGCTCAACAAGAAATAGATGATAGGGTAAATGTCCTGAACGAGTTTAAGGTTTATAGATCGCGTGACTTTTATATATATAATATACCCACAGTCGCACTGTAAAATCAATTTTTTATTTTTAAATTTATTCAAAAATTCAAAAAAATATATATAGAATTTTAAGTGATGCTTGATTATTAATCATTATATAAATAATTTTATATTATGCGTCAAGTTATATAAGTAGAAATATTTTTCAATCGAGAATTTTTTTTTTTCAAGCGTTTTAGTAATTCCTATGATTTTAATTAATTAAAAAAATTAATAATATATAAAAAATACTTTAATTTAATTCTAAAATTTCAAGTGTTTAACTTGAATTTATTTATTTTTTTTAAATTAACTAAAAACTTGTTTACAGACGTGAATTTGAATGGATTTATTTTGATGATTTTACGCGCGAAAAACTTGTAAATTTATAACAACAAGAAAAGTAAAAATATTTAATAAAACAAATATATTATTTATATGTATTTATTGTAATGTTTTTTTATGTTGAGACAACGAACCTTATATACATTCACATAAGAGTGTGTAATCATGAGTGCGTTGCCATTCTTGGAGCTGCACTTAGACTCGCCACGTGATAATATTTCTACGCTTAACACCCGCAGAAAATAGACATATATGTATATAAATACGTATACAAATAAATATAAAAAATAAAAAATAAGTTTAAGTAAAAAAAAAAAAACATAGTGGCAATGCAATCCGGAATATCCCGATCGTTCAAACGTTCACCGATTAATTTACATATATATTTTTTTTTTTCAGTGTTCATGTCGATATCGGTTGATGCGTGGCTACCGGTTTTTTTTTCTTTTTTTTATCTCACCAGTCATTCCACTAGCTGGTTCTTTCAAATTAAAATAATGAATAAAAATTTAAGGAAAAAAAATCTGATAGATCTGATAAGATTGAGAGGAGAGACGAGAGTGTTGTATTTATATTTTTATTTGATGACTATGCGGGGTCAAGTGAATGTAATTAAATTGTATTTTAATATATCGAAATATATTGTCAACAAATAAATATAAATACCTACGCAATATATATTTATTGTATAAAATTGTCTATCAATTGTAAATTTTATATTTAAATATTGTATATTGATTATTGATCAGTATTGAAGATCAACAACCGACGCCTATATGTGCATTCCGTTGAAACACATTCATTGCAGGCTTTGGAATTTGTCATGTGGGATGTCAATTTATATATTTACAAAGACAAGAAAATATTTATAATATTTACCTCGATGTTTTTCAGGCTCATGTTCAACTATAAAAGCTGGTACAGCCATGACAGTTTGATAATCAGTATCAACTTTAATATTTTTATTTAATCCATTTTCATCAGGCTTCATGATATTTATTGATGATGCATCACCAAAACTATGTCTAGCATATTTAAATTTTGAACTATGTAATATTGATGGATTTAGTGACTGATTAAATTCATGTTCCGAGAGGGATTTATTTTTAAATGGTTTAATATCCAATGGTATTTGTGATAATGATGGACCAGCTTCATCATTACTGTGTCTTCTCGATTTTCCCAGTCGTTTAAACATGATCCGAGTATCTAAAAAAAATAAACAAATTAAATTAAATTAAATGATTTATTTATTTTCAATTAAAAAAAAAAAATTATTATTATTTTTAATGATGGTATTTGATAGTAACATGTGTGTCTAATAAACAGACAAATATATTTCAATTTTTAATCGTCAAAATATTCCTAGATGTGATAATTTCAGGTTCATTCACTTTGATGTTTACATACCAAAAGAAAACGACATCTTGAACGGTTGTAAATTTATATAAGAATACACACGAGGTGTGTGTATAAAAATAAAATTTGTTTGCCCCTCAGTAATTGCTTTCGCATGTACACTGCAATCTACCTTATTTTTTTATTTATTTTTATCCCTGACATTCAACGTGTCTTTCAGCTATATACAGGTATAATTTCTTTAATTTTTTTTTAATAGAAAAAAAAATAATTTCAACCCAATTATTTATTGAATCCATCTCTGTAGTTAATGTGGTTTTTTTTTTGGAATTTTATTTTGAATGAAGATTGAAGGGGAAATGGATTATTGATGGATAGAATTAATCATCATCATCATCATCACGATGATGTGCCAATATACTAGTATATTCATCAGGAAGTTTTGTAAATAAAATATTAGTTTTATTTAAAATTAATTTTGTGGACAATTAATTTCACGAATTCAACCTCCATGAAGGCTATCAACAATTTAATTTTTCTTGTCAAGGACTTTTGCTTTTAGCTTGAATTCAATATACGCCATGTAACGAATACTATAAAAATTTTTTTTAAAAAACACACACATTTTTGACCTCATTTTTCATCGACTGGCTATGAAAAAATAAAAAGATTATGTCATCCAAACTGCAAACGATAAATTTATTTTCAATTTATATTTATTTATTTTTTTCTTTCTCTGTTGAGACAAGCACTTAAAGATTCACGTTTAAAATCGATCGATTAATGTTGAGAACAAGTGAATATATAGATAGAAAGGAATCAATCGAAAAATAAAAAAAAAAAATTATACAAGTCCTGAGGTTGGATCAACTTGATTTTCAGAGCCTTTAATTAACTGTCGGTGATTTCTCGTGAGACAAACGGGATACAATCATTCAACTCTTATTCCAAAATTAAAAGAAAAAAAAAAAATGGGAAAACCGTTGATCAATAGGAACCAGCTGTTCTAGAAAAATAATTTTGTGTGGTCGACATATATTTTTAAATACAAAAGAAATGAAAAAAAAATAATAAAGAAACACAATTCAAATACAAAACACGCGATAGTTGAATAATTTAAAGTAAAAAAATAAAATAAATATAGTTCCGTTAAAGATGTTACCACAATTATACCAGTTAAAATAAAAATAGATAATAAAAAATAAAAAGAAACATTTTAAGTATAACATTTTGTGTGATAAAAATATGGTTTTAAAATATTACCATATATTTCCGGAGATGTATAGCTATAAGAAAAATTAAATTTGTATAAAAAAATATAAGAAATAACCACGAGTCATCATGAAATATATTTAGTCAAATAAAAAAATTGTATTACCCTCACGCACCTGTTCTATACGGTTAGTCGTTATGGTGTACCGAGGTGAGATTTATTTTCAGTTTGTCGTTCTCTTCCTTATTTTTTATTATTTATTTATATATATTATTTATGTTTTTTTTTTTTATCTTTTTTTATTTTCAATATTTTTTCCTTCACACCCCGCACATACATTGTACATAATGAAATTTTTTTTATTGAAAAAAAGACACTTAACATGCCGTTGAAAATAAAATACAGTCGCAAAGTTAAAGCTAAGTGAAAATAATATATACGTTGGATAAAATGTACTTTTACAATATGAATATGTATAGGAATATGCATTTACAATGTATACACATTATTGCAATTATTATTTATTTTTTATATTTATCATAATTGAGCATGTAAGCAATCACTCTGGAAAGAATTAAATTCATAAATAAAAATCTCAAGATCAAAAGATGAATATTAATTTTAAATATTATTCAAATGATATTTTATGATTATTGGATATGTAAAAAATATATATTAAATCAATTAAATATTGTCTTTTGACATTTAAAAATTTAAAAAAAAAATTATTCAATTTTTTTGATAAAAAATTTACAATAAATAGAATTTTTTTGTAATAGTTTTAATAAATAAAATTAACAAATAATTTAATTTGAATTTAAAATAATTTTACATTATTAAATAAACACGAGATTATATTATTTTAAAATAATAACTAAAAACCTGAATAATAAAATCAAACGAATTTTTTTTCCTGATATCATAAATACTATGATTAAGAAAAAAAATATTATACGATTAAAAAAAAAATCGAATTACTGATTCCCCGGAAGAGTCATTTGAAAAAAAAAAAAATTTCAATTATAAATATAAAATAAAGATAATATATAAAAATAGAAATAATTGCATATATATATTTCTGAATCTTAATTATAAATGCATCAGCATTTCTTCAGAAAGCGAATCAAGATAGACTATCAAAATCAGGTTTAAAAATAAGAAAAAAAAAAAATAAGCAACTTTACAAATAAAAATAAAAGCTTGAATCATTTGTAAAGTAAAATGAATAAAAAATATGAAAAATCAATATATGCGTAAAATTATTATATTATTTCTACAAGTGCACCTGTTGATAAATAAATTGCGTAATAATCGAGTCCTGACCTCAAGAAATTCCATATTCACTTTCACTTGCACATACACTTGTACACATCTACCCACATATAAACTTGTAAAAATTAACCGAAAGGTATATATAGAAAAAAAAAAACAAAAATTAATAAATAAAAAAAAATATTACATAAAAGGGTTAGTGAAAATTTGGCCTTTTGGCAAGACAACTTGCTGAAGAAACATTTTTATTTTCTCTTTTTGTATTTATATATATAACAACATTGGGGGATGACCTGGAAGATACCTTTATATATATAATAATGAGAGACGCGGCTACGGGAATAACCACAAGGCGAGACTCAAAGTTTAAAGTTAGAGTTTCAAACGTGCCGCAAAATTTTGTATCACGCGTGTATATTTTCTCGCTCTATATAGAGAAATTCCAAGACGCCTTCCAAAATGAATATTTTGCTACTGCCATACACTCATGTTTTATCCCTTTTTATTCCTCACAGTGAAACCGACCTTTTACCTCTTTCAATTCCCCCCAACGCCTTGGAGGAAGTACTCGATTATATATTTTTGTTTTATTTTTATTTAAAAAAAAAAAAACGTTGAATTAGAGAGAAAGACTAGCTGGAGCTGGATATTCAAGTCTCGATTAGGTAGAAGATGAAATTAAACAAGCTAGGGGACTTAGATGAGGGGTGGTAGAACCCCGAAGGAAAGACGAGAAGGCTAGCCTCAAGATCCACGATCAAACAAGAGCTGGTCTTGCACCTGTTCTCTTTTCTCGTAGCATCTTCTTTTTATTTTTTTTTTTTTCTTCACTTCTCATCTTATCTCATCTTGCTACTTCCATTTTCGCTCCCATTCCACGAATTAGAGATATGCCTTTCGTTCAAACCTTTACAGCATACACAACAATCAGCGAAAAATAAAAAAATATAAAAAAAAAAGTTTAAAAAAGTTGCCGAAAGGCAAATTCACTATATACTTTACACTACCATTCGTGTGGGTTCTTATGTATTATTCAAAATCTAGAGAAGAAATAAAAAATAAATATGACCGCCCTGTTTTTCTCAATTAAAATTTTAATTAATATATAAAATTATACTAGAATAAAAAAAAAATAAATAACTGTTTAATAAAATATGTAATAATAATAAATAAGTTGATAAAAATTTATTTTTTTTTTTTTTAAATAATTTAGTAGAATTTTAATTTTTAAGAAAAAAAAAAATTAAAAATATGAGCTTTTCTGGTTTTTCGGTATGTTTAAGTATTATATGTTTTTTTTTTTTTTAAATATAAATTTTATATTAAAAATTAGTTAATTAAATAAAAAAAAAAAAAAAAAAAAAAAAATTAATGATAAAATTTTTATAATTATGTATATTACTTATTATTTTTAAAATATAAAAATAAAAAAAATTATAATTTATATATGAAAAAAAAATTTCTTTGATCTCGTGAAACTACCTGTTGCTTTTTTTGGCAAAATATATATATAAATCGAGACCACAGTACCATAATTGCCGAAATATGAACCACAAATATTTCCTGTCTTGGAATTTTTACATTCCAACCGACAAAATAAAAAACGATAAAAAAAATAAATTCAATTGCTTGTATATGTATATAAATTTGTTGTACAGGACATGCAAGAGAAAAAATATTTCGTAGAACACCCACAACAACCCACTGATGATTCATTTAAAAATAATAATAATAAAAAAAAATATTTAAGCATTGAGGAAATTTTTTCCAACATTAAAAAATTTAAAATCTTTCTTGTCTTAGCATGACATCACTTATCATTCGCATCACGTATCGTTCAAAATTTTCAAAGAGATTTTACAAAGACCCTTCTTATTTATTCTGCATTATCCCAGTATCTACATACAAAATTTTATAATCATTTGTTTTCTGATATTCATCATCAACATTCCAATGGAGGCTTGGCATTTCCTGCGCGTCCTTCAAGCAGCCTTGTGTCTTTTGCCCTCCAATATAAACATAATCGTATGTTACAACTTGTTATTTATTATGTACAATTTATAATAATAAACACGAGCAAAATCATTGGACAAATATATTTCTTCTATATCAAAAATATACACTCATAAATTTACATATAATATTTAATACATCCCTTGTGTAAATGACTTTTGAATTCACGACAACACACTAATTCACCAATTAAAAATTTCATGACTTTGCAAATGTATTGCTGTATAAGTACATTATCCACACAATCATATTATTCATTTTTATAAGTGTGTGTAGTTTTGAATAATTTTTTTGGTCATTCGCTCACTCGTATAGCCAGTAATCATAATAATTTTACGATAATTATCTCCTCACATTTTGATAGACATCATTAATGTTATTTAACTGTGGTAATTTTAAATATAAATTTGGATCAATGAACTTTTATTGCTGAATTTTATATGTATATATATAAGTCAGATATAAATTAAATATTTATATTATTTAATTTGATTTTTTTTTAGGTTTTTAATGTACTAAATTTCAAAGAGATATATTGATTTTTTTTTTTTTTTTTCTTTTAATACAGATCAACTGTTTTGTTAATTTACAAATTCTTTACGGTTATTTTTTTTCTATTTATAAATGAAAAATTTATCTATCTCATGGCGTGTGAAATTAATTTACTTTCCAAAATTAAAACTTAACAAAAAATTCAATATCATTTATTTAAGGTAGACCTCCAAAGAAGAAGAGACAACACATCATTCTCGTCTCTCCCAATAATGTGGATAAAAAATTTTTCTTTATGTTTTTTTTTTTATTGTAAAATAAAGTATATGATTTTTGTTGTTAAATTTTTATTAAATTTATATAATACCAAATAAAAATATCACGAATGTTTTAGAAATTTAAATAAAAAAATTTCTATGATATTTCATTAAAATTATCATAAAAATATTGTGTAAAATATCAAAAATAAATTTTTATTTTATTTATAAATTATCTATAAGTTTAACTAAAAGTAGTAGCTATTTTTTAAATTTAATTGTGTCAAATTATTCGACTGATTTCCAGTTGATTCATCAGTATCTGTCTGGTCGATTTTTATTTATTTTTACAAGTAAATAATCGTATAAATGATGTCACCAATTTAATGACCAAGAAAATTGTAGACATTGAATTTCCAGCAACTGTATACACATTAAATATATATCGTAATAACTGGACAATGTGTTTGTAGATAACTCAACAGCAGCTGGCTATTTTTTTTTATTAAATTATCTGTACTTATTTATTTTTAAATTTCCTTTTATATATATAATTTTTTTTTAATTCATTTTTTCAATCAAAAGATATTCTAGTTTATTCTACAAGTGTATATGTACCTGCACAAACATTGAGTTACAATTATAAAATACCATCTTAGGTCTATTCTACTTATTTTTTGTAATGTTCTTTGACTGGACAAGATCTTCTCTCTTTTTCTTTATTCGATTATTTATATTTTTTTCTATACTCTTTTCTATATAACTAAACTACTCATTGATTTAAAAATATATAAATAATTTAAAATAAAAAAAAAAAAATAAAAAAATTAAATTTATTTATAAATATGCGATTGATAAATTAAAGTAAAACTCTGTGTCTATGATGTGAATACTGTTCACTCATAAAATATTGAATCAAATGGATTGTACAAGTCTCGACGTTTTCATGCATAATTTATGATGAAAAAAAAAAACGTCGGTTATAAGCTGCAGACTTACAAATATAGGAAATGAATCGATCATCTTTTACACTGCAGTTTTATATATATATTATTTTTTTTTTCTAAATAGATTACAGTATGTGTGTAACGATTTTTTTAGTAGACTCGCAATAACATGTTGACAACGACAATTCTCAAGACGACAATACGGTAGTAATATTTTTACGACCAGGCTCATGTTTTTTGCAAAAAAAAAAAGTTATTATTTTTTGCAACTTAGAAAAATTTATGAGAAAAATAATATACAAATTAATATTTTTAAAAAAGCCTTATGTCATATGAGGAAGTTTGAAATTTGACTCATTTTAAAATTGATACCTGCTGTCGAAAATTATCAACTCATCTGAAAGTAAAACATTTAAGGTAGCACAAAAGATACTTTACGAAGTAAAATATAAAATGTTATTAAAAAAAAAAAATTTTATAAAGTTTATTTAATTAAAATTGGAGTAATTCATATTTTTAATTTGACTAACAGCAATTTAATTTTCTTGTATTTAATTATAAACTTGAATTATGTCAAAAAAAATATATTTATGGTTTTATAATATTCACCGAGTTTTTATGTTTTTTAAATTATTATTTTGTGCAGTCGATCGATACATGTATTAAGTCTGGCTTCATGTTGTATAACAAAGAAAAAAAAAATATATATCAAGTTCATAAAATTCGATAGAAATGAATATATATTTTTAAAAAATATTATAAATTATTACAATATACAAGTTCTGTTTGTATTTTTATTTTGAATTTTATTTCCATAAATATATGAATTTGCAGAATAAACTCAGTTTACACTACAGGGAAAGTATAAAATCCATAAATCGATTGAAACAAGTATTAAAAATAATGATAATAAAATGAGCAAAAATGAATGCATAAAATGAATAAAATGAATTGTTCGAATTACGATTGAATTATTGATATCTATTTATTTTTTTAGAATTAAAAATATGTATATTATTTGGTCATTGATCCGTTAGGTAAAGTTATGACTCATGATTGTTAACTAAATTTACTTCAAGTAAATTTTATATATCCATTGAATGACCGTGTCAATGTTTAAAAAAATATTTCATATCAGACAGTTTAAAATTATTTAAATAGTTACTCTAATTTATTTAAATATTCATGTAAATTTTATATATTTATCCTGCCAAGGTTTTTAAAGAACCTTTTAAAATTTAAACTACACACAAAGTGTAAAGTTTAACAGGTTAAAATTTGAATTAAAAAAAAAATATATATACAGCGCAGGATCTGCAATGCAGTGGATTTTTTTTGGTGCATTATATACAAGTTATCACTTATCTATGATCATCTATCTAAAAGCTCGATAAAATTTTATTTAATAAATTAAAATATTATAAATTTTCGTGAATTATTTTTGAAATACAATAAATAATAATAAAATAAAAATATTAATTTATTGTATTAGTAAAATATTAAAATTTAAATTTGTTAAATTATATTTTTTAAATGAAAATTTACAAAAGCGATAAATTGATTTTTATATTTTTTCAATTTTACACATCCTGCTCAATAATAATTGAAATAAAAGAAAATAAAAATTTCACTTCAAGTTACAATTTATTTATTTAATGGATAATATAATAATAGTTCAAATAAGAAAGTATAAATTAATAATAATTTATTATTATTAAATACCGAATGAAACTAATTAAAAAATGACAAAAAAAAAAGCAATCAAGAAAAGAAAAAAAATAATAAAATAGAAAATTTCAATTTATTTATTTAATAGATAATATTGTAATAATTTGAATAGAAAATAGTAATTTATTATTAATTAATTATTGTTGATATTTAATATTGAACTTGTATATAATTTTCAAGTATAAAAATTGATTTTTAAAAATTGCAAAACATTATTTTTCGTATTTATAATATTTTTTTTAAAATAATAAAAACATTCATGGATAACATGTTAGTTTTTTGATAGTATTTGATATCAGTTTGTTGGTTAGATGCATATTTTATCGTCTTGCATAAATCATTGAGGTAAATACATACACGAAGTACTTCGTTTCACTAGACTCGCGGGTCATTTACTATATATGTGACACAACGATCATGTATTATTTTTTTTTTGAATCGATCAGTTAATTCACAGGTGTATATTAAATTTATTCTTCTCTAGTAATAAATAATCAAAATAATAAAATCTAATTTAAAAATAATTTAAAAATATATTTTCCCTTTTTTTTTTTTTTGTTTTTTGCTTATCTTTGTTAGTCTTCTTTATCAGTTGAAAAAAACACTGTAAAAAAAATTGTTTTCTTATATATTTATGTTTATAAAAAAGTGTCCCAAAAAAAAAGTAAAAAAATTACTGTCAGACAGATAAAAAAATAATGCTGAATGCAGTTATAACATTTATTTGTGATTATTTCGTGGTGGTACAAGGCCACCCCACAGTGACAAGGATGTATATTTTTTTTTTTTCATTTATTTTTTGGTTTATTCGTTTTCTTTTCTCTACAATAACTTTGGTGATGTGTATATGCACATTCTAACCCATTCTTTCATCCACATGAATTCTCAAAAAATATATTAAAAAAAAATTCCAAATAAAAATGTCTGTGCAGTATAAATGAAATAATAAAAATAAAAATTAATAATAAATAATTGAATAATAAAAAATGAAATTTCACTAAAGACTCATGTCGATTTGGTTTACAGCTCGAAAATTATTACCCTTGCTGTGATGATTGATGATGATTTTTTTTTTTTTTTTTAATTTTTTTTTTTTAAATTACTATTGCTTTGGTTCAAAAAAATATATACAAATACCTGGTCTACCACGAATGGAGCAGACAAAAAAATTTGGATTAAAAGCCTCAACTCTCAACCTCATAGAAAAAAAAAAATATGACGAAGAAAAATAACTTGGCATATTAGGAATTTCTATTATTCATGATGCTCAAAAATATTTCAATAAATCATTATTTTTATATGACTATATATAAAATAATAATAACCAAAAAAAGATATTAAAAAAAATAATAAATAAATAGCTAAATTCATGTGATTTTAATCAAGTCATATCGTAAACAATCTTATTATTTTTTTCCTCATTTTATTATAATCAATAAAAAAAAAAATACATGAAAAATAAAAAAAAAAAAAGCTCAATGTATATATTGAGTAAAATATCAGGACAATAAAATTCAACTATCGCATAGATTGTGGCAAATAACGAGATGGAGAACGTGATACCAAACAACGATTAAATTGCCTTTTGATGAAAATCCAAAAGACCCAATTAACTGTATTTATTATTATTTAAATATTATTGAGTTATCTATGTTTATCAATACTTTATTATAATGCAATTTTGTATATATAAAAATAGTACTTTTAAAATATTTAGAAAAAAATTTAAATGAATTACACACGATTACTCGAGCGCATCGATTTTCTATATAGATAATAATATGTGATATCTTGAGCTGCAAACCTTGCCAGCAATTTTGTTTGCATATATATATCAAAGTACATATACATTCGCCTCCAAATATATACGTGTGTTATGTATACAAAAATAAATCTGTGGCAAGCTCTGAATATATACTGTCGCTTAAATTCGTGTATGAATGTTAGGGATAAATAAATGCCTCACGAAACTCAAATGAAATAATAATGATATTATGAATATATATAGTGTTTTATATATTTTTATAAATTTTCATGTATTTGTTTATAAATTTAAAATATCAAAGTCATATTTATAATAATTAATTGATGTTATTGAAAAAAAATAAAAATAAAACTTACCAATTGGACAAAAATAAAATTAAAATAAACCACTAATAAACATTTTTATTTTTAACATTTATTTAGTTTATTTTTATACTTTTTTAATTTTCAAGTTAATTTTAATTAATAAATAAATTGTATATTTATTAGGCACTTATCAATGAAAGATTTTTGAAAAAATTCACAATTAATTTTGATGAAATTCACTTATTTACACTGTTAATTTGGGTGTAAAATTAAATAATAAAAATCACACACTATTATAATTGTTATTTTAAATGAAAATAATTATTTTTTATTTTTGTAAATACGAGCGTGAGGTGAGTTTCGATCGATGTCTTTGCGCAGACTGACCCGTCAGCACCATCAGAACCTAGCACCTTCCAGCATTGTGGTATTACCCTCACTCTACGTTTTTCTACGCCACTGCTAAAACCCGATGGTACCTCTAATTTCTCCTCCCTCTCTCATAACTATTTTAGAAAAGAGGCGCCCAGACGTCGCAACCCCCCAATTAGCTTCCTGAAAATACACCTGTAACGAAAAAAAAAAAAAAAAAGAAAACTAAAATGAACAAAAAAAAAACCCATAAGATAAATTGAATTTTTAAAATTTTTACACATCCAGATGGATAATGATAATGGAAAAGAAAATAGATAATTTTAAAAATTGAAATAAAAAAAGGAAAAAAATTTCACGTTAAGTTTCAATTTATTTATTTGATGGATATAATAAAATAAAATTGAGATGAGAAAGGATAATTTAACGGTGATTTATGGAAAGTTGTATGTATTTTTTTTTTTTTTTTTTTTTATAATATAAAAATTATTACATAGACTTTCGCGAGTCATCTTTGATGCATTACAAATTAGCGCGAGCTCGCGCGTGTTCTTGTATATTTCGTCACAGTAAATTTTCGTCATGGGTTATTATACATAATTTACAAGTAGCAAGGTAATGTTGATCATTGTTAAAGCCTCAAAGCGCACCTGTAAATAATTTTGTAATTTTAATTTTGTCAGTTTCAAGATTATATATATTATACTGCAGAGAAATAACAAAAATTTAATTAAAATTAAAAGACAAGGATTTTTTGTATAATCGAGTTTTCACTTTTCAATTTTGGTAACATCACGTTTTTAAATTCTAGCGTATCTAATTGACAAATACCACAGTTCACCTTCATCCGCAAAATAAACTAATAATGATAATTTTAAAATGACCAAAACCACTTTGTTATGTATTTTTTGTTTTTAAATAAATAATTATCTCAAAATCTCCTAAGAAAAAAAAAAAAAAAGTAATATCAAATAATTAAAATTTAATTTATAAAAACGTTTCTTTTTTTTTAATTAAAAATTGTATTTCTGGTGCATTAGTAATCGATTGAATTGGAATTTTTATGACAAAAAATTTGAAATATAAAATAAAAGAGAAAAAAAAAACGAAACATTTAGTCATTCATTTGCTTCTGTGTTTTTATTTTTATCTTATCAAACCGACAAACCATTTTGTCAAATAAATAAATTTTTATTATAATTATATAATTGACTATAATTAAAATAAAATAATTTATATATTTTTATATATTTATAAAAATAGATTATTTTTATTTTTTTAAATTTCTTTTGTATATAGATATAGAACCGGAAACACACACACATGCGAAGTGTGAGTAAAAATTTAAAATCAATTTTTCCAAGTACAAAGTTGTTTAACGAGCAGCTAATAGATTATTCCAAGTTTTCTTCAAGTACCATCACGACAAACAAACACCATCTTGTGCTTCAAAAAGAAATGTAATAAAAACTTCAAAAGTTTAACTTTTCTTTAATTTTTCATCACGTAAAATGTACAATTGAATTTTAACAAACTTTAGCTGTGTTTTAAATTTGTTTAAAATTTTTTTGTTTTTCATTTGTTTAATGTATATTAACAAATGAAATTGTTTTTTTATCTTTTGATGCTTTTTTTATTCATTCTCCACATTCTGAAATTCATTTAGCCAATCTATATTTAAACTCTCTCATGTCCGAGGGTTTTAACACAAGAACATGAGATACATATATACAAAAAAAATTTAGCAAAACATAAGGACCATTATTTTTATATCCTACTGATTGTTTAATACCTGCAGAAAAAATATAATAAGGAGAATATGATAAACCAATTTTTGTTGTTATTTCTCTAAACAGAAAAAATTTAATATTGATGCACTGAAAAAAAACTGATGATTATGAAAAAATTGATCTTGATGGTATATTTTTTTTATAGCTATTGAGATAATATGCTTTTTTTAAATATATTTTTTACGAGTAACAAGTATGTACTTGTTAAGTTTAAGACCAAATTCACTGTCAATTTAAAAAATTCATAATTGTTTTTTATAAAATAATATTAATCTAAAGAAAAAAATAAATTAAAATTGCGTACAGGTTAAATAATAATATATAAAATTGTGTAAAATAATCATGTAACATCTTGATAAATATATTTGATAAATTTTAATTTCAATATTATAAAGTTGACTTCAAATATCTAAACATTCATATGTTTATCTTATAAAAATACTGTTTTATTTTTTGATAAATTTAGTCAATAACTTTTAATTTTCCACCAGTTATTTTTGCTGGTGGAAATTATTTAAATTCATTTGCTTTTTTTTTTTTCATAATTTTATTGTTTTTACTACACAGGACTACAAGTGACTACATAAAATTACAACAACAATTTTAGTAAATATAAAATATTAAAAATTTCATCACTTCACTATTGTGACACTATTTTTATATAGCCCAGTCGATATAAAAAAAAAAAAAGCTGATTATACAGCTGAATAAAACGAACTAATATACATCAAAAATTGTATAAAAAATTATTCAAAAAAAAGACAGTAAAATAATACAAACAGAAAAATAAAAAAGGGCTATCAACAAGCGGAAATACAAATAATATATATCGGAAATCGGAGCATATAATAATATAATTTCAATTGAAAAAATAATAAAAATAATAAAAAAATTGGTTAAAAGAGTAATATATGCTTGTTCTATAATGCTCATAATGTGTGTAACGAGTAATTTTAAATTATATACATACCCTCTTGAAGATGAAAGAAAGGTAAAAAAAAAAATACAAATCAAAGCAGAAAAGAGCACTTTACAATATCCGGTGTCGTAGCCCTTGAAACTTTGAAAGCTCATCAGAGCGAGCAATGAAAAATGCATTTTATATTTTGTTATAATACCAGATACATATTAAAATTCATCAGAATATTATCCATTTAAGTCATACCTGTATAGCAAAGAATATATATAAAATGTTATGGATTATAGTTGACTCAGCTATCATTACGACATTGCCTCCATCAAGACTCAAGAGAAAAGTCATTTATACAAAAAACTAACCATTCAACTATTCTTCTACCTGATTCACTACACAATATTTTCATTATTATTATTATTTTCCTGTGTGTAACTTAAATATAATTTTTTTTTTGTTAAAAGAACAGTTGACAAACGTACATATATGTATAAATTCACATTTTATGTGGTAGCATAAAAATAAAATAAGAAAAAATTGTGATGAGGATGACGATAGTGATGATGGTGATGCTGATTATTATGATCTTATAGTTCAAAACATATATGGTAAAATTTTAAAAAGAATAAAATAATTTATAAAAAATTCCTACGGTTTGTTTTGGATTTTTTTTTTACTTGGTTATTTTTAAAAATCCAGTTATCAAAATTTATTACGTAAAACAAGTTCACATTTTAACTAACTGGTTTTTAATAACAATCAATTTAAATTATTTATTTATTTATTTGTAGAATCTAATTTACAGTTTGTAATTTTATTTTTTTATTATTTTTTTTTTGCCACCATAGTTGGTCGAGCCTAGAATATTACTCGATTGTTTTTTTATATTATTTTATAAAAAAAAAAACTAATATACAGAAAAAAAAGAGTTTAAAATTACTATTATTAAAAATTTTATTTTTTTTTTAGTTGAAAATGAGTCTATATATGCATTTGATAATATAGAAACAGGTGTTTTTTAGTTTGGTACTCGATGAAACTGAGTTACGTTGAGAGTAGTCAAATGTTAGTTCCACTTACCATCTGGTAAAGAAAATAATAGAGGTTGTAAAATTTAAAACATCGCGTGATCTGTACAATCTCAAGTCTTCTGGTTTTTTCTATTTTTTTTTTATTGTTATTTATCGTGTCAATAATTGTAGTGTATGTATTTATAAATGTTAAAACGACATAGTTGGCATTTACAATAAAAAAAAAAATATAATTCTGTCATCTGTTAAAATATAATTAATAATCACAATATGCATTAATTTATTTATAAATTTATTTTCTTTTTCTTGGATCATTTATTTTGTGAGTTGTGTTATCACCATTTCGTGGAATAATCAGAGCTTGATATAAAGTTTTATCTAATAGCTGTCTCTCCTTACTCTCTTGAAAAGAGTTAAAATTCTTGTGGTATAATTTTTTCACTTTTTTTTTTTGCCGCTTGTGTGCTCATATTTTGCAGGTAAATAAAAGACGTAAACAAGCTAATTCATTTAATGAGCTAATCCACGACTTGTTGCAATATTTCTGAGATCTCTGTGATATGTTATCATGAGGATAATTAAATTAATTATATATATAAAGTGAAAAAGAAGAATAAACATTTAAATGGACCTGTTTTTTGTTGATTTGTCATTAATTTTGACATGATTAATTATTATTTTATATATTTTATTGAGTCTATTTGAACAGCAATGATGCGAAGAAAATGTTTTTTGTATTAATGTTAATTTATTTATTGTTTTTTGAATTTCAAGTTAGCGATCCTTCTAGCTGCATAGACTTCCTGAATGTTTATTTAAATATAATATTATAGTAAATATTTGTGATTTAACAGACCAGGAAATCGAATTATCATTGAATTTTATTTCCTGACAAAAAGAAAATATGAATCTCACGCCCAATTTGCGCGATGGTATTATAATGCAATAAAAAAATTGCAATGGAAAATTTTTATGATAAGCGCGCACTTCTTGGAAATGGGTTATTTCATTTGATAGTATTAGCATTGTGGTTTTGCGGTAACGCAGTATTTTATTTGACAAATAATTTTCACAAATTTTTGTATATAAATAAAAGTCATAAAGATGAATCTGCTATTATACGCGAGCAGATCATGCTGCTACTAGTATGGGTAAGTATTTATTTATGGATATTTTATTAAATCTCGATAAGTTAGTGAGAATCTGCCATTATAATAAAATTTGATATTATATTAGTTGATCAAACAGTCAAAAATACAAAATAATAAATGGTTTTTTTCTTTTTTTGTAGCTAAAATTCGTAATATTATTCAGCTGTGTTGCGGCAAGCCATATTCGGGTAAAACGACAAGCAGGTTACACATATCAACGACCTGACACTCCATTTACATTACCCACCCCAGCACCTCCACCGCCACCACCTCCACCACCACCAGTTTATTATTGTCCTAATCCACAACCAACCCCTTGTCCACCTCCACCGCCTCCACCTCCACCTCCACCAGTATATTATTGTCCAAACCCACAACCAACGCCTTGTCCACCACCACCACCACCTCCGCCACCTCCACCACCACCACCACCTCCACCACCGCCTCCACCTCCACCGCCAGTATATTATTGTCCAAACCCACAACCAACGCCTTGTCCACCACCGCCACCCCCACCACCGCCACCACCTCCACCACCTCCACCACCTCCGCCACCAGTTTATTATTGTCCTGATCCACAACCAACGCCTTGTCCACCACCACCTCCACCAGCTACATATTTGCCACCAAGACCACCAACAACTCCATCTCCACCAAGGCCATCAACTCCAGCGCCAACATATTTGCCACCATACACACCTGGTAATTTGATATAAAAAATTTCATTAAGCTGGAAAGCTACTGTAGCTGTATGATACATAAAATTTATATTTCGTAATTTTTTTGCATATATTTAATGCTTCGTATTTCACCTCCTTGCTAATTTCTATATTGATATATTATATTATATTATATGTATATATTATGATTTTACAATATAGCGGGAGCTCAATATACTCTTAGAAAGCGGGACACAAATTGGTAAGTTTAATAAACGGGAGGTGAAGTACCAGTAAAGATTTATACTAAGACTTTTTTTTGGTTTTTTAATATTTTTTTTAGCGCCGACTCGAGCGAGGACGTACAATTCATCACCCCGTGTGAGAACAGCTCCACAACCTCAAGGTCAGCCAAATTACAATTACCCACGTCCAAAACCGACTCCGACTCCACAACGCCAGCCTTTTCCAACTCAACGACCACCGCAACCCCAGAGGACTCAACGTCCATCGACACGACCACCATCGAGAGCATATTTACCAGCGATGCAGCCTCAGCAACCAATGGAACAACCTCAACAACCATCTAGAAAATATTTACCAGTTCCACAAACTCAATCTCCTGCTTCACCTCCATCAAGAAGATATCTTCCAACTTCGGAATAGATGATCAAATCCACAACAAGATTAACTGATTTGGGTTGATAGCTTGCCATGTTGATGAGCGACAAACCAAGCAAGATTGCGATGTAATTTTATTGTCAATTGTAGATTGGTAATTGTTTTATACAAAAATTTTAATTCACATTTTAAAACTTACATAATTTTGAATATAACTATTTGTTAAGTTTTATTCAATTCATCATGATTAACAAGTTGCACAATCCAATCATATAAAAAAAAAATTTTATCAATAAATTTTAATATTTTTTTTTTTGTTTATAAATCTATATCAATTGATGTTTCATCGATAAATAATGTACACACTTAAAATAATGTAAATTAACAAACTAGCAAAATATATTTAAAATTAAAAAAAAAAATAAATAAAAATACTTGTTGATTATTAAAGCAATTACATATATTTATTATTTTGTGACAAATGTATTACAATAATGTGACTTTAGTTTTTATCACAGCATTTTATCAGGTTTAGACATTTTTTAATGTCAATCTCATAATGATTATTTAAATTGACTAAATATTACTTAAGCTTAATCATTATACTCAATGGTCCAAACTCAACATCATTATTATTAATAAAAATAAAAAACATGTGTTAAAAATGAACCGAACAAATTAATTCATCTGTTAAACCATAAACCAATGTTAGCATTAAAATAATCTAACGAGGATAGGCCATCTCAAAAAACAAAAACAATAGAAATAAATTCTGTTGGAAAAAAAATGATACAATTCATTTACATAAATTTCGTGAACGCATATAACAAAAAAAAAAAACTATTAATATTAATTTAAATTATTGTCTCTGTTCACATCAAGGTAATGATAATACCTTTTTAGTTAAACATTAAATAAATTCTTAATCAAGTATCACAATGAAAATTCGGCAAGATTAATGAGTAAAAAAAAAATTAAACAAAATATTCACACAAACTTAAATATCAAGTCAAGTTATATATAAATAAAATAAATACGAAAAGAAAAAAAAAAAAAACTTGTTCAATTGGTGAAATATTTTGTTGAATAATTGAAGCTTAATTAATTTTGTTCATCTCCACACTCAATCAGCTTGTCAAGACAATCATATGACCTTGACTGTTCTCCACATCTGAAATTTAAAAAATAAAAATTAATTATCATTTAAATTATATAAAAAAATAATATCATTAATTTTAGCATTATTATTATGTTTTTTTTTTTTTTTCGGAAGTATATTCAAAGCCAATTAGCAAAGGAATGTTAATTATAAAAAAAAACAGAAAGGCTAACCTACATGTTAATGAGTTTTTAACGTCCAAGTAATAACCGTTTATGCATTGAATCTCTTCGTCCAATATGAAGTATTATTTTTCCAGGTTTAGCAGTTTTAAATAAATGTAATGCTTTAGCATGTGTTAGTCCATCCATTGGATGTCCATTAATTGCTAAAATTTCATCATTTGTTTTTAATGTTCCTTCTTCAGCAGCTTTACCATCTGGCAATATGTCTTTAACATAAATACCCATTTTTCCTTTTTTACTATCAACACCACCAACAATACTAAAACCCAATTTTTTAGAACCACCTTTTTCTAAATCAATTGTTATTAAATCCATTGATAAACTAGTACCACGACGATTTAATGGCATTAAATTTGAATTACGTTTTTTAATTATTTGAAATTTTTTCATTCCAGTTATTTTATTTGTATCATTATTTTTTTGATAATCATCATCATCATTTGTATTATTAATTGTCATTGTTGAAAAACTTTTTTTATCTTTACGTAGTGTACCAATTGACTGGCAATTATTTTGTGTTGATGATACTGGTTGACTTGATGAAAATTCATGATCAAATGATGAATCATTAAATTCATTTTGTATTATTGGTGTTGGTTGACTTGATATAAAATTATCAAATGGTATATCATCAAAATTATTGTCACTATTTTGACTTATTGTATTACAACGTTCTGGTGATGTATCTCTCATATTCCATACATCAGTATCACTATGTGTACGTGTTATTTTATCACCCCATGTATCACCTAATTCACCGTCAATATTAAAATTTGGTTCTCTTGCTATTTGTAATTCAACTAGACCAGTACAATTACGTATTGCATTTTTTGCCTCATTTAAATTCATACCACGTAATCTTCTACCAGAAATACGAACAATTTCATCACCAATTTTAAGCAAATTTGATTTAAATGCTTCACCATTTGGATCCATTTTTGATATAATATAAAATGGTCTAACAGCTGCTTGTCTTTCTAAACTTATTCCTAAATTACCAATTTTATTAATTTGTATTTTCATTGTTTTTAATTCACGTCTTGTTAATAATCTTGGTGTTGAATCACTTGTTTTATATACTGGTGGTCTTTTAACAATATTTTTTAATAAATCTTCTTGTGATTCTGATGATTCCATTTTTGAACGACATCTTTTTGAATTAAATTTTATATTTTTAGTTGTTGTTGCTGGTGTTATTGTTGGTAATTTTGTAGCTGGTGGACTATCTTGACATGGTGATGCAGCATTATCTAATAATTTTAAAATAGAAATATTTTGTGCATTTTTACTTTTAATTCCCAATGGAGTTTTTGGAAATAATTGTCTTGTTGAATGTCTTAATGGTGTTGCAAAATTACGTGAATATATTGTCTCTTCCATTTTCATATTAGTATTATTATTTTTATCATTAATATATAAATCTTTTTTAAGTGCATCTAGCATTTCTTCGTCATCACATTCGTCAGTATCTTCATCATAAATCATATTTGTTGTTGTATCAATTTTTTTTGTTACATTTTTATTTTTATCATAACTAGTACTTTTTTTTGATAAATCATTAACAGGATAATCATCAGAAGTGATGGAAAAACTTCTTGGTTTTGACATTGCTGTTACAGCATCCTCACTATCAGGTGAATCAGCACCAGCTCGAGTACTGTCTGAATCATAACCACTTTCATCACAACCAAGTCTTAAACTACACAATAAATCATCAATTGCAGATCCAGATTTTCTGTGCTCAAATCTAAAAAAGAATACAACAATTAATAAGCAAAAAAATATTGCAATAAATTTAATTTAATAATTATTAATTAAAAAATTTTTACCTTTCATTTTCATTTGTTATTTTCGATTGAAATATATTTCTTTTAACAGTATTTGTATCATGTTTATTAATATGAAAATTATGTTCTAAATTATTTGTACAATCAAGTGCATCAAGTGCAATATTTGTTGGTTCTTTTGTTTTTATAATTTCTTGATTTTCTATTATAAAATCTAGTACTTTTTTTTTATCTTGAAGTTTATTTAATTCATCTTTCTTTTTAATAATTAAAGATTCTTTTTTAGATATATTTTTGGTATCAATTTTATCTTGTGTTGTCATTGATTTAAGAGCACCATCACTCAATGTTTTTTCGATTTTATAAATATTTAATATTGTTGGTTCTTCTTCTTGTATTGTTGTTGTTGTTTTTTTTGTTGCATCTTTACTGTTACTTGATGTTCTAAATAAATTTCTCAATGATTCAACTCTTGATATTCTTTTAGATTTATCTAAATTTCTTGGAGTCTAAATATTAAAAAAAAATAATTATTAATTGAAAATTTAAAATTCTTTTGTTAAAATAATATACCTTATCATTATCAGCAAATGCAGTTGATGAATTTTTTCTATTTGGACTCCAACGTCTTCGTCTACCTGACATTGAAAGTAATTCTGAACTTTCAGATCTTTTTAACTGATCCCATGTACGTCCTACTTTTTTTCCCCAAGTTGAGATACCTATAAAAAATATAAATTAAATAAATTAATTATCATAACCACTTTCGCAATAATTCTTGTTTCATAAATATTATAATTTATATTTACTTTTTTTTGCTGAAACTGTTGACACTGGTGCTGGCATTATTTCTGAATCTAAATCTCTTTTTGGTGTTGTCAATAGCTGATCATTATTTTTAATATTTGTTGATGATTCATCAGTTGAAATTGACGTTGCTGAAACTAGCTGAGGACTTGGATCAGTAGATAATCTCTTGAACAAATGCATCTTGTATTCTGTAACAATTAATTTCATTATAATTATTTTTTAAAAATGAACAATCAATAAAAGAAAATATGTAAATATAAATTATAGAAATATTGATAATTGCAAAAAATATATTGAATGATCATCAGTGTGATACTTTTACGAATCACTTTCTAGGAATTCCATTAAGAATGTTTTATCTATAAAATATAATAATACAAAGTCTTTCACCAACTGGACTTTTGCTGCAATGTTGCCAACTTGACGTTTACGATCTTCAACTGTAAAACCTCAAGACAACAATTCCAATACTATTTATTTTTTATATATTTTTTATAAATATTCTTTTGTGTTTAATATATTGAAAAAAAAAACCTCGAAGGGTAATAAAATAAATTTAAAAAAAGGTAAAGAAATAAAAAATGGTCTTTTTAACAATCACTTTCGTCTTTGTATAAATTTTGAGGACAATGGATAACAACAGTTGGAAAGGAAACCCTGCTATAATATTGTCCATCAATGACCTGGTAAAATTTACGTTGAATGTGGTAAATTGCAATCGAATTAACTTGACCACAATGAGAACCAATTCGTAGTATAGACACAAATATAAAAAATATATAAAGCCAAGCAAATAAATTTATAATCATCAGTGTTCTGGTTATCGAGAAACAAGGTGTGGAAAGGTAGAAAAAAAAAAAAGATCTCAACTTTCAAGTCTCAATCCCACCTACATCCTAAGTCTTCAATAAATTATGATTATTATTTGATATTTATAATAATTTTAAAAACATGAAAATTGAGACTTTTAAAATAAAAACGGATATATTAAATTTAAGTAATTAAATAAACAAAATAAACACGTTATTTTCCAATTTTAATGACAATTAAAAATCACTTTCTTAAAATATTTTAAGTATAATAATAAAAATGCTAAATATATTTAGTTTTTTTTTTATTTTTAAATATATTTTTAAGGATAAAAATAGAAACGCGGGATGTATTTTTTCAATTACAGGAAGTTTAAATATCCGGTTGACGTATTATTTTTTGAGTATGATAAAAATATATGCAAGTTGTTGGCGCCAAAGACAACTGATATACAAAATTGGTATTTTAAATATCTAACAACGTGGGTAGTCATCGGTTAGACAGTCTTGATTTGTAGCATAAGGTGGTCTTGTTTATTATTATAACCTTTCTACTATTGAATATTATTTTTATAATTCATTTTTAAAATTTTTTATAAATGTTAATTACAACGTAACGGTTCAGGATCATAGGTGAAATGCCCAGATGCATTACAGTTATATTTTATCTTATTATATATAGTTATATTTGAGTGCAACCCTATAACTTATCTAAACCAATAGTTTATCCTATTTGTATTATTAAACTATTGCGTGACAACATCAGGATGTACATGTGCATAATAATATCAAAAAATCAAATCAATTTTTCATCATTTTTTATTTTTACTATTGCCCCTTGACACAAAATACATGTGTTTATCGAAGGGGTAGATAGTAATCAACTCAGTGAACTATTTAAAATTGAAAAATAAAATTTTTTTTTTATTGTTATTTGTAATTATAGTTATTAAAATTTTCATGAATGTAATTATTGGGAATTTCAGTTGCAGCTTTATGTACTTGACAATAATATTCAATGTTTATTTAAAAAAATTTAATTATTAATTTTCTACTTGTCATATGAAAATGAGGATAAAAAAAATTATTTTTATTTTTATCTATTTACTTTTTATTCTTGAAATAAAAAGTAGATAAAATTTTTTAAAAATATATTTGCGACAGTTATTATATCTCATAATAAATATAATTTTTACTTTCTATATTTAAAATACTTTCAACTAATAAACAAGACGTTTTAGAAAATAATTTTAAATAAAGTTGCTATTATTATTTAAGTGTTTATTTAATTTAAAAAACAAAAAAAAAAAAAATGTCAATTTTAATTGTTTTATTAATTACAGTTTAATAAAAATCACGGACTGATTAACAAAAAAAATAATGACTTTTACAATTTCAAATAAAACGACTATTTTGTTACGCTCTTATAAATTAATTTTCTTTATATTTTAAATATAAAAAAATATTTTTAATTTCGCTTCTTTTGGAAATTAGGTATACCAAGAACCTTGAAGAGACATTATGCAATGAATTGAACATTGCATATACCAATTACCGTAAATGGCAAACCAAAAGGTAACGAAAAAAAAAATAAAAAAAAAAAAGATGAACAAGTTTTTACACAAGCATTTTCCTTTTTTTCCATGCTCAATATATTTTTTATTTTTTTCTTTTCTCAATATAAATCTGGTAAAGAAAAACATATACAAAATGTGTGGGAGAGATCTTTTTTTTAAAAAAAATATACAATACAAAATTGGCAGCTGCTTCAAGAAGACTTTTTGAGAAAGGTTATTATATTTTTTTTTTTTTATTCAGGTGTCCTGCAGGTTCCCAGGCCCTACCATCAGGTATAAATACACATAGACGACCCCTTGGTAATATCAGGTGTCCCTAATATCAAAAAAAAAAATTAAAAAACGTTGGCCAACCCGGGTCTTATATTTTTTTAGGTCTTTATATCGTTTTTCCTGCACCAAGACAATTTGACTTTTTCCATATAGTAATCAGATTAATTTCGATTTGAAAGGGTTAAAGCTTTGTTGATACTGATTAAATCTAAATTCAGGTAAATTTACGTTGAATTTATATTTGTCCCCTTACAAATTATATACATTGATTTATTTTTTTATTAGCTTTTATCCTCGTTGTGTGTGTTTCGAGGGAGAGACATGTGTTTTTCGATATCGATATCGATTATCACTGAATTTAAAAACCAACCAGCAGTTTGTGTGTTAACACGTAATATTTATTTTTTTTTAACATTGAAAAATTATTTATCTCGTTAAATTACATATGAAGAAAAAATAAAAAATTTTATCAATTGTATTTTTAAATAAATAAATATTTATTTTGTTGTTTTTTTAAGTTCGATGACTTTTTTTTTTTTGCTGATTAATGAATGGAAATTGATTTGTGTTATTTTTAAAAATAATTATTGTATTAATATTTATATAAATAAATGAACTTTATTCAAGTGATTAATAATAAATAACGTTATCTTTTGTGATGATAAAAAATAACTAATCATTTGGCCATTGAACAGTTATGGAAATTTATAATAAAAATAGTCTTTTTATTGTCGCAAATAAAAGTAATGAATTATTATTCATTTTTAATATCATTCAAATAAAATTATCTATAAAAAAATTAAATGTGAGTGAAGGTCATATTGTGAATGATAAACACAAAGAAGTTGAATATATTTTTACTCCAATTTTAAAAAGCCACAGTGTCAAATTACAAAGCCGCGGTCACATCTGTTGACTCACTGTTCAAATTTTCGTTTATATTTTTTTTCATTTTCTCACGCATTGAATTTCCGTTCTTCTTTTAAATTAAGAAAAAAATCTAATAATTTTGATAGCCATACATAATAAATTGAATATCCGTGTTTACTTTGAGAATTTAAAAAAAAAAATGGGGAGAAATGCTAAGTGTATAAATAGGGGAAAATCGAAATATTTAACAAAAATATCAAATGAAAAAAGAAAATAAAGGATGGGCAATATGTATATAAATAAATTAAATTTACATTATAAAACATGCACGATATTAATACGAGCAAAGGGAGAGACAATAAAATTTTTTTATAAAATTGCTGAGGGGAAAATTAAACTGGTAGAAAATTTTCCCTGACAAAAAAAAATAATAGAAATTTGTCGAAATTATTAAGTGTAAAAAGATTTTCATTCTATTATTAAAAATTTATTTATTGAATTTAGAAATTTACATAGGATTTAATAGATATAAAAATTTTTAAATATAATCTTCGATAATCCTATGGTAATTTAAAAATCCAAGAAAATTTTTAACTTCATTTTTGAGTAAATTAAATATTTTTTTATAAACTTATAAGTTGCAAAATATTTGCTTAAAATCAGTGTCCTCGTTTTTTATTTATTTATTTATTTTTAAAGTTAAAATGTACTATGGTCTCATGTTATATTAAGTTTCAAATGTAATATATAAAATAGCGGATTATACGGGATTGTGGTACCGTTTTCAGAATCCTGTAGAGCAAAACGTTGGGACATACGTTAAAAAAAATAATAATAATGAGATGAAAAGAGAAAGAATGATGGGAAAAAAAAGAATAAATAAATAAAAAGAGAATCACAACGAGAAAAAATTTTAAAATAAATTCTCTTCAAGCAAAACTGTCAAAAAATAAAAAAAATAAAATTCAAGTTAGATTAATTTTTTAATCAATTATTAATATACATTATCATCAAGCACATAAAATAAATTTTAAAATTTACTCGCATGTGTTTTGTTTACATCGTCAGATAAACGAGAAAAAAAAAGCAAAAAAAAAACGTTTCTCCTTGACCCTAACAAAGACATCCTAACCCTCTAATTAGAGATAACCCTCAAACTATTAAAAATAAACAAATTATCATCAACTAAATTTAATAATTATTATAAATAAAAATTAATTTATCCTCATACCTTTGAACTGTTTAAAGATGAGTAATATAAACCAAAAAAAATCACCAAAAGTTTAATTCAATTCACAAATTTAGCACAAAAAAAACAAAGAAAAAACGACTTTTGTTATAAAAAAAAAAAAAAAAAAAATAGACACTAAATGAAATGATTACTTTTGTTGTTGTTGTTTTGTTTTTTTATATCCCGAGGGATTATATTCAAGTCAAATATTATTTGTTGTATTTTAATAAAAAAAAAAATTTATATAAATATATACGAGTAATCATTCTTTGCTCAATAGTAAAAACCGACTGAAGGAAGACTGACAGAGCACGCCGGAGGCCACTGCCGTTTTACTCTCCGATGCTCTCCGACAATAGCGCTCTCTGATGCACGTGGTCGACGAGTGGGGGGAGAATTATTATATTCAAAGACACCGGGGTCAAAAACTTTTTTTTATTTTTATTATTATTTTTTATTTTTCCTCCTTTATCCTCCTCTCCATTTTTTTTTTCTTCAAATATATAAAAATTAAATAAAGACAATTATATAATGCATCATTTGATTAGTTTAAATGAGCTAAAAGTAATTTTTTTTTAATTGATAGATTAGAAATGAAAATAAATATTAATAAATAAATAAAACAAAGCAATGCATGTATTTGCTGATGAAGAAAAAAGGGTAAAAACGGAGCACAATAAAAAAGTACCTCAGGGCAGTCAAGAAGTCGAAGGAAACAGGTTCTAGAATTTCATTCACATCCCGCCGAGAAGATTATAAGTACAAGACCTTGGACTCGGACGAGAGAAACAAAAAAAAAAAAAACATATTGCTCGAAAGTAGTTTTATGTTAAAGCAGTCTTGATTCCGGAGAAATATGGAAAAATTTCTATAAAAAAATCGAAATAATTACAGAGAAATATACAGAGTAATCATAGAAATTTCCAAGAAAATCGAAATAAATATGGAGAAATATTTTAACGACAATCTAAGTGCTAGAAAAAAATTATTGAAAATTAAAAAAAATAAATTTTTTGATTTGTTGGACAAGAATTATGGCATGGTCCATCATAATTGTTATCTCTGGTCACCGATCTGGACTTTCAACTTATGTTTCATGTGTGGGACGAGACAAAACGTCAACGGGTTAAGAAACGCTCAAATATATAGTTTATAATACACATCCTACACATTTACTATTTAAAAAAATAAAAAAAATTATTTATCATTTCTATTATGGATTTTTATGATTTTTTTTTTTACTTCACTTTGCCATTATTTCAATGATCACTTGTAATATTATAACGAGCTTAACCTTTTACGTAAATTTAATACGAAAATTAATTTTTAATTTAATATTGTATATTTGTTTTTATAATAAATATATTTTATATTATTTTGATTAATTTTTTTTTTCTTTTTAGATACTTAAAATTAAATGTTAATTTTATGAAAGTATTATAATACGGTCTTGTTGTGTAACCTGCCATATCTAGACATAAACGTATTATTATTATATATTTTTTTTTTTTTTTTTACTCTTCAACAAATATCGTTAATGTTAAAAATTTATTTTAATTTATTCATAGTGATTTCAAACCCACAATCATATATATAGCTACTCATCTTTTTCACGTAAATCAATTTTTATTATATTTTTTTTTTTATCAGAAATATTTTTTGTATCTGATTTTTTATGTCTTAATTTCAATTTAATTTTGAGTTTTAATTTAAAGATTTTTTTCTAATGATAAGAAATTTATTTTTCGACTCATCAACAGCCACACTCTAAAAGTCTGAATGCTTATTTCATGCATAATCAAAAATCTTAAAGATAAAACATAAAAAAATGTAATATAAAAATGAAAAACACAAAACATCTTGAGGTTTGTGCATTCAACCAGGGTAAATTCAAAACACGTCTCATAAATAATGCCGAATGTTTTGCATGGTGTATATACGTACACAACAAAGTGGTAATCTCAGTTATATACCTGCATTAAAAAAAATACCTCAGTATGCTATACGATACCACTTTCTTCTTTCGTCAATAAATAATCTTGGTTCCAAGATTTTTTTGCTTATAAATGCCGAGATATACATGTGTAATAAAAACCATTCTCCCATAATATCTTGATGAGAAAATTTTCGTCTTTGTTGTCTTATATATTTTCAAAAATTACAATATATATTTAAGAAAAATTATTTAGAAAAAAGCGAGATAATAGGAAAAATTTTGTCACAAAACAAAAAAAGATTAATATGAAAAAAAATTAGTTAAAAATTAAATTAAATTAATTAAATTGATCAATTAATTTTTTTCTTACACATTATAATATAATCGAAATAATTTTAAAAATATTTTTAAGATTATTATATTATTCCATCAAACTTTTTGCTTAATTAATTCTATCCAATCTTCATAATGAGGAGCAAGAGTGTAAATTGCAGGTTTTTCAGGATTCATAGAAATAAAAGAAATAATTCCAACAATTTTTCGTCCCATCATGATAGGACTACCACCACTGCCCTAAAAAATTAATCATAAAAATTAATAATAATCCATTATTATTAATAATTGCATTATTTAAGCAAGGCCCTAAGGTTAACTTTGCAAGCTGTAGGTGGAATTGATCTAACATGAAGCATTTGCAAGTATCTTGACGTGATACCAGTCAGTGGATGGACACCCCAACCAACTAAATGAAAACCATTTCGTCTCATTTTTAAAGATACCAAAGAGGCCTCTTCACGAAATCTAAATAAGTCCATGGGTGATGTTAATTTAAGAATTGCTAAAAAATTAAAAATACAAATTAAATTATATATAATTTTATTTAAATGATTAAAATATTATTATATACCTAAATCATTTATCCAATTTCTTTGTGGTTCGTATCTATCATGAATGATAACATACGCAACTTCATAAATTCTCCAATAAACAATTCTATCGTCTTTTCCAAGATCATTTGTTCCACTTAATATTTCTATATTACCATACACAATATTATTTTCAGCTAAAACACAACTTGCACTAGTCAGTATGTGTAATTGTGAAATAATTACACCTCCACAAACATGATAATTTTGATATTGTATTGATACAACGTATGGATATCTCTCAATATTACCTATTTCTCCACCGTAAATTTTATTTGGTGAATTTCCATATACAACTATTTACACAACAAGAAAATACTATTATAAATTGTTAAAAATTATTTACATTGTTTGGTAATTTAGTGTCTAAAACTTACCACAAATTAATAAGCAAAACCATATAGTTTGTCTTAAACTAATCATTACATTCATAATGAACAATTATTTTTTTTTTTTACTAATTTAATTTAGGAAAACTAAATTAGTTTACGACTGATTTCAATTGAGTATATTTTAATACTAAAAAAATTGTAAAAACATCTTACGCGTGTCAAAAAATTACAGTTTAATTATCTAGATTTGGTAAAATAAAAAAATATTAATTATATTTCAAATGTATATTAAAAAATATTTTTTTATCTTCAAACTCTGTACACATAAAGATAACAGATTAAATTCCATATAGAATCAAAAAGCTACGTTTTTGTGTATTTAAAGTTGATATAAAAAAATTATATAAATAAAATATATACTTCGTTTAATGAACACGTCAGTCTTTCAACTCAATGTATATTTAATTTATCATGTATGATTTTTTTTTTTTTTTGGTACACAAAACTATCAGTACATAGATGCTCAAATTTTGAGATGCTTTATATTTTTATAAAATTAAACTGTTATCTTGTCTGTAAAATTTGATGAAAAAAAATTAAATTTTTATTTTTTTTTTATATTGAACAAGTGATTAAATAAATTAAACAAATGATTTTTAAATTCAAAGAGTGTCTTTTTATCAAGGTAAAAAAAAAACTATTTATATTTTTTATACCACTTGTTTTTTTTTACACTACTTGAGACTTGATTTTTTTTTTCTAAATATATATTTAAATTATACATTTTTAACAAAATATATAAATTGTTTTTTTTTATTCAAGTTTAAAATTTAACAAAAAAAAATCAATAATACAAAATAATTATCTATTATATTTTGTAGACCAGTATTATAAGATCAAATTTTTTTTTTTCATAGCTTCAATCCAAGTACCATATTTACAAGCTCTAATGTAAACAGCAGGTAATCGTGAATCCACGGGAACGAATGAAACGATTCCAACAATTTTTCGTCCCACCATTACTGGACTGCCACCATTGCCCTGGAAAATTTGTCAAGAAATAATAAGCTAATAGTACATTTTAATATTTTTTTAAAATATAATTATTTGTGTCAAGTATATTTATTACCGAGGTTATTTTTGCTGCAGGCTTACGAGGTATGCAACAGTGCTGAAATTCACTCAGAGTATCTTTCTCATAGTATTCTTTCATGCACCTTCCAGGTGACAATGATTGAATATATATTATCTGGAGAAATCTTGACATGATACCAGTTGTTGGATCAACACCCCAACCTGTTATATGAAAACTATAATGATTCGTTGTTTTTTGTGACAACACTTCAGCTTCTTTACGTTCATCAGAAAATTCTATGGATGATGATAACTTAAGAATTGCTAAAAAAATAAAAATAACAATAATTTATTTAAAATAGTATTTAATTTTAAAAAATATATATTTTTATTCATAAACCTATATCATTGATCCAATTTTTGTGTGGTTTGTATCTGTCATGAATGATAACATAAGCAACTTGATAAATTTTCCAATAAATAATGTCACCTTCTTTTTCAAGATCATTTGTTCCACTTAATATTTCTATATTTCCATACACAACATTACGTTCAGCTAAAACACAACTAGCACTAGTCAATATGTGATATTGAGAAATAATTACACCTCCACAAACATGATAGTTTCGATATTGTATTGATACTTGGTGTGGATATTTATAGACACTAACAATTTCTCCACCGTAAATTTTCTTTGGTGAATTTCCATGAACAACTATTTATACAATATGCAAAAAAATTATTATTTACAACATGAAAAATGTAAATTATCGACTCTAATTAATATAATACAACTTACCGAAAATTAAAATACAAAAATATATTAATTGTTTCAAGCTAATTGTTAAATGCATAATTAATAATTATTACAAATTGATTTATAAAAATAAAAAAAGTTTTTAATTACTGAAAAAATGATGTGTCTATATATTAAACGTTACATGTTTTACTATCAGAAAATTTTATACTAGTTAGAAATTCTACTTGAGTAGAATAACATTTAATCTGTTATCTTTTTGTGTGCGTAAATAATAATAAAACAAGCAAAATTTGATGATGAAAATATTCCATTACATATAGTTAAATCTACATAAATTATTGAACCAAAATATTTTCATGTGACACGCAATTTTTTTTTCTTTATAAATTAAATTTGTAATAAAAAAAAAAAAACTTTGAAAAATTCATCATGAATATGCAAACAATTATCAATACAATTTCAAAATTAAATGTATCATTTTTTTTTTTTACCATTTTGTTTACTTAACTCACGTTTAATTATAACTAATGTTTTTTGTGTTTTTTTATTTTGTTCCAATTTGTCATTGAGACTGCACCCAAATATGGTGTTTGCTGAGTCATCAACCCACTATCAGTGGGTGTGTTTTTATACGAAAAAAATTATTAGTAATAGTAGCAACTTGTATATCAAATATTTAATTACATAAAAATATATATATTTGAATTTAAATTTAATTAATTTTATTACCGCATTATTATAATTTTCGAAAGTCATAATAGTTTGTTAAAAACCGGTTGAGACAAGCAGAGAAAGTGGAAAAAAAAATCATCTGAAAATTTTATACATTAATACTGTTTTTCTGTTTTTTTTTTTTTTTAAATTTCATATACAAGAAATAAAAGTCTAGCTACTTTTTTAAAGAGCCAACAAAAAAGTATATATTGTCATGTTTTTTCTAAAGCTCCAGGTGAGTAGTTAGCCATGATAAAAAACCTAAAAATTAATACATAAGAAAACACTATTTAAGAAGTTCATTTTACGGATGGTTGAATAAATAAAAAATATAAAAATTAAAAGTTACAAACATAATGTAACCACTCATCTAAAACCCGTTGAGTCCTGGAGCGTCTTTTCAAATATTAAAACATCCTCGCACGGATATTATTTTTGCATCACCGTTGACTTGTGGGCCCTTTGGTAGTCTACATTGCTATGGGCGTTACATTTCTTGGTAAATATATATTGAATCGAGGGTTAAATATTAACTTGGGGGTCGTTTTTTTTTTTTATACATACAAGACAGACACCAGAGTTAACATGTGTTGTAAATTAGGACCACCAGTCGTAAGTAAGCCCCAAGGCTTTGACCAATTCAAGAATCAAGTTTAACACGCGTGCCACATGCCGCCTGGAGGTCCTTATTTTTGCCATCTTATTGTCATAAGTTGTACAATATTTGAAAAATAAAAAAATATTAATAACCCTACGACATATTTCATATTAAATCATCAAAGCGTAAAAATTTAATATATAGACTCTTCGATGTGCTCAATGCACTCTTGAGAGCCCTTAAACTTCTTTCTTTTTTTTTTTTTTTCTATAAAGAAATAAGTCAAGTCAGCGGAAACGCCAATACGGTTGACGATTTTTTATAATAAATTTGTATTTAAACATCCGTGGGAGGTCCCAATAATAATAAAAAGAAAAATATAATTTCTATCCGGTCAAAATTTATTTAAATATGCTAAAAATATATCTGTTACTCAAAAAGTTAAAAACATTGTTGAGTAATTATATATTGTATTTTTTTTTCATAATGTTTATTTAATAGATGAAAGGTTCAGATCATTGGGGTCATTTAAATTCTTCGAGTAGGTAGTTGGCATTCCCACGCCTCTTATTGCATCCAATAATAAAATGCTGCATCAACTTTCGTTTATTATCTAACTTAAAATGATATTATCCATATTGCAAAATACTTTTCCAATCAACATCTTTATTATATAAAATACCATACACCCAATTTACAACATAGCAACATTATCAAATGACGGTTTGATTCACATTAACACCTGACAGGATATAGTAATAATTTTTTTTTTTTTAGCCAATATTAATCATCATTAATTCAACAATATAAAAATTATATTTTTTTTTCCACTCAGCTATTATATTTATTAATGATTAGGATTCATTGAACTGCTTGATAAAGTCAAAGACAATATCAAAGTCATTTTTATTGACAAAAGACAGCATTATCATTGTTAATAAAATTTATCATAATCTATTTGTATACAAACGAAATAGTCAAACGTATATATCAAACACCTGCTTTAAAAAAAAACACCTGACATGTGCATCATCACTGTGGGTGATTATTTTTATTTATTTTTTTACTCAACATGTTTATAAATATATTGGCTATTAATATACCGTTATGTATCAATGAATTGCTAAAATAAAAAAGTCAATAAAATCATTACGATAAATATATATTTTCCTTTTAAAAATATCGATAAATATTTTTTTAATAACGTCTTCCAGAATCTTGTGAATAATTTCCTTGATTCCAGCATGATATCTCACATCTTGGTCGATAAAATGGATTGTTACATTGAGAACAATCAACAGCAGTTGGTTGTTGAACACAAGGCCAATTCAAGTTGGTTAAACATCCACCAATTGGACCAAGTCCAAGACCAAATGTTAATTGTGGTACCAATTGTATTTGTGGTATAATATTGAGACCATATCCACCTGGTAAACCTGATAAACCTGGTGGACCTGGTGTTAATCCTGGACCACCTGGAAAACCAGGTGTTCCTGGATATCCTGGTGAATTTACTGGTGGTCTTGAATCTGTATAATTTTTACTTCCTTCTTTATTATTATTTTCACTATCTCTATCATTTGGCATATGATTATGAATAATATTATTAACATCAATATTTGTTGTTATATTTGGTGGTGCTTGATAATAATTATCATCTTTTTTAGAATGACAATTACCATTATTATCATCACTACAATCAGTTTCATATTGTACAATTCTTGTTTCTTTTGTTTTTTTCATACATCGTGTGTGACAATCATGAACACATTGTGTTGATGTACAAAGATCTACTCCACAATCTTCATAGCATGTTTTTGGTCCACCTTAATTACAATAACCATAAATAAGTTTTAAAAAAAAATTATATTATTATTGACTATTGATTACTAAAATTTGTCTAGAATTTTTATAATTTATTTACCAGTTGAATTGTGATGATCCCAGTGTCCATGAGCATGATGACGCTTTTGTCGTTTGAGGCATTTAATATACGTTCGATAATCAAGATGTTGGCAATCAAGTAATACTTTTTGTTCTTCATTATTTGCTATATTTTTATTGTCTAATGATTGATCAATATCATTTGATGCAAATGTTAATGTTGTAAGATAAATTAACACGATGATGACAATGATACTTGACTCCATCGTTGAATGGCTCTCGACTTACGGAAGAGACTTTTGTTCTTTCTGACTCTTTATATATCTCACTGTAATGATATTGTCTCATGTTAATGACCTGTACCTTTTTTTTTTATATTTCTTTATCTTTAGTTTTTTTTTTCTGTCATTTTAATTTTTTTATTTTTACCCTTCCCTCTAGTATGTTTGTTTGTCCATGTGATATTACCTTGGATGTCATGATATGGAGCAATGTACTCGACTAATATTTCAACATGAATGTTTATTTTTAGGGTGGATTTTTTACATTTTTTTTTTTTGTCTTATGCACATTTACAATCACTATGAAGATGAACATATTTACACACTTTTTATCTTGTAAATAAATGTACGATGTTATTATTAGAAATTATAAATTTTAAATTTTTAATTTAATTTTTTTTATTTTAATAACTGTATTGTTTTGTTGTTTAATAAATAATAATATATATTATAAATAAAATAATATATAATTGACATAAATATAATATACCTTTGTATTTTTTTAATAAATATCAATTATAATATTTTTTTTATCAAAAACCGTTAGCATATATTTGACATGTCTGTGCTATATTTTACTTTTTAATAAAGAAGAAAAATTTAAAAAATAAAATGAAGAAAACAAACACAAGGTAAAAACCCAGGGTTAAATTATCTTTTGGTTGTATCGTATTTTGTATAACTAAAAAAAAAAAAAATGTATATACAATATGAAATGAAAATTATACGAGATATAAAGTATGCTCGCAGAAAACTTCCTTATTATACACTTTATGTGCCTGACATAATAAACCAAGTATGTAATCTTAAATCACTGTTATTTATGAAAATATTATTTCGTTTTACCGTCAACAAATTTATGCATTTTTTGAAGATTCTTATATATTATTTTTAGGTCAATAATTATTATATTCTATGAATTTTGTTTTTAAATTTTCTAAGGCAAATTTTGACGCAGATTTATATTTATATTCGATACACGTTTGTGAGACATATTGCCCGTTACTGTGTCAAACATCCGGTGTTCCATTATAATATTTAGTTTAATCGAAATTAGTATTCTCAAATTGGTTTTGTTTTTTTGAACAATTTTTATTTTTTTTTCGATGAGAAAACTGCTTCGCAAATCAAATATATATATTAGATTTTTTTTAATCAGCTTTCATTTATTTATTTATTTATATTAATGATTTATTTTATAAAAAAAGATTTTGTTTTTTATAATCAAAATAAAAATGCATCTATCAAAAATTTATTAATCTTATTCCATTGATCTTTCCATCAACATAATTTAGATTGAAAAATTAATTTAAAAAAGAAAAATTAATTAATCTGGTGCCAAAATTAAATGCAAAGTTCAAATGACTTGAAAATTTTACTGTAAATACTTTAAACAATTCGAAATAATTCAGCCAATTTAAAAATCTAATAATGTATTTTTTTATAACAAAAAAAAATTAATCAACCAGATGCTCCAAAATTCCTAAATTTCGTTACGTTAAAAACAATTAATCTATAGAAAAATTGATCAAACAAATCTATTAATAGAAAAAAAAAAGTGTAGATAAATGACAACGGGGATTCAAAAAAAAAAAAAAAATATATAACGGATCCAAGAAACAAAGATGTAGATGAAGATATGAAGAGTCTCTCACATATTCGGGATAAAATAATTTCTATCCTCTCCCTCGAAACCGAGAAAAGCCGAAGTGAAATGAACACCAGCCAGTGACCACCACAAGGCCCCATTGAGGCCCACACAAACAAGCTGTTCAATGGCTGCCTCTATTTATTTATCTAAAAAATCAGACTCATCATCAATTAATAAATCATTGATTAATAAAATAATTTATAATAAAAAATTAATTAAAAAATGTGTCAATATAATAATTTTAATTATCATAAAAAAAATTATATTGATCCGTTATTGTGGCTCGTGCAAAAATCAAATATCACTGCTGCGTGCTTTGTATTTCCGGTAAAGAAAAAGAGACATGAAATTGTTGTTATATACACTATACCATAAGGAGTTGTGCGCACTGTTGAGTGAGTGGCCCGTGCTCAGTTTAAGTTTTGCTTTTGCCAGTGCATGTCTATTTAAAAATAAATAAATTAATCAAGTTTAAATAAGAAAATATTCAAGATAAAACAAGGCGTGACAAGTATTTAATGTTGTCAATTGCGTGATCTTTAAATTGAGTCATTCATCAGTCATCTGTGTGTGGTCCTCTAATATGTACATATTCCTCTCAAAGATTTTTAGTTGAGAATCACTGTGAGAGCAACAAGTGGATCTAACAACAGATTAAAATCTTGTTTGTGTATTTGCCAGGTGTTGACAAAATAATATTGACTTTATTTTTAAATTATTTGGTGTGCTTGATTGAACATCTCAATTGGCAAATTAAAAATATATTTATCATAGTAGCATAATAGTCAATGAGTATATTAATCGTATTATTTATTTTTTTTTTTCACTTCAACACGTCATATGGAAACATACACATGTTCACTTGAGTGTTGGATAATTGAATAATTGTCACGAGAGTGAATGAGGGTGAGCAACAATATAAATCATCAATTTTCAATGAAATTATTTTATTTATAAAATGAAATTATTGGTGAAAATTTTATAAAATTATTTATATTTATTTATAATAATCAAAATAAGTAAATATCATCAAGACAAAGTACAAGGAAACCAAGCGAAACACATTATGTTACTTTCATTTTTTTTTTTCTTCAATATTAGCTAGTAAAAAATTCTAAAATATTAGCTAGTAAAATTTTATCTTAAAAATTAGATAAATAAATTTTTTCTATTCAAGAAAATATGCTTATAATAATTGTAATAGAAAAATTAATTTTAATTCCATCAGTTTGATTTGTTGTCAAAGTGATAGGAGTTTGGTAAAAGAAAAAAATAAAAAAAATAAATTATTATGGCTGAAGAAATTGTTGATACAGAACCATATTTATTACCATGGTACTCACGAGTATTTGAGTACTTGAAAAATCGAAATAAAATTGGTCCAGCAAAAATTGAATTACCAGATTGTGATTTTTTTATTGTTGGAGCTGGTAGAACAATTCGTGTATTACGTAAAAGTTCAAGAGTAAACAATGATGAACAAATGAAAGATAATTTTACAACAGCATTGGCTAGACAATCAAATTCATCAACTAATAATTGTCGTTGTTCATTTCGTCGGTCATTAAATTTAACAAATAAAGAACGTTTTGTTGCAACTGAAATAAATCGTATCAAGACAAATCTTAATGAAAATATTGATAATAATATTGATGATAGTATTATAATAACTAATCAGCCAAAATTTGAAAATGATGTATCAATTGTTAAACGTAATTCCAATGATTTAGCAAATAAAAATAAAATAATAAAAGATTTAGAAAAATATATTGATGTATTATTGGAAGAAGTTTTAAATGATACTGTTAAATTTATGAATGATGCTGATACGACACTGAAACGAAGTCGTACAATATTAAAATCATCAAATGATGAAAAATGTAAAATAAATGAATCAATTGATTCAACAAAAAGTCCACTAGATATAAGCTTTGCATTTCCAGCTGATGATTTACAAGTTGAAGAAGAAAAATTAAGCAATCAACAAAAGCCAGAAGTAGATGAAGAAGAAGGCTATGTTAATAAAGCATTTGATGGAACAACAAGTGATCCAGATTGTTTAAATTTTGATCTTAGTAAACCAATAAATAATCATCAAGTTAATATTGATTGTGTTGATTCTGGAATAAATAGTGTTGAGACTGTTGAATTACAATTAGAAACAGAACTCACATTGGAGCAATCATTAATGAAAATAATTGATGCAACATTTGGTCATGAAACATCAAGAAATTGGAATGATCTAGTCGTTGATGATACAATTTGTAATAAAGATGAACCACTAAATGACAGTATTAAACAACAAACAAATAATTTAAATAATAATAAAATTATTGAACATGATTTAAATGAAATAATATCAAATAATAATACAAATGATTCATTGGATTTAATTTTAGATGATACAAATATTGATAATAAATTTAAAAATTCAAGGCTAAAATTAAATGATGATTTAAAAATATCATCAACCAACAAAAATGATACACATAAAAAGACAAATCCAGTTGTTGTATTGTGTGAAAAATTTACATCAAAATTAAGTACAGGATGTGGTAGTCGTGATAGTAAAATAATTGATAAATCAATTAAAAATAGTAAAATTAAAAATGAACCAGTTGAAATGCGTGATTATCGTGCATCATGGAAAGGTTTTGAATCACCACCACCAAAAATTGAAAAACCAATAAATGATTCAATTGTTTATCGTAAAAATATTAAACCAATTATTGTATTTATTCATGGATTTGGATCATCAGCTGATGTATTTGAGTTACAAATTGAATATTTTACTCAACTTGGATATTGCTGTATTGCACCAGATATGTTGGGACATGGTATGAGTTCATCACCAAATAAATCACATGAATATCATTTTGATAAGCTACTAAATGATCTTGAATTGGTACTTCAACATTACGCTTTCAGCCATGGACAAAAATGCATCCTAATTGCACATAATTATGGGTAATTTATAAATCATTTTAAAAAAATTATAAACTTGTAATTATCAACATGACATTGTTTTCTTTTTTCCAATAATAATTATACATAATTTAACTATCAATTTAAAAAAATATAGAAAAATTTAATAACACATTTTTGAGGTAGTTGTTTAGTAATAATAAATGTCCAATGAATTTGTGATAAGTTATATTTTTGTACGTGACAATTGTGGCATATGTAGGACATGTACATGCTGGGTCAAAGTACCGTACATCATAATAGAACGTAATAAACGTGCCAAAATGTTCCACTATTTAAATAACAATACTTTCACAATGATAAATAAAATTTAAATAAATACTGTCATATTATTAAAGTTGTAATAATTCATCATCCTACATTAGATGATACAACAAGGGTGGTTATTAATTTTTGATGTAGGTAGTTAACAATATATATTTGTGCAATCATTGACATTATTTGAAAAATTATTGTTTCTCTTTTTTATAAATAAACCTATCCAAATTAAGAAAATAAATAATATCTTTGTTGTTTGTTTTTAGATGCAGTTTTGCAACAGCAATTGCATGTAAATATGAAAATTTTATTCATCAATTAGTATTAATATCCGGAGGTGGACCAACAATATTAACTCCACCAAGTAAAGAGGGTCCAGGTCATTGTTGTATGAGGGCAACATTATCACCATTATTAATGTGTGGTTTACGTAGGGATATCCTGTATTCACCAAGAGGTCGTCAACATCCATATTGTGGTAATGAAACACAAGATCAATGGCCCTCTCATATGCCATTTATTTTAGATGGTATGATTTGGCCAGATGGTGATTATGTTTATCATCGACGTATTTCAACACCAACACTACTCATATATGGTCTCAGAGATAATTTGGTATCACTTGTTCAAGAATGCCAAATGGAAAGGGTAATTATTATTTCAGCTAATTAATATTTTGACTTGTCTTTTAATATTATTATTGTTTTATTTTATTTATTATTTTCAGACAATGATGAAGGCATTTCTTGAGGTGTTACCTAATGCTGGACACATGCCAATGACAGAGTGTCCCGAGATGTGTAATCATATGATTAATTGCTTCATTGATTTGTGGAATAAAAATAAAAAATAATTATTTATTCATTGAAAAAAACATAAAAATTATATTTTAATATACAATTGAGATTTTTTTTTTATGTTTTTAAAATATGATTAATGTTAAAATTTAATTAAAATATCAATGTTGAATAGATAAAAAGAAAAAAAAAAAAATTGAATCTATTTTTTTATAAAGTCTATTGATTCAATGCAGTGTTAGGTATTTTTTTTATTTTCATATTATGTCAGAATATTGTTAGCTCTATGTACCAAAGATGATTATATAATGTTTATTATTAATTTGTAATTAATAATAATTCATTGATAAATTATTCATTAATTAAAAATTAATATTTAATTTCATTTTTAATGTTTATTTGTAATTATTATTTCAATTATTTAACAGCCTTTGATTAAGTGGATTTTCTGGTGATTTCATCCATTCTTTTTTTAAAACTTGTTTCAATTGACTGAGTCGTAGTGTTGGATTTTGTTCTTTAATTATTGGCATCATTCGTTCTTCAAAACTTAGGTAAGCTGCCTTAACACGTTTTTCTGGATGACGATCAATCTCTACATCTTTTGTGCTGTTAAAAATAATTATAATATTTTTACATTAGTTTTTTTTTTTTTTTGTTTTATTATTCTTTTTTGTAATAAAAATTATTATGATTATAAAAAATACCTGAGTACTGAGAGAGCTTCATCAATACCATGTGCAGTATCACCATCCAAAACAACACGATTTAAATTTTCTTCAATTGGTTTTTCAACTTCTTTTGTTTTCATGGCAATTTGATTACGTTTTTCAGTAATTGCATTTATTTCAGCTCTTGTTACTTTAGATGCTAATTGTTTACCACCAACTTTAATTGATGCCAATTCTTTTTCTAATAGAGCTTTTGATTCAGCTTTTTTTTCTAATTGTTGAAGTCGTTTTCGTTCCATTTCTTCCTGAAATATTTATAAATAAAACATTTAGCATTAATGAGAAATATTGTGAAAAAATTAATTGTTTTATGAACGTTAGAAAAATTTCTATTAGTATTAAATAATAAAATCCATGTTTTTTACAATATATATATTTAAACTTGTATAATAATAATTATTATTTAATTAATTATTACCTGTTTTTGTTTTTTTTTAAGTAATTGTTTGTCATCATCTTGCCAGGCTTTATCTTCAGCAGCTTGATTTTTTTTAGTTGTTTCTGCCTCTTTAGCAGCAGCTTTTCTAGCTCTGGCAACAACTGCCTTGCTATTTTCTCCTACAAATTTTTTCGGCATATTTATATCTAATAAAAACAAATTAACAATATATTAATAATAAATAATTCATTCATTATTTTATAAAATTTGCAATAAACCAAACGACAAAGAGAGGTTATAAAAATAAAAATCACATGATAAACAATTTATGACAACAAGGTATTATTAATTATTTATTTAAATAAACAAACTTACAATTTAGATATTATTCAACTCAAGTTATTTAATCAACTACTTAATTTTTATCACCTATTTAACAATAACATTTTATGTTAACAAAAACAGTGCTTAATTTTTTTCTTTTGGAGTAAACACTGAGCCAGAATAAATAGAAAAAAAAAAAATAATAATAAAACTAGAGTGGATAACGACAGCAAGTAAAACAGAAACTGTGTTGATTGTAGATGGAGTTACTGTAGACAAAAACCAACTAATAATAAAAATAAAAATTTATTTTGTTAGTTTTAAATTATGGAAATAACATCATACTATTTATGACCTCGATGAAGAATCATTTGAAATTCAATTACATTGCTAGAAACTTCTTGTTTTGTTGATGATCTACTACGACTTTTTCAGCCCCAGATGACATGGTTCCATCTTCATCATCTGATAAATCATACACCAATACTTCTTCTTCATCATCATCATTGTCCAGTTTTATTAGTGGTATTTTTGTTATTTCTTTGGCATTTCGTTTACGTTTACGACGAAATTTTGCAATAAAAACATGTTTTGGCCGATTGAGCGAGGCTGATGCCATGTTCATTATTTCACCAGGCTTTTCCAATACTTTATCGATACATATTGACAACGACTTTTTTACATCATCAATATTGATGTTATATCCATTAAATTTATAACGAAAAACGCCTATGTTTCGAGGCAGCTGAACTGTATTTTTGTATTTTTCGTAATCTTTCCAAAAATTACGAAATAATGATACTCTTTCAGTATGAGTTGTATTTATGAGACAAATTTCATCAGTTGTATCAATTTTTACTACAGCATACTGTGTATTTTGATAGATAAATTCTTCTACCAATTTATCAATCATTGGCTGGTCTTCTTGACTTCCGAAATTTAAATTCAACCCATAAGTTACGTAGTAATTAATGTTTTTATTTGTAACTAGCTCCAAACATCTTGGACAATGTTTTACATGAATAAAGTATCGCATGGCAAAGTCTTGCCTTTGTCTTATTCTCATTGACATGTTGTTAACTGTGTTAATTGTTTCTACGTGCATTAATTTACAGCCTAGCAAGACTGGTCTTCTGGTAAAAAATTTCAATATAATATTTTTATCAGCCAACATATCTACCATGTCATAGACATGTTGATACATCAAGCTTTTATTCAGAATCATCATGGTGTCAGTAAATAGACAATAGACCCCATTCTCTTCTGGCATCAACTTGAAAGGATGATTTTTCCTTCCACTGGAAATTATAAATTTAATAAAAAATAAATTATTATTTTCAGGATCTTTCTCTTTGGTTATGTTGGTTATTTAATTGATTAAATCAATGGAAAAAAAAATTGACTAAGATTGTTTGTACATGATGAGGCTACTTACTGCAAATTATTTTTTCCAGCCATTTTTTTATGTTTACATTGAACTTTTTATAAATATTTTTCTTGTATTTTTTTCTTTTTGATTTACAATAAATATGAACTTTCTTTCACGCTACAAACGCAAAACTGCAACATGCTAACAGTTGAACAAAAAAAAAACTCTTGTCATTTGTCAATTGTTTTTTCAGTTGACAAACGACAAGAGTTTTTTTTTTTTTTAAATATATTTAAAGTAGCTGAACTTTAATTATTTTGTAAAAAAAAAAAATAATTTTTGATAGTTTTAATTTGTTTTCAGTCATAGAAATGTTTTATTTTTTTTTATTAATTACTTTATTTTATGCTCAATATTAAATCAAATTGTACCTATACTATTATTTTTATTTATTTTTATTTTTCTAATTTTTCAGATATATTGATTAAAGCGATGATGAAAATCACAGCTTGATAATTTAATTTCATCATAAATATTTTATTCTATTATTATATTTTTTTCAATATCATATTGTTGTGTTCAATTCATCTTATATTTATGACCTCGATGATGAATTAATTAAAATTCAATTACATAAGTAAAAAAAATCTGCATTCAAGTTTCCGACCACGTCTTCAATCCCAAATCAGGAAAGTTGAATTGACTATAAACAGTCTTACAAAATTGCCAACATAATAATAAAATAAATAGCAAAAAAAATAATCTTGTTAACTAGAATCAGAATTAATTTAATGATGATTAGAACAAAATTATTCATATATACATATATAGTTAAATTATTTGGAGCACAAATGTGTGTTTTTTATTGTCGAAAAAAATAATGGAGATAATACTATATGTGATGAAGTTAAATACAAATGAGACTGTGTGCAATGATGATGTGACTATACAGACAGGTAAATAGTCAGGTAAAGGGGTCTCCCATTGTGATTGGAGAAGGTGGATAGTAACGGTGGCAGGGGGGAGCGAAAGTGAAGCCGCGACCAAGAATGGCCAGGAGAGGTAACACACAGCCAAGGCCTTCGCGGTATATTTCTCACACGTAACATCAACTCACGTCAAACCACGCGTTTATTTTTCCAAGTGTATTTTTTATCAATTTATTTTACAAATCATGTTTCAACAATATTCAAGTGTTTAAAATTAATTTTTTAAATTTAATATTATCAATTTTATTTAGTGGAAATGAATAAAATTGTTGTGATTAATTTTGGGTGATAGTAATATTTAGAAAATTTATATTAACATGACGAGCTGTGCCCTTCGAAAGTTGCAGTGATTCTCAAAATTAAAGTCATTATAAATTTTATAAAACTACTATTACGATATAGTAAAGAATTTTCTATAAAGAAAAAAATTTCTAACCAGTTTCGATATAGTATTTTTTTACCAAGTATAGATGTTGATTAAAAAAAAATTTACTGCAAAGGAATGTTGATGTTGGTAACAACTTTTGACAGCAAGATTTGTTTTTTTTTTTTTTTTTACGTTACTGAGGTAATTCAGTGACGTAAGCAACATCTGATTTGTGAAAATAAATAAGTTGAATTTTATATAAAATACGAATATGACGAGAAAATTGAGTAAATTTTTAATTCTTTTTGATAATACAAATTTATTGTATTTTCCTGGACATTTTTTATCAGGACGAGTACTTGTTGAACTCGATGATGAAGCATAGTAAGTTCTTATAATAAAAAATTTAATTTACTGTAAAAAAAGAAAAATTTAAATTTCATTTTTGTTGTTATGCGTGTTGTACGAGTATAAAACTTTTTTTTTTTTTTTTTATATAAAAAAGAAAAGAGGCTTTAATTAAATGCACGTGCATCAAATATAATTGGATTTAAAAAATGTTAATTAATTTTTAAACTAAAAAAAAAAAGCATAGATATTTCAAGTAATTTTATAAAAATTAATGAGACATTAAATATATTTTCTCAATACAATTACCATGACAATTATTATTGATTATTAAAAAGTAAAATTTAAAACAATATAAAATTTTTATTAGAAAATTTCTAAACTAAAAGTATTATTAATTAATAAATAAAATTAACAAGTAAAAAATATATTTTAAATTATTTTTACAGTGTATCTGGATTACATTTTCATGTGATTGGTGAAGGTGTTGTTCGTCTACGTAGTCATCGAGCAGAGAGAGTTTATGATAAAGAAAATTACATTGATTTTCGTATGCGTCTTCTTGGCGAGCCAGGTATGAAGAAAAAAAATGAATAAACATTTAAATCAATAAATATTTTAACAACAATTTTTATACACAGGTGAAGGACCATCACTGCTATCACCAGGTATCCACAGTTTTCCTTTTAAGCTAGGTTTACCACTTGGTCTACCATCAACATTCCTGGGTAAACATGGATGGGTACAGTATTATTGCAAAGCTGCACTTCGTGAACCAGGTGGTCTTACTCACAAAAATCAACAAGTATTTATTGTCATGAATCCCATTGATTTGAATTTAGAACCACCAATTCTTGCTGTAAGTATAATCGTAAAATTTATTTAATAAAATTAATTTAATTAATAATTGTTATAATTTTTAATTAGCAACCAGCTAGACTTGAAGTTGAACAACGTGTTGGTGTATCATGTGTATCTGGTGGTCCTGTATTTTGTAGAGTTAGCCTAGATCGTGGTGGTTATGTTCCTGGTGAAACAATTGGAATTTCAGCAACAGTTAGCAATCGAAGCAAAGTAAATAAATATATTCTGTTTAATTATGTTTATTTTTTTTAATATTATTTTTAATATTTCAAGGTGACAATGAAGTCAACAAAGGCCTCACTTACTGAAACAATACAGTACATGTGTCGTGGTAAAGTACTTGCAAGTGAAACAAGAGAACTAGCAAGTGTATCACGTGGTAAAATACGACCTGGTGAAGGTGAAGAATGGCTTAATGAACAAATGTATGTACCACCACTTCCACCAACTAATTTACGAGGTTGTCATTTGATTAATGTTCTTTATCATGTTTATGTAAGTATTTTTTTTTTAAATAATATTCTGTTGTAAAATATAAATTGATAGATGAATTTTTTGTTTTTCTCTTTGTGATGATTATAGTTTGTTATAAGCCCAAAAAGTTTGGATAAAGAAATAAAATTACAAATACCAATTGTCTTGGCAACTTATCCATTGAGACAAGAAGGAGCACCAGCTGGTACTGCTCCATCAAAAAGAGGTGCACATTATCCATCAACATTACCAATATTTAGACCTTGGCTTGATGATAAAGCTTTTCAAGTTCAAGAATAAATTATTATTTTATTTTTAATTAAAACCAATAATACAAATAATTAAGAGTAGAAAAATTTGTATAGATATTTTTGAATGTTTTTTTTAAAAATCACATGTTATACTGGTGCGTAAAAATCCAGTTATTTAAATTCTGGTTGATAACAGTTTAATTTTAATTAACAACCAGTCAAAAAGTGTGTGATTAAATCAGTCAAAAGTCAGTTTTAAAATGAAAATAAATCTTTTTGATTAGTTATTAGATCATTGTAGTTTTATGAATTAATCAACTGATGGTAAATATAACAAATATATATATATTTTGTAATTTAAAAATAAGTTTATCAATTAGATTAATAAATTAAATATTTTTCAAATTTATTTCATATGTTTTATATTAATAATTTACCTTTTGAGTATTTTTTTTTTTTTTAGATATTATAATTTTAAAAAATCTGGAAAAGATAGACACTGCTCCTTGATCTTTCTGAAGGTTTTTCTCAAGTGAAATTGAGACAGTAAAATCAATATATAATAAATAATTCTATAAAATAAAATAATGAAAAAATATATTGTGTTTTTTTAAAAAAACAAAATCTATACATATTTAATTGATTCAATTTTAATTGAGCACAATTTCAAGGAGGAAAAGGAAGAGAGGCCAAAGAAAAATATGTGTGAATTTAAACAAAATATATTCAACTATAATTATCATTTATCATTAATATTGAAATTAGAATTTTTTATATTTGGAATTAATACTTAATTTTTTCGTCTATTACAATATAAATTAATAATAAAATGAAATAAATTTTTCTATTACAGGTTTACTTATTAGGTATTCATTTATAATTACACGTATGTTTCATGTTTTGGAAAATTAAAAAAATATATATAAATTATTATTAGATAATTATTTTTATTTAAATATTATGCCTTAAAAAAAAATAATTACATAGAGCTTTAGCTGTTATCAATGTAAAAATAAAACTTTAATTATTTTTGTTTTTAAGTTAGATTAATAAATATTTTCGACATTCATCCACGAAAGTCAGTAAAATATTAATGATAATTTTTTAATTCATAGTTTTATTCTTTTTATATAGAAATAAATTTTATTCTTGATTGAACAAGTGTGACAGGTAGTCATAAAAATAAAAACTTAAATTGTTTTTCTAATTTTAAAAGCTCTTGATTTTTGAAAAAATTAAAAACATGATGGTTCATCGGTTAAATACAATCTTTCTTACAACTATCGGTGTATGGAAACCAAACAAAGACAGATTTTATATTTTCAAATTTTACAAATCAAGTTGGACAATTGTAATTTTCATATTTATGATGACCCAATTCGTCACAATGATGAATAAAAATACAGATAAAATTTGGAATAACCGTGCAGTCCGTGCAGTAGGATTAGTCATTTTAATGGGATTAATAAAACGAATAAACGTAACTTATCAACAAGAAAATATAACTGAACTTATTGAAACTGTAAAAAATGTTGAACCATTTAAAATTCAAAATCAAAGTGAGAGAAAAATTCAAGATTCTTATCATCGTTTCTCCATGTAAGTTGAAACCAATAATTAAAAAATAATCATTAAAAAAAAACGTATAGTTTCGATGTGATCATGTAATTCTAGACCAAAAAAAAATTGCTTAAATAACTTACAGGTTGGTAGCTTTAATACAGTTTTCAATGACTGCTATCGGAACAATTTTATATTTACGAGGAGAATTAAATTCTCACACGCTGCCAGTTTTCCCATTCGCCACTGGAATACTTATTGAAATATCAAATCAATCTATTTACAATGTAATATCATACACTCAAGTAGTAGTATGCTTTGTAGGAATAATAATAATAATGAATTATAATATCCTTTTTCTCACAATGATGATGATTATTTGTAGCCAAGTTGATATATTGAAAGGGAGATATCAAAAAATGGTAGAAAATCTAAAAATAAATCACAGCGATGATCAAAATATTGATAATGATAAATTAATTATTGAAAAAAAAATCATTACTGATTTTGTTGATAATCATTTGGAAGTTTTGGAGATATCTCAAAAAATTTGTGATATTTTTTCAACAATTATTTTTATGCAATATGCATATAGCACTGTTGGACTGTGTTTATCGTCTTATGCTATATCAAAAACTATTTTTTTATCAGAAGAATTTTTCTTTAGTATAATTGGATTTTCATCATTTGCTATAGAAATATCTCTCATTTGTTATATATCAAATAAAATGAAGATTCAAGTAATATATAAAAAAAATATTTACATTCATAGTAAAATTATTTATTTTTATATATTTAATGAGATTTGTTTTTTCTTAGTACGAAGAACTTTACGATGCAATTTATGATGTTAATTGGACGATTTTTGATCAAAGTACTAAAAAATCAATGATGATATTAATGATGAAAACACGTGAGCCATTTATTTTCAAATGTGGTAAATTATTTGAACCATCACGAGAATCTTTATTGGCTGTTTGTATATTTTTTATATTCATTTTTTATTTGATACAGTATTGGTGAAATAATTGATAATTTTCTTTTCCAGATATTCAAATTGTCTTATTCAATTTTCAGCGTGGTACGTGAATTGTAGATTGATGAATCATTTTGTTTATTTCTTTAAATAGAACAAGAAGACGAGAGATCTCTCGGTCTTAGCTAAAAAGCTTGGCTAATCATGCACATCATTGCACATGCATTTTAAAAATAGCTATTAAAAAAAATATCGACTATTAATCATAAATAATATTAATATAAATTTATTATAATTTTAATTATAAAACTAACAGGTTTACTTAAAGTTTCCAATGATTGTTACAAGTATATATTTCATGTTTTATAAAATTAGAAAAATATATATATATATTAGAAAAAATTAATACAACTAATCGATATCACTTTCGTTTAGGAATTTGTAAGAGGTCGTTAGTCAAGCTACTTAATTATTTTCATTTCCATCGAGGGAAATTATGAAGCAGGTGGTTTATAAAAAATTTATAAAATAATAACGTATAAGGACGACTGAAAAATAAGTTAATTACATTTATTTAACTACTGCGCCTTTGAAAAATAATAATTATATACATAGCTTCAGCTGTTATCAATGTGAAAATGAAACTTTAATTATTTTTGTTTTTACGTTAGATTAATAAATAATTTTAACATACGTCCACGATAGTCGGTAAAATATAGATGAATATTTTTTAATTAGTAGCTTCATTTTTTTTTTTTATAAAAAGAAATTTTATTCTTGACTAAACAAGTGTGACAGGTAGTCATAAACATAAAAACTTGTGTTAGATTTTTTTTTCTAATTTTCAAAGCTCTTGACATTTGAAAAAAAAGAAATCATGCAAGTTCACCGTCTTAATTCAATGATTCTCAAAATACTTGGTGTTTGGAAACCATATAAAGACAGATATTACATTTTTAAATTTTACAAAATAAATTTAACAATATTTATTTTCATATTTATGATAGCACAATTCGTCACAGTGTTGAATGAAGATACAGCTAAAATTTGGGATCGTAAAATAGCTTTTTCAGTAGGTTTTATCTCATTGATGGGATTAATAAAACGTTTAAACATAATGTACCAACAAAAAAATATAACAGATATTTTTGAAACATTGAAAAATGATAAACCATTTAAAATTGAAGATCAAAGTGAAAAAAATATTCAAGATTATCATTATCGTTGTCTTAAGTAAGCTTATGATTTATTATAAATTTATTATTTACAAACGATAAGGACAGGTAAAACCTAGACTAATTAAAACTGCTTCAATTACAGACGGTTGACATTAATATTCACATCATGTGCTGTAATTGGTGCAATTCTACATTTAGGAAAAAAATTAAATTCTCACGAATTGCCAATTCTTCCGTTTGGCACTGGAATACTTGTTGAAATATCAAATCAATTTTTTTACAAATTAATGTCATATATTTTAACAACATTAAGCTTCATAGGAATATTAATGACTGTTAGTTATAACACGCTTTTCTTCACAATGATGATGATTATCTGTAGCCAAGTTGATGTATTAAAATACAGATATCAAATAATGGTAGAAAATCTAAAAATAAATCGCAGTGATGATCAAAATATTGATGATAAATTAATTATTGAAAAAAAAATCATTACTGATTTTGTTGATAATCATTCGGAAGTTTTGGAGATGTCCCAAAAAATTTGTGATATTTTTTCTACAATTATTTTCATGCAATATGCATACAGCACAATTGGATTGTGTTTATCGTCTTATGTTCTAACGAGAGATATTTTGTTGTCAGCTGAATTTTTGTCTCATACAATAATACCGTCATTGTATGCTCTGGAAATATCTCTTATTTGTTATATATCAAATGAAATGAAGAATCAAGTAATATATAAAAAAAATATTTACATTCATAGTCAGATTATTTATTTTTATATATTAAATGAGATTTGTTTTTTCTTAGTACGAGGAACTTTATGATGCAATTTATGATGTTGATTGGACGAATTTTGATCAAAGTACTAAAAAATCAATGATGATATTAATGATGAAAACACGTGAACCATTTTTTTTTAAATGTGGTAAATTATTTGAGCCTTCCAGAGAATCTTTATTGGCTGTTTGTACAATTTTTATATTCATTTTTTATTTGATACAGTATTGGTGAAATAATTGATAATTTTCCTTTCCAGATATTCAAATTGTCTTATTCAATTTTCAGTGTTGTTCGTGAGTTGTAGATTAGGAAATTATTCATTTCTTTAAGATCTCCATTTATTTTTTTCTTGAATTTCAATTACTGTAGTGAAACTTAAAATGTAGTAAGCTGTATTCAATTGTAATTACATTGATGTTGACATTTTTCTGTATTGATTTCTGCTGTCAAAAATAAAAAAATAAGTGTTACGTGACAGGTTTATTTTAGTTTTTATAAAATAATTCAATGGAACTTAAAACAAAATAGATATTAAATTATTTTGAAAAAAATAATTATGAACTGACGTATAGCGTTTATGGGTTTGTGTGACGTTATTAGATGAGCAACCTAATCACTATAATTTATTTCAAGGGAAATTATAGAGCAGGTGAATTAATTAAAACTGAAAAATAAGTAAATTTTAATAGTTTTTTTTTTTTATTAAATTAATAAATGATTTTGACATACACCCACAAAAACCAGTAACGCATTTATAGTTGTTTTGTAATTTCTAGTTTTCATTTAAAAAAAAAAAAAACTTTCATTTTTCGTGAAGCAAGTGCGAGAGGTAGTGATATTTAAAACAAAAAAGTCATGCAAGTTCATCAATTTAATTCGATGTTTCTTAAAATTATCGGTGTTTGGAAACCAAAAAAAGACAGATTTTATATATTCAAATTGTACAAGATAAGTTTGACAATATTAATTTTTATATTTATGATAGCCCAATTTGTAACAGTGATGAATAAAAATACAGCGAAAATTTGGAATCATAATACAGTCTTTAGAGTAGGATTAGTCACGTTGATGGGATTAATAAAACGATTGAACATAACTTGTCAACAAGAAAATATAACTGAACTTATTGATACTGTGAAAAATGTTGAACCATTTAAAATAAAAAATCAGAGTGAAAAAAATATTCAAGATTCTTATCATCGTTTTTCAAAGTAAGTTGAAATTAATAACCCTAATAATTATAGAAAACAAAACTAAACGAAATAAAAAATAATTACTTAAATTACAGGATTGTTGCTTTAATAATGACTTCAATTTCTGCTACTGGAGCGATTTTATATGTAGGAAAAACGTTCAAATCCCACACACTGCCAATTCTTCCATTTTCCACTGGAATACTTATTGAAATATCAAATCGATTTATTTACAAATTAATATCACACACTCAAATAGCAGTATGTCTTGTAGGAGTACTAATGGTAATTAGTTATAACATGCTTTTCCTCACAATGATGATGATTATTTGTTGCCAAGTCGATATCTTGAAATGCAGATATAAAATGATTGTGAAAAATATAAAAATGACTCAAAAAATTCATCAAAGTATCCATAAAAATAAATTAATTATGGAAAAGAAATTAATTAGTGATTTTGTTAATAATCATTCGGAAGTTTTGGAGTTATCTAAAAAAATTTGTGGTATTTTTTCAACAATTATTTTTATGCAATATGCATACAGCACAATTGGATTGTGTTTATCGTCTAGTGCTATGTCAAAAGCTGTTTTTCTATCAGATGAATTTTTATCTTATTTAATTCCATTTGTTTTATATGCGATAGAAATATCTCTTATTTGTTATATATCAAATAAAATGAAGAATCAAGTAATGAAAAAAAATATCTACATTTATAGTCAGATTATTTATTTTTGTATACATATATTAATGATTTTTATTTTTTGTTCCTAGTACGAAGAACTTTATGATGCGATTTATGATGTTGATTGGACGAATTTCGATCAAAGTACTAAAAAATCAATGATGATATTGATGATGAAAACACGTGAACCATTTTTTTTTAAATGTGGTAAATTATTTGAGCCTTCCAGAGAATCTTTATTGGCTGTTTGTACAATTTTTATACTTATTTTTCATTTGATACAGTATTGAAAGAATAATTAATCATTTTTTTTCCAGATATTTCAATTATCATATTCAATTTTCAGCGTCGTTCGTGAGTTGTAAATTGATAAATTCTTTTATTCATTTTTTTCTTGAATTCTAATTGTTGTATATAGTGAAACTTTAAATGTACTAAACTGTATTCAATTGTAATTATCATTGATATTAAAATTTAAATTTTTGTATTAATTTATGTTGTGAAAAACAAAAAAATAGTCATATATTTTTTATAGTAATACTAATTGTCTGTATGAATTTCGCAGTCAAGCAATTGAAATTTATAATCATTTGAAACTTGCATTAACAAAATAATTTATTCCTGTTGATTTTAAAATTTATTTATTCTTTTACCCTTTTCAGAAAATTATTATACCTGTAATTGTCATTAATTATACATAAAATATCGATAGTATTTTTTCTTTTAACATTTTATATAAAAAAAAATTATTCAACTGTAATTATCATTAATATTAAAATTCAAATTTTGTGCTTACATGTATGTCTCATGTTTTAGAAAATTAAATAAATATGTATATATTACAAAAAACTGAAAAAAATAATCAATATTTGTTTAGAAATTCGTAAAAGGTCGTTAGTCGAGCTACTTGATTATTTTGATTTTTTTTTCAAGGTAAATTATGAAGCAGGTGCTTCATAAAAAATTTCTAAAATAATAATCTATAAGGAAAACTAAAAACAAAGATAATGACTTTGATTTAGCTATTGCGTCTTTGAAAAATAAAATAAAATTATTAATGTATATGTATAGCTTCGACGTAGAAACGACATTTCAATCTTTTTTTTTTTTTTTTACATTGGATTCATAAGCGACTTCTACATACGTCCAAGTAGCATAATATTTATGGTTCTTTGTTTTGTTTTTTATAAAAAGGAATTTGTGATAAATTATTTTTCCAATTTTTAAAGCTTGTTTAATTCGAAAAAAAAAACCATGCAAATTCATCAGTTAAATTCGATGTTTCTTACAATTATCGGTGTTTGGAAACCAAAAGAAGACAGTTTTTATATTTTCAAATTTTACAAAATAAGTTTGACAATATTAATTTTCATTTTTATGATGGCTCAATTCGTCACAGCGATAAATAAAAACACACAGATGATTTGGGATCATGACAAAGCTTTGAGAGTAGGATTAGTCACGTTAATGGGATTGATAAAACGAATAAACATAATGTATCAACAAGAGAATTTAACAGAAATTATTGAAACTGTAAAAATTGCTAAACCATTTAAAATTGAAAATCAAAATGAAAAGAATATTCAAGATTATTATCGTCGCTTTTTCCGGTGAGTTTATAATATTCTAAATTTCCAAATTTATTAAATTGAATTAAATACTAATCAAAGTTGCTCAAATTACAGACGGGTAACTTTAATATTCATCTCATGTGGTGTTATTGGTGGAATTTTATATTTAGAAAAAAAATTAAATTCCCATGAATTGCCAATTCTGCCATTTGGCACTGGAATACTTGTTGAAATATCAGATAAATTTTTTTACAAACTAATATCTTATATTCTAATAACATTGAGCTTCATAGTAATATTAACGGGAGTTAGTTATCTTACGAATTTTCTCACAATGATGATGATTATTTGCACTCAAGTTGATATATTAAGATACAGATATAAAATGATGGTAGAAAATATAAGAATGACTCGAAACAATCTTCAGGATAATGATAAGAATAAATTAATTATGGAAAAAAAATTAATTAGTGATTTTGTTAATAATCATTCAGAAATTTTAAAATTATCTCGAAAAATTTGTGGTATTTTTTCAACAATTATTTTTATGCAATATGGATACAGCACTATTGGCTTGTGTTTATCGTCTTATACTTTATATAAAGCTTTTTTTTCATCACATGAATTTTCATCTCATTTAATTGCATTTTTAATATTTACTATTGAAATAACTCTAATTTGTTATATATCAAATGAAATGAAGAATCAAGTAATAAAAAAAAAAAATATTTACATTCATTGTTAGAATATTTATTTTTGTATATTTAATGAGACATGTTTTTTCTTAGTACGAGGAACTTAATGGTGCAATTTATAATGTTGATTGGACGAATTTTGATCAAAGTACTAAAAAATCAATGATGATATTAATGATGAAAACACGTGAGCCATTTATTTTTAAATGTGGTAAATTATTCGAACCATCCAGAAAATCACTATTGACTGTATGTATACACATTGATAATATAAAAATTTTTTATTTGATATACAGTATTTGTAAAATAATTGATAATTTTTTTTTTCAGATATTTAAACTGTCTTACTCAATTTTCAGTGTGGTACGTGAGCTATAAATTGATTAATTATTTTATTTTTTTTTTCTTGAATTTAAATTATGTGAGTATAACTTTAGATGTAACAAACTTTATTCCACTATCATTATCATTAATATTAAATATTGATATACGTTGTAAAAAATAAAGAAATAATAATTTACGTATTGTAATATGAATTGTTTGTTGAAACCATTATACTATTAAAAGGACCTTGAAAATTATGATTTGACATATAGCGTTTATGGATTTGTATGACATAATTAGACGGTCAACTTGATCATTATAATTTATTTCATGGAAAATTATAGACCAGTTGATTTTATTAAAACTGAAAAAAAAATAAATTACTTTCGAATTTTAGTTTTCACCCTTTCGAAAAAATGATTATACCTTCAACTCGTATCAACGTATAAATGAACATTTAATAATTTTTTTTTTTTACATGAAATTAATAAATGATTTTAACATACACCCACTTTTTTTTTATGTTTTCTAATTTTATTTGAAGAAGAAAAAACTTTTTATTCTTCGTAAAACAAGTGCAAGAGGTAGTGATATTTGAAACAAAAAAATCATGCAAGCTCATCAGTTTAATTCAAAGTTTCTAAAAATTATTGGTGTATGGAAACCAAGCAATGATAAATTTTACATTTTCAAATTTTACCAGATAAATTTAACGATATTAATTTTCATATTTATGATAACACAATTCGTCACAGTGATGAATAAAAATACAGTGAAAATTTGGAATCATCATACAGTCTTCGGACTAGGATTAGTCACGTTCATGGGATTAGTAAAACGATTGAACGTAATTTATCAACAAGAAAATATAACTGAACTTATTGAAACTGTGAAAAATAATAAACCATTTAAAATAAAAAACCAAAATGAAAAAAATATTCAAGATTCTTATCATCGTTTTTCCAAGTAAGTTGAAATCAATAATCGCAATAATTATAGAAAACAAAACTAAACCAAATAAAAAATAATTACTTAAATTACAGGATTGTTGCTTTAATAATAACTATAATTTCTGCTACTGGAATGATTTTATATGTACAAAAAGAATTCAATTCCCATACACTGCCAATTCTTCCATTTGGTACTGGAGTACTTGTTGAAATATCAAATCGATCTATTTACAATTTAATATCATACACTCAAACAGCAGTATGCCTCATAGGAATTATAATAATAATTGCTTATAATATTCTTTTTCTCACAATGATGATGACCATTTGTTGCCAAGTTGATATATTAAAATGCAGATATAAAATCATGGTAAAAAATATAAAAATGACTCGAAAAATTCATCAAATTATTAATAGGGATAAATTAATTATGGAAAAGAAAATGATTACTGGATTTGTTAATAATCATTCAGAAGTTTTAGAGTTATCTAAGAAAATTTGTGGTATTTTTTCGACACTTACTTTTATGCAATATGCATACAGTACCATCGGATTGTGTTTATCGTCTTATACTATATCGAAAACTATTTTTTCATCAGAGGAATTCTTATCTCATTTAATTGCATTTTTATTATTTGCTATTGAAATATCTCTAATTTGTTATATATCAAATAAAATGAAGAATCAAGTAATAAAAAAAATTATTTACATTCATCGTCAGATTATTTATTTTTGTATATTTAATGAGATTTGTTTTTTCTTAGTACGAGGAACTTTATGATGCAATTTATGATGTCGATTGGACAAAGTTTGATAACAGTACCAAAAAATCAATGGTGATATTAATGATGAAAACACGTGAGCCATTTATTTTTAAATGTGGTAAATTATTTGAACCTTCCAGAAAATCACTATTGACTAAATAATATATAATTTGATCGAGTAATAGTAGTTATCAATTGATTTACTAAACTGTTATGTATTCAACTGCAATTATAATTCAAATTTTCCAGTATTGATTTTTATGTTGTGGAATAAAATAAAAAAATAATCATTTTAATATTGTAATATCAATTGTTTGTCAAAACCGAGCAATTTTGTGGTAAATTATTCGAACTATCCAGAGAATCCTTGTTGGCTGTTTGTACAATTTTTATATTCATTTTTTATATGATACAGTATTAGTAAAATAATTGATAATTTTACTTTTGATGGTGTCTTGATAATTTTGGCAAGGTGCCTACATATTCACACGTACAAACAATAAACTTATTTCTTCAGCAACTATCTGAATGCATGTACACAATATACAAAAACGCGTGATTAATAGGCAAGTAAATTTTACAAGAGTGGGTTATACGTTTTTTTTTTTTTTTTTGAACAACATTACCAGATAAAATTATTGGTTGGATTGTTTTGTATATATATTTGTTCGCGTGATACAATTGTACAACTTTTGTCGTTGTCGCCAAACAGTCGTCTAGAATTTTTTATGTTATTTTATTTTTTGTTTATTGTACTCATGTATGAATAATGAAAAATTTATGTTGACTTTTAAATTCTTAAATAATCCTCATTCTCTAAAAAATTGCAAAAAAAACTTTAAAATATATATAAAGGATATAATGACTTACACTCATGGTCGAAATATCCTGAACAGAAAATTTGAGATCGAAATATTGTAATAAAAAAATATTTGCTAGAAAATATCCAACGAAAAAAATAACCTCTAGCAAGTAGATTCATAATAATTATCTCGTTAATAATATGTAAAAATAAATTTAAAAGATAAATATTTAAAAAATTAAATAAAAAATAATATCAACACGATGACTAACTAATTAATTTTTGAATAAATTAATTTACAATTTATCCAAGATATATGATAAAAGTAAATTTTAAAAAAATAAATAAATTATTAGATGGAATATTTATTTATTTATCATAATTTTTTTAACATTTGATGATAGTCATTGTGTCATAATGATTAATTGTTTTCCTATATTTGTTTTATTTTTTAGACTACTCTTTGGGGAAATACTTGACAACAAATCTGTTATTAATATTTAAAATAAAATATTAAAAAATTGTATGGGACAATTATTTCCGAGCAGAGAACCAGGAAAGAGGCTATCCTTACTCGTTCTTTGCAAGGAGATATTTGTTCCACACACCAGGTCTATGATTACAAACTAATTTTAAGTTTTAACATTTATATGTAAGTGTCATTTGTTCATTATCTATGATGAAAATTTTTTATAATCATTCACAGCAATGCATTAAATTTTATTGATCGTCTGCAGAGCATGATTTGAACTCGAGACTACAGGCACCGTAAAACGGGGCCTTGTCCTATCTAACCACAAGCTTGCTTGTCATTTAAAAGAAAAAAATATCTAAATAAGTAAATTTACAACTTATCCAAGATATATATTAGAAGTCAATTTGCAAAAAAAAATAAATAAATTATTAAATAAAATATTTATTTATTTATCATAATTTTCGTGATATTTTTTATTTTTAAAATAATCATTTTGTTTATTTTCCACTGTGCTCGGTTTTTTTTTTATAATTACAAGCTTTAATTTTAAATATTTTTTTATACAAAATACAAGCTACATGTAGTTTTTAATTTTTTGGCAAATTATTTACCAGGATATTCAATTTTTGAATAATTTAACAATAAGTCAGTAATTTAAACTCTCAATCAACTCAATTAACTCGTCTAATCTTGCACATTATTGCACATTAATTTAAAAAAAAAGCTATTAAAAAACAATTAAATTATCAATCATTATTATAAGTTAGATCATTAATTATTATAACCAATTATTAACAAAGAATAATCATTAATATGCATATAAATTATACGTTTATTATTTGTATTATTGCGCGCAGCTTAGTGTCATGCGCAGAAAAATATAAAAAATATATCTTTCAAACTCTGCCTTTTTAAATGAATATTTGAACGCATCCACTTTTCATGTTAAAATGTAAAGCGCCTTTAAGATGCCCTAGAATTCCACAAACTGTCAAAAGACACTAAAAAAAAAAAACTGATTGAAGCAACACGTAAACAGAATGGCTAACGTAAAATTAAGTCAAAAAGAGTATTTAAAAAAGTATTTAAGTTCTGGTGATGATTTAAAAAAGAAAAAAAAAAAGAAGGCAAAAATTGGTGTTAAAACGTAAGTATTGTTGACGCATAACTTTAAAATACATTGTAGGAATAAAACGAACGTAAACTTATTTTAGGTTATATTTGTTGTTTACTCCAATAAATTTTTCAATATTTTAATAAAAAATAAATTTATTATTACAGAGTTCAAATTATTGATGATGATATTGATATAAATTCAATACGACCAGTTGAAGATGGTGAATTTGATATACTAGGTCCATCTGAAGATGCACCACAAATTGTTGGTATCATTGATGAAAAAGGACCAGTTGATTTTGCTGATAAACGACGTTGGAAAATAATTGCTGATGATGGTGAAGGTAATGTTGCTGTTAGTAGTAGTCAAATTAAATTAGAAAACCTAGAAAATGATCATGATACACAAGTTAAAAAAAATAAAATAAATGATGATTTGTCACCTGTTAGAAAATCAAAGACTAAAAAAAAAAGAAAATCTAAAAAAAGTAAAAAAAAAGAATCAAGCAGTTCATCAAGTTCATCAAGTTCAAGTTCATCATCTGATTCATCAGATGATGAGAAAAAAAATAATAAAAAAAAAGCTAAATTAAATAAAAAAAAACAAAATGATGATTTTGATCTGAGTCCACCAAGGAGATCTAGGCTTGAAAATAACGTATCAAAAAATGCATCTGACTCTGATATGAGTCCACCAAGAAAAAATAGACGAAATAATGATAAAAATGAAGAATTAGACTCTGATGTCAGTCCTCCTAGAAGACAAGATTCTAGAGACTCGAGATATTCAAAAAATAATAAAAATAACAGACAAAACAATGATAGAAATCAAGGATTGGATTCTGATGTCAGTCCTCCTAGAAGACAAGACTCTAGAGACTCGAGATATCCAAAAAATAATAGACAAAATAATCAAAGGAATGAAGGATTAGACTCTGATTTCAGTCCTCCTAGAAGACAAGACTTTAGAGACTCAAAAAATAATAGAAAAAACAATCAAAGAAATCAAGAATCAGACTCTGATTTGAGTCCTCCTAGAAGACAAGATTCTAGAGACTCGAGATATTCAAAAAATAATAAAAATAACAGACAAAACAATGATAGAAATCAAGGATTGGATTCTGATGCCAGTCCTCCTAGAAGACAAGACTCTAGAGACTCAAGATATCCAAAAAATAATAGACAAAATAATCAAAGGAATGAAGGATTAGACTCTGATCTCAGTCCTCCTAGAAGACAAGATTCTAGAGACTCGAGATATTCAAAAAATAATAAAAATATCAGACAAAACAATGATAGAAATCAAGGATTGGATTCTGATGTCAGTCCTCCAAGAAGACAAGATTCTAGAGACTCAAGATATTCAAAAAATAATCAAAGGAATCAAGAATTAAACTCTGATCTCAGTCCTCCTAGAAGACAAGACTCTAGAGACTCGAGGTATTCAAAAAACAATAATAATAATAGTAGAAAATCTGAATTTACAAAAGAAGGATCAGATTCAGATCTTAGTCCACCTAGAAGACAAAATTCTAGAGACTCCAAAGGTTTAAGAGATAATAAAAAAACAAACGTCAACAAACGTGGATCAGATTCAGATCTTAGTCCACCTCGAAGACAACATCCAACAGACTCAAGGCATTCTAAAAATAACAATGATAGACAACCTGATTCAAATAAACGAAAAAGATCTCCTAGACGATCATCAAGATGGGATGATGAGCCTAGATCACCAAGACAAAGATCATCAAGTCCAAGGCAAGATATAAAAATAAAAAAAACACTTAACGATAAAACAGGTGGTTTACAAACTGCTCAAGATTTGAGAGAAGAAACATTGTCTCTCAGACGTCGAGAAGCTGAATCATATAGCAAGGTAAATAAATATTAAATTTTCATTTCTAATTGACTAATTTTATTAATAATAATTGTTTTAATTTACAGCTAAGTAAAAATGTAACTGGAGCTAGTCAAGTACCAGTTTTTCGTGATAAAAAAACTGGAAGAAGACGTGATTTTGCTGCTGAAGCATTGGAAAAAAAAGAGAAAGATAAACGTCAAGCAGAAATCGATGAAAAATATGCAAAATGGGGCAAAGGGTTTGTATATTTTTTAATTTATCAATAATTAATATTTTCATAAATAAATTATTAATATTAATTTGTTATTTAACAGATTGAAACAAGTAGAGGATCGTACAGAAAAATTAAATCAAGATGCTTATGAAATGAATAAGCCAATGGCAAGATATGCTGATGATGCTGATCTTGATGCTCATCAACGTAATATGTTACATGCTGAGGATCCAATGTTGGAGTACGTCAAAGAAAAACAAATTAAGGAAGGCAAAAGACAACCAGATAAACCAACATTTCAAGGTTCATACATGCCAAATCGTTTTGGTATTAGACCTGGTTGTCGATGGGACGGTGTTGATAGAAGTAATGGCTATGAAAAACGTTGGTTTGAAGCTAGAAATTCACGTACTGCTGTTGAAGAAGAGGCATACAAGTGGAGTATTGCTGATATGTAAAAATTACCACAACAAAATTAATACATTTTAAAAAGTAATAAAAAAAACAAAAATATTTTCTTTTAAATTAACTTTATGATGGTCTTTTTCTTTTTAATATATATTCAGTGATTTATCTTTTTCTTGCAGATGCACTCTTTGTTGTCTAGATATAATTAATCTTTGGTACTTTGACACAGTGTCAAAGGACAAAAAAAAAAAAAATGCATATGCAAACTCGTTAAAATACGAAAGTCACTGGAGTTTCGATCGGTTTATTTCATCTCTTTTTCTCTTAGTGAGATGGCAATTCTCAGTGATGCTGCGTTGGTGGTAAATATTTTTTTTTTGTATACACTTTGATACAAATACACCTGTGTGTATATCTATCTCTATATATATTCATAACTATGATAAATATATATATAGTTGAAAGGATTGAATATATATCGACGCAGGCAGTCGCGACGCAAGGGCAGGGTCGTCGACGGCAAGTAACTCAGTACGCCTCGTAACGTCGTTGACGAAACAGTTTGTTATTTTAATGTAGAATAGCACCTCAGTAGCTTACCGGTAGTTCCAACAATACCATCAATATTATTCACGTGGCATTTTTAATTTATATTTATATTTATTTCTACAATTTTTACAATAGAAAAATTAGTAAAATAATAAATTTATGCCTTTTTATAAATAAATAAATAAACTAGTTAATATTTTTTAAATTACAAAATAATACGTCCGTTAAAATCAACAACGAGTTCAATAATTGACTGATAAATTATTTTTAATAATGTTATGTATATACTTTTTTTTTAATAATTAAAAATAAATAAATATATTTTCATAAATACGACCAAATTATTTGGACATGATATTATAAATATTAGCTATTTTTTATTCTAACAAATGTTGATAAGAAATTAAGTGTAACTGTTTCGAGGTGAAGAACTGATAAATAAAAAAAATAAAATAAATAAACAGCAACAAATAATAATAAAATATAATAATAATTTTAGTGGTTGAGATAACGATAAGAAAAGTCGCTAATCATGGGATGCAACACGAGCAAGGAAAGTGTGCAGCCAGCAGAAGACGAAGCAAAGGAGGACATGAAAAATAGTGGTAAGATTTATATTTCACATAAATGTTTTTCTCATTATTATTATTATTATTTATTAAATTTAATATGAGCATACAGCTAGAAACTATTTTACCAGTTTCTCACTTTACCAGTTACATGAAATTTATTTGTTTTTTAAACATCATAAAAATTAATTAGCAATTGTTGAGTGTGCCAATAATTAATAATTAATTAAATATTGAAAATTGATATATTTAACAAAAATATTTATCTATTTAACACTGTGGATAATTGTTAAATAATTTTCGAAAGTAAAAAAATTATTTATGTAATTTTTAAAATTACGAAATTTAAATTTATCTATCGAAAAATTATATGAGATTGTTTTGCGTAAGATCCATGTGATAATTTGCAAATGAAAAATATTTTTTATTAGAAAATTAAACTGACAAACGAATTTTTTATTTGTTTATTTATTATTATCATAAATTTATATTTTTTTTTTTAATTTTTCGAAACATTTTTAACGCTGGTAATTAATAAACTTGTACTTTCAAAGTTTATTAATTTGTTTTTGCTAACATAACATTTTTATTGTTTAAAAAAAATATATATACATCAAATGAATTCTACAAATGTTTTGTAGATGCTTCATTATTGAATGAATTTTAAGTCGCACAGTTTGTATATGTGTTGTTGTATAATGCAGTTGTTCATCAACGGTCACTTCCGTCATGTAGACATTCTCGAATAGATTAGTTCTGAATATAGCTGTCTTAGTAATTTTTTAGACATCATTTTAAAGTCATTACTATAAAAAAAAGATAGAAAAAAATATCAGTATGAAATAAAAATTAGTAAGTAGTAAATAAAAAATAAAATTCAAAAATTTATTTTAAAAATAAACACAACAAATTTAATGCAAATTAATACAAGAGATCAATTTATTATTAGTTTTTTTAAATATTTTTATCATTATATAGTAAAAATAAATTCTTTTCAATTATTTTCGATTCCAATTAATATTGAAATTTAATTTTTTCGAAATATATTTTTATTTATTTGATTTATTTTTTCAATTTGGGATATATTTTTGATTTATTTTATTTAATTTTCAACAAACAATGCGTGAACAAAAAAAAGCCCAGTCATCTTGAATGAAATTTAATTATTCACATGAATAAATATTCACGATATATTTGTTGCCAACAACTTTTGTTTACAACGAAATACAATGAATTTAACGTGAGCTAATAATGAATAGTTGAAATTTATTTTACAATTTATACGAGCTTTTCGAAATTTATTGAAGTTCTTATCATAAATATAAAGCTAAAACCTGTCAGCTGAAATATATAAAAAGTTAAATAAAAAAAAACACTGATATAAAAGTATTATATTTTCGAAATATAATAACAAATTTGTATATTATTATTTATTAAATTATAAATAGTAAAATTTAAAAATTATATGTTAAAGGGTCGAGGCTTATTTTAAAATATTTAAAAATCATTCAGTGACAAATACACATGGAATATTCATTTTTAACATTCACTCGACGTTCGAAGTCAATTTACTGACTACGACTATAGGCAAAACCAGTCGTGCATATTATATTATCCCCCTTGAATGATAAAAACATCTATATCGTTCAATTTGAGGTCAATTTGAGACAAGTGTGACGGTTAATAATTTATTTCATTATTCGAAATATAAAATTAATATTTCATTCAAACAAACTTCATTCATCTTTATATATTTTTTTTAATGAAAAAAAATTTTCCATTACAATAATAAATATTCACGATAAATAATTTGCAATTTAAATTTATGAAAAATATTTTTTTTTTTTAATTTAATAAAGAAATTAATATCGAAAAAAATTCCACAGAAAAAAATACTTTGCGTGTTTGGTTTAATTTCTTGAGACATTGTCAGTATATATTCATTAAATAAAAAAAAAAAAGTACATTCTAATACAAGGACAACAAAGAAAATTAATGAAAAAAAATATTTTTTAATTATTTTTATTATTATTTTTTATATTGTTGATAAAGAAATAATAATGAATAATAAGTGAAGAATTTTTATTTTATTAATAGATATTGTTGAAGATTTAAAATTAATATTAATATAAAATTTTATAAAATTGTTGAGGAATTTTAAGTATAAATTTATTGAATCAATGATCACAAAGGATCACAAAGGATTGTCGTGGTTTCGCTTTAGATAGCGAGGTCATTGGACGACGATCGATTTTACCATGTTGGCGCCTCTCTTGGCACTTGCCATTTCCGCTTGGATCGAATTCATTTTTTTTTTTTTTTTATCATATTATGCAATTGTACAATACAAGTATACAACTTGAACATAAAATTAGAAAATTAAAAAAAAATATAAATATTCATCCAGCTTGAATAAAATTTTAAAAAATAATAGAAATTTTTTTTTTATATTTTTCAACAAGACAATGACTTGTTGATAAAAATAAAAATGCATTTAATGAAATTAAATTGAAAAGAATTTAATAATTATAAAATGACATTTTTAATTAATTTGATTAAATTTTAAGTAATGAAATTTAATAAATTGTTGCTTCAAAAAAAAAAAAGAAAAATAAAATCTCTATTTTCCTAATTGAATAACTTGTTGGAAAAATAAAATTAAAAATTTATAATTACGTAATGTCATTTGTAATTAATTTCATTCAAGTTTTTGTAATTATTTATTTAATTTGCTGGATGAGTAATGGAACTCGATAATTGTTGCTCATCAATCGATTAGAGTAATTGAAAATGATTTTCAAGGAGAGACATTATAGTTGTTTGTTTTTTACTATTTTTATTTTTTTTATTTTTTTTTCTATTACATGACTATAAAAAACGTCTGAGAACTGGGTGGATTATTGGTAATGTCCGACACGTATGTACACAGTTAACTTGTCTTCATCACGCGACACGCGCCGCTCTTAGCAATCGACTAGCTAATATCATGATTGACTCACGATATTTTTGTCCCACTTTTCATAACAAACAATGTGCATCGCGTTGCAATATAAATAAAACAACTCATTTTAATTTTTCTACATACATCAATGTTTAAAATTTTATGTGACAAGTAGAAAAAAATATAATCAACAAAATTATATCTTCGAAAAATGGTTTTTGTTATTTTAAAAAAAAAAATTTATAGGTGATGGTTAGATAAAAAAATAAATATAAAACAATAAATTTTTTTTTGTTTTATTTTTAAATAAAAAAAATTTATATTTTTTTATTTTGAAATAATAAAAAATATAGCTGATTAAAGATTATATGGTAAAAGCTATCGGTCATTTTTTTGATTTGTATTATAGAGTTATCATGATTTCCATAAAATATTTTTAAATTCTTGATAATAGATAAAAAAATAAAATAAATTTACAAATATATATATTATTTTTTTAGTTGTTTAGACATAAAATATTTTAATATTATCGAGGCACTAATGTCAAAGGTCAAATCAACGATGAAAACTTTTTTTTCAGTTTATTTATTTTTTATTTGCATTTTGTGCATAGTATAATTTATTAAGTCACTTGCAAACCTTTTGACAAGTTCGTATGTATGATCCAGTTAATTTTCTCTTTTTTATTTATATTTTTTATTTGAGCTAAAAGACCAAGGGCGTGGTTTATGTTATTTTCAAGGTCGATATGAATATATGCCACGTGGATTATATGTCCTGAGTGATTGAAAATTTTATAAATATATTTTTTATAAATTGTTAATAATCAAATTATTGAAAAAAATAAATTAACTTGTAAATAAAAAGGCTGATTTGCAGAATTAACAAAACAAAAATTAACTTTACGAATTTTTTTTTGCTCTAAATTGTTGTGGCTTTTGAATTTTTTATTTATTTTTATTGCTTGTAAGTAAATCAATTGTCTACATGAACATCTTTATTTCTTTAAAATATCAGTAGAGTTTTATAAACATATAAAAAATTTATAAAAACAATCCCTGTATGAATGGCTATAGCTAAAATTTTTTTTCAGTAGCAGGTTATTTTGTCAATAAAACAATGATACGGTTAAAAGCTCTTTGTTTCTTTCTCGGTCTAGAAAAAAAAATTTCCATGGCCAAGCTCTGGAGGGTATGTTTTTATTGATGTAGAATTTTTTTTATATTTTTATTGTTTAATTGTCCAAAGTCGAATAAAAGTTAAAATCCCATGGATTTGTCCACTGGGTGAATGATCTTTGTAATTTTTATTTATACAATTCAAAGCTATTTATTTTTATGGCAAAGTTTTATTCTTTTTTTAATATGATTTAAAAGACTTTTTAGACAATGAAAAAAAAAAAAAAAAAACGTCGTTGAAAGGTGTTCTTATAAGCTGTGTTTATGACTTTTTTTCGACGACATAAAAATTATTATTTAAAAAATAAAATAAAATTCAGTTTTTAGTTTAAAAAAATTAGCGATAAAGCTCTCACTAACGAGATTGGATTTTGAATTGTTGACACAAGATAAATATCCAATAAATAATGTGTCGAGACATATTCGTTTTCTAGACCGAGAAAAACTATATTCAAGATTAAATCAGGTCGTGCTTTTTTTGTTTCTTTAAACCGTCAATATTTTAATAAATAAAAAATAAAAAGGCTATTTATTAACACCATCAGATGTCGTGTGTAAACAACATATTCAAAATTTTTTTTATTTAATATTGTGTTTGAATATATCATGACCGAAAGCTCCTACTTGCTCAAATATTTGAGTCGAAATTTAGACGATAAAAGCAGCTTGCGCCGAGTATAACTTGATCGATAATAAAGAAAAAGCTCTAGTATAAATTTCTTTAACTTGTGAGCTTTTATAAGCTCCATATTACCGACTGTTGTATGTTAAAATATATTTTTTACACTTTGAAAATTAGCTTTGAGTTGTTATTGTCAGATGGAGTGTTTTATTCTGAAAAAAGCTCTCTTGTAAAATATTGATAAAATTGAACTTCACAAGCTTAATTATAAAAACCAACAAGGCAACAATATTCAGGTCATCAAAATAGATATTATATAAATATTTTAAAATTTATAGTTTATTATCAAAAATAGACAAATTAATTTAACAAGTTACTAAATTATAATCATAATAAAAAAATATAATGTCATGAAAATGATGAATAAATATATGATTTTACGTGTACTTCAAGGATACTTGAATGAAAAAACATTAAAATTATATTTGATCATTGTCCGGAAAAATAATGGCTCTTATCTAGGAATTCGGAAAAAAAAAAATATATTTTTATTGGAATATAAGCTGAGGTTAAAATATATTTCCGGCACTTTAATAGACACTTACTTTCACAAATATTCTCAAACTAATATTGAAGAGTTAATGTTTTTTTTTTATGATCTTCCAAAAAAAAAAAAAAATTAAGTATCTGTAAAATTTTATAAAACAAGTGTTTATCGCCATTTTACATTTCAATAAATAATTTTTTTTTTCAAATAAAAAATCAATATAAAAAAATCATTTATTTTTATTTTTTAAATTTAAAAAAATATTTATTTTAAATTTAAAAAAGATATTTCAATTTAAAAAAGCCATCCGAAACAGGTATTTTCATTTTATCGTTCGCAAAATCAGCCACAAATCAATCTAAAACTTTTGAACTATCGATTTGTTTAACTTTTATTTTAGCATTTTGTTTTTATGTAGATAAAATAAGATTTTTCCTCATCCCTATTAATTAAAAAAACAAAAAATGGTTTGTTAGTTAACTAATTAAATTAACCTACATCTTTTTTTGTTTGTTTTATTTTTTAACATTTAGATTTAAATTTTATCTAATTGTTCGAGTTAATTTTTAATGAAAAAAAAAATCATCTCTACTTAAACAATGCATTGTTTAAAACATTACATTGCAGTTTTAAAAATTATGTGCCTCTTGTTTTTTTTTTATCTAAATATAATTTATAAAAAATAAAAAATTAAAATACATAATTTTATAAATTTATTGCTACGTCTTTTAATCATTATAATTAACTTTTATATAAAAACACAGCTGGCATACAAAATTGCGACATAATTTCAACTAATTAACACATAATGCTTCAAACCAACACGAAAACCAGTCATTATAATTAATATTTAGCCAAATGTCCACTAATAGCTCTAACCAACTACCATAAAATCCAAAAAACAAAACAATAACTCACTCAAACTATCCCAATTTTATATTCTAGATTTATTTTATTTAAAAAAAAAATCATAACAACCATTTAAATTAAAGATTAAAATTACATAAGGGTGATATCCTATGATCATGCAGGTTTACTCAATGATCATGCAAGTTTTTTGATTTTATCTATTTCACATATATCATTTCTTTTCATAAATTCTCATTTTTTTATTTTTATTATTTTCATAATTCAAGGTAAAGGTACATAAAAAGTTGATGGTTCGATTGTGTAGTAATATTGACCTAAATTCAAGTAAATTTTACTTCAAGTTAATAATGATAAAGTAAGGGAGATAGTTGTGTGTATGCACAACATTAGGCAACTTGATGTTACTCAAACTTGAGTTGTTTTTGTATATCTTTCAAAAGATATATATAGGTAATAATAATTGCATTATTAGTAAATATATATAAATTATTTTGTTAATGTTCAAATACTTGATAATAATAATGTTAATAAGCTTTATCAAGCATACATATTGTCATTGATATTCATTGATGCATGGATGCTCAAGTTGGTATGACTGATTCTCATGATTTTTGCTCAATCATGAGTCTTGATATCCAATGGTATCCGGTCGGTCTTGCATTGCTAGAAGCCTGGTTTATATACCAGCTATAGTAACTTTATGTTATGTAGCTATTTTATATATATACACATCGACGAAACGAGACTGCGTGGCTATCGCGCAGGGTTGTGGCCCTGGTTATAAAAGGGGTTGCAAGCACCCGC